>NW_028126328.1:0-600000 GCF_965194825.1 Balaenoptera physalus | reverse complement strand
GCATACGCCCTTTTTGGCCAAGGGCATCATTGTCAACGTTTTGCCGCTTTTCATGTGCTTTAAAGGCGATTCGAATCTACCTCCTGAAATCTGTTTCCTGCAATTCTGCCTTGATTTCAAATCCTCTTCTTTGCCTTCCCTCAATATATTTGTGGACGAGAGTTATCATTTATAACTCTGCAGGTTTGTGAATTGCAGTGCCCTGAAGCTCCATTTTACAAGTCGCTTTTCTGGGAGCTGGCCGCAAAAGCGCAGGATGGCTTCAGGCCCTGTTCTGGTTCCGGGGGGCAGGCTGAGCCTGTGGTTAATTCTTCTTCCTGATGGGAAAATAGAGTGACCTGTGCCTGTCCCAACACCAAGAGCTAGTCTCTCATTGGTTCCCCGTCTTCCCGTTCATCCTCAGGACAAATTGCAACCTGTACGGAACAGGAGGTTAAAGGTGCTGATGCTCCAAGTAGGGAGATTGCTAGTAAAGTGGCTGGAATGGCGAACCCGAGCACAAGGAGATGAGAAATGAGGTGCGTTTTAGAAACCTTTCCCCATCACACGGTGTACCATCTTCTGGGTTTCTCATGCATGTTTTCGATGTAGGAAGATGCCCTTGAACCTGGAGATTTGGGACCCATGCGATGGGTAGCACGCAGTATTACTTTAAAGGGTCTGCGTTTGCTCACCCAACCTCACCAAACCTCTCAGCCCCAAGAGTGTCCACCCTTATGTCTCATCCAGCTGTGGGTCTAGATATGGTCAATCCAGGTTGCATCACAGCCCCTGAACGAATTGTGTAAGAATTTCTCTCTCTTTCCCTGTCTTTGTTTCATGGGTTTTTAAAAGTAATTTATTTTTATAATGGGGTTTAGCTGCTTTTCACGGCTGTGTTTATGCCGCTTTACACCCACTTGACACACTAACAGAGAGATATCAATACATAGGTTTTAAGATTATTACTAGTCAGATATATTCTTGTGCGGTGAATCGGGCGTGTTGAGTCCAGTTCTCTGAGCAAGGAGTAGGTCTTGTCTATTACATATTGGGTTTATGGAACGGTATCTGAGCTAATTTGAAACTCTTGTTTTATGTATCACCCCACCTCACCTTTCCCGTTAAGCAGCCATAGTGTGTTTTCTGCATGTGTGACTCTGTTCTGTTTTGTAATTCAGTTCAAGTGTAACGGTTTTTACATTCCCTCTATAAGTGACACCTTATGAGAAGTGTCCTTTTCTGTGTGACTTATTTCACTTAGAATCGTCTTACCTAAATCCACTCATCATGCTGCTACTAGCCTTATGACATTGATTTCATGGCTGAGTGATATTCCATTGTACATAAGGACCACAACTTTTTGATCCATTTTTCGCTTTCCTGGGATATTTAAGGTGGAATGAAGTGGAGGTCCTTGTCAACAGAGCAGCCCTAAACTTTGGGGTGCTTGTGTCTTGCTGATTTTCAATTTTCCCACTTTATCCCCCCATGCGTGGAAGTGCCCTATGCTCTCTAAGCTGTGTTTTTTAGATGTTTCAGGACACACCGTACACTTCTCCAGAGTGGCTGTTGGCGATTTACATCCCACCCATCAGTGTAGCAAGGCTCCCATTTCTCCATGGCCTGTCCTGCATTTCTGGTTTTGACACTTTTTTCAGCATGGCCCTTTTGACCGATGGGAAGCGAGACTTCTTTGTAGCGCTGATTTGCCTTTCCAGGTTGCTTGGTTGGCCAAAAAGGGCGTATGCGTTTTTTCCTGAATATATTCAGGAAAAAACGCATACGCCCTTTTTGGCCAAGGGCATCATTGTCAACGTTTTGCCGCTTTTCATGTGCTTTAAAGGCGATTCGAATCTACCTCCTGAAATCTGTTTCCTGCAATTCTGCCTTGATTTCAAATCCTCTTCTTTGCCTTCCCTCAATATATTTGTGGACGAGAGTTATCATTTATAACTCTGCAGGTTTGTGAATTGCAGTGCCCTGAAGCTCCATTTTACAAGTCGCTTTTCTGGGAGCTGGCCGCAAAAGCGCAGGATGGCTTCAGGCCCTGTTCTGGTTCCGGGGGGCAGGCTGAGCCTGTGGTTAATTCTTCTTCCTGATGGGAAAATAGTGTGACCTGTGCCTGTCCCAACACCAAGAGCTAGTCTCTCATTGGTTCCCCGTCTTCCCGTTCATCCTCAGGACAAATTGCAACCTGTACGGAACAGGAGGTTAAAGGTGCTGATGCTCCAAGTAGGGAGATTGCTAGTAAAGTGGCTGGAATGGCGAACCCGAGCACAAGGAGATGAGAAATGAGGTGCGTTTTAGAAACCTTTCCCCATCACACGGTGTACCATCTTCTGGGTTTCTCATGCATGTTTTCGATGTAGGAAGATGCCCTTGAACCTGGAGATTTGGGACCCATGCGATGGGTAGCACGCAGTATTACTTTAAAGGGTCTGCGTTTGCTCACCCAACCTCACCAAACCTCTCAGCCCCAAGAGTGTCCACCCTTATGTCTCATCCAGCTGTGGGTCTAGATATGGTCAATCCAGGTTGCATCACAGCCCCTGAACGAATTGTGTAAGAATTTCTCTCTCTTTCCCTGTCTTTGTTTCATGGGTTTTTAAAAGTAATTTATTTTTATAATGGGGTTTAGCTGCTTTTCACGGCTGTGTTTATGCCGCTTTACACCCACTTGACACACTAACAGAGAGATATCAATACATAGGTTTTAAGATTATTACTAGTCAGATATATTCTTGTGCGGTGAATCGGGCGTGTTGAGTCCAGTTCTCTGAGCAAGGAGTAGGTCTTGTCTATTACATATTGGGTTTATGGAACGGTATCTGAGCTAATTTGAAACTCTTGTTTTATGTATCACCCCACCTCACCTTTCCCGTTAAGCAGCCATAGTGTGTTTTCTGCATGTGTGACTCTGTTCTGTTTTGTAATTCAGTTCAAGTGTAACGGTTTTTACATTCCCTCTATAAGTGACACCTTATGAGAAGTGTCCTTTTCTGTGTGACTTATTTCACTTAGAATCGTCTTACCTAAATCCACTCATCATGCTGCTACTAGCCTTATGACATTGATTTCATGGCTGAGTGATATTCCATTGTACATAAGGACCACAACTTTTTGATCCATTTTTCGCTTTCCTGGGATATTTAAGGTGGAATGAAGTGGAGGTCCTTGTCAACAGAGCAGCCCTAAACTTTGGGGTGCTTGTGTCTTGCTGATTTTCAATTTTCCCACTTTATCCCCCCATGCGTGGAAGTGCCCTATGCTCTCTAAGCTGTGTTTTTTAGATGTTTCAGGACACACCGTACACTTCTCCAGAGTGGCTGTTGGCGATTTACATCCCGCCCATCAGTGTAGCAAGGCTCCCATTTCTCCATGGCCTGTCCTGCATTTCTGGTTTTGACACTTTTTTCAGCATGGCCCTTTTGACCGATGGGAAGCGAGACTTCTTTGTAGCGCTGATTTGCCTTTCCAGGTTGCTTGGTTGGCCAAAAAGGGCGTATGCGTTTTTTCCTGAATATATTCAGGAAAAAACGCATACGCCCTTTTTGGCCAAGGGCATCATTGTCAACGTTTTGCCGCTTTTCATGTGCTTTAAAGGCGATTCGAATCTACCTCCTGAAATCTGTTTCCTGCAGTTCTGCCTTGATTTCAAATCCTCTTCTTTGCCTTCCCTCAATATATTTGTGGACGAGAGTTATCATTTATAACTCTGCAGGTTTGTGAATTGCAGTGCCCTGAAGCTCCATTTTACAAGTCGCTTTCTTGGGAGCTGGCCGCAAAAGCGCAGGATGGCTTCAGGCCCTGTTCTGGTTCCGGGGGGCAGGCTGAGCCTGTGGTTAATTCTTCTTCCTGATGGGAAAATAGAGTGACCTGTGCCTGTCCCAACACCAAGAGCTAGTCTCTCATTGGTTCCCCGTCTTCCCGTTCATCCTCAGGACAAATTGCAACCTGTACGGAACAGGAGGTTAAAGGTGCTGATGCTCCAAGTAGGGAGATTGCTAGTAAAGTGGATGGAATGGCGAACCCGAGCACAAGGAGATGAGAAATGAGGTGCGTTTTAGAAACCTTTCCCCATCACACGGTGTACCATCTTCTGGGTTTCTCATGCATTTTTTCGATGTAGGAAGATGCCCTTGAACCTGGAGATTTGGGACCCATGCGATGGGTAGCACGCAGTATTACTTTAAAGGGTCTGCGTTTGCTCACCCAACCTCACCAAACCTCTCAGCCCCAAGAGTGTCCACCCTTATGTCTCATCCAGCTGTGGGTCTAGATATGGTCAATCCAGGTTGCATCACAGCCCCTGAACGAATTGTGTAAGAATTTCTCTCTCTTTCCCTGTCTTTGTTTCATGGGTTTTTAAAAAGTAATTTATTTTTATAATGGGGTTTAGCTGCTTTTCACGGCTGTGTTTATGCCGCTTTACACCCACTTGACACACTAACAGAGAGATATCAATACATAGGTTTTAAGATTATTACTAGTCAGATATATTCTTGTGCGGTGAATCGGGCGTGTTGAGTCCAGTTCTCTGAGCAAGGAGTAGGTCTTGTCTATTACATATTGGGTTTATGGAACGGTATCTGAGCTAATTTGAAACTCTTCTTTTATGTATCACCCCACCTCACCTTTCCCGTTAAGCAGCCATAGTGTGTTTTCTGCATGTGTGACTCTGTTCTGTTTTGTAATTCAGTTCAAGTGTAACGGTTTTTACATTCCCTCTATAAGTGACACCTTATGAGAAGTGTCCTTTTCTGTGTGACTTATTTCACTTAGAATCGTCTTACCTAAATCCACTCATCATGCTGCTACTAGCCTTATGACATTGATTTCATGGCTGAGTGATATTCCATTGTACATAAGGACCACAACTTTTTGATCCATTTTTCGCTTTCCTGGGATATTTAAGGTGGAATGAAGTGGAGGTCCTTGTCAACAGAGCAGCCCTAAACTTTGGGGTGCTTGTGTCTTGCTGATTTTCAATTTTCCCACTTTATCCCCCCATGCGTGGAAGTGCCCTATGCTCTCTAAGCTGTGTTTTTTAGATGTTTCAGGACACACCGTACACTTCTCCAGAGTGGCTGTTGGCGATTTACATCCCGCCCATCAGTGTAGCAAGGCTCCCATTTCTCCATGGCCTGTCCTGCATTTCTGGTTTTGACACTTTTTTCAGCATGGCCCTTTTGACCGATGGGAAGCGAGACTTCTTTGTAGCGCTGATTTGCCTTTCCAGGTTGCTTGGTTGGCCAAAAAGGGCGTATGCGTTTTTTCCTGAATATATTCAGGAAAAAACGCATACGCCCTTTTTGGCCAAGGGCATCATTGTCAACGTTTTGCCGCTTTTCATGTGCTTTAAAGGCGATTCGAATCTACCTCCTGAAATCTGTTTCCTGCAATTCTGCCTTGATTTCAAATCCTCTTCTTTGCCTTCCCTCAATATATTTGTGGACGAGAGTTATCATTTATAACTCTGCAGGTTTGTGAATTGCAGTGCCCTGAAGCTCCATTTTACAAGTCGCTTTTCTGGGAGCTGGCCGCAAAAGCGCAGGATGGCTTCAGGCCCTGTTCTGGTTCCGGGGGGCAGGCTGAGCCTGTGGTTAATTCTTCTTCCTGATGGGAAAATAGAGTGACCTGTGCCTGTCCCAACACCAAGAGCTAGTCTCTCATTGGTTCCCCGTCTTCCCGTTCATCCTCAGGACAAATTGCAACCTGTACGGAACAGGAGGTTAAAGGTGCTGATGCTCCAAGTAGGGAGATTGCTAGTAAAGTGGCTGGAATGGCGAACCCGAGCACAAGGAGATGAGAAATGAGGTGCGTTTTAGAAACCTTTCCCCATCACACGGTGTACCATCTTCTGGGTTTCTCATGCATGTTTTCGATGTAGGAAGATGCCCTTGAACCTGGAGATTTGGGACCCATGCGATGGGTAGCACGCAGTATTACTTTAAAGGGTCTGCGTTTGCTCACCCAACCTCACCAAACCTCTCAGCCCCAAGAGTGTCCACCCTTATGTCTCATCCAGCTGTGGGTCTAGATATGGTCAATCCAGGTTGCATCACAGCCCCTGAACGAATTGTGTAAGAATTTCTCTCTCTTTCCCTGTCTTTGTTTCATGGGTTTTTAAAAGTAATTTATTTTTATAATGGGGTTTAGCTGCTTTTCACGGCTGTGTTTATGCCGCTTTACACCCACTTGACACACTAACAGAGAGATATCAATACATAGGTTTTAAGATTATTACTAGTCAGATATATTCTTGTGCGGTGAATCGGGCGTGTTGAGTCCAGTTCTCTGAGCAAGGAGTAGGTCTTGTCTATTACATATTGGGTTTATGGAACGGTATCTGAGCTAATTTGAAACTCTTGTTTTATGTATCACCCCACCTCACCTTTCCCGTTAAGCAGCCATAGTGTGTTTTCTGCATGTGTGACTCTGTTCTGTTTTGTAATTCAGTTCAAGTGTAACGGTTTTTACATTCCCTCTATAAGTGACACCTTATGAGAAGTGTCCTTTTCTGTGTGACTTATTTCACTTAGAATCGTCTTACCTAAATCCACTCATCATGCTGCTACTAGCCTTATGACATTGATTTCATGGCTGAGTGATATTCCATTGTACATAAGGACCACAACTTTTTGATCCATTTTTCGCTTTCCTGGGATATTTAAGGTGGAATGAAGTGGAGGTCCTTGTCAACAGAGCAGCCCTAAACTTTGGGGTGCTTGTGTCTTGCTGATTTTCAATTTTCCCACTTTATCCCCCCATGCGTGGAAGTGCCCTATGCTCTCTAAGCTGTGTTTTTTAGATGTTTCAGGACACACCGTACACTTCTCCAGAGTGGCTGTTGGCGATTTACATCCCGCCCATCAGTGTAGCAAGGCTCCCATTTCTCCATGGCCTGTCCTGCATTTCTGGTTTTGACACTTTTTTCAGCATGGCCCTTTTGACCGATGGGAAGCGAGACTTCTTTGTAGCGCTGATTTGCCTTTCCAGGTTGCTTGGTTGGCCAAAAAGGGCGTATGCGTTTTTTCCTGAATATATTCAGGAAAAAACGCATACGCCCTTTTTGGCCAAGGGCATCATTGTCAACGTTTTGCCGCTTTTCATGTGCTTTAAAGGCGATTCGAATCTACCTCCTGAAATCTGTTTCCTGCAGTTCTGCCTTGATTTCAAATCCTCTTCTTTGCCTTCCCTCAATATATTTGTGGACGAGAGTTATCATTTATAACTCTGCAGGTTTGTGAATTGCAGTGCCCTGAAGCTCCATTTTACAAGTCGCTTTTCTGGGAGCTGGCCGCAAAAGCGCAGGATGGCTTCAGGCCCTGTTCTGGTTCCGGGGGGCAGGCTGAGCCTGTGGTTAATTCTTCTTCCTGATGGGAAAATAGAGTGACCTGTGCCTGTCCCAACACCAAGAGCTAGTCTCTCATTGGTTCCCCGTCTTCCCGTTCATCCTCAGGACAAATTGCAACCTGTACGGAACAGGAGGTTAAAGGTGCTGATGCTCCAAGTAGGGAGATTGCTAGTAAAGTGGCTGGAATGGAGAACCCGAGCACAAGGAGATGAGAAATGAGGTGCGTTTTAGAAACCTTTCCCCATCACACGGTGTACCAACTTCTGGGTTTCTCATGCATGTTTTCGATGTAGGAAGATGCCCTTGAACCTGGAGATTTGGGACCCATGCGATGGGTAGCACGCAGTATTACTTTAAAGGGTCTGCGTTTGCTCACCCAACCTCACCAAACCTCTCAGCCCCAAGAGTGTCCACCCTTATGTCTCATCCAGCTGTGGGTCTAGATATGGTCAATCCAGGTTGCATCACAGCCCCTGAACGAATTGTGTAAGAATTTCTCTCTCTTTCCCTGTCTTTGTTTCATGGGTTTTTAAAAGTAATTTATTTTTATAATGGGGTTTAGCTGCTTTTCACGGCTGTGTTTATGCCGCTTTACACCCACTTGACACACTAACAGAGAGATATCAATACATAGGTTTTAAGATTATTACTAGTCAGATATATTCTTGTGCGGTGAATCGGGCGTGTTGAGTCCAGTTCTCTGAGCAAGGAGTAGGTCTTTTCTATTACATATTGGGTTGATGGAACGGTATCTGAGCTAATTTGAAGCTCTTGTTTTATGTATCACCCCACCTCACCTTTCACGTTAAGCAGCCATAGTGTGTTTTCTGCATGTGTGACTCTGTTCTGTTTTGTAATTCAGTTCAAGTGTAACGGTTTTTACATTCCCTCTATAAGTGACACCTTATGAGAAGTGTCCTTTTCTGTGTGACTTATTTCACTTAGAATCGTCTTACCTAAATCCACTCATCATGCTGCTACTAGCCTTATGACATTGATTTCATGGCTGAGTGATATTCCCTTGTACATAAGGACCACAACTTTTTGATCCATTTTTCGCTTTCCTGGGATATTTAAGGTGGAATGAAGTGGAGGTCCTTGTCAACAGAGCAGCCCTAATCTTTGGGGTGCTTGTGTCTTGCTGATTTTCAATTTTCCCACTTTATCCCCCCATGCGTGGAAGTGCCCTATGCTCTCTAAGCTGTGTTTTTTAGATGTTTCAGGACACACCGTACACTTCTCCAGAGTGGCTGTTGGCGATTTACATCCCGCCCATCAGTGTAGCAAGGCTCCCATTTCTCCATGGCCTGTCCTGCATTTCTGGTTTTGACACTTTTTTCAGCATGGCCCTTTTGACCGATGGGAAGCGAGACTTCTTTGTAGCGCTGATTTGCCTTTCCAGGTTGCTTGGTTGGCCAAAAAGGGCGTATGGTTTTTTCCTGAATATATTCAGGAAAAAACGCATACGCCCTTTTTGGCCAAGGGCATCATTGTCAATGTTTTGCCGCTTTTCATGTGCTTTAAAGGCGATTCGAATCTACCTCCTGAAATCTGTTTCCTGCAATTCTGCCTTGATTTCAAATCCTCTTCTTTGCCTTCCCTCAATATATTTCTGGACGAGAGTTATCATTTATAACTCTGCAGGTTTGTGAATTGCAGTGCCCTGAAGCTCCATTTTACAAGTCGCTTTCTTGGGAGCTGGCCGCAAAAGCGCAGGATGGCTTCAGGCCCTGTTCTGGTTCCGGGGGGCAGGCTGAGCCTGTGATTAATTCTTCTTCCTGATGGGAAAATAGAGTGACCTGTGCCTGTCCCAACACCAAGAGCTAGTCTCTCATTGGTTCCCTGTCTTCCCGTTCATCCTCAGGACAAATTGCAACCTGTACGGAACAGGAGGTTAAAGGTGCTGATGCTCCAAGTAGGGAGATTGCTAGTAAAGTGGCTGGAATGGCGAACCCAAGCACAAGGAGATGAGAAATGAGGTGCGTTTTAGAAACCTTTCCCCATCACACGGTGTACCATCTTCTGGGTTTCTCATGCATGTTTTCGATGTAGGAAGATGCCCTTGAACCTGGAGATTTGGGACCCATGCGATGGGTAGCACGCAGTATTACTTTAAAGGGTCTGCGTTTGCTCACCCAACCTCACCAAACCTCTCAGCCCCAAGAGTGTCCACCCTTATGTCTCATCCAGCTGTGGGTCTAGATATGGTCAATCCAGGTTGCATCACAGCCCCTGAACGAATTGTGTAAGAATTTCTCTCTCTTTCCCTGTCTTTGTTTCATGGGTTTTTAAAAGTAATTTATTTTTATAATGGGGTTTAGCTGCTTTTCACGGCTGTGTTTATGCCGCTTTACACCCACTTGACACACTAACAGAGAGATATCAATACATAGGTTTTAAGATTATTACTAGTCAGATATATTCTTGTGCGGTGAATCGGGCGTGTTGAGTCCAGTTCTCTGAGCAAGGAGTAGGTCTTTTCTATTACATATTGGGTTGATGGAACGGTATCTGAGCTAATTTGAAACTCTTGTTTTATGTATCACCCCACCTCACCTTTCCCGTTAAGCAGCCATAGTGTGTTTTCTGCATGTGTGACTCTGTTCTGTTTTGTAATTCAGTTCAAGTGTAACGGTTTTTACATTCCCTCTATAAGTGACACCTTATGAGAAGTGTCCTTTTCTGTGTGACTTATTTCACTTAGAATCGTCTTACCTAAATCCACTCATCATGCTGCTACTAGCCTTATGACATTGATTTCATGGCTGAGTGATATTCCATTGTACATAAGGACCACAACTTTTTGATCCATTTTTCGCTTTCCTGGGATATTTAAGGTGGAATGAAGTGGAGGTCCTTGTCAACAGAGCAGCCCTAAACTTTGGGGTGCTTGTGTCTTGCTGATTTTTAATTTTCCCACTTTATACCCCCATGCGTGGAAGTGCCCTATGCTCTCTAAGCTGTGTTTTTTAGATGTTTCAGGACACACCATACACTTCTCGAGAGTGGCTGTTGGCAATTTACATCCCGCCCATCAGTGTAGCAAGGCTCCCATTTCTCCATGGCCTGTCCTGCATTTCTGGTTTTGACACTTTTTTCAGCATGGCCATTTTGACCGATGGGAAGCGAGACTTCTTTGTAGCGCTGATTTGCCTTTCCAGGTTGCTTGGTTGGCCAAAAAGGGCGTATGCGTTTTTTCCTGAATATATTCAGGAAAAAACGCATACGCCCTTTTTGGCCAAGGGCATCATTGTCAACGTTTTGCCGCTTTTCATGTGCTTTAAAGGCGATTCGAATCTACCTCCTGAAATCTGTTTCCTGCAATTCTGCCTTGATTTCAAATCCTCTTCTTTGCCTTCCCTCAATATATTTGTGGACGAGAGTTATCATTTATAACTCTGCAGGTTTGTGAATTGCAGTGCCCTGAAGCTCCATTTTACAAGTCGCTTTCTTGGGAGCTGGCCGCAAAAGCGCAGGATGGCTTCTGGCCCTGTTCTGGTTCCGGGGGGCAGGCTGAGCCTGTGGTTAATTCTTCTTCCTGATGGGAAAATAGAGTGACCTGTGCCTGTCCCAACACCAAGAGCTAGTCTCTCATTGGTTCCCCGTCTTCCCGTTCATCCTCAGGACAAATTGTAACCTGTACGGAACAGGAGGTTAAAGGTGCTGATGCTCCAAGTAGGGAGATTGCTAGTAAAGTGGATGGAATGGCGAACCCGAGCACAAGGAGATGAGAAATGAGGTGCGTTTTAGAAACCTTTCCCCATCACACGGTGTACCATCTTCTGGGTTTCTCATGCATGTTTTCGATGTAGGAAGATGCCCTTGAACCTGGAGATTTGGGACCCATGCGATGGGTAGAACGCAGTATTACTTTAAAGGGTCTGCGTTTGCACACCCAACCTCACCAAACCTCTCAGCCCCAAGAGTGTCCACCCTTATGTCTCATCCAGCTGTGGGTCTAGATATGGTCAATCCAGGTTGCATCACAGCCCCTGAACGAATTGTGTAAGAATTTCTCTCTCTTTCACTGTCTTTGTTTCATGGGTTTTTAAAAGTAATTTATTATTATAATGGGGTTTAGCTGCTTTTCACGGCTGTGTTTATGCCGCTTTACACCCACTTGACAGACTAACAGAGAGATATCAATACATAGGTTTTAAGATTATTACTAGTCAGATATATTCTTGTGCGTTGAATCGGGCGTGTTGAGTCCAGTTCTCTGAGCAAGGAGTAGGTCTTGTCTATTATATATTGGGTTTATGGAACGGTACCTGAGCTAATTTGAAACTCTTGTTTTATGCATCACCCCACCTCACCTTTCCCGTTAAGCAGCCATAGTGTGTTTTCCGCATGTGTGACTCTGTTCTGTTTTGTAATTCAGTTCAAGTGTAACGGTTTTTACATTCCCTCTATAAGTGACACCTTATGAGAAGTGTCCTTTTCTGTGTGACTTATTTCACTTAGAATCGTCGTACCTAAATCCACTCATCATGCTGCTACTAGCCTTATGACATTGATTTCATGGCTGATTGGTATTCCATTGTACATAAGGACCTCAAATTTTTTATCCATTTTTCTCCTTCCTGGGATATTTAAGGTGGAATGAAGTGGAGGTCCTTGTCAACAGAGCAGCCCTAAACTTTGGGGTGCTTGTGTCCTGCTGATTTTTAATTTTCCCACTTTATATCCCCATGCATGGAAGTGCCCTATGCTCTCTAAGCTGTGTTTTTTAGATGTTTCAGGACACACCGTACACTTCTCGAGAGTGGCTGTTGGCAATTTACATCCCGCCCATCAGTGTAGCAAGGCTCCCATTTCTCCATGGCCTGTCCTGCATTTCTGGTTTTGACACATTTTTCAGCATGGCCCTTTTGACCGATGGGAAGCGAGACTTCTTTGTAGCGCTGATTTGCCTTTCCAGGTTGCTTGGTTGGCCAAAAAGGGCGTATGCGTTTTTTCCTGAATATATTCAGGAAAAAACGCATACGCCCTTTTTGGCCAAGGGCATCATTGTCAACGTTTTGCCGCTTTTCATGTGCATTAAAGGTGATTCGAATCTACCTTCTGAAATCTGTTTCCTGCAATTCTGCCTTGATTTCAATTCCTCGTCTTTGCCTTCCCTCAATATATTTGTGGACGAGAGTTATCATTTATAACTCTGTAGGATTGTGAATTGCAGTGCCCTGAAGTTCCATTTTACAACTCGCTTTTTCGGGAGGTGGCCGCAAAAGCGCAGGATGGCTTCAGGCCCTGTTCTGGTTCCAGGGGGCAGGCTGAGCCTGTGGTTAATTCTTCTTCCTGATGGGAAAATAGAGTGACCTGTGCCTGTCCCAACACCAAGAGCTAGTCTCTCATTGGTTCCCCGTCTTCCCGTTCATCCTCTGGACAAATTGCAACCTGTACGGAACAGGAGGTTAAAGGTGCTGATGCTCAAAGTAGGGAGATTGCTAGTAAAATGGCTGGAATGTCGAACCCGAGAACAAGGAGATGAGAAATGAGGTGCGTTTTAGAAACCTTTCCCCATCACACGGTGTACCATCTTCTGGGTTTCTCATGCATGTTTTCGATGTAGGAAGATGCCCTTGAACCTGGAGATTTGGGAACCATGCGATGGGTAGCACGCAGTATTACTTTAAAGGGTCTGCGTTTGCTCACCCAACCTCACCAAACGTCTCAGCCCCAAGAGTGTCCACCCTTATGTCTCATCCAGCTGTGGGTCTAGATATGGTCAATCCAGGTTGCATCACAGCCCCTGAACGAATTGTGTAAGAATTTCTCTCTCTTTCACTGTCTTTGTTTCATGTGTTTTTAAAAGTAATTTATTTTTATAATGGGGTTTAGCTGCTTTTCACGGCTGTGTTTATGCCGCTTTACACCCACTTGACACACTAACAGAGAGATATCAATACATAGGTTTTAAGATTATTACTAGTCAGATATATTCTTGTGCGGTGAATCGGGCGTGTTGAGTCCAGTTCTCTGAGCAAGGAGTAGGTCTTTTCTATTACATATTGGGTTGATGGAACGGTATCTGAGCTAATTTGAAGCTCTTGTTTTATGTATCACCCCACCTCACCTTTCCCGTTAAGCAGCCATAGTGTGTTTTCTGCATGTGTGACTCTGTTCTGTTTTGTAATTCAGTTCAAGTGTAACGGTTTTTACATTCCCTCTATAAGTGACAACTTATGAGAAGTGTCCTTTTCTGTGTGACTTATTTCACTTAGAATCGTCTTACCTAAATCCACTCATCATGCTGCTACTAGCCTTATGACATTGATTTCATGGCTGAGTGATATTCCCTTGTACATAAGGACCACAACTTTTTGATCCATTTTTCGCTTTCCTGGGATATTTAAGGTGGAATGAAGTGGAGGTCCTTGTCAACAGAGCAGCCCTAAACTTTGGGGTGCTTGTGTCTTGCTGATTTTTAATTTTCCCACTTTATACCCCCATGCGTGGAAGTGCCCTATGCTCTCTAAGCTGTGTTTTTTAGATGTTTCAGGACACACCGTACACTTCTCCAGAGTGGCTGTTGGCGATTTACATCCCGCCCATCAGTGTAGCAAGGCTCCCATTTCTCCATGGCCTGTCCTGCATTTCTGGTTTTGACACTTTTTTCAGCATGGCCCTTTTGACCGATGGGAAGCGAGACTTCTTTGTAGCGCTGATTTGCCTTTCCAGGTTGCTTGGTTGGCCAAAAAGGGCGTATGCGTTTTTTCCTGAATATATTCAGGAAAAAACGCATACGCCCTTTTTGGCCAAGGGCATCATTGTCAACGTTTTGCCGCTTTTCATGTGCTTTAAAGGCGATTCGAATCTACCTCCTGAAATCTGTTTCCTGCAATTCTGCCTTGATTTCAAATCCTCTTCTTTGCCTTCCCTCAATATATTTGTGGACGAGAGTTATCATTTATAACTCTGCAGGTTTGTGAATTGCAGTGCCCTGAAGCTCCATTTTACAAGTCGCTTTCTTGGGAGCTGGCCGCAAAAGCGCAGGATGGCTTCAGGCCCTGTTCTGGTTCCGGGGGGCAGGCTGAGCCTGTGGTTAATTCTTCTTCCTGATGGGAAAATAGAGTGACCTGTGCCTGTCCCAACACCAAGAGCTAGTCTCTCATTGGTTCCCTGTCTTCCCGTTCATCCTCAGGACAAATTGCAACCTGTACGGAACAGGAGGTTAAAGGTGCTGATGCTCCAAGTAGGGAGATTGCTAGTAAAGTGGCTGGAATGGCGAACCCGAGCACAAGGAGATGAGAAATGAGGTGCGTTTTAGAAACCTTTCCCCATCACACGGTGTACCATCTTCTGGGTTTCTCATGCATGTTTTCGATATAGGAAGATGCCCTTGAACCTGGAGATTTGGGACCCATGCGATGGGTAGCACGCAGTATTACTTTAAAGGGTCTGCGTTTGCTCACCCAACCTCACCAAACCTCTCAGCCCCAAGAGTGTCCACCCTTATGTCTCATCCAGCTGTGGGTCTAGATATGGTCAATCCAGGTTGCATCACAGCCCCTGAACGAATTGTGTAAGAATTTCTCTCTCTTTCCCTGTCTTTGTTTCATGGGTTTTTAAAAGTAATTTATTTTTATAATGGGGTTTAGCTGCTTTTCACGGCTGTGTTTATGCCGCTTTACACCCACTTGACACACTAACAGAGAGATATCAATACATAGGTTTTAAGATTATTACTAGTCAGATATATTCTTGTGCGGTGAATCGGGCGTGTTGAGTCCAGTTCTCTGAGCAAGGAGTAGGTCTTTTCTATTACATATTGGGTTGATGGAACGGTATCTGAGCTAATTTGAAACTCTTGTTTTATGTATCACCCCACCTCACCTTTCCCGTTAAGCAGCCATAGTGTGTTTTCTGCATGTGTGACTCTGTTCTGTTTTGTAATTCAGTTCAAGTGTAACGGTTTTTACATTCCCTCTATAAGTGACACCTTATGAGAAGTGTCCTTTTCTGTGTGACTTATTTCACTTAGAATCGTCTTACCTAAATCCACTCATCATGCTGCTACTAGCCTTATGACATTGATTTCATGGCTGAGTGATATTCCATTGTACATAAGGACCACAACTTTTTGATCCATTTTTCGCTTTCCTGGGATATTTAAGGTGGAATGAAGTGGAGGTCCTTGTCAACAGAGCAGCCCTAAACTTTGGGGTGCTTGTGTCTTGCTGATTTTTAATTTTCCCACTTTATACCCCCATGCGTGGAAGTGCCCTATGCTCTCTAAGCTGTGTTTTTTAGATGTTTCAGGACACACCATACACTTCTCGAGAGTGGCTGTTGGCAATTTACATCCCGCCCATCAGTGTAGCAAGGCTCCCATTTCTCCATGGCCTGTCCTGCATTTCTGGTTTTGACACTTTTTTCAGCATGGCCATTTTGACCGATGGGAAGCGAGACTTCTTTGTAGCGCTGATTTGCCTTTCCAGGTTGCTTGGTTGGCCAAAAAGGGCGTATGCGTTTTTTCCTGAATATATTCAGGAAAAAACGCATACGCCCTTTTTGGCCAAGGGCATCATTGTCAACGTTTTGCCGCTTTTCATGTGCTTTAAAGGCGATTCGAATCTACCTCCTGAAATCTGTTTCCTGCAATTCTGCCTTGATTTCAAATCCTCTTCTTTGCCTTCCCTCAATATATTTGTGGACGAGAGTTATCATTTATAACTCTGCAGGTTTGTGAATTGCAGTGCCCTGAAGCTCCATTTTACAAGTCGCTTTCTTGGGAGCTGGCCGCAAAAGCGCAGGATGGCTTCAGGCCCTGTTCTGGTTCCGGGGGGCAGGCTGAGCCTGTGGTTAATTCTTCTTCCTGATGGGAAAATAGAGTGACCTGTGCCTGTCCCAACACCAAGAGCTAGTCTCTCATTGGTTCCCCGTCTTCCCGTTCATCCTCAGGACAAATTGCAACCTGTACGGAACAGGAGGTTAAAGGTGCTGATGCTCCAAGTAGGGAGATTGCTAGTAAAGTGGATGGAATGGCGAACCCGAGCACAAGGAGATGAGAAATGAGGTGCGTTTTAGAAACCTTTCCCCATCACACGGTGTACCATCTTCTGGGTTTCTCATGCATGTTTTCGATGTAGGAAGATGCCCTTGAACCTGGAGATTTGGGACCCATGCGATGGGTAGCACGCAGTATTACTTTAAAGGGTCTGCGTTTGCACACCCAACCTCACCAAACCTCTCAGCCCCAAGAGTGTCCACCCTTATGTCTCATCCAGCTGTGGGTCTAGATATGGTCAATCCAGGTTGCATCACAGCCCCTGAACGAATTGTGTAAGAATTTCTCTCTCTTTCACTGTCTTTGTTTCATGGGTTTTTAAAAGTAATTTATTATTATAATGGGGTTTAGCTGCTTTTCACGGCTGTGTTTATGCCGCTTTACACCCACTTGACAGACTAACAGAGAGATATCAATACATAGGTTTTAAGATTATTACTAGTCAGATATATTCTTGTGCGTTGAATCGGGCGTGTTGAGTCCAGTTCTCTGAGCAAGGAGTAGGTCTTGTCTATTACATATTGGGTTTATGGAACGGTACCTGAGCTAATTTGAAACTCTTGTTTTATGCATCACCCCACCTCACCTTTCCCGTTAAGCAGCCATAGTGTGTTTTCCGCATGTGTGACTCTGTTCTGTTTTGTAATTCAGTTCAAGTGTAACGGTTTTTACATTCCCTCTATAAGTGACACCTTATGAGAAGTGTCCTTTTCTGTGTGACTTATTTCACTTAGAATCGTCGTACCTAAATCCACTCATCATGCTGCTACTAGCCTTATGACATTGATTTCATGGCTGATTGGTATTCCATTGTACATAAGGACCTCAAATTTTTTATCCATTTTTCTCCTTCCTGGGATATTTAAGGTGGAATGAAGTGGAGGTCCTTGTCAACAGAGCAGCCCTAAACTTTGGGGTGCTTGTGTCCTGCTGATTTTTAATTTTCCCACTTTATATCCCCATGCGTGGAAGTGCCCTATGCTCTCTAAGCTGTGTTTTTTAGATGTTTCAGGACACACCGTACACTTCTCGAGAGTGGCTGTTGGCAATTTACATCCCGCCCATCAGTGTAGCAAGGCTCCCATTTCTCCATGGCCTGTCCTGCATTTCTGGTTTTGACACATTTTTCAGCATGGCCCTTTTGACCGATGGGAAGCGAGACTTCTTTGTAGCGCTGATTTGCCTTTCCAGGTTGCTTGGTTGGCCAAAAAGGGCGTATGCGTTTTTTCCTGAATATATTCAGGAAAAAACGCATACGCCCTTTTTGGCCAAGGGCATCATTGTCAACGTTTTGCCGCTTTTCATGTGCATTAAAGGTGATTCGAATCTACCTTCTGAAATCTGTTTCCTGCAATTCTGCCTTGATTTCAATTCCTCGTCTTTGCCTTCCCTCAATATATTTGTGGACGAGAGTTATCATTTATAACTCTGTAGGATTGTGAATTGCAGTGCCCTGAAGTTCCATTTTACAACTCGCTTTTTCGGGAGGTGGCCGCAAAAGCGCAGGATGGCTTCAGGCCCTGTTCTGGTTCCAGGGGGCAGGCTGAGCCTGTGGTTAATTCTTCTTCCTGATGGGAAAATAGAGTGACCTGTGCCTGTCCCAACACCAAGAGCTAGTCTCTCATTGGTTCCCCGTCTTCCCGTTCATCCTCTGGACAAATTGCAACCTGTACGGAACAGGAGGTTAAAGGTGCTGATGCTCAAAGTAGGGAGATTGCTAGTAAAATGGCTGGAATGTCGAACCCGAGAACAAGGAGATGAGAAATGAGGTGCGTTTTAGAAACCTTTCCCCATCACACGGTGTACCATCTTCTGGGTTTCTCATGCATGTTTTCGATGTAGGAAGATGCCCTTGAACCTGGAGATTTGGGAACCATGCGATGGGTAGCACGCAGTATTACTTTAAAGGGTCTGCGTTTGCTCACCCAACCTCACCAAACCTCTCAGCCCCAAGAGTGTCCACCCTTATGTCTCATCCAGCTGTGGGTCTAGATATGGTCAATCCAGGTTGCATCACAGCCCCTGAACGTGTTGTGTAAGAATTTCTCTCTCTTTCACTGTCTTTGTTTCATGGGTTTTTAAAAGTAATTTCTTTTTATAACGGGGTTTAGCTGCTTTTCACGGCTGTGTTTATGCCGCTTTACACCCACTTGACACACTAACAGAGAGATATCAATACATAGGTTTTAAGATTATTACTAGTCAGATATATTCTTGTGCGGTGAATCGGGCGTGTTGAATCCAGTTCTCTGAGCAAGGAGTAGGTCTTGTCTATTACATATTGGGTTTATGGAACGGTATCGGAGCTAATTTGAAACTCTTGTTTTATGTATCACCCCACCTCACCTTTACCGTTAAGCAGCCATAGTGTGTTTTATGCATGTGTGACTCTGTTCTGTTTTGTAATTCACTTCAAGTGTAACGGTTTTTACATTCCCTCTATAAGTGACACCTTATGAGAAGTGTCATTTTCTGTGTGACTTATTTCACTTAGAATCGTCGTACCTAAATCCACTCATCATGCTGCTACTAGCCTTATGACATTGATTTCATAGCTGAGTGGTATTCCATTGAACATAAGGACCTCAAATTTTTTATCCATTTTTCGCTTTCCTGGGATATTGAAGGTGGAATGAAGTGGAGGTCCTTGTCAACAGAGCAGCACTAAACTTTGGGGTGCTTGTGTCTTGCTGATTTTTAATTTTCCCACTTTATACCCCCATGCGTGGAAGTGCCCTATGCTCTCTAAGCTGTGTTTTTTAGATGTTTCAGGACACACCGTACACTTCTCCAGAGTGGCTGTTGGCAATTTACATCCCACCCATCAGTGTAGCAAGGCTCCCATTTCTCCATGGCCTGTCCTGCATTTCTGGTTTTGACACTTTTTTCAGCATGGCCCTTTTGACCGATGGGAAGCGAGACTTCTTTGTAGCGCTGATTTGCCTTTCCAGGTTGCTTGGTTGGCCAAAAAGGGCGTATGCGTTTTTTCCTGAATATATTCAGGAAAAAACGCATACGCCCTTTTTGGCCAAGGGCATCATTGTCAACGTTTTGCCGCTTTTCATGTACATTAAAGGCGATTTGAATCTACCTTCTGAAATCTGTTTCCTGCAATTCTGCCTTGATTTCAATTCCTCGTCTTTGCCTTCCCTCAATATATTTGTGGACGAGAGTTATCATTTATAACTCTGTAGGATTGTGAATTGCAGTGCCCTGAAGTTCCATTTTACAACTCGCTTTTTCGGGAGGTGGCCGCAAAAGCGCAGGATGGCTTCAGGCCCTGTTCTGGTTCCGGGGGGCAGGCTGAGCCTGTGGTTAATTCTTCTTCCTGATGGGAAAATAGAGTGACCTGTGCCTGTCCCAACACCAAGAGCTAGTCTCTCATTGGTTCCCCGTCTTCCCGTTCATCCTCTGGACAAATTGCAACCTGTACGGAACAGGAGGTTAAAGGTGCTGATGCTCCAAGTAGGGAGATTGCTAGTAAAGTGGCTGGAATGGCGAACCCGAGAACAAGGAGATGAGAAATGAGGTGCGTTTTAGAAACCTTTCCCCATCACACGGTGTACCATCTTCTGGGTTTCTCATGCATGTTTTCAATGTAGGAAGATGCCCTTGAACCTGGAGATTTGGGAACCATGCGATGGGTAGCACGCAGTATTACTTTAAAGGGTCTGCGTTTGCTCACCCAACCTCACCAAACCTCTCAGCCCCAAGAGTGTCCACCCTTATGTCTCATCCAGCTGTGGGTCTAGATATGGTCAATCCAGGTTGCATCACAGCCCCTGAACGAATTGTGTAAGAATTTCTCTCTCTTTCACTGTCTTTGTTTCATGGGTTTTTAAAAGTAATTTCTTTTTATAACGGGGTTTAGCTGCTTTTCACGGCTGTGTTTATGCCGCTTTACACCCACTTGACACACTAACAGAGAGATATCAATACATAGGTTTTAAGATTATTACTAGTCAGATATATTCTTGTGCGGTGAATCGGGCGTGTTGAATCCAGTTCTCTGAGCAAGGAGTAGGTCTTGTCTATTACATATTGGGTTTAAGGAACGGTATCGGAGCTAATTTGAAACTCTTGTTTTATGTATCACCCCACCTCACCTTTCCCGTTAAGCAGCCATAGTGTGTTTTATGCATGTGTGACTCTGTTCTGTTTTGTAATTCAGTTCAAGTGTAACGGTTTTTACATTCCCTCTATAAGTGACACCTTATGAGAAGTGTCCTTTTCTGTGTGACTTATTTCACTTAGAATCGTCGTACCTAAATCCACTCATCATGCTGCTACTAGCCTTATGACATTGATTTCATGGCTGAGTGGTATTCCATTGTACATAAGGCCCTCAAATTTTTTATCCATTTTTCGCTTTCCTGGGATATTTAAGGTGGAATGAAGTGGAGGTCCTTGTCAACAGAGCAGCCCTAAACTTTGGGGTGCTTGTGTCTTGCTGATTTTTAATTTTCCCACTTTATACCCCCATGCGTGGAAGTGCCCTAAGCTCTCTAAGCTGTGTTTTTTAAATGTTTCAGGACACACCGTACACTTCTCCCTAGTAGCTGTTGGCAATTTACATCCCGCCCATCAGTGTAGAAAGGCTCCCATTTCTCCATGGCCTGTCCTGCATTTCTGGTTTTGACACTTTTTTCAGCATGGCCCTTTTGACCGATGGGAAGCGAGACTTCTTTGTAGCGCTGATTTGCCTTTCCAGGTTGCTTGGTTGGCCAAAAAGGGCGTATGCGTTTTTTCCTGAATATATTCAGGAAAAAACGCATACGCCCTTTTTGGCCAAGGGCATCATTGTCAACGATTTGCCGCTTTTCATGTGCTTTAAAGGCGATTTGAATCTACCTTCTGAAATCTGTTTCCTGCAATTCTGCCTTGATTTCAATTCCTCGTCTTTGCCTTCCCTCAATATATTTGTGGACGAGAGTTATCATTTATAACTCTGTAGGATTGTGAATTGCAGTGCCCTGAGGCTCCATTTTACAACTCGCTTTTTCGGGAGGTGGCCGCAAAAGCGCAGGATGGCTTCAGGCCCTGTTCTGGTTCCCGGGGGCAGGCTGAGCCTGTGGTTAATTCTTCTTCCTGATGGGAAAATAGAGTGACCTGTGCCTGTCCCAACACCAAGAGCTAGTCTCTCATTGGTTCCCCGTCTTCCCGTTCATCCTCTGGACAAATTGCAACCTGTACGGAACAGGAGGTTAAAGGTGCTGATGCTCCAAGTAGGGAGATTGCTAGTAAAGTGGCTGGAATGACGAACCCGAGCACAAGGAGATGAGAAATGAGGTGCGTTTTAGAAACCTTTCCCCATCACACGGTGTACCATCTTCTGGGTTTCTCATGCATGTTTTCGATGTAGGAAGATGCCCTTGAACCTGGAGATTTGGGAACCATGCGATGGGTAGCACGCAGTATTACTTTAAAGGGTCTGCGTTTGCTCACCCAACCTCACCAAACCTCTCAGCCCCAAGAGTGTCCACCCTTATGTCTCATCCAGCTGTGGGTCTAGATATGGTCAATCCAGGTTGCATCACAGCCCCTGAACGAATTGTGTAAGAATTTCTCTCTCTTTCACTGTCTTTGTTTCATGGGTTTTTAAAAGTAATTTATTATTATAATGGGGTTTAGCTGCTTTTCACGGCTGTGTTTATGCCGCTTTACACCCACTTGACAGACTAACAGAGAGATATCAATACATAGGTTTTAAGATTATTACTAGTCAGATATATTCTTGTGCGTTGAATCGGGCGTGTTGAGTCCAGTTCTCTGAGCAAGGAGTAGGTCTTGTCTATTACATATTGGGTTTATGGAACGGTATCTGAGCCAATTTGAAACTCTTGTTTTATGCATCACCCCACCTCACCTTTCCCGTTAAGCAGCCATAGTGTGTTTTCCGCATGTGTGACTCTGTTCTGTTTTGTAATTCAGTTCAAGTGTAACGGTTTTTACATTCCCTCTATAAGTGACACCTTATGAGAGGTGTCCTTTTCTGTGTGACTTATTTCACTTAGAATCGTCGTACCTAAATCCACTCATCATGCTGCTACTAGCCTTATGACATTGATTTCATGGCTGATTGGTATTCCATTGTACATAAGGACCTCAAATTTTTTATCCATTTTTCTCTTTCCTGGGATATTTAAGGTGGAATGAAGTGGAGGTCCTTGTCAACAGAGCAGCCCTAAACTTTGGGGTGCTTGTGTCTTGCTGATTTTCAATTTTCCCACTTTATCCCCCCATGCGTGGAAGTGCCCTATGCTCTCTAAGCTGTGTTTTTTAGATGTTTCAGGACACACCGTACACTTCTCGAGAGTGGCTGTTGGCAATTTACATCCCGCCCATCAGTGTAGCAAGGCTCCCATTTCTCCATGGCCTGTCCTGCATTTCTGGTTTTGACACATTTTTCAGCATGGCCCTTTTGACCGATGGGAAGCGAGACTTCTTTGTAGCGCTGATTTGCCTTTCCAGGTTGCTTGGTTGGCCAAAAAGGGCGTATGCGTTTTTTCCTGAATATATTCAGGAAAAAACGCATACGCCCTTTTTGGCCAAGGGCATCATTGTCAACGTTTTGCCGCTTTTCATGTGCATTAAAGGTGATTCGAATCTACCTTCTGAAATCTGTTTCCTGCAATTCTGCCTTGATTTCAATTCCTCGTCTTTGCCTTCCCTCAATATATTTGTGGACGAGAGTTATCATTTATAACTCTGTAGGATTGTGAATTGCAGTGCCCTGAAGTTCCATTTTACAACTCGCTTTTTCGGGAGGTGGCCGCAAAAGCGCAGGATGGCTTCAGGCCCTGTTCTGGTTCCAGGGGGCAGGCTGAGCCTGTGGTTAATTCTTCTTCCTGATGGGAAAATAGAGTGACCTGTGCCTGTCCCAACACCAAGAGCTAGTCTCTCATTGGTTCCCCGTCTTCCCGTTCATACTCTGGACAAATTGCAACCTGTACGGAACAGGAGGTTAAAGGTGCTGATGCTCCAAGTAGGGAGATTGCTAGTAAAATGGCTGGAATGTCGAACCCGAGAACAAGGAGATGAGAAATGAGGTGCGTTTTAGAAACCTTTCCCCATCACACGGTGTACCATCTTCTGGGTTTCTCATGCATGTTTTCGATGTAGGAAGATGCCCTTGAACCTGGAGATTTGGGAACCATGCGATGGGTAGCACGCAGTATTACTTTAAAGGGTCTGCGTTTGCTCACCCAACCTCACCAAACCTCTCAGCCCCAAGAGTGTCCACCCTTATGTCTCATCCAGCTGTGGGTCTAGATATGGTCAATCCAGGTTGCATCACAGCCCCTGAACGAATTGTGTAAGAATTTCTCTCTCTTTCACTGTCTTTGTTTCATGGGTTTTTAAAAGTAATTTCTTTTTATAACGGGGTTTAGCTGCTTTTCACGGCTGTGTTTATGCCGCTTTACACCCACTTGACACACTAACAGAGAGATATCAATACATAGGTTTTAAGATTATTACTAGTCAGATATATTCTTGTGCGGTGAATCGGGCGTGTTGAATCCAGTTCTCTGAGCAAGGAGTAGGTCTTGTCTATTACATATTGGGTTTAAGGAACGGTATCGGAGCTAATTTGAAACTCTTGTTTTATGTATCACCCCACCTCACCTTTCCCGTTAAGCAGCCATAGTGTGTTTTCTGCATGTGTGACTCTGTTCTGTTTTGTAATTCAGTTCAAGTGTAACGGTTTTTACATTCCCTCTATAAGTGACACCTTATGAGAAGTGTCCTTTTCTGTGTGACTTATTTCACTTAGAATCGTCGTACCTAAATCCACTCATCATGCTGCTACTAGCCTTATGACATTGATTTCATGGCTGAGTGGTATTCCATTGTACATAAGGCCCTCAAATTTTTTATCCATTTTTCGCTTTCCTGGGATATTTAAGGTGGAATGAAGTGGAGGTCCTTGTCAACAGAGCAGCCCTAAACTTTGGGGTGCTTGTGTCTTGCTGATTTTTAATTTTCCCACTTTATACCCCCATGCGTGGAAGTGCCCTATGCTCTCTAAGCTGTGTTTTTTAGATGTTTCAGGACACACCGTACACTTCTCCCTAGTAGCTGTTGGCAATTTACATCCCGCCCATCAGTGTAGAAAGGCTCCCATTTCTCCATGGCCTGTCCTGCATTTCTGGTTTTGACACTTTTTTCAGCATGGCCCTTTTGACCGATGGGAAGCGAGACTTCTTTGTAGCGCTGATTTGCCTTTCCAGGTTGCTTGGTTGGCCAAAAAGGGCGTATGCGTTTTTTCCTGAATATATTCAGGAAAAAACGCATACGCCCTTTTTGGCCAAGGGCATCATTGTCAACGATTTGCCGCTTTTCATGTGCTTTAAAGGCGATTTGAATCTACCTTCTGAAATCTGTTTCCTGCAATTCTGCCTTGATTTCAATTCCTCGTCTTTGCCTTCCCTCAATATATTTGTGGACGAGAGTTATCATTTATAACTCTGTAGGATTGTGAATTGCAGTGCCCTGAGGCTCCATTTTACAACTCGCTTTTTCGGGAGGTGGCCGCAAAAGCGCAGGATGGCTTCAGGCCCTGTTCTGGTTCCCGGGGGCAGGCTGAGCCTGTGGTTAATTCTTCTTCCTGATGGGAAAATAGAGTGACCTGTGCCTGTCCCAACACCAAGAGCTAGTCTCTCATTGGTTCCCCGTCTTCCCGTTCATCCTCTGGACAAATTGCAACCTGTACGGAACAGGAGGTTAAAGGTGCTGATGCTCCAAGTAGGGAGATTGCTAGTAAAGTGGCTCGAATGACGAACCCGAGCACAAGGAGATGAGAAATGAGGTGCGTTTTAGAAACCTTTCCCCATCACACGGTGTACCATCTTCTGGGTTTCTCATGCATGTTTTCGATGTAGGAAGATGCCCTTGAACCTGGAGATTTGGGAACCATGCGATGGGTAGCACGCAGTATTACTTTAAAGGGTCTGCGTTTGCTCACCCAACCTCACCAAACCTCTCAGCCCCAAGAGTGTCCACCCTTATGTCTCATCCAGCTGTGGGTCTAGATATGGTCAATCCAGGTTGCATCACAGCCCCTGAACGAATTGTGTAAGAATTTCTCTCTCTTTCACTGTCTTTGTTTCATGGGTTTTTAAAAGTAATTTATTATTATAATGGGGTTTAGCTGCTTTTCACGGCTGTGTTTATGCCGCTTTACACCCACTTGACAGACTAACAGAGAGATATCAATACATAGGTTTTAAGATTATTACTAGTCAGATATATTCTTGTGCGTTGAATCGGGCGTGTTGAGTCCAGTTCTCTGAGCAAGGAGTAGGTCTTGTCTATTACATATTGGGTTTATGGAACGGTATCTGAGCCAATTTGAAACTCTTGTTTTATGCATCACCCCACCTCGCCTTTCCCGTTAAGCAGCCATAGTGTGTTTTCCGCATGTGTGACTCTGTTCTGTTTTGTAATTCAGTTCAAGTGTAACGGTTTTTACATTCCCTCTATAAGTGACACCTTATGAGAGGTGTCCTTTTCTGTGTGACTTATTTCACTTAGAATCGTCGTACCTAAATCCACTCATCATGCTGCTACTAGCCTTATGACATTGATTTCATGGCTGATTGGTATTCCATTGTACATAAGGACCTCAAATTTTTTATCCATTTTTCTCTTTCCTGGGATATTTAAGGTGGAATGAAGTGGAGGTCCTTGTCAACAGAGCAGCCCTAAACTTTGGGGTGCTTGTGTCTTGCTGATTTTCAATTTTCCCACTTTATCCCCCCATGCGTGGAAGTGCCCTATGCTCTCTAAGCTGTGTTTTTTAGATGTTTCAGGACACACCGTACACTTCTCGAGAGTGGCTGTTGGCAATTTACATCCCGCCCATCAGTGTAGCAAGGCTCCCATTTCTCCATGGCCTGTCCTGCATTTCTGGTTTTGACACATTTTTCAGCATGGCCCTTTTGACCGATGGGAAGCGAGACTTCTTTGTAGCGCTGATTTGCCTTTCCAGGTTGCTTGGTTGGCCAAAAAGGGCGTATGCGTTTTTTCCTGAATATATTCAGGAAAAAACGCATACGCCCTTTTTGGCCAAGGGCATCATTGTCAACGTTTTGCCGCTTTTCATGTGCATTAAAGGTGATTCGAATCTACCTTCTGAAATCTGTTTCCTGCAATTCTGCCTTGATTTCAATTCCTCGTCTTTGCCTTCCCTCAATATATTTGTGGACGAGAGTTATCATTTATAACTCTGTAGGATTGTGAATTGCAGTGCCCTGAAGTTCCATTTTACAACTCGCTTTTTCGGGAGGTGGCCGCAAAAGCGCAGGATGGCTTCAGGCCCTGTTCTGGTTCCAGGGGGCAGGCTGAGCCTGTGGTTAATTCTTCTTCCTGATGGGAAAATAGAGTGACCTGTGCCTGTCCCAACACCAAGAGCTAGTCTCTCATTGGTTCCCCGTCTTCCCGTTCATACTCTGGACAAATTGCAACCTGTACGGAACAGGAGGTTAAAGGTGCTGATGCTCCAAGTAGGGAGATTGCTAGTAAAATGGCTGGAATGTCGAACCCGAGAACAAGGAGATGAGAAATGAGGTGCGTTTTAGAAACCTTTCCCCATCACACGGTGTACCATCTTCTGGGTTTCTCATGCATGTTTTCGATGTAGGAAGATGCCCTTGAACCTGGAGATTTGGGAACCATGCGATGGGTAGCACGCAGTATTACTTTAAAGGGTCTGCGTTTGCTCACCCAACCTCACCAAACCTCTCAGCCCCAAGAGTGTCCACCCTTATGTCTCATCCAGCTGTGGGTCTAGATATGGTCAATCCAGGTTGCATCACAGCCCCTGAACGAATTGTGTAAGAATTTCTCTCTCTTTCACTGTCTTTGTTTCATGGGTTTTAAAAGTAATTTCTTTTTATAACGGGGTTTAGCTGCTTTTCACGGCTGTGTTTATGCCGCTTTACACCCACTTGACACACTAACAGAGAGATATCAATACATAGGTTTTAAGATTATTACTAGTCAGATATATTCTTGTGCGGTGAATCGGGCGTGTTGAATCCAGTTCTCTGAGCAAGGAGTAGGTCTTGTCTATTACATATTGGGTTTATGGAACGGTATCGGAGCTAATTTGAAACTCTTGTTTTATGTATCACCCCACCTCACCTTTCCCGTTAAGCAGCCATAGTGTGTTTTATGCATGTGTGACTCTGTTCTGTTTTGTAATTCAGTTCAAGTGTAACGGTTTTTACATTCCCTCTATAAGTGACACCTTATGAGAAGTGTCCTTTTCTGTGTGACTTATTTCACTTAGAATCGTCGTACCTAAATCCACTCATCATGCTGCTACTAGCCTTATGACATTGATTTCATGGCTGAGTGGTATTCCATTGTACATAAGGCCCTCAAATTTTTTATCCATTTTTCGCTTTCCTGGGATATTTAAGGTGGAATGAAGTGGAGGTCCTTGTCAACAGAGCAGCCCTAAACTTTGGGGTGCTTGTGTCTTGCTGATTTTTAATTTTCCCACTTTATACCCCCATGCGTGGAAGTGCCCTATGCTCTCTAAGCTGTGTTTTTTAGATGTTTCAGGACACACCGTACACTTCTCCAGAGTGGCTGTTGGCAATTTACATCCCGCCCATCAGTGTAGCAAGGCTCCCATTTCTCCATGGCCTGTCCTGCATTTCTGGTTTTGACACTTTTTTCAGCATGGCCCTTTTGACCGATGGGAAG
Organism: Balaenoptera physalus; assembly: GCF_965194825.1. Lineage (NCBI taxonomy): Eukaryota > Metazoa > Chordata > Mammalia > Artiodactyla > Balaenopteridae > Balaenoptera > Balaenoptera physalus. Next base: position 571,936 of record NW_028126328.1, on the reverse strand, counting down.
CGAGACTTCTTTGTAGCGCTGATTTGCCTTTCCAGGTTGCTTGGTTGGCCAAAAAGGGCGTATGCGTTTTTTCCTGAATATATTCAGGAAAAAACGCATACGCCCTTTTTGGCCAAGGGCATCATTGTCAACGATTTGCCGCTTTTCATGTGCTTTAAAGGCGATTCGAATCTACCTCCTGAAATCTGTTTCCTGCAATTCTGCCTTGATTTCAATTCCTCGTCTTTGCCTTCCCTCAATATATTTGTGGACGAGAGTTATCATTTATAACTCTGTAGGATTGTGAATTGCAGTGCCCTGAGGCTCCATTTTACAACTCGCTTTTTCGGGAGGTGGCCGCAAAAGCGCAGGATGGCTTCAGGCCCTGTTCTGGTTCCGGGGGGCAGGCTGAGCCTGTGGTTAATTCTTCTTCCTGATGGGAAAATAGAGTGACCTGTGCCTGTCCCAACACCAAGAGCTAGTCTCTCATTGGTTCCCCGTCTTCCCGTTCATCCTCTGGACAAATTGCAACCTGTACGGAACAGGAGGTTAAAGGTGCTGATGCTCCAAGTAGGGAGATTGCTAGTAAAGTGGCTGGAATGGCGAACCCGAGAACAAGGAGATGAGAAATGAGGTGCGTTTTAGAAACCTTTCCCCATCACACGGTGTACCATCTTCTGGGTTTCTCATGCATGTTTTCGATGTAGGAAGATGCCCTTCAACCTGGAGATTTGGGAACCATGCGATGGGTAGCACGCAGTATTACTTTAAAGGGTCTGCGTTTGCTCACCCAACCTCACCAAACCTCTCAGCCCCAAGAGTGTCCACCCTTATGTCTCATCCAGCTGTGGGTCTAGATATGGTCAATCCAGGTTGCATCACAGCCCCTGAATGAATTGTGTAAGAATTTCTCTCTCTTTCACTGTCTTTGTTTCATGGGTTTTTAAAAGTAATTTCTTTTTATAACGGGGTTTAGCTGCTTTTCACGGCTGTGTTTATGCCGCTTTACACCCACTTGACACACTAACAGAGAGATATCAATACATAGGTTTTAAGATTATTACTAGCCAGATATATTCTTGTGCGTTGAATCGGGCTTGTTGAGTCCAGTTCTCTGAGCAAGGAGTAGGTCTTGTCTATTACATATTGGGTTTATGGAACGGTATCTGAGCTAATTTGAAACTCTTGTTTTATGCATCACCCCACCTCACCTTTCCCGTTAAGCAGCCATAGTGTGTTTTCTGCATGTGTGACTCTGTTCTGTTTTGTAATTCAGTTCAAGTGTAACGGTTTTTACATTCCCTCTATAAGTGACACCTTATGAGAAGTGTCCTTTTCTGTGTGACTTATTTCACTTAGAATCGTCGTACCTAAATCCACTCATCATGCTGCTAGTAGCCTTATGACATTGATTTCATGGCTGAGTGGTATTCCATTGTACATAAGGACCTCAAATTTTTTATCCATTTTTCGCTTTCCTGGGATATTTAAGGTGGAATGAAGTGGAGGTCCTTGTCAACAGAGCAGCCCTAAACTTTGGGGTGCTTGTGTCTTGCTGATTTTTAATTTTCCCACTTTATACCCCCATGCGTGGAAGTGCCCTATGCTCTCTAAGCTGTGTTTTTTAGATGTTTCAGGACACACCGTACACTTCTCCAGAGTAGCTGTTGGCAATTTACATCCCGCCCATCAGTGTAGCAAGGCTCCCATTTCTCCATGGCCTGTCCTGCATTTCTGGTTTTGACACTTTTTTCAGCATGGCCCTTTTGACCGATGGGAAGCGAGACTTCTTTGTAGCGCTGATTTGCCTTTCCAGGTTGCTTGGTTGGCCAAAAAGGGCGTATGCGTTTTTTCCTGAATATATTCAGGAAAAAACGCATACGCCCTTTTTGGCCAAGGGCATCATTGTCAACGTTTTGCCGCTTTTCATGTGCATTAAAGGCGATTCGAATCTACCTCCTGAAATCTGTTTCCTGCAATTCTGCCTTGATTTCAATTACTCTTCTTTGCCTTCCCGCAATATATTTGTGGACGAGAGTTATCATTTATAACTCTGTAGGATTGTGAATTGCAGTGCCCTGAAGTTCCATTTTACAACTCGCTTTTTCGGGAGGTGGCCGCAAAAGCGCAGGATGGCTTCAGGCCCTGTTCTTGTTCCGGGGGGCAGGCTGAGCCTGTGGTTAATTCTTCTTCCTGATGGGAAAATAGAGTGACCTGTGCCTGTCCCAACACCAAGAGCTAGTCTCTCATTGGTTCCCCGTCTTCCCGTTCATCCTCTGGACAAATTGCAACCTGTACGGAACAGGAGGTTAAAGGTGCTGATGCTCCAAGTAGGGAGATTGCTAGTAAAGTGGCTGGAATGGCGAACCCGAGAACAAGGAGATGAGAAATGAGGTGCGTTTTAGAAACCTTTCCCCATCACACGGTGTACCATCTTCTGGGTTTCTCATGCATGTTTTCGATGTAGGAAGATGCCCTTGAACCTGGAGATTTGGGAACCATGCGATGGGTAGCACGCAGTATTACTTTAAAGGGTCTGCGTTTGCTCACCCAACCTCACCAAACCTCTCAGCCCCAAGAGTGTCCACCCTTATGTCTCATCCAGCTGTGGGTCTAGATATGGTCAATCCAGGTTGCATCACAGCCCCTGAACGAATTGTGTAAGAATTTCTCTCTCTTTCACTGTCTTTGTTTCATGGGTTTTTAAAAGTAATTTCTTTTTATAACGGGGTTTAGCTGCTTTTCACGGCTGTGTTTATGCCGCTTTACACCCACTTGACACACTAACAGAGAGATATCAATACATAGGTTTTAAGATTATTACTAGTCAGATATTTTCTTTTGCGGTGAATCGGGCGTGTTGAATCCAGTTCTCTGAGCAAGGAGTAGGTCTTGTCTATTACATATTGGGTTTATGGAACGGTATCGGAGCTAATTTGAAACTCTTGTTTTATGTATCACCCCACCTCACCTTTCCCGTTAAGCAGCCATAGTGTGTTTTATGCATGTGTGACTCTGTTCTGTTTTGTAATTCACTTCAAGTGTAACGGTTTTTACATTCCCTCTATAAGTGACACCTTATGAGAAGTGTCCTTTTCTGTGTGACTTATTTCACTTAGAATCGTCGTACCTAAATCCACTCATCATGCTGCTACTAGCCTTATGACATTGATTTCATGGCTGAGTGGTATTCCATTGTACATAAGGCCCTCAAATTTTTTATCCATTTTTCGCTTTCCTGGGATATTTAAGGTGGAATGAAGTGGAGGTCCTTGTCAACAGAGCAGCCCTAAACTTTGGGGTGCTTGTGTCTTGCTGATTTTTAATTTTCCCACTTTATACCCCCATGCGTGGAAGTGCCCTATGCTCTCTAAGCTGTGTTTTTTAGATGTTTCAGGACACACCGTACACTTCTCCAGAGTGGCTGTTGGCAATTTACATCCCGCCCATCAGTGTAGCAAGGCTCCCATTTCTCCATGGCCTGTCCTGCATTTCTGGTTTTGACACTTTTCTCAGCATGGCCCTTTTGACCGATGGGAAGCGAGACTTCTTTGTAGCGCTGATTTGCCTTTCCAGGTTGCTTGGTTGGCCAAAAAGGGCGTATGCGTTTTTTCCTGAATATATTCAGGAAAAAACGCATACGCACTTTTTGGCCAAGGGCATCATTGTCAACGTTTTGCCGCTTTTCATGTGCATTAAAGGCGATTCGAATCTACCTCCTGAAATCTGTTTCCTGCAATTCTGCCTTGATTTCAATTCCTCGTCTTTGCCTTCCCTCAATATATTTGTGGACGAGAGTTATCATTTATAACTCTGTAGGATTGTGAATTGCAGTGCCCTGAGGCTCCATTTTACAACTCGCTTTTTCGGGAGGTGGCCGCAAAAGCGCAGGATGGCTTCAGGCCCTGTTCTGGTTCCGGGGGGCAGGCTGAGCCTGTGGTTAATTCTTCTTCCTGATGGGAAAATAGAGTGACCTGTGCCTGTCCCAACACCAAGAGCTAGTCTCTCATTGGTTCCCCGTCTTCTCGTTCATCCTCTGGACAAATTGCAACCTGTACGGAACAGGAGGTTAAAGGTGCTGATGCTCCAAGTAGGGAGATTGCTAGTAAAGTGGCTGGAATGGTGAACCCGAGAACAAGGAGATGAGAAATGAGGTGCGTTTTAGAAACCTTTCCCCATCACACGGTGTACCATCTTCTGGGTTTCTCATGCATGTTTTCAATGTAGGAAGATGCCCTTGAACCTGGAGATTTGGGAACCATGCGATGGGTAGCACGCAGTATTACTTTAAAGGGTCTGCGTTTGCTCACCCAACCTCACCAAACCTCTCAGCCCCAAGAGTGTCCACCCTTATGTCTCATCCAGCTGTGGGTCTAGATATGGTCAATCCAGGTTGCATCACAGCCCCTGAACGAATTGTGTAAGAATTTCTCTCTCTTTCACTGTCTTTGTTTCATGGGTTTTAAAAGTAATTTCTTTTTATAACGGGGTTTAGCTGCTTTTCACGGCTGTGTTTATGCCGCTTTACACCCACTTGACACACTAACAGAGAGATATCAATACATAGGTTTTAAGATTATTACTAGTCAGATATATTCTTGTGCGGTGAATCGGGCGTGTTGAATCCCGTTCTCTGAGCAAGGAGTAGGTCTTGTCTATTACATATTGGATTTATGGAACGGTATCGGAGCTAATTTGAAACTCTTGTTTTATGTATCACCCCACCTCACCTTTCCCGTTAAGCAGCCATAGTGTGTTTTATGCATGTGTGACTCTGTTCTGTTTTGTAATTCACTTCAAGTGTAACGGTTTTTACATTCCCTCTATAAGTGACACCTTATGAGAAGTGTCCTTTTCTGTGTGACTTATTTCACTTAGAATCGTCGTACCTAAATCCACTCATCATGCTGCTACTAGCCTTATGACATTGATTTCATGGCTGAGTGGTATTCCATTGTACATAAGGCCCTCAAATTTTTTATCCATTTTTCGCTTTCCTGGGATATTTAAGGTGGAATGAAGTGGAGGTCCTTGTCAACAGAGCAGCCCTAAACTTTGGGGTGCTTGTGTCTTGCTGATTTTTAATTTTCCCACTTTATACCCCCATGCGTGGAAGTGCCCTATGCTCTCTAAGCTGTGTTTTTTAGATGTTTCAGGACACACCGTACACTTCTCCAGAGTGGCTGTTGGCAATTTACATCCCGCCCATCAGTGTAGCAAGGCTCCCATTTCTCCATGGCCTGTCCTGCATTTCTGGTTTTGACACTTTTTTCAGCATGGCCCTTTTGACCGATGGGAAGCGAGACTTCTTTGTAGCGCTGATTTGCCTTTCCAGGTTGCTTGGTTGGCCAAAAAGGGCGTATGCGTTTTTTACTGAATATATTCAGGAAAAAACGCATACGCCCTTTTTGGCCAAGGGCATCATTGTCAACGATTTGCCGCTTTTCATGTGCTTTAAAGGCGATTCGAATCTACCTCCTGAAATCTGTTTCCTGCAATTCTGCCTTGATTTCAATTCCTCGTCTTTGCCTTCCCTCAATATATTTGTGGACGAGAGTTATCATTTATAACTCTGTAGGATTGTGAATTGCAGTGCCCTGAGGCTCCATTTTACAACTCGCTTTTTCGGGAGGTGGCCGCAAAAGCGCAGGATGGCTTCAGGCCCTGTTCTGGTTCCGGGGGGCAGGCTGAGCCTGTGGTTAATTCTTCTTCCTGATGGGAAAATAGAGTGACCTGTGCCTGTCCCAACACCAAGAGCTAGTCTCTCATTGGTTCCCCGTCTTCCCGTTCATCCTCTGGACAAATTGCAACCTGTACGGAACAGGAGGTTAAAGGTGCTGATGCTCCAAGTAGGGAGATTGCTAGTAAAGTGGCTGGAATGGCGAACCCGAGAACAAGGAGATGAGAAATGAGGTGCGTTTTAGAAACCTTTCCCCATCACACGGTGTACCATCTTCTGGGTTTCTCATGCATGTTTTCGATGAAGGAAGATGCCCTTGAACCTGGAGATTTGGGAACCATGCGATGGGTAGCACGCAGTATTACTTTAAAGGGTCTGCGTTTGCTCACCCAACCTCACCAAACCTCTCAGCCCCAAGAGTGTCCACCCTTATGTCTCATCCAGCTGTGGGTCTAGATATGGTCAATCCAGGTTGCATCACAGCCCCTGAATGAATTGTGTAAGAATTTCTCTCTCTTTCACTGTCTTTGTTTCATGGGTTTTTAAAAGTAATTTCTTTTTATAACGGGGTTTAGCTGCTTTTCACGGCTGTGTTTATGCCGCTTTACACCCACTTGACACACTAACAGAGAGATATCAATACATAGGTTTTAAGATTATTACTAGCCAGATATATTCTTGTGCGTTGAATCGGGCTTGTTGAGTCCAGTTCTCTGAGCAAGGAGTAGGTCTTGTCTATTACATATTGGGTTTATGGAACGGTATCTGAGCTAATTTGAAACTCTTGTTTTATGCATCACCCCACCTCACCTTTCCCGTTAAGCAGCCATAGTGTGTTTTCTGCATGTGTGACTCTGTTCTGTTTTGTAATTCAGTTCAAGTGTAACGGTTTTTACATTCCCTCTATAAGTGACACCTTATGAGAAGTGTCCTTTTCTGTGTGACTTATTTCACTTAGAATCGTCGTACCTAAATCCACTCATCATGCTGCTAGTAGCCTTATGACATTGATTTCATGGCTGAGTGGTATTCCATTGTACATAAGGACCTCAAATTTTTTATCCATTTTTCGCTTTCCTGGGATATTTAAGGTGGAATGAAGTGGAGGTCCTTGTCAACAGAGCAGCCCTAAACTTTGGGGTGCTTGTGTCTTGCTGATTTTTAATTTTCCCACTTTATACCCCCATGCGTGGAAGTGCCCTATGCTCTCTAAGCTGTGTTTTTTAGATGTTTCAGGACACACCGTACACTTCTCCAGAGTAGCTGTTGGCAATTTACATCCCGCCCATCAGTGTAGCAAGGCTCCCATTTCTCCATGGCCTGTCCTGCATTTCTGGTTTTGACACTTTTTTCAGCATGGCCCTTTTGACCGATGGGAAGCGAGACTTCTTTGTAGCGCTGATTTGCCTTTCCAGGTTGCTTGGTTGGCCAAAAAGGGCGTATGCGTTTTTTCCTGAATATATTCAGGAAAAAACGCATACGCCCTTTTTGGCCAAGGGCATCATTGTCAACGTTTTGCCGCTTTTCATGTGCATTAAAGGCGATTCGAATCTACCTCCTGAAATCTGTTTCCTGCAATTCTGCCTTGATTTCAATTACTCTTCTTTGCCTTCCCGCAATATATTTGTGGACGAGAGTTATCATTTATAACTCTGTAGGATTGTGAATTGCAGTGCCCTGAAGTTCCATTTTACAACTCGCTTTTTCGGGAGGTGGCCGCAAAAGCGCAGGATGGCTTCAGGCCCTGTTCTTGTTCCGGGGGGCAGGCTGAGCCTGTGGTTAATTCTTCTTCCTGATGGGAAAATAGAGTGACCTGTGCCTGTCCCAACACCAAGAGCTAGTCTCTCATTGGTTCCCCGTCTTCCCGTTCATCCTCTGGACAAATTGCAACCTGTACGGAACAGGAGGTTAAAGGTGCTGATGCTCCAAGTAGGGAGATTGCTAGTAAAGTGGCTGGAATGGCGAACCCGAGAACAAGGAGATGAGAAATGAGGTGCGTTTTAGAAACCTTTCCCCATCACACGGTGTACCATCTTCTGGGTTTCTCATGCATGTTTTCGATGTAGGAAGATGCCCTTGAACCTGGAGATTTGGGAACCATGCGATGGGTAGCACGCAGTATTACTTTAAAGGGTCTGCGTTTGCTCACCCAACCTCACCAAACCTCTCAGCCCCAAGAGTGTCCACCCTTATGTCTCATCCAGCTGTGGGTCTAGATATGGTCAATCCAGGTTGCATCACAGCCCCTGAACGAATTGTGTAAGAATTTCTCTCTCTTTCACTGTCTTTGTTTCATGGGTTTTTAAAAGTAATTTCTTTTTATAACGGGGTTTAGCTGCTTTTCACGGCTGTGTTTATGCCGCTTTACACCCACTTGACACACTAACAGAGAGATATCAATACATAGGTTTTAAGATTATTACTAGTCAGATATTTTCTTTTGCGGTGAATCGGGCGTGTTGAATCCAGTTCTCTGAGCAAGGAGTAGGTCTTGTCTATTACATATTGGGTTTATGGAACGGTATCGGAGCTAATTTGAAACTCTTGTTTTATGTATCACCCCACCTCACCTTTCCCGTTAAGCAGCCATAGTGTGTTTTATGCATGTGTGACTCTGTTCTGTTTTGTAATTCACTTCAAGTGTAACGGTTTTTACATTCCCTCTATAAGTGACACCTTATGAGAAGTGTCCTTTTCTGTGTGACTTATTTCACTTAGAATCGTCGTACCTAAATCCACTCATCATGCTGCTACTAGCCTTATGACATTGATTTCATGGCTGAGTGGTATTCCATTGTACATAAGGCCCTCAAATTTTTTATCCATTTTTCGCTTTCCTGGGATATTTAAGGTGGAATGAAGTGGAGGTCCTTGTCAACAGAGCAGCCCTAAACTTTGGGGTGCTTGTGTCTTGCTGATTTTTAATTTTCCCACTTTATACCCCCATGCGTGGAAGTGCCCTATGCTCTCTAAGCTGTGTTTTTTAGATGTTTCAGGACACACCGTACACTTCTCCAGAGTGGCTGTTGGCAATTTACATCCCGCCCATCAGTGTAGCAAGGCTCCCATTTCTCCATGGCCTGTCCTGCATTTCTGGTTTTGACACTTTTCTCAGCATGGCCCTTTTGACCGATGGGAAGCGAGACTTCTTTGTAGCGCTGATTTGCCTTTCCAGGTTGCTTGGTTGGCCAAAAAGGGCGTATGCGTTTTTTCCTGAATATATTCAGGAAAAAACGCATACGCACTTTTTGGCCAAGGGCATCATTGTCAACGTTTTGCCGCTTTTCATGTGCATTAAAGGCGATTCGAATCTACCTCCTGAAATCTGTTTCCTGCAATTCTGCCTTGATTTCAATTCCTCGTCTTTGCCTTCCCTCAATATATTTGTGGACGAGAGTTATCATTTATAACTCTGTAGGATTGTGAATTGCAGTGCCCTGAGGCTCCATTTTACAACTCGCTTTTTCGGGAGGTGGCCGCAAAAGCGCAGGATGGCTTCAGGCCCTGTTCTGGTTCCGGGGGGCAGGCTGAGCCTGTGGTTAATTCTTCTTCCTGATGGGAAAATAGAGTGACCTGTGCCTGTCCCAACACCAAGAGCTAGTCTCTCATTGGTTCCCCGTCTTCTCGTTCATCCTCTGGACAAATTGCAACCTGTACGGAACAGGAGGTTAAAGGTGCTGATGCTCCAAGTAGGGAGATTGCTAGTAAAGTGGCTGGAATGGTGAACCCGAGAACAAGGAGATGAGAAATGAGGTGCGTTTTAGAAACCTTTCCCCATCACACGGTGTACCATCTTCTGGGTTTCTCATGCATGTTTTCAATGTAGGAAGATGCCCTTGAACCTGGAGATTTGGGAACCATGCGATGGGTAGCACGCAGTATTACTTTAAAGGGTCTGCGTTTGCTCACCCAACCTCACCAAACCTCTCAGCCCCAAGAGTGTCCACCCTTATGTCTCATCCAGCTGTGGGTCTAGATATGGTCAATCCAGGTTGCATCACAGCCCCTGAACGAATTGTGTAAGAATTTCTCTCTCTTTCACTGTCTTTGTTTCATGGGTTTTAAAAGTAATTTCTTTTTATAACGGGGTTTAGCTGCTTTTCACGGCTGTGTTTATGCCGCTTTACACCCACTTGACACACTAACAGAGAGATATCAATACATAGGTTTTAAGATTATTACTAGTCAGATATATTCTTGTGCGGTGAATCGGGCGTGTTGAATCCAGTTCTCTGAGCAAGGAGTAGGTCTTGTCTATTACATATTGGGTTTATGGAACGGTATCGGAGCTAATTTGAAACTCTTGTTTTATGTATCACCCCACCTCACCTTTCCCGTTAAGCAGCCATAGTGTGTTTTATGCATGTGTGACTCTGTTCTGTTTTGTAATTCACTTCAAGTGTAACGGTTTTTACATTCCCTCTATAAGTGACACCTTATGAGAAGTGTCCTTTTCTGTGTGACTTATTTCACTTAGAATCGTCGTACCTAAATCCACTCATCATGCTGCTACTAGCCTTATGACATTGATTTCATGGCTGAGTGGTATTCCATTGTACATAAGGCCCTCAAATTTTTTATCCATTTTTCGCTTTCCTGGGATATTTAAGGTGGAATGAAGTGGAGGTCCTTGTCAACAGAGCAGCCCTAAACTTTGGGGTGCTTGTGTCTTGCTGATTTTTAATTTTCCCACTTTATACCCCCATGCGTGGAAGTGCCCTATGCTCTCTAAGCTGTGTTTTTTAGATGTTTCAGGACACACCGTACACTTCTCCAGAGTGGCTGTTGGCAATTTACATCCCGCCCATCAGTGTAGCAAGGCTCCCATTTCTCCATGGCCTGTCCTGCATTTCTGGTTTTGACACTTTTTTCAGCATGGCCCTTTTGACCGATGGGAAGCGAGACTTCTTTGTAGCGCTGATTTGCCTTTCCAGGTTGCTTGGTTGGCCAAAAAGGGCGTATGCGTTTTTTACTGAATATATTCAGGAAAAAACGCATACGCCCTTTTTGGCCAAGGGCATCATTGTCAACGATTTGCCGCTTTTCATGTGCTTTAAAGGCGATTCGAATCTACCTCCTGAAATCTGTTTCCTGCAATTCTGCCTTGATTTCAATTCCTCGTCTTTGCCTTCCCTCAATATATTTGTGGACGAGAGTTATCATTTATAACTCTGTAGGATTGTGAATTGCAGTGCCCTGAGGCTCCATTTTACAACTCGCTTTTTCGGGAGGTGGCCGCAAAAGCGCAGGATGGCTTCAGGCCCTGTTCTGGTTCCGGGGGGCAGGCTGAGCCTGTGGTTAATTCTTCTTCCTGATGGGAAAATAGAGTGACCTGTGCCTGTCCCAACACCAAGAGCTAGTCTCTCATTGGTTCCCCGTCTTCCCGTTCATCCTCTGGACAAATTGCAACCTGTACGGAACAGGAGGTTAAAGGTGCTGATGCTCCAAGTAGGGAGATTGCTAGTAAAGTGGCTGGAATGGCGAACCCGAGAACAAGGAGATGAGAAATGAGGTGCGTTTTAGAAACCTTTCCCCATCACACGGTGTACCATCTTCTGGGTTTCTCATGCATGTTTTCGATGTAGGAAGATGCCCTTGAACCTGGAGATTTGGGAACCATGCGATGGGTAGCACGCAGTATTACTTTAAAGGGTCTGCGTTTGCTCACCCAACCTCACCAAACCTCTCAGCCCCAAGAGTGTCCACCCTTATGTCTCATCCAGCTGTGGGTCTAGATATGGTCAATCCAGGTTGCATCACAGCCCCTGAATGAATTGTGTAAGAATTTCTCTCTCTTTCACTGTCTTTGTTTCATGGGATTTAAAAGTAATTTCTTTTTATAACGGGGTTTAGCTGCTTTTCACGGCTGTGTTTATGCCGCTTTACACCCACTTGACACACTAACAGAGAGATATCAATACATAGGTTTTAAGATTATTACTAGCCAGATATATTCTTGTGCGTTGAATCGGGCTTGTTGAGTCCAGTTCTCTGAGCAAGGAGTAGGTCTTGTCTATTACATATTGGGTTTATGGAACGGTATCTGAGCTAATTTGAAACTCTTGTTTTATGCATCACCCCACCTCACCTTTCCCGTTAAGCAGCCATAGTGTGTTTTCTGCATGTGTGACTCTGTTCTGTTTTGTAATTCAGTTCAAGTGTAACGGTTTTTACATTCCCTCTATAAGTGACACCTTATGAGAAGTGTCCTTTTCTGTGTGACTTATTTCACTTAGAATCGTCGTACCTAAATCCACTCATCATGCTGCTACTAGCCTTATGACATTGATTTCATGGCTGAGTGGTATTCCATTGTACATAAGGACCTCAAATTTTTTATCCATTTTTCGCTTTCCTGGGATATTTAAGGTGGAATGAAGTGGAGGTCCTTGTCAACAGAGCAGCCCTAAACTTTGGGGTGCTTGTGTCTTGCTGATTTTTAATTTTCCCACTTTATACCCCCATGCGTGGAAGTGCCCTATGCTCTCTAAGCTGTGTTTTTTAGATGTTTCAGGACACACCGTACACTTCTCCAGAGTGGCTGTTGGCAATTTACATCCCGCCCATCAGTGTAGCAAGGCTCCCATTTCTCCATGGCCTGTCCTGCATTTCTGGTTTTGACACTTTTCTCAGCATGGCCCTTTTGACCGATGGGAAGCGAGACTTCTTTGTAGCGCTGATTTGCCTTTCCAGGTTGCTTGGTTGGCCAAAAAGGGCGTATGCGTTTTTTCCTGAATATATTCAGGAAAAAACGCATACGCACTTTTTGGCCAAGGGCATCATTGTCAACGTTTTGCCGCTTTTCATGTGCATTAAAGGCGATTCGAATCTACCTCCTGAAATCTGTTTCCTGCAATTCTGCCTTGATTTCAATTCCTCGTCTTTGCCTTCCCTCAATATATTTGTGGACGAGAGTTATCATTTATAACTCTGTAGGATTGTGAATTGCAGTGCCCTGAGGCTCCATTTTACAACTCGCTTTTTCGGGAGGTGGCCGCAAAAGCGCAGGATGGCTTCAGGCCCTGTTCTGGTTCCGGGGGGCAGGCTGAGCCTGTGGTTAATTCTTCTTCCTGATGGGAAAATAGAGTGACCTGTGCCTGTCCCAACACCAAGAGCTAGTCTCTCATTGGTTCCCCGTCTTCTCGTTCATCCTCTGGACAAATTGCAACCTGTACGGAACAGGAGGTTAAAGGTGCTGATGCTCCAAGTAGGGAGATTGCTAGTAAAGTGGCTGGAATGGTGAACCCGAGAACAAGGAGATGAGAAATGAGGTGCGTTTTAGAAACCTTTCCCCATCACACGGTGTACCATCTTCTGGGTTTCTCATGCATGTTTTCAATGTAGGAAGATGCCCTTGAACCTGGAGATTTGGGAACCATGCGATGGGTAGCACGCAGTATTACTTTAAAGGGTCTGCGTTTGCTCACCCAACCTCACCAAACCTCTCAGCCCCAAGAGTGTCCACCCTTATGTCTCATCCAGCTGTGGGTCTAGATATGGTCAATCCAGGTTGCATCACAGCCCCTGAACGAATTGTGTAAGAATTTCTCTCTCTTTCACTGTCTTTGTTTCATGGGTTTTAAAAGTAATTTCTTTTTATAACGGGGTTTAGCTGCTTTTCACGGCTGTGTTTATGCCGCTTTACACCCACTTGACACACTAACAGAGAGATATCAATACATAGGTTTTAAGATTATTACTAGTCAGATATATTCTTGTGCGGTGAATCGGGCGTGTTGAATCCAGTTCTCTGAGCAAGGAGTAGGTCTTGTCTATTACATATTGGGTTTATGGAACGGTATCGGAGCTAATTTGAAACTCTTGTTTTATGTATCACCCCACCTCACCTTTCCCGTTAAGCAGCCATAGTGTGTTTTATGCATGTGTGACTCTGTTCTGTTTTGTAATTCACTTCAAGTGTAACGGTTTTTACATTCCCTCTATAAGTGACACCTTATGAGAAGTGTCCTTTTCTGTGTGACTTATTTCACTTAGAATCGTCGTACCTAAATCCACTCATCATGCTGCTACTAGCCTTATGACATTGATTTCATGGCTGAGTGGTATTCCATTGTACATAAGGCCCTCAAATTTTTTATCCATTTTTCGCTTTCCTGGGATATTTAAGGTGGAATGAAGTGGAGGTCCTTGTCAACAGAGCAGCCCTAAACTTTGGGGTGCTTGTGTCTTGCTGATTTTTAATTTTCCCACTTTATACCCCCATGCGTGGAAGTGCCCTATGCTCTCTAAGCTGTGTTTTTTAGATGTTTCAGGACACACCGTACACTTCTCCAGAGTGGCTGTTGGCAATTTACATCCCGCCCATCAGTGTAGCAAGGCTCCCATTTCTCCATGGCCTGTCCTGCATTTCTGGTTTTGACACTTTTTTCAGCATGGCCCTTTTGACCGATGGGAAGCGAGACTTCTTTGTAGCGCTGATTTGCCTTTCCAGGTTGCTTGGTTGGCCAAAAAGGGCGTATGCGTTTTTTACTGAATATATTCAGGAAAAAACGCATACGCCCTTTTTGGCCAAGGGCATCATTGTCAACGATTTGCCGCTTTTCATGTGCTTTAAAGGCGATTCGAATCTACCTCCTGAAATCTGTTTCCTGCAATTCTGCCTTGATTTCAATTCCTCGTCTTTGCCTTCCCTCAATATATTTGTGGACGAGAGTTATCATTTATAACTCTGTAGGATTGTGAATTGCAGTGCCCTGAGGCTCCATTTTACAACTCGCTTTTTCGGGAGGTGGCCGCAAAAGCGCAGGATGGCTTCAGGCCCTGTTCTGGTTCCGGGGGGCAGGCTGAGCCTGTGGTTAATTCTTCTTCCTGATGGGAAAATAGAGTGACCTGTGCCTGTCCCAACACCAAGAGCTAGTCTCTCATTGGTTCCCCGTCTTCCCGTTCATCCTCTGGACAAATTGCAACCTGTACGGAACAGGAGGTTAAAGGTGCTGATGCTCCAAGTAGGGAGATTGCTAGTAAAGTGGCTGGAATGGCGAACCCGAGAACAAGGAGATGAGAAATGAGGTGCGTTTTAGAAACCTTTCCCCATCACACGGTGTACCATCTTCTGGGTTTCTCATGCATGTTTTCGATGTAGGAAGATGCCCTTGAACCTGGAGATTTGGGAACCATGCGATGGGTAGCACGCAGTATTACTTTAAAGGGTCTGCGTTTGCTCACCCAACCTCACCAAACCTCTCAGCCCCAAGAGTGTCCACCCTTATGTCTCATCCAGCTGTGGGTCTAGATATGGTCAATCCAGGTTGCATCACAGCCCCTGAATGAATTGTGTAAGAATTTCTCTCTCTTTCACTGTCTTTGTTTCATGGGATTTAAAAGTAATTTCTTTTTATAACGGGGTTTAGCTGCTTTTCACGGCTGTGTTTATGCCGCTTTACACCCACTTGACACACTAACAGAGAGATATCAATACATAGGTTTTAAGATTATTACTAGCCAGATATATTCTTGTGCGTTGAATCGGGCTTGTTGAGTCCAGTTCTCTGAGCAAGGAGTAGGTCTTGTCTATTACATATTGGGTTTATGGAACGGTATCTGAGCTAATTTGAAACTCTTGTTTTATGCATCACCCCACCTCACCTTTCCCGTTAAGCAGCCATAGTGTGTTTTCTGCATGTGTGACTCTGTTCTGTTTTGTAATTCAGTTCAAGTGTAACGGTTTTTACATTCCCTCTATAAGTGACACCTTATGAGAAGTGTCCTTTTCTGTGTGACTTATTTCACTTAGAATCGTCGTACCTAAATCCACTCATCATGCTGCTACTAGCCTTATGACATTGATTTCATGGCTGAGTGGTATTCCATTGTACATAAGGACCTCAAATTTTTTATCCATTTTTCGCTTTCCTGGGATATTTAAGGTGGAATGAAGTGGAGGTCCTTGTCAACAGAGCAGCCCTAAACTTTGGGGTGCTTGTGTCTTGCTGATTTTTAATTTTCCCACTTTATACCCCCATGCGTGGAAGTGCCCTATGCTCTCTAAGCTGTGTTTTTTAGATGTTTCAGGACACACCGTACACTTCTCCAGAGTGGCTGTTGGCAATTTACATCCCGCCCATCAGTGTAGCAAGGCTCCCATTTCTCCATGGCCTGTCCTGCATTTCTGGTTTTGACACTTTTCTCAGCATGGCCCTTTTGACCGATGGGAAGCGAGACTTCTTTGTAGCGCTGATTTGCCTTTCCAGGTTGCTTGGTTGGCCAAAAAGGGCGTATGCGTTTTTTCCTGAATATATTCAGGAAAAAACGCATACGCACTTTTTGGCCAAGGGTATCATTGTCAACGTTTTGCCGCTTTTCATGTGCATTAAAGGCGATTCGAATCTACCTCCTGAAATCTGTTTCCTGCAATTCTGCCTTGATTTCAATTCCTCGTCTTTGCCTTCCCTCAATATATTTGTGGACGAGAGTTATCATTTATAACTCTGTAGGATTGTGAATTGCAGTGCCCTGAGGCTCCATTTTACAACTCGCTTTTTCGGGAGGTGGCCGCAAAAGCGCAGGATGGCTTCAGGCCCTGTTCTGGTTCCGGGGGGCAGGCTGAGCCTGTGGTTAATTCTTCTTCCTGATGGGAAAATAGAGTGACCTGTGCCTGTCCCAACACCAAGAGCTAGTCTCTCATTGGTTCCCCGTCTTCTCGTTCATCCTCTGGACAAATTGCAACCTGTACGGAACAGGAGGTTAAAGGTGCTGATGCTCCAAGTAGGGAGATTGCTAGTAAAGTGGCTGGAATGGCGAACCCGAGAACAAGGAGATGAGAAATGAGGTGCGTTTTAGAAACCTTTCCCCATCACACGGTGTACCATCTTCTGGGTTTCTCATGCATGTTTTCGATGTAGGAAGATGCCCTTGAACCTGGAGATTTGGGAACCATGCGATGGGTAGCACGCAGTATTACTTTAAAGGGTCTGCGTTTGCTCACCCAACCTCACCAAACCTCTCAGCCCCAAGAGTGTCCACCCTTATGTCTCATCCAGCTGTGGGTCTAGATATGGTCAATCCAGGTTGCATCACAGCCCCTGAACGAATTGTGTAAGAATTTCTCTCTCTTTCACTGTCTTTGTTTCATGGGTTTTTAAAAGTAATTTCTTTTTATAATGGGGTTTAGCTGCTTTTCACGGCTGTGTTTATGCCGCTTTACACCCACTTGACACACTAACAGAGAGATATCAATACATAGGTTTTAAGATTATTACTAGTCAGATATATTCTTGTGCGGTGAATCGGGCGTGTTGAATCCAGTTCTCTAAGCAAGGAGTAGGTCTTGTCTATTACATATTGGGTTTATGGAACGGTATCTGAGCTAATTTGAAACTCTTGTTTTATGTATCACCCCACCTCACCTTTCCCGTTAAGCAGCCATAGTGTGTTTTATGCATGTGTGACTCTGTTCTGTTTTGTAATTCAGTTCAAGTGTAACGGTTTTTACATTCCCTCTATAAGTGACACCTTATGAGAAGTGTCCTTTTCTGTGTGACTTATTTCACTTAGAATCGTCGTACCTAAATCCACTCATCATGCTGCTACTAGCCTTATGACATTGATTTCATGGCTGAGTGGTATTCCATTGTACATAAGGCCCTCAAATTTTTTATCCATTTTTCGCTTTCCTGGGATATTTAAGGTGGAATGAAGTGGAGGTCCTTGTCAACAGAGCAGCCCTAAACTTTGGGGTGCTTGTGTCTTGCTGATTTTTAATTTTCCCACTTTATACCCCCATGCGTGGAAGTGCCCTATGCTCTCTAAGCTGTGTTTTTTAGATGTTTCAGGACACACCGTACACTTCTCCAGAGTGGCTGTTGGCAATTTACATCCCGCCCATCAGTGTAGCAAGGCTCCCATTTCTCCATGGCCTGTCCTGCATTTCTGGTTTTGACACTTTTTTCAGCATGGCCCTTTTGACCGATGGGAAGCGAGACTTCTTTGTAGCGCTGATTTGCCTTTCCAGGTTGCTTGGTTGGCCAAAAAGGGCGTATGCGTTTTTTCCTGAATATATTCAGGAAAAAACGCATACGCCCTTTTTGGCCAAGGGCATCATTGTCAACGATTTGCCGCTTTTCATGTGCTTTAAAGGCGATTCGAATCTACCTCCTGAAATCTGTTTCCTGCAATTCTGCCTTGATTTCAATTCCTCGTCTTTGCCTTCCCTCAATATATTTGTGGACGAGAGTTATCATTTATAACTCTGTAGGATTGTGAATTGCAGTGCCCTGAAGCTCCATTTTACAACTCGCTTTTTCGGGAGGTGGCCGCAAAAGCGCAGGATGGCTTCAGGCCCTGTTCTGGTTCCGGGGGGCAGGCTGAGCCTGTGGTTAATTCTTCTTCCTGATGGGAAAATAGAGTGACCTGTGCCTGTCCCAACACCAAGAGCTAGTCTCTCATTGGTTCCCCGTCTTCCCGTTCATCCTCTGGACAAATTGCAACCTGTACGGAACAGGAGGTTAAAGGTGCTGATGCTCCAAGTAGGGAGATTGCTAGTAAAGTGGCTGGAATGGCGAACCCGAGAACAAGGAGATGAGAAATGAGGTGCGTTTTAGAAACCTTTCCCCATCACACGGTGTACCATCTTCTGGGTTTCTCATGCATGTTTTCGATGTAGGAAGATGCCCTTGAACCTGGAGATTTGGGAACCATGCGATGGGTAGCACGCAGTATTACTTTAAAGGGTCTGCGTTTGCTCACCCAACCTCACCAAACCTCTCAGCCCCAAGAGTGTCCACCCTTATGTCTCATCCAGCTGTGGGTCTAGATATGGTCAATCCAGGTTGCATCACAGCCCCTGAACGAATTGTGTAAGAATTTCTCTCTCTTTCACTGTCTTTGTTTCATGGGTTTTTAAAAGTAATTTCTTTTTATAATGGGGTTTAGCTGCTTTTCACGGCTGTGTTTATGCCGCTTTACACCCACTTGACACACTAACAGAGAAATATCAATACATAGGTTTTAAGATTATTACTAGTCAGATATATTCTTGTGCGTTGAATCAGGCGTGTTGAGTCCAGTTCTCTGAGCAAGGTGTAGGTCTTGTCTATTACATATTGGGTTTATGGAACGGTATCTGAGCTAATTTGAAACTCTTGTTTTATGTATCACCCCACCTCACCTTTCCCGTTAAGCAGCCATAGTGTGTTTTCTGCATGTGTGACTCTGTTCTGTTTTGTAATTCCGTTCAAGTGTAACGGTTTTTACATTCCCTCTATAAGTGACACCTTATGAGAAGTGGCCTTTTCTGTGTGACTTATTTCACTTAGAATCGTCGTACCTAAATCCACTCATCATGCTGCTACTAGCCTTATGACATTGATTTCATGGCTGAGTGGTATTCCATTGTACATAAGGACCTCAAATTTTTTATCCATTTTTCGCTTTCCTGGGATATTTAAGGTGGAATGAAGTGGAGGTCCTTGTCAACAGAGCAGCCCTAAACTTTGGGGTGCTTTTGTCTTGCTGATTTTTAATTTTCCCACTTTATACCCCCATGCGTGGAAGTGCCCTATGCTCTCTAAGCTGTGTTTTTTAGATGTTTCAGGACACACCGTACACTTCTCCAGAGTGGCTGTTGGCAATTTACATCCCGCCCATCAGTGTAGCAAGGCTCCCATTTCTCCATGGCCTGTCCTGCATTTCTGGTTTTGGCACTTTTTTCAGCATGGCCCTTTTGACCGATGGGAAGCGAGACTTCTTTGTAGCGCTGATTTGCCTTTCCAGGTTGCTTGGTTGGCCAAAAAGGGCGTATGCGTTTTTTCCTGAATATATTCAGGAAAAAACGCATACGCCCTTTTTGGCCAAGGGCATCATTGTCAACGTTTTGCCGCTTTTCATGTGCATTAAAGGCGATTCGAATCTACCTTCTGAAATCTGTTTCCTGCAATTCTGCCTTGATTTCAATTCCTCGTCTTTGCCTTCCCTCAATATATTTGTGGACGAGAGTTATCATTTATAACTCTGTAGGATTGTGAATTGCAGTGCCCTGAAGTTCAATTTTACAACTCGCTTTTTCGGGAGGTGGCCACAAAAGCGCAGGATGGCTTCAGGCCCTGTTCTGGTTCCGGGGGGCAGGCTAAGACTGTGGTTAATTCTTCTTCCTGATGGGAAAATAGAGTGACCAGTGCCTTTCCCAACACCAAGAGCTAGTCTCTCATTGGTTCCCCGTCTTCCCGTTCATCCTCTGGACAAATTGCAACCTGTACGGAACAGGAGGTTAAAGGTGCTGATGCTCCAAGTAGGGAGATTGCTAGTAAAGTGGCTGGAATGACGAACCCGAGAACAAGGAGATGAGAAATGAGGTGCGTTTTAGAAACCTTTCCCCATCACACGGTGTACCATCTTCTGGGTTTCTCATGCATGTTTTCGATGTAGGAAGATGCCCTTGAACCTGGAGATTTGGGAACCATGCGATGGGTAGCACGCAGTATTACTTTAAAGGGTCTGCGTTTGCTCACCCATCCTCACCAAACCTCTCAACCCCAAGAGTGTCCACCCTTATGTCTCATCCAGCTGTGGGTCTAGATATGGTCAATCCAGGTTGCATCACAGCCCCTGAACGAATTGTGTAAGAATTTCTCTCTCTTTCACTGTCTTTGTTTCATGGGTTTTTAAAAGTAATTTATTTTTATAATGGGGTTTAGCTGCTTTTCACGGCTGTGTTTATGCCGCTTTACACCCACTTGACACACTAACAGAGAGATATCAATACATAGGTTTTAAGATTATTACTAGTCAGATATATTCTTGTGCGTTGAATCAGGCGTGTTGAGTCCAGTTCTCTGAGCAAGGAGTAGGTCTTGTCTATTACATATTGGGTTTATGGAACGGTATCTGAGCTAATTTGAAACTCTTGTTTTATTTATCACCCCACCTCACCTTTCCCGTTAAGCAGCCATAGTGTGTTTTCTGCATGTGTGACTCTGTTCTGTTTTGTAATTCCGTTCAAGTGTAACGGTTTTTACATTCCCTCTATAAGTGACACCTTATGAGAAGTGTACTTTTCTGTGTGACTTATTTCACTTAGAATCGTCTTACCTAAATCCACTCATCATGCTGCTACTAGCCTTATGACATTGATTTCATGGCTGAGTGATAATCCATTGTACATAAGGACCTCAAATTTTTTATCCATTTTTCGCTTTCCTGGGATATTTAAGGTGGAATGAAGTGGAGGTCCTTGTCAACAGAGCAGCCCTAAACTTTGGGGTGCTTGTGTCTTGCTGATTTTTAATTTTCCCACTTTATACCCCCATGCGTGGAAGTGCCCTATGCTCTCTAAGCTGTGTTTTTTAGATGTTTCAGGACACACCGTACACTTCTCCAGAGTGGCTGTTGGCAATTTACATCCCACCCATCAGTGTAGCAAGGCTCCCATTTCTCCATGGCCTGTCCTGCATTTCTGGTTTTGACACTTTTTTCAGCATGGCCCTTTTGACCGATGGGAAGCGAGACTTCTTTGTAGCGCTGATTTGCCTTTCCAGGTTGCTTGGTTGGCCAAAAAGGGCGTATGCGTTTTTTCCTGAATATATTCAGGAAAAAACGCATACGCCCTTTTTGGCCAAGGGCATCATTGTCAACGTTTTGCCGCTTTTCATGTGCATTAAAGGCGATTCGAATCTACCTCTTGAAATCTGTTTCCTGCAATTCTGCCTTGATTTCAGTTCCTCGTCTTTGCCTTCCCTCAATATATTTGTGGACGAGAGTTATCATTTATAACTTTGTAGGATTGTGAATTGCAGTGCCCTGAAGCTCCATTTTACAACTCGCTTTTTCGGGAGGTGGCCGCAAAAGCGCAGGATGGCTTCAGGCCCTGTTCTGGTTCAAGGGGGACAGGCTGAGCCTGTGGTTAATTCTTCTTCCTGATGGGAAAATAGATTGACCTGTGCCTGTCCCAACACCAAGAGCTAGTCTCTCATTGGTTCCCCGTCTTCCCGTTCATCCTCAGGACAAATTGCAACCTGTACAGAACAGGAGGTTAAAGGTGCTGATGCTCCAAGTAGGGTGATTGCTATTAAAGTGGCTGGAATGGCGAACCCGAACACAAGGAGATGAGAAATGAGGTGCGTTTTAGAAACCTTTCCCCATCACACGGTGTACCATCTTCTGGGTTTCTCATGCATGTTTTTGATGTAGGAAGATGCCCTTGAACCTGGAGATTAGGGACCCATGCGATGGGTAGCACGCAGTATTACTTTAAAGGGTCTGAGTTTGCTCACCCAACCTCACCAAACCTCTCAGCCCCAAGAGTGTCCACCCTTATGTCTCATCCAGCTGTGGGTCTAGATATGGTCAATCCAGGTTGCATCACAGCCCCTGAACGAATTGAGTAAGAATTTCTCTCTCTTTCACTGTCTTTGTTTCATGTGTTTTTAAAAGTAATTTATTTTTATAATGGGGTTTAGCTGCTTTTCACGGCTGTGTTTATGCCGCTTTACACCCACTTGACACACTAACAGAGAGATATCAATACATAGGTTTTAAGATTATTACTAGTCAGATATATTCTTGTGCGTTGAATCAGGCGTGTTGAGTCCAGTTCTCTGAGCAAGGTGTAGGTCTTGTCTATTACATATTGGGTTTATGGAACGGTATCTGAGCTAATTTGAAACTCTTGTTTTATGTATCACCCCACCTCACCTTTCCCGTTAAGCAGCCATAGTGTGTTTTCTGCATGTGTGACTCTGTTCTGTTTTGTAATTCCGTTCAAGTGTAACGGTTTTTACATTCCCTCTATAAGTGACACCTTATGAGAAGTGGCCTTTTCTGTGTGACTTATTTCACTTAGAATCGTCGTACCTAAATCCACTCATCATGCTGCTACTAGCCTTATGACATTGATTTCATGGCTGAGTGGTATTCCATTGTACATAAGGACCTCAAATTTTTTATCCATTTTTGGCTTTCCTGGGATATTTAAGGTGGAATGAAGTGGAGGTCCTTGTCAACAGAGCAGCCCTAAACTTTGGGGTGCTTGTGTCTTGTTGATTTTTAATTTTCCCACTTTATACCCCCATGCGTGGAAGTGCCCTATGCTCTCTAAGCTGTGTTTTTTAGATGTTTCAGGACACACCGTACCCTTCTCCAGAGTGGCTGTTGGCAATTTACATCCCGCCCATCAGTGTAGCAAGGCTCCCATTTCTCCATGGCCTGTCCTGCATTTCTGGTTTTGACACTTTTTTCAGCATGGCCCTTTTGACCGATGGGAAGCGAGACTTCTTTGTAGCGCTGATTTGCCTTTCCAGGTTGCTTGGTTGGCCAGAAAGGGCGCATGCGTTTTTTCCTGAATATATTCAGGAAAAAACGCATGCGCCCTTTTTGGCCAAGGGCATCATTGTCAACGTTTTGCCGCTTTTCATGTGCATTAAAGGCGATTCGAATCTACCTTCTGAAATCTGTTTCCTGCAATTCTGCCTTGATTTCAATTCCTCGTCTTTGCCTTCCCTCAATATATTTGTGGACGAGAGTTATCATTTATAACTCTGTAGGATTGTGAATTGCAGTGCCCTGAAGTTCCATTTTACAACTCGCTTTTTCGGGAGGTGGCCACAAAAGCGCAGGATGGCTTCAGGCCCTGTTCTGGTTCCGGGGGGCAGGCTAAGACTGTGGTTAATTCTTCTTCCTGATGGGAAAATAGAGTGACCTGTGCCTGTCCCAACACCAAGAGCTAGTCTCTCATTGGTTCCCCGTCTTCCCGTTCATCCTCTGGACAAATTGCAACCTGTACGGAACAGGAGGTTAAAGGTGCTGATGCTCCAAGTAGGGAGATTGCTAGTAAAGTGGCTGGAATGACGAAACCGAGAACAAGGATGATGAGAAATGAGGTGCGTTTTAGAAACCTTTCCCCATCACACGGTGTACCATCTTCTGGGTTTCTCATGCATGTTTTCGATGTAGGAAGATGCCCTTGAACCTGGAGATTTGGGACCCATGCGATGGGTAGCACGCACTATTACTTTAAAGGGTCTGCGTTTGCTCACCCAACCTCACCAAACCTCTCAGCCCCAAGAGTGTCCACCCTTATGTCTCATCCAGCTGTGGGTCTAGATATGGTCAATCCAGGTTGCATCACAGCCCCTGAACGAATTGTGTAAGAATTTCTCTCTCTTTCACTGTCTTTGTTTCATGGGTTTTTAAAAGTAATTTCTTTTTATAATGGGGTTTAGCTGCTTTTCACGGCTGTGTTTATGCCGCTTTACACCCACTTGACACACTAACAGAGAGATATCAATACATAGGTTTTAAGATTATTACTAGTCAGATATATTCTTGTGCGTTGAATCGGGCGTGTTGAGTCCAGTTCTCTGAGCAAGGAGTAGGTCTTGTCTATTACATATTTGGTTTATGGAACGGTATCTGGGCTAATTTGAAACTCTTGTTTTATGCATCACCCCACCTCACCTTTCCCGTTAAGCAGCCATAGTGTGTTTTCTGCATGTGTGACTCTGTTCTGTTTTGTAATTCAGTTCAAGTGTAACGGTTTTTACATTCCCTCTATAAGTGACACCTTATGAGAAGTGTCCTTTTCTGTGTGACTTATTTCACTTAGAATCGTCGTACCTAAATCCACTCATCATGCTGCTACTAGCCTTATGACATTGATTTCATGGCTGAGTGGTATTCCATTGTACATAAGGACCTCAAATTTTTTATCCATTATTCGCTTTCCTGGGATATTTAAGGTGGAATGAAGTGGAGGTCCTTGTCAACAGAGCAGCCCTAAACTTTGAGGTGCTTGTGTCTTGCTGATTTTTAATTTTCCCACTTTATACCCCCATGCGTGGAAGTGCCCTATGCTCTCTAAGCTGTGTTTTTTAGATGTTTCAGGACACACCGTACACTTCTCCAGAGTAGCTGTTGGCAATTTACATC
This sequence comes from Balaenoptera physalus, assembly GCF_965194825.1. NCBI lineage: Eukaryota > Metazoa > Chordata > Mammalia > Artiodactyla > Balaenopteridae > Balaenoptera > Balaenoptera physalus. The sequence goes on along the minus strand of NW_028126328.1, from coordinate 547,398 downwards.
CCGCCCATCAGTGTAGCAAGGCTCCCATTTCTCCATGGCCTGTCCTGCATTTCTGGTTTTGACACTTTTTTCAGCATGGCCCTTTTGACCGATGGTAAGCGAGACTTCTTTGTAGCGCTGATTTGCCTTTCCAGGTTGCTTGGTTGGCCAAAAAGGGCGTATGCGTTTTTTCCTGAATATATTCAGGAAAAAACGCATACGCCCTTTTTGGCCAAGGGCATCATTGTCAACGTTTTGCCGCTTTTCATGTGCATTAAAGGCGATTCGAATCTACCTCCTGAAATCTGTTTCCTGCAATTCTGCCTTGATTTCAATTACTCTTCTTTGCCTTCCCTCAATATATTTGTGGACGAGAGTTATCATTTATAACTCTGTAGGATTGTGAATTGCAGTGCCCTGAAGTTCCATTTTACAACTCGCTTTTTCGGGAGGTGGCCGCAAAAGCGCAGGATGGCTTCAGGCCCTGTTCTTGTTCCGGGGGGCAGGCTGAGCCTGTGGTTAATTCTTCTTCCTGATGGGAAAATAGAGTGACCTGTGCCTGTCCCAACACCAAGAGCTAGTCTCTCATTGGTTCCCCGTCTTCCCGTTCATCCTCTGGACAAATTGCAACCTGTACGGAACAGGAGGATAAAGGTGCTGATGCTCCAAGTAGGGAGATTGCTAGTAAAGTGGCTGGAATGGCGAACCCGAGAACAAGGAGATGAGAAATGAGGTGCGTTTTAGAAACCTTTCCCCATCACACGGTGTACCATCTTCTGGGTTTCTCATGCATGTTTTCGATGTAGGAAGATGCCCTTGAACCTGGAGATTTGGGAACCATGCGATGGGTAGCACGCAGTATTACTTTAAAGGGTCTGCGTTTGCTCACCCAACCTCACCAAACCTCTCAGCCCCAAGAGTGTCCACCCTTATGTCTCATCCAGCTGTGGGTCTAGATATGGTCAATCCAGGTTGCATCACAGCCCCTGAATGAATTGTGTAAGAATTTCTCTCTCTTTCACTGTCTTTGTTTCATGGGTTTTTAAAAGTAATTTCTTTTTATAACGGGGTTTAGCTGCTTTTCACGGCTGTGTTTATGCCGCTTTACACCCACTTGACACACTAACAGAGAGATATCAATACATAGGTTTTAAGATTATTACTAGTCAGATATATTCTTGTGCGGTGAATCGGGCGTGTTGAATCCAGTTCTCTAAGCAAGGAGTAGGTCTTGTCTATTACATATTGGGTTTATGGAACGGTATCTGAGCTAATTTGAAACTCTTGTTTTATGTATCACCCCACCTCACCTTTCCCGTTAAGCAGCCATAGTGTGTTTTATGCATGTGTGACTCTGTTCTGTTTTGTAATTCAGTTCAAGTGTAACGGTTTTTACATTCCCTCTATAAGTGACACCTTATGAGAAGTGTCCTTTTCTGTGTGACTTATTTCACTTAGAATCGTCGTACCTAAATCCACTCATCATGCTGCTACTAGCCTTATGACATTGATTTCATGGCTGAGTGGTATTCCATTGTACATAAGGCCCTCAAATTTTTTATCCATTTTTCGCTTTCCTGGGATATTTAAGGTGGAATGAAGTGGAGGTCCTTGTCAACAGAGCAGCCCTAAACTTTGGGGTGCTTGTGTCTTGCTGATTTTTAATTTTCCCACTTTATACCCCCATGCGTGGAAGTGCCCTATGCTCTCTAAGCTGTGTTTTTTAGATGTTTCAGGACACACCGTACACTTCTCCAGAGTGGCTGTTGGCAATTTACATCCCGCCCATCAGTGTAGCAAGGCTCCCATTTCTCCATGGCCTGTCCTGCATTTCTGGTTTTGACACTTTTTTCAGCATGGCCCTTTTGACCGATGGGAAGCGAGACTTCTTTGTAGCGCTGATTTGCCTTTCCAGGTTGCTTGGTTGGCCAAAAAGGGCGTATGCGTTTTTTACTGAATATATTCAGGAAAAAACGCATACGCCCTTTTTGGCCAAGGGCATCATTGTCAACGATTTGCCGCTTTTCATGTGCTTTAAAGGCGATTCGAATCTACCTCCTGAAATCTGTTTCCTGCAATTCTGCCTTGATTTCAATTCCTCGTCTTTGCCTTCCCTCAATATATTTGTGGACGAGAGTTATCATTTATAACTCTGTAGGATTGTGAATTGCAGTGCCCTGAGGCTCCATTTTACAACTCGCTTTTTCGGGAGGTGGCCGCAAAAGCGCAGGATGGCTTCAGGCCCTGTTCTGGTTCCGGGGGGCAGGCTGAGCCTGTGGTTAATTCTTCTTCCTGATGGGAAAATAGAGTGACCTGTGCCTGTCCCAACACCAAGAGCTAGTCTCTCATTGGTTCCCCGTCTTCCCGTTCATCCTCTGGACAAATTGCAACCTGTACGGAACAGGAGGTTAAAGGTGCTGATGCTCCAAGTAGGGAGATTGCTAGTAAAGTGGCTGGAATGGCGAACCCGAGAACAAGGAGATGAGAAATGAGGTGCGTTTTAGAAACCTTTCCCCATCACACGGTGTACCATCTTCTGGGTTTCTCATGCATGTTTTCGATGTAGGAAGATGCCCTTGAACCTGGAGATTTGGGAACCATGCGATGGGTAGCACGCAGTATTACTTTAAAGGGTCTGCGTTTGCTCACCCAACCTCACCAAACCTCTCAGCCCCAAGAGTGTCCACCCTTATGTCTCATCCAGCTGTGGGTCTAGATATGGTCAATCCAGGTTGCATCACAGCCCCTGAATGAATTGTGTAAGAATTTCTCTCTCTTTCACTGTCTTTGTTTCATGGGTTTTTAAAAGTAATTTCTTTTTATAACGGGGTTTAGCTGCTTTTCACGGCTGTGTTTATGCCGCTTTACACCCACTTGACACACTAACAGAGAGATATCAATACATAGGTTTTAAGATTATTACTAGCCAGATATATTCTTGTGCGTTGAATCGGGCTTGTTGAGTCCAGTTCTCTGAGCAAGGAGTAGGTCTTGTCTATTACATATTGGGTTTATGGAACGGTATCTGAGCTAATTTGAAACTCTTGTTTTATGCATCACCCCACCTCACCTTTCCCGTTAAGCAGCCATAGTGTGTTTTCTGCATGTGTGACTCTGTTCTGTTTTGTAATTCAGTTCAAGTGTAACGGTTTTTACATTCCCTCTATAAGTGACACCTTATGAGAAGTGTCCTTTTCTGTGTGACTTATTTCACTTAGAATCGTCGTACCTAAATCCACTCATCATGCTGCTAGTAGCCTTATGACATTGATTTCATGGCTGAGTGGTATTCCATTGTACATAAGGACCTCAAATTTTTTATCCATTTTTCGCTTTCCTGGGATATTTAAGGTGGAATGAAGTGGAGGTCCTTGTCAACAGAGCAGCCCTAAACTTTGGGGTGCTTGTGTCTTGCTGATTTTTAATTTTCCCACTTTATACCCCCATGCGTGGAAGTGCCCTATGCTCTCTAAGCTGTGTTTTTTAGATGTTTCAGGACACACCGTACACTTCTCCAGAGTAGCTGTTGGCAATTTACATCCCGCCCATCAGTGTAGCAAGGCTCCCATTTCTCCATGGCCTGTCCTGCATTTCTGGTTTTGACACTTTTTTCAGCATGGCCCTTTTGACCGATGGGAAGCGAGACTTCTTTGTAGCGCTGATTTGCCTTTCCAGGTTGCTTGGTTGGCCAAAAAGGGCGTATGCGTTTTTTCCTGAATATATTCAGGAAAAAACGCATACGCCCTTTTTGGCCAAGGGCATCATTGTCAACGTTTTGCCGCTTTTCATGTGCATTAAAGGCGATTCGAATCTACCTCCTGAAATCTGTTTCCTGCAATTCTGCCTTGATTTCAATTACTCTTCTTTGCCTTCCCGCAATATATTTGTGGACGAGAGTTATCATTTATAACTCTGTAGGATTGTGAATTGCAGTGCCCTGAAGTTCCATTTTACAACTCGCTTTTTCGGGAGGTGGCCGCAAAAGCGCAGGATGGCTTCAGGCCCTGTTCTTGTTCCGGGGGGCAGGCTGAGCCTGTGGTTAATTCTTCTTCCTGATGGGAAAATAGAGTGACCTGTGCCTGTCCCAACACCAAGAGCTAGTCTCTCATTGGTTCCCCGTCTTCCCGTTCATCCTCTGGACAAATTGCAACCTGTACGGAACAGGAGGTTAAAGGTGCTGATGCTCCAAGTAGGGAGATTGCTAGTAAAGTGGCTGGAATGGCGAACCCGAGAACAAGGAGATGAGAAATGAGGTGCGTTTTAGAAACCTTTCCCCATCACACGGTGTACCATCTTCTGGTTTTCTCATGCATGTTTTCGATGTAGGAAGATGCCCTTGAACCTGGAGATTTGGGAACCATGCGATGGGTAGCACGCAGTATTACTTTAAAGGGTCTGCGTTTGCTCACCCAACCTCACCAAACCTCTCAGCCCCAAGAGTGTCCACCCTTATGTCTCATCCAGCTGTGGGTCTAGATATGGTCAATCCAGGTTGCATCACAGCCCCTGAACGAATTGTGTAAGAATTTCTCTCTCTTTCACTGTCTTTGTTTCATGGGTTTTTAAAAGTAATTTCTTTTTATAACGGGGTTTAGCTGCTTTTCACGGCTGTGTTTATGCCGCTTTACACCCACTTGACACACTAACAGAGAGATATCAATACATAGGTTTTAAGATTATTACTAGTCAGATATTTTCTTTTGCGGTGAATCGGGCGTGTTGAATCCAGTTCTCTGAGCAAGGAGTAGGTCTTGTCTATTACATATTGGGTTTATGGAACGGTATCGGAGCTAATTTGAAACTCTTGTTTTATGTATCACCCCACCTCACCTTTCCCGTTAAGCAGCCATAGTGTGTTTTATGCATGTGTGACTCTGTTCTGTTTTGTAATTCACTTCAAGTGTAACGGTTTTTACATTCCCTCTATAAGTGACACCTTATGAGAAGTGTCCTTTTCTGTGTGACTTATTTCACTTAGAATCGTCGTACCTAAATCCACTCATCATGCTGCTACTAGCCTTATGACATTGATTTCATGGCTGAGTGGTATTCCATTGTACATAAGGCCCTCAAATTTTTTATCCATTTTTCGCTTTCCTGGGATATTTAAGGTGGAATGAAGTGGAGGTCCTTGTCAACAGAGCAGCCCTAAACTTTGGGGTGCTTGTGTCTTGCTGATTTTTAATTTTCCCACTTTATACCCCCATGCGTGGAAGTGCCCTATGCTCTCTAAGCTGTGTTTTTTAGATGTTTCAGGACACACCGTACACTTCTCCAGAGTGGCTGTTGGCAATTTACATCCCGCCCATCAGTGTAGCAAGGCTCCCATTTCTCCATGGCCTGTCCTGCATTTCTGGTTTTGACACTTTTCTCAGCATGGCCCTTTTGACCGATGGGAAGCGAGACTTCTTTGTAGCGCTGATTTGCCTTTCCAGGTTGCTTGGTTGGCCAAAAAGGGCGTATGCGTTTTTTCCTGAATATATTCAGGAAAAAACGCATACGCACTTTTTGGCCAAGGGCATCATTGTCAACGTTTTGCCGCTTTTCATGTGCATTAAAGGCGATTCGAATCTACCTCCTGAAATCTGTTTCCTGCAATTCTGCCTTGATTTCAATTCCTCGTCTTTGCCTTCCCTCAATATATTTGTGGACGAGAGTTATCATTTATAACTCTGTAGGATTGTGAATTGCAGTGCCCTGAGGCTCCATTTTACAACTCGCTTTTTCGGGAGGTGGCCGCAAAAGCGCAGGATGGCTTCAGGCCCTGTTCTGGTTCCGGGGGGCAGGCTGAGCCTGTGGTTAATTCTTCTTCCTGATGGGAAAATAGAGTGACCTGTGCCTGTCCCAACACCAAGAGCTAGTCTCTCATTGGTTCCCCGTCTTCTCGTTCATCCTCTGGACAAATTGCAACCTGTACGGAACAGGAGGTTAAAGGTGCTGATGCTCCAAGTAGGGAGATTGCTAGTAAAGTGGCTGGAATGGTGAACCCGAGAACAAGGAGATGAGAAATGAGGTGCGTTTTAGAAACCTTTCCCCATCACACGGTGTACCATCTTCTGGGTTTCTCATGCATGTTTTCAATGTAGGAAGATGCCCTTGAACCTGGAGATTTGGGAACCATGCGATGGGTAGCACGCAGTATTACTTTAAAGGGTCTGCGTTTGCTCACCCAACCTCACCAAACCTCTCAGCCCCAAGAGTGTCCACCCTTATGTCTCATCCAGCTGTGGGTCTAGATATGGTCAATCCAGGTTGCATCACAGCCCCTGAACGAATTGTGTAAGAATTTCTCTCTCTTTCACTGTCTTTGTTTCATGGGTTTTAAAAGTAATTTCTTTTTATAACGGGGTTTAGCTGCTTTTCACGGCTGTGTTTATGCCGCTTTACACCCACTTGACACACTAACAGAGAGATATCAATACATAGGTTTTAAGATTATTACTAGTCAGATATATTCTTGTGCGGTGAATCGGGCGTGTTGAATCCAGTTCTCTGAGCAAGGAGTAGGTCTTGTCTATTACATATTGGGTTTATGGAACGGTATCGGAGCTAATTTGAAACTCTTGTTTTATGTATCACCCCACCTCACCTTTCCCGTTAAGCAGCCATAGTGTGTTTTATGCATGTGTGACTCTGTTCTGTTTTGTAATTCACTTCAAGTGTAACGGTTTTTACATTCCCTCTATAAGTGACACCTTATGAGAAGTGTCCTTTTCTGTGTGACTTATTTCACTTAGAATCGTCGTACCTAAATCCACTCATCATGCTGCTACTAGCCTTATGACATTGATTTCATGGCTGAGTGGTATTCCATTGTACATAAGGCCCTCAAATTTTTTATCCATTTTTCGCTTTCCTGGGATATTTAAGGTGGAATGAAGTGGAGGTCCTTGTCAACAGAGCAGCCCTAAACTTTGGGGTGCTTGTGTCTTGCTGATTTTTAATTTTCCCACTTTATACCCCCATGCGTGGAAGTGCCCTATGCTCTCTAAGCTGTGTTTTTTAGATGTTTCAGGACACACCGTACACTTCTCCAGAGTGGCTGTTGGCAATTTACATCCCGCCCATCAGTGTAGCAAGGCTCCCATTTCTCCATGGCCTGTCCTGCATTTCTGGTTTTGACACTTTTTTCAGCATGGCCCTTTTGACCGATGGGAAGCGAGACTTCTTTGTAGCGCTGATTTGCCTTTCCAGGTTGCTTGGTTGGCCAAAAAGGGCGTATGCGTTTTTTACTGAATATATTCAGGAAAAAACGCATACGCCCTTTTTGGCCAAGGGCATCATTGTCAACGATTTGCCGCTTTTCATGTGCTTTAAAGGCGATTCGAATCTACCTCCTGAAATCTGTTTCCTGCAATTCTGCCTTGATTTCAATTCCTCGTCTTTGCCTTCCCTCAATATATTTGTGGACGAGAGTTATCATTTATAACTCTGTAGGATTGTGAATTGCAGTGCCCTGAGGCTCCATTTTACAACTCGCTTTTTCGGGAGGTGGCCGCAAAAGCGCAGGATGGCTTCAGGCCCTGTTCTGGTTCCGGGGGGCAGGCTGAGCCTGTGGTTAATTCTTCTTCCTGATGGGAAAATAGAGTGACCTGTGCCTGTCCCAACACCAAGAGCTAGTCTCTCATTGGTTCCCCGTCTTCCCGTTCATCCTCTGGACAAATTGCAACCTGTACGGAACAGGAGGTTAAAGGTGCTGATGCTCCAAGTAGGGAGATTGCTAGTAAAGTGGCTGGAATGGCGAACCCGAGAACAAGGAGATGAGAAATGAGGTGCGTTTTAGAAACCTTTCCCCATCACACGGTGTACCATCTTCTGGGTTTCTCATGCATGTTTTCGATGTAGGAAGATGCCCTTGAACCTGGAGATTTGGGAACCATGCGATGGGTAGCACGCAGTATTACTTTAAAGGGTCTGCGTTTGCTCACCCAACCTCACCAAACCTCTCAGCCCCAAGAGTGTCCACCCTTATGTCTCATCCAGCTGTGGGTCTAGATATGGTCAATCCAGGTTGCATCACAGCCCCTGAATGAATTGTGTAAGAATTTCTCTCTCTTTCACTGTCTTTGTTTCATGGGTTTTTAAAAGTAATTTCTTTTTATAACGGGGTTTAGCTGCTTTTCACGGCTGTGTTTATGCCGCTTTACACCCACTTGACACACTAACAGAGAGATATCAATACATAGGTTTTAAGATTATTACTAGCCAGATATATTCTTGTGCGTTGAATCGGGCTTGTTGAGTCCAGTTCTCTGAGCAAGGAGTAGGTCTTGTCTATTACATATTGGGTTTATGGAACGGTATCTGAGCTAATTTGAAACTCTTGTTTTATGCATCACCCCACCTCACCTTTCCCGTTAAGCAGCCATAGTGTGTTTTCTGCATGTGTGACTCTGTTCTGTTTTGTAATTCAGTTCAAGTGTAACGGTTTTTACATTCCCTCTATAAGTGACACCTTATGAGAAGTGTCCTTTTCTGTGTGACTTATTTCACTTAGAATCGTCGTACCTAAATCCACTCATCATGCTGCTAGTAGCCTTATGACATTGATTTCATGGCTGAGTGGTATTCCATTGTACATAAGGACCTCAAATTTTTTATCCATTTTTCGCTTTCCTGGGATATTTAAGGTGGAATGAAGTGGAGGTCCTTGTCAACAGAGCAGCCCTAAACTTTGGGGTGCTTGTGTCTTGCTGATTTTTAATTTTCCCACTTTATACCCCCATGCGTGGAAGTGCCCTATGCTCTCTAAGCTGTGTTTTTTAGATGTTTCAGGACACACCGTACACTTCTCCAGAGTAGCTGTTGGCAATTTACATCCCGCCCATCAGTGTAGCAAGGCTCCCATTTCTCCATGGCCTGTCCTGCATTTCTGGTTTTGACACTTTTTTCAGCATGGCCCTTTTGACCGATGGGAAGCGAGACTTCTTTGTAGCGCTGATTTGCCTTTCCAGGTTGCTTGGTTGGCCAAAAAGGGCGTATGCGTTTTTTCCTGAATATATTCAGGAAAAAACGCATACGCCCTTTTTGGCCAAGGGCATCATTGTCAACGTTTTGCCGCTTTTCATGTGCATTAAAGGCGATTCGAATCTACCTCCTGAAATCTGTTTCCTGCAATTCTGCCTTGATTTCAATTACTCTTCTTTGCCTTCCCGCAATATATTTGTGGACGAGAGTTATCATTTATAACTCTGTAGGATTGTGAATTGCAGTGCCCTGAAGTTCCATTTTACAACTCGCTTTTTCGGGAGGTGGCCGCAAAAGCGCAGGATGGCTTCAGGCCCTGTTCTTGTTCCGGGGGGCAGGCTGAGCCTGTGGTTAATTCTTCTTCCTGATGGGAAAATAGAGTGACCTGTGCCTGTCCCAACACCAAGAGCTAGTCTCTCATTGGTTCCCCGTCTTCCCGTTCATCCTCTGGACAAATTGCAACCTGTACGGAACAGGAGGTTAAAGGTGCTGATGCTCCAAGTAGGGAGATTGCTAGTAAAGTGGCTGGAATGGCGAACCCGAGAACAAGGAGATGAGAAATGAGGTGCGTTTTAGAAACCTTTCCCCATCACACGGTGTACCATCTTCTGGGTTTCTCATGCATGTTTTCGATGTAGGAAGATGCCCTTGAACCTGGAGATTTGGGAACCATGCGATGGGTAGCACGCAGTATTACTTTAAAGGGTCTGCGTTTGCTCACCCAACCTCACCAAACCTCTCAGCCCCAAGAGTGTCCACCCTTATGTCTCATCCAGCTGTGGGTCTAGATATGGTCAATCCAGGTTGCATCACAGCCCCTGAACGAATTGTGTAAGAATTTCTCTCTCTTTCACTGTCTTTGTTTCATGGGTTTTTAAAAGTAATTTCTTTTTATAACGGGGTTTAGCTGCTTTTCACGGCTGTGTTTATGCCGCTTTACACCCACTTGACACACTAACAGAGAGATATCAATACATAGGTTTTAAGATTATTACTAGTCAGATATTTTCTTTTGCGGTGAATCGGGCGTGTTGAATCCAGTTCTCTGAGCAAGGAGTAGGTCTTGTCTATTACATATTGGGTTTATGGAACGGTATCGGAGCTAATTTGAAACTCTTGTTTTATGTATCACCCCACCTCACCTTTCCCGTTAAGCAGCCATAGTGTGTTTTATGCATGTGTGACTCTGTTCTGTTTTGTAATTCACTTCAAGTGTAACGGTTTTTACATTCCCTCTATAAGTGACACCTTATGAGAAGTGTCCTTTTCTGTGTGACTTATTTCACTTAGAATCGTCGTACCTAAATCCACTCATCATGCTGCTACTAGCCTTATGACATTGATTTCATGGCTGAGTGGTATTCCATTGTACATAAGGCCCTCAAATTTTTTATCCATTTTTCGCTTTCCTGGGATATTTAAGGTGGAATGAAGTGGAGGTCCTTGTCAACAGAGCAGCCCTAAACTTTGGGGTGCTTGTGTCTTGCTGATTTTTAATTTTCCCACTTTATACCCCCATGCGTGGAAGTGCCCTATGCTCTCTAAGCTGTGTTTTTTAGATGTTTCAGGACACACCGTACACTTCTCCAGAGTGGCTGTTGGCAATTTACATCCCGCCCATCAGTGTAGCAAGGCTCCCATTTCTCCATGGCCTGTCCTGCATTTCTGGTTTTGACACTTTTCTCAGCATGGCCCTTTTGACCGATGGGAAGCGAGACTTCTTTGTAGCGCTGATTTGCCTTTCCAGGTTGCTTGGTTGGCCAAAAAGGGCGTATGCGTTTTTTCCTGAATATATTCAGGAAAAAACGCATACGCCCTTTTTGGCCAAGGGCATCATTGTCAACGTTTTGCCGCTTTTCATGTGCATTAAAGGCGATTCGAATCTACCTCCTGAAATCTGTTTCCTGCAATTCTGCCTTGATTTCAATTCCTCGTCTTTGCCTTCCCTCAATATATTTGTGGACGAGAGTTATCATTTATAACTCTGTAGGATTGTGAATTGCAGTGCCCTGAGGCTCCATTTTACAACTCGCTTTTTCGGGAGGTGGCCGCAAAAGCGCAGGATGGCTTCAGGCCCTGTTCTGGTTCCGGGGGGCAGGCTGAGCCTGTGGTTAATTCTTCTTCCTGATGGGAAAATAGAGTGACCTGTGCCTGTCCCAACACCAAGAGCTAGTCTCTCATTGGTTCCCCGTCTTCTCGTTCATCCTCTGGACAAATTGCAACCTGTACGGAACAGGAGGTTAAAGGTGCTGATGCTCCAAGTAGGGAGATTGCTAGTAAAGTGGCTGGAATGGTGAACCCGAGAACAAGGAGATGAGAAATGAGGTGCGTTTTAGAAACCTTTCCCCATCACACGGTGTACCATCTTCTGGGTTTCTCATGCATGTTTTCAATGTAGGAAGATGCCCTTGAACCTGGAGATTTGGGAACCATGCGATGGGTAGCACGCAGTATTACTTTAAAGGGTCTGCGTTTGCTCACCCAACCTCACCAAACCTCTCAGCCCCAAGAGTGTCCACCCTTATGTCTCATCCAGCTGTGGGTCTAGATATGGTCAATCCAGGTTGCATCACAGCCCCTGAACGAATTGTGTAAGAATTTCTCTCTCTTTCACTGTCTTTGTTTCATGGGTTTTAAAAGTAATTTCTTTTTATAACGGGGTTTAGCTGCTTTTCACGGCTGTGTTTATGCCGCTTTACACCCACTTGACACACTAACAGAGAGATATCAATACATAGGTTTTAAGATTATTACTAGTCAGATATATTCTTGTGCGGTGAATCGGGCGTGTTGAATCCAGTTCTCTGAGCAAGGAGTAGGTCTTGTCTATTACATATTGGGTTTATGGAACGGTATCGGAGCTAATTTGAAACTCTTGTTTTATGTATCACCCCACCTCACCTTTCCCGTTAAGCAGCCATAGTGTGTTTTATGCATGTGTGACTCTGTTCTGTTTTGTAATTCACTTCAAGTGTAACGGTTTTTACATTCCCTCTATAAGTGACACCTTATGAGAAGTGTCCTTTTCTGTGTGACTTATTTCACTTAGAATCGTCGTACCTAAATCCACTCATCATGCTGCTACTAGCCTTATGACATTGATTTCATGGCTGAGTGGTATTCCATTGTACATAAGGCCCTCAAATTTTTTATCCATTTTTCGCTTTCCTGGGATATTTAAGGTGGAATGAAGTGGAGGTCCTTGTCAACAGAGCAGCCCTAAACTTTGGGGTGCTTGTGTCTTGCTGATTTTTAATTTTCCCACTTTATACCCCCATGCGTGGAAGTGCCCTATGCTCTCTAAGCTGTGTTTTTTAGATGTTTCAGGACACACCGTACACTTCTCCAGAGTGGCTGTTGGCAATTTACATCCCGCCCATCAGTGTAGCAAGGCTCCCATTTCTCCATGGCCTGTCCTGCATTTCTGGTTTTGACACTTTTTTCAGCATGGCCCTTTTGACCGATGGGAAGCGAGACTTCTTTGTAGCGCTGATTTGCCTTTCCAGGTTGCTTGGTTGGCCAAAAAGGGCGTATGCGTTTTTTACTGAATATATTCAGGAAAAAACGCATACGCCCTTTTTGGCCAAGGGCATCATTGTCAACGATTTGCCGCTTTTCATGTGCTTTAAAGGCGATTCGAATCTACCTCCTGAAATCTGTTTCCTGCAATTCTGCCTTGATTTCAATTCCTCGTCTTTGCCTTCCCTCAATATATTTGTGGACGAGAGTTATCATTTATAACTCTGTAGGATTGTGAATTGCAGTGCCCTGAGGCTCCATTTTACAACTCGCTTTTTCGGGAGGTGGCCGCAAAAGCGCAGGATGGCTTCAGGCCCTGTTCTGGTTCCGGGGGGCAGGCTGAGCCTGTGGTTAATTCTTCTTCCTGATGGGAAAATAGAGTGACCTGTGCCTGTCCCAACACCAAGAGCTAGTCTCTCATTGGTTCCCCGTCTTCCCGTTCATCCTCTGGACAAATTGCAACCTGTACGGAACAGGAGGTTAAAGGTGCTGATGCTCCAAGTAGGGAGATTGCTAGTAAAGTGGCTGGAATGGCGAACCCGAGAACAAGGAGATGAGAAATGAGGTGCGTTTTAGAAACCTTTCCCCATCACACGGTGTACCATCTTCTGGGTTTCTCATGCATGTTTTCGATGTAGGAAGATGCCCTTGAACCTGGAGATTTGGGAACCATGCGATGGGTAGCACGCAGTATTACTTTAAAGGGTCTGCGTTTGCTCACCCAACCTCACCAAACCTCTCAGCCCCAAGAGTGTCCACCCTTATGTCTCATCCAGCTGTGGGTCTAGATATGGTCAATCCAGGTTGCATCACAGCCCCTGAATGAATTGTGTAAGAATTTCTCTCTCTTTCACTGTCTTTGTTTCATGGGATTTAAAAGTAATTTCTTTTTATAACGGGGTTTAGCTGCTTTTCACGGCTGTGTTTATGCCGCTTTACACCCACTTGACACACTAACAGAGAGATATCAATACATAGGTTTTAAGATTATTACTAGCCAGATATATTCTTGTGCGTTGAATCGGGCTTGTTGAGTCCAGTTCTCTGAGCAAGGAGTAGGTCTTGTCTATTACATATTGGGTTTATGGAACGGTATCTGAGCTAATTTGAAACTCTTGTTTTATGCATCACCCCACCTCACCTTTCCCGTTAAGCAGCCATAGTGTGTTTTCTGCATGTGTGACTCTGTTCTGTTTTGTAATTCAGTTCAAGTGTAACGGTTTTTACATTCCCTCTATAAGTGACACCTTATGAGAAGTGTCCTTTTCTGTGTGACTTATTTCACTTAGAATCGTCGTACCTAAATCCACTCATCATGCTGCTACTAGCCTTATGACATTGATTTCATGGCTGAGTGGTATTCCATTGTACATAAGGACCTCAAATTTTTTATCCATTTTTCGCTTTCCTGGGATATTTAAGGTGGAATGAAGTGGAGGTCCTTGTCAACAGAGCAGCCCTAAACTTTGGGGTGCTTGTGTCTTGCTGATTTTTAATTTTCCCACTTTATACCCCCATGCGTGGAAGTGCCCTATGCTCTCTAAGCTGTGTTTTTTAGATGTTTCAGGACACACCGTACACTTCTCCAGAGTGGCTGTTGGCAATTTACATCCCGCCCATCAGTGTAGCAAGGCTCCCATTTCTCCATGGCCTGTCCTGCATTTCTGGTTTTGACACTTTTCTCAGCATGGCCCTTTTGACCGATGGGAAGCGAGACTTCTTTGTAGCGCTGATTTGCCTTTCCAGGTTGCTTGGTTGGCCAAAAAGGGCGTATGCGTTTTTTCCTGAATATATTCAGGAAAAAACGCATACGCACTTTTTGGCCAAGGGCATCATTGTCAACGTTTTGCCGCTTTTCATGTGCATTAAAGGCGATTCGAATCTACCTCCTGAAATCTGTTTCCTGCAATTCTGCCTTGATTTCAATTCCTCGTCTTTGCCTTCCCTCAATATATTTGTGGACGAGAGTTATCATTTATAACTCTGTAGGATTGTGAATTGCAGTGCCCTGAGGCTCCATTTTACAACTCGCTTTTTCGGGAGGTGGCCGCAAAAGCGCAGGATGGCTTCAGGCCCTGTTCTGGTTCCGGGGGGCAGGCTGAGCCTGTGGTTAATTCTTCTTCCTGATGGGAAAATAGAGTGACCTGTGCCTGTCCCAACACCAAGAGCTAGTCTCTCATTGGTTCCCCGTCTTCTCGTTCATCCTCTGGACAAATTGCAACCTGTACGGAACAGGAGGTTAAAGGTGCTGATGCTCCAAGTAGGGAGATTGCTAGTAAAGTGGCTGGAATGGCGAACCCGAGAACAAGGAGATGAGAAATGAGGTGCGTTTTAGAAACCTTTCCCCATCACACGGTGTACCATCTTCTGGGTTTCTCATGCATGTTTTCGATGTAGGAAGATGCCCTTGAACCTGGAGATTTGGGAACCATGCGATGGGTAGCACGCAGTATTACTTTAAAGGGTCTGCGTTTGCTCACCCAACCTCACCAAACCTCTCAGCCCCAAGAGTGTCCACCCTTATGTCTCATCCAGCTGTGGGTCTAGATATGGTCAATCCAGGTTGCATCACAGCCCCTGAACGAATTGTGTAAGAATTTCTCTCTCTTTCACTGTCTTTGTTTCATGGGTTTTTAAAAGTAATTTCTTTTTATAATGGGGTTTAGCTGCTTTTCACGGCTGTGTTTATGCCGCTTTACACCCACTTGACACACTAACAGAGAGATATCAATACATAGGTTTTAAGATTATTACTAGTCAGATATATTCTTGTGCGGTGAATCGGGCGTGTTGAATCCAGTTCTCTAAGCAAGGAGTAGGTCTTGTCTATTACATATTGGGTTTATGGAACGGTATCTGAGCTAATTTGAAACTCTTGTTTTATGTATCACCCCACCTCACCTTTCCCGTTAAGCAGCCATAGTGTGTTTTATGCATGTGTGACTCTGTTCTGTTTTGTAATTCAGTTCAAGTGTAACGGTTTTTACATTCCCTCTATAAGTGACACCTTATGAGAAGTGTCCTTTTCTGTGTGACTTATTTCACTTAGAATCGTCGTACCTAAATCCACTCATCATGCTGCTACTAGCCTTATGACATTGATTTCATGGCTGAGTGGTATTCCATTGTACATAAGGCCCTCAAATTTTTTATCCATTTTTCGCTTTCCTGGGATATTTAAGGTGGAATGAAGTGGAGGTCCTTGTCAACAGAGCAGCCCTAAACTTTGGGGTGCTTGTGTCTTGCTGATTTTTAATTTTCCCACTTTATACCCCCATGCGTGGAAGTGCCCTATGCTCTCTAAGCTGTGTTTTTTAGATGTTTCAGGACACACCGTACACTTCTCCAGAGTGGCTGTTGGCAATTTACATCCCGCCCATCAGTGTAGCAAGGCTCCCATTTCTCCATGGCCTGTCCTGCATTTCTGGTTTTGACACTTTTTTCAGCATGGCCCTTTTGACCGATGGGAAGCGAGACTTCTTTGTAGCGCTGATTTGCCTTTCCAGGTTGCTTGGTTGGCCAAAAAGGGCGTATGCGTTTTTTCCTGAATATATTCAGGAAAAAACGCATACGCCCTTTTTGGCCAAGGGCATCATTGTCAACGATTTGCCGCTTTTCATGTGCTTTAAAGGCGATTCGAATCTACCTCCTGAAATCTGTTTCCTGCAATTCTGCCTTGATTTCAATTCCTCGTCTTTGCCTTCCCTCAATATATTTGTGGACGAGAGTTATCATTTATAACTCTGTAGGATTGTGAATTGCAGTGCCCTGAGGCTCCATTTTACAACTCGCTTTTTCGGGAGGTGGCCGCAAAAGCGCAGGATGGCTTCAGGCCCTGTTCTGGTTCCGGGGGGCAGGCTGAGCCTGTGGTTAATTCTTCTTCCTGATGGGAAAATAGAGTGACCTGTGCCTGTCCCAACACCAAGAGCTAGTCTCTCATTGGTTCCCCGTCTTCCCGTTCATCCTCTGGACAAATTGCAACCTGTACGGAACAGGAGGTTAAAGGTGCTGATGCTCCAAGTAGGGAGATTGCTAGTAAAGTGGCTGGAATGGCGAACCCGAGAACAAGGAGATGAGAAATGAGGTGCGTTTTAGAAACCTTTCCCCATCACACGGTGTACCATCTTCTGGGTTTCTCATGCATGTTTTCGATGTAGGAAGATGCCCTTGAACCTGGAGATTTGGGAACCATGCGATGGGTAGCACGCAGTATTACTTTAAAGGGTCTGCGTTTGCTCACCCAACCTCACCAAACCTCTCAGCCCCAAGAGTGTCCACCCTTATGTCTCATCCAGCTGTGGGTCTAGATATGGTCAATCCAGGTTGCATCACAGCCCCTGAACGAATTGTGTAAGAATTTCTCTCTCTTTCACTGTCTTTGTTTCATGGGTTTTTAAAAGTAATTTCTTTTTATAATGGGGTTTAGCTGCTTTTCACGGCTGTGTTTATGCCGCTTTACACCCACTTGACACACTAACAGAGAAATATCAATACATAGGTTTTAAGATTATTACTAGTCAGATATATTCTTGTGCGTTGAATCAGGCGTGTTGAGTCCAGTTCTCTGAGCAAGGTGTAGGTCTTGTCTATTACATATTGGGTTTATGGAACGGTATCTGAGCTAATTTGAAACTCTTGTTTTATGTATCACCCCACCTCACCTTTCCCGTTAAGCAGCCATAGTGTGTTTTCTGCATGTGTGACTCTGTTCTGTTTTGTAATTCCGTTCAAGTGTAACGGTTTTTACATTCCCTCTATAAGTGACACCTTATGAGAAGTGGCCTTTTCTGTGTGACTTATTTCACTTAGAATCGTCGTACCTAAATCCACTCATCATGCTGCTACTAGCCTTATGACATTGATTTCATGGCTGAGTGGTATTCCATTGTACATAAGGACCTCAAATTTTTTATCCATTTTTCGCTTTCCTGGGATATTTAAGGTGGAATGAAGTGGAGGTCCTTGTCAACAGAGCAGCCCTAAACTTTGGGGTGCTTTTGTCTTGCTGATTTTTAATTTTCCCACTTTATACCCCCATGCGTGGAAGTGCCCTATGCTCTCTAAGCTGTGTTTTTTAGATGTTTCAGGACACACCGTACACTTCTCCAGAGTGGCTGTTGGCAATTTACATCCCGCCCATCAGTGTAGCAAGGCTCCCATTTCTCCATGGCCTGTCCTGCATTTCTGGTTTTGGCACTTTTTTCAGCATGGCCCTTTTGACCGATGGGAAGCGAGACTTCTTTGTAGCGCTGATTTGCCTTTCCAGGTTGCTTGGTTGGCCAAAAAGGGCGTATGCGTTTTTTCCTGAATATATTCAGGAAAAAACGCATACGCCCTTTTTGGCCAAGGGCATCATTGTCAACGTTTTGCCGCTTTTCATGTGCATTAAAGGCGATTCGAATCTACCTTCTGAAATCTGTTTCCTGCAATTCTGCCTTGATTTCAATTCCTCGTCTTTGCCTTCCCTCAATATATTTGTGGACGAGAGTTATCATTTATAACTCTGTAGGATTGTGAATTGCAGTGCCCTGAAGTTCAATTTTACAACTCGCTTTTTCGGGAGGTGGCCACAAAAGCGCAGGATGGCTTCAGGCCCTGTTCTGGTTCCGGGGGGCAGGCTAAGACTGTGGTTAATTCTTCTTCCTGATGGGAAAATAGAGTGACCAGTGCCTTTCCCAACACCAAGAGCTAGTCTCTCATTGGTTCCCCGTCTTCCCGTTCATCCTCTGGACAAATTGCAACCTGTACGGAACAGGAGGTTAAAGGTGCTGATGCTCCAAGTAGGGAGATTGCTAGTAAAGTGGCTGGAATGACGAACCCGAGAACAAGGAGATGAGAAATGAGGTGCGTTTTAGAAACCTTTCCCCATCACACGGTGTACCATCTTCTGGGTTTCTCATGCATGTTTTCGATGTAGGAAGATGCCCTTGAACCTGGAGATTTGGGAACCATGCGATGGGTAGCACGCAGTATTACTTTAAAGGGTCTGCGTTTGCTCACCCATCCTCACCAAACCTCTCAACCCCAAGAGTGTCCACCCTTATGTCTCATCCAGCTGTGGGTCTAGATATGGTCAATCCAGGTTGCATCACAGCCCCTGAACGAATTGTGTAAGAATTTCTCTCTCTTTCACTGTCTTTGTTTCATGGGTTTTTAAAAGTAATTTATTTTTATAATGGGGTTTAGCTGCTTTTCACGGCTGTGTTTATGCCGCTTTACACCCACTTGACACACTAACAGAGAGATATCAATACATAGGTTTTAAGATTATTACTAGTCAGATATATTCTTGTGCGTTGAATCAGGCGTGTTGAGTCCAGTTCTCTGAGCAAGGAGTAGGTCTTGTCTATTACATATTGGGTTTATGGAACGGTATCTGAGCTAATTTGAAACTCTTGTTTTATTTATCACCCCACCTCACCTTTCCCGTTAAGCAGCCATAGTGTGTTTTCTGCATGTGTGACTCTGTTCTGTTTTGTAATTCCGTTCAAGTGTAACGGTTTTTACATTCCCTCTATAAGTGACACCTTATGAGAAGTGTACTTTTCTGTGTGACTTATTTCACTTAGAATCGTCTTACCTAAATCCACTCATCATGCTGCTACTAGCCTTATGACATTGATTTCATGGCTGAGTGATAATCCATTGTACATAAGGACCTCAAATTTTTTATCCATTTTTCGCTTTCCTGGGATATTTAAGGTGGAATGAAGTGGAGGTCCTTGTCAACAGAGCAGCCCTAAACTTTGGGGTGCTTGTGTCTTGCTGATTTTTAATTTTCCCACTTTATACCCCCATGCGTGGAAGTGCCCTATGCTCTCTAAGCTGTGTTTTTTAGATGTTTCAGGACACACCGTACACTTCTCCAGAGTGGCTGTTGGCAATTTACATCCCGCCCATCAGTGTAGCAAGGCTCCCATTTCTCCATGGCCTGTCCTGCATTTCTGGTTTTGACACTTTTTTCAGCATGGCCCTTTTGACCGATGGGAAGCGAGACTTCTTTGTAGCGCTGATTTGCCTTTCCAGGTTGCTTGGTTGGCCAAAAAGGGCGTATGCGTTTTTTCCTGAATATATTCAGGAAAAAACGCATACGCCCTTTTTGGCCAAGGGCATCATTGTCAACGTTTTGCCGCTTTTCATGTGCATTAAAGGCGATTCGAATCTACCTCTTGAAATCTGTTTCCTGCAATTCTGCCTTGATTTCAGTTCCTCGTCTTTGCCTTCCCTCAATATATTTGTGGACGAGAGTTATCATTTATAACTCTGTAGGATTGTGAATTGCAGTGCCCTGAGGCTCCATTTTACAACTCGCTTTTTCGGGAGGTGGCCGCAAAAGCGCAGGATGGCTTCAGGCCCTGTTCTGGTTCCGGGGGGCAGGCTGAGCCTGTGGTTAATTCTTCTTCCTGATGGGAAAATAGAGTGACCTGTGCCTGTCCCAACACCAAGAGCTAGTCTCTCATTGGTTCCCCGTCTTCTCGTTCATCCTCTGGACAAATTGCAACCTGTACGGAACAGGAGGTTAAAGGTGCTGATGCTCCAAGTAGGGAGATTGCTAGTAAAGTGGCTGGAATGGCGAACCCGAGAACAAGGAGATGAGAAATGAGGTGCGTTTTAGAAACCTTTCCCCATCACACGGTGTACCATCTTCTGGGTTTCTCATGCATGTTTTCGATGTAGGAAGATGCCCTTGAACCTGGAGATTTGGGAACCATGCGATGGGTAGCACGCAGTATTACTTTAAAGGGTCTGCGTTTGCTCACCCAACCTCACCAAACCTCTCAGCCCCAAGAGTGTCCACCCTTATGTCTCATCCAGCTGTGGGTCTAGATATGGTCAATCCAGGTTGCATCACAGCCCCTGAACGAATTGTGTAAGAATTTCTCTCTCTTTCACTGTCTTTGTTTCATGGGTTTTTAAAAGTAATTTCTTTTTATAATGGGGTTTAGCTGCTTTTCACGGCTGTGTTTATGCCGCTTTACACCCACTTGACACACTAACAGAGAGATATCAATACATAGGTTTTAAGATTATTACTAGTCAGATATATTCTTGTGCGGTGAATCGGGCGTGTTGAATCCAGTTCTCTAAGCAAGGAGTAGGTCTTGTCTATTACATATTGGGTTTATGGAACGGTATCTGAGCTAATTTGAAACTCTTGTTTTATGTATCACCCCACCTCACCTTTCCCGTTAAGCAGCCATAGTGTGTTTTATGCATGTGTGACTCTGTTCTGTTTTGTAATTCAGTTCAAGTGTAACGGTTTTTACATTCCCTCTATAAGTGACACCTTATGAGAAGTGTCCTTTTCTGTGTGACTTATTTCACTTAGAATCGTCGTACCTAAATCCACTCATCATGCTGCTACTAGCCTTATGACATTGATTTCATGGCTGAGTGGTATTCCATTGTACATAAGGCCCTCAAATTTTTTATCCATTTTTCGCTTTCCTGGGATATTTAAGGTGGAATGAAGTGGAGGTCCTTGTCAACAGAGCAGCCCTAAACTTTGGGGTGCTTGTGTCTTGCTGATTTTTAATTTTCCCACTTTATACCCCCATGCGTGGAAGTGCCCTATGCTCTCTAAGCTGTGTTTTTTAGATGTTTCAGGACACACCGTACACTTCTCCAGAGTGGCTGTTGGCAATTTACATCCCGCCCATCAGTGTAGCAAGGCTCCCATTTCTCCATGGCCTGTCCTGCATTTCTGGTTTTGACACTTTTTTCAGCATGGCCCTTTTGACCGATGGGAAGCGAGACTTCTTTGTAGCGCTGATTTGCCTTTCCAGGTTGCTTGGTTGGCCAAAAAGGGCGTATGCGTTTTTTCCTGAATATATTCAGGAAAAAACGCATACGCCCTTTTTGGCCAAGGGCATCATTGTCAACGATTTGCCGCTTTTCATGTGCTTTAAAGGCGATTCGAATCTACCTCCTGAAATCTGTTTCCTGCAATTCTGCCTTGATTTCAATTCCTCGTCTTTGCCTTCCCTCAATATATTTGTGGACGAGAGTTATCATTTATAACTCTGTAGGATTGTGAATTGCAGTGCCCTGAGGCTCCATTTTACAACTCGCTTTTTCGGGAGGTGGCCGCAAAAGCGCAGGATGGCTTCAGGCCCTGTTCTGGTTCCGGGGGGCAGGCTGAGCCTGTGGTTAATTCTTCTTCCTGATGGGAAAATAGAGTGACCTGTGCCTGTCCCAACACCAAGAGCTAGTCTCTCATTGGTTCCCCGTCTTCCCGTTCATCCTCTGGACAAATTGCAACCTGTACGGAACAGGAGGTTAAAGGTGCTGATGCTCCAAGTAGGGAGATTGCTAGTAAAGTGGCTGGAATGGCGAACCCGAGAACAAGGAGATGAGAAATGAGGTGCGTTTTAGAAACCTTTCCCCATCACACGGTGTACCATCTTCTGGGTTTCTCATGCATGTTTTCGATGTAGGAAGATGCCCTTGAACCTGGAGATTTGGGAACCATGCGATGGGTAGCACGCAGTATTACTTTAAAGGGTCTGCGTTTGCTCACCCAACCTCACCAAACCTCTCAGCCCCAAGAGTGTCCACCCTTATGTCTCATCCAGCTGTGGGTCTAGATATGGTCAATCCAGGTTGCATCACAGCCCCTGAACGAATTGTGTAAGAATTTCTCTCTCTTTCACTGTCTTTGTTTCATGGGTTTTTAAAAGTAATTTCTTTTTATAATGGGGTTTAGCTGCTTTTCACGGCTGTGTTTATGCCGCTTTACACCCACTTGACACACTAACAGAGAAATATCAATACATAGGTTTTAAGATTATTACTAGTCAGATATATTCTTGTGCGTTGAATCAGGCGTGTTGAGTCCAGTTCTCTGAGCAAGGTGTAGGTCTTGTCTATTACATATTGGGTTTATGGAACGGTATCTGAGCTAATTTGAAACTCTTGTTTTATGTATCACCCCACCTCACCTTTCCCGTTAAGCAGCCATAGTGTGTTTTCTGCATGTGTGACTCTGTTCTGTTTTGTAATTCCGTTCAAGTGTAACGGTTTTTACATTCCCTCTATAAGTGACACCTTATGAGAAGTGGCCTTTTCTGTGTGACTTATTTCACTTAGAATCGTCGTACCTAAATCCACTCATCATGCTGCTACTAGCCTTATGACATTGATTTCATGGCTGAGTGGTATTCCATTGTACATAAGGACCTCAAATTTTTTATCCATTTTTCGCTTTCCTGGGATATTTAAGGTGGAATGAAGTGGAGGTCCTTGTCAACAGAGCAGCCCTAAACTTTGGGGTGCTTTTGTCTTGCTGATTTTTAATTTTCCCACTTTATACCCCCATGCGTGGAAGTGCCCTATGCTCTCTAAGCTGTGTTTTTTAGATGTTTCAGGACACACCGTACACTTCTCCAGAGTGGCTGTTGGCAATTTACATCCCGCCCATCAGTGTAGCAAGGCTCCCATTTCTCCATGGCCTGTCCTGCATTTCTGGTTTTGGCACTTTTTTCAGCATGGCCCTTTTGACCGATGGGAAGCGAGACTTCTTTGTAGCGCTGATTTGCCTTTCCAGGTTGCTTGGTTGGCCAAAAAGGGCGTATGCGTTTTTTCCTGAATATATTCAGGAAAAAACGCATACGCCCTTTTTGGCCAAGGGCATCATTGTCAACGTTTTGCCGCTTTTCATGTGCATTAAAGGCGATTCGAATCTACCTTCTGAAATCTGTTTCCTGCAATTCTGCCTTGATTTCAATTCCTCGTCTTTGCCTTCCCTCAATATATTTGTGGACGAGAGTTATCATTTATAACTCTGTAGGATTGTGAATTGCAGTGCCCTGAAGTTCAATTTTACAACTCGCTTTTTCGGGAGGTGGCCACAAAAGCGCAGGATGGCTTCAGGCCCTGTTCTGGTTCCGGGGGGCAGGCTAAGACTGTGGTTAATTCTTCTTCCTGATGGGAAAATAGAGTGACCAGTGCCTTTCCCAACACCAAGAGCTAGTCTCTCATTGGTTCCCCGTCTTCCCGTTCATCCTCTGGACAAATTGCAACCTGTACGGAACAGGAGGTTAAAGGTGCTGATGCTCCAAGTAGGGAGATTGCTAGTAAAGTGGCTGGAATGACGAACCCGAGAACAAGGAGATGAGAAATGAGGTGCGTTTTAGAAACCTTTCCCCATCACACGGTGTACCATCTTCTGGGTTTCTCATGCATGTTTTCGATGTAGGAAGATGCCCTTGAACCTGGAGATTTGGGAACCATGCGATGGGTAGCACGCAGTATTACTTTAAAGGGTCTGCGTTTGCTCACCCATCCTCACCAAACCTCTCAACCCCAAGAGTGTCCACCCTTATGTCTCATCCAGCTGTGGGTCTAGATATGGTCAATCCAGGTTGCATCACAGCCCCTGAACGAATTGTGTAAGAATTTCTCTCTCTTTCACTGTCTTTGTTTCATGGGTTTTTAAAAGTAATTTATTTTTATAATGGGGTTTAGCTGCTTTTCACGGCTGTGTTTATGCCGCTTTACACCCACTTGACACACTAACAGAGAGATATCAATACATAGGTTTTAAGATTATTACTAGTCAGATATATTCTTGTGCGTTGAATCAGGCGTGTTGAGTCCAGTTCTCTGAGCAAGGAGTAGGTCTTGTCTATTACATATTGGGTTTATGGAACGGTATCTGAGCTAATTTGAAACTCTTGTTTTATTTATCACCCCACCTCACCTTTCCCGTTAAGCAGCCATAGTGTGTTTTCTGCATGTGTGACTCTGTTCTGTTTTGTAATTCCGTTCAAGTGTAACGGTTTTTACATTCCCTCTATAAGTGACACCTTATGAGAAGTGTACTTTTCTGTGTGACTTATTTCACTTAGAATCGTCTTACCTAAATCCACTCATCATGCTGCTACTAGCCTTATGACATTGATTTCATGGCTGAGTGATAATCCATTGTACATAAGGACCTCAAATTTTTTATCCATTTTTCGCTTTCCTGGGATATTTAAGGTGGAATGAAGTGGAGGTCCTTGTCAACAGAGCAGCCCTAAACTTTGGGGTGCTTGTGTCTTGCTGATTTTTAATTTTCCCACTTTATACCCCCATGCGTGGAAGTGCCCTATGCTCTCTAAGCTGTGTTTTTTAGATGTTTCAGGACACACCGTACACTTCTCCAGAGTGGCTGTTGGCAATTTACATCCCGCCCATCAGTGTAGCAAGGCTCCCATTTCTCCATGGCCTGTCCTGCATTTCTGGTTTTGACACTTTTTTCAGCATGGCCCTTTTGACCGATGGGAAGCGAGACTTCTTTGTAGCGCTGATTTGCCTTTCCAGGTTGCTTGGTTGGCCAAAAAGGGCGTATGCGTTTTTTCCTGAATATATTCAGGAAAAAACGCATACGCCCTTTTTGGCCAAGGGCATCATTGTCAACGTTTTGCCGCTTTTCATGTGCATTAAAGGCGATTCGAATCTACCTCTTGAAATCTGTTTCCTGCAATTCTGCCTTGATTTCAGTTCCTCGTCTTTGCCTTCCCTCAATATATTTGTGGACGAGAGTTATCATTTATAACTCTGTAGGATTGTGAATTGCAGTGCCCTGAAGTTCCATTTTACAACTCGCTTTTTCGGGAGGTGGCCACAAAAGCGCAGGATGGCTTCAGGCCCTGTTCTGGTTCCGGGGGGCAGGCTAAGACTGTGGTTAATTCTTCTTCCTGATGGGAAAATAGAGTGACCTGTGCCTGTCCCAACACCAAGAGCTAGTCTCTCATTGGTTCCCCGTCTTCCCGTTCATCCTCTGGACAAATTGCAACCTGTACGGAACAGGAGGTTAAAGGTGCTGATGCTCCAAGTAGGGAGATTGCTAGTAAAGTGGCTGGAATGACGAAACCGAGAACAAGGAGATGAGAAATGAGGTGCGTTTTAGAAACCTTTCCCCATCACACGGTGTACCATCTTCTGGGTTTCTCATGCATGTTTTCGATGTAGGAAGATGCCCTTGAACCTGGAGATTTGGGACCCATGCGATGGGTAGCACGCACTATTACTTTAAAGGGTCTGCGTTTGCTCACCCAACCTCACCAAACCTCTCAGCCCCAAGAGTGTCCACCCTTATGTCTCATCCAGCTGTGGGTCTAGATATGGTCAATCCAGGTTGCATCACAGCCCCTGAACGAATTGTGTAAGAATTTCTCTCTCTTTCACTGTCTTTGTTTCATGGGTTTTTAAAAGTAATTTCTTTTTATAATGGGGTTTAGCTGCTTTTCACGGCTGTGTTTATGCCGCTTTACACCCACTTGACACACTAACAGAGAGATATCAATACATAGGTTTTAAGATTATTACTAGTCAGATATATTCTTGTGCGTTGAATCGGGCGTGTTGAGTCCAGTTCTCTGAGCAAGGAGTAGGTCTTGTCTATTACATATTGGGTTTATGGAACGGTATCTGGGCTAATTTGAAACTCTTGTTTTATGCATCACCCCACCTCACCTTTCCCGTTAAGCAGCCATAGTGTGTTTTCTGCATGTGTGACTCTGTTCTGTTTTGTAATTCAGTTCAAGTGTAACGGTTTTTACATTCCCTCTATAAGTGACACCTTATGAGAAGTGTCCTTTTCTGTGTGACTTATTTCACTTAGAATCGTCGTACCTAAATCCACTCATCATGCTGCTACTAGCCTTATGACATTGATTTCATGGCTGAGTGGTATTCCATTGTACATAAGGACCTCAAATTTTTTATCCATTATTCGCTTTCCTGGGATATTTAAGGTGGAATGAAGTGGAGGTCCTTGTCAACAGAGCAGCCCTAAACTTTGAGGTGCTTGTGTCTTGCTGATTTTTAATTTTCCCACTTTATACCCCCATGCGTGGAAGTGCCCTATGCTCTCTAAGCTGTGTTTTTTAGATGTTTCAGGACACACCGTACACTTCTCCAGAGTAGCTGTTGGCAATTTACATCCCGCCCATCAGTGTAGCAAGGCTCCCATTTCTCCATGGCCTGTCCTGCATTTCTGGTTTTGACACTTTTTTCAGCATGGCCCTTTTGACCGATGGTAAGCGAGACTTCTTTGTAGCGCTGATTTGCCTTTCCAGGTTGCTTGGTTGGCCAAAAAGGGCGTATGCGTTTTTTCCTGAATATATTCAGGAAAAAACGCATACGCCCTTTTTGGCCAAGGGCATCATTGTCAACGTTTTGCCGCTTTTCATGTGCATTAAAGGCGATTCGAATCTACCTCCTGAAATCTGTTTCCTGCAATTCTGCCTTGATTTCAATTACTCTTCTTTGCCTTCCCTCAATATATTTGTGGACGAGAGTTATCATTTATAACTCTGTAGGATTGTGAATTGCAGTGCCCTGAAGTTCCATTTTACAACTCGCTTTTTCGGGAGGTGGCTGCAAAAGCGCAGGATGGCTTCAGGCCCTGTTCTTGTTCCGGGGGGCAGGCTGAGCCTGTGGTTAATTCTTCTTCCTGATGGGAAAATAGAGTGACCTGTGCCTGTCCCAACACCAAGAGCTAGTCTCTCATTGGTTCCCCGTCTTCCCGTTCATCCTCTGGACAAATTGCAACCTGTACGGAACAGGAGGATAAAGGTGCTGATGCTCCAAGTAGGGAGATTGCTAGTAAAGTGGCTGGAATGGCGAACCCGAGAACAAGGAGATGAGAAATGAGGTGCGTTTTAGAAACCTTTCCCCATCACACGGTGTACCATCTTCTGGGTTTCTCATGCATGTTTTCGATGTAGGAAGATGCCCTTGAACCTGGAGATTTGGGAACCATGCGATGGGTAGCACGCAGTATTACTTTAAAGGGTCTGCGTTTGCTCACCCAACCTCACCAAACCTCTCAGCCCCAAGAGTGTCCACCCTTATGTCTCATCCAGCTGTGGGTCTAGATATGGTCAATCCAGGTTGCATCACAGCCCCTGAATGAATTGTGTAAGAATTTCTCTCTCTTTCACTGTCTTTGTTTCATGGGTTTTTAAAAGTAATTTCTTTTTATAACGGGGTTTAGCTGCTTTTCACGGCTGTGTTTATGCCGCTTTACACCCACTTGACACACTAACAGAGAGATATCAATACATAGGTTTTAAGATTATTACTAGTCAGATATATTCTTGTGCGGTGAATCGGGCGTGTTGAATCCAGTTCTCTAAGCAAGGAGTAGGTCTTGTCTATTACATATTGGGTTTATGGAACGGTATCTGAGCTAATTTGAAACTCTTGTTTTATGTATCACCCCACCTCACCTTTCCCGTTAAGCAGCCATAGTGTGTTTTATGCATGTGTGACTCTGTTCTGTTTTGTAATTCAGTTCAAGTGTAACGGTTTTTACATTCCCTCTATAAGTGACACCTTATGAGAAGTGTCCTTTTCTGTGTGACTTATTTCACTTAGAATCGTCGTACCTAAATCCACTCATCATGCTGCTACTAGCCTTATGACATTGATTTCATGGCTGAGTGGTATTCCATTGTACATAAGGCCCTCAAATTTTTTATCCATTTTTCGCTTTCCTGGGATATTTAAGGTGGAATGAAGTGGAGGTCCTTGTCAACAGAGCAGCCCTAAACTTTGGGGTGCTTGTGTCTTGCTGATTTTTAATTTTCCCACTTTATACCCCCATGCGTGGAAGTGCCCTATGCTCTCTAAGCTGTGTTTTTTAGATGTTTCAGGACACACCGTACACTTCTCCAGAGTGGCTGTTGGCAATTTACATCCCGCCCATCAGTGTAGCAAGGCTCCCATTTCTCCATGGCCTGTCCTGCATTTCTGGTTTTGACACTTTTTTCAGCATGGCCCTTTTGACCGATGGGAAGCGAGACTTCTTTGTAGCGCTGATTTGCCTTTCCAGGTTGCTTGGTTGGCCAAAAAGGGCGTATGCGTTTTTTCCTGAATATATTCAGGAAAAAACGCATACGCCCTTTTTGGCCAAGGGCATCATTGTCAACGATTTGCCGCTTTTCATGTGCTTTAAAGGCGATTCGAATCTACCTCCTGAAATCTGTTTCCTGCAATTCTGCCTTGATTTCAATTCCTCGTCTTTGCCTTCCCTCAATATATTTGTGGACGAGAGTTATCATTTATAACTCTGTAGGATTGTGAATTGCAGTGCCCTGAGGCTCCATTTTACAACTCGCTTTTTCGGGAGGTGGCCGCAAAAGCGCAGGATGGCTTCAGGCCCTGTTCTGGTTCCGGGGGGCAGGCTGAGCCTGTGGTTAATTCTTCTTCCTGATGGGAAAATAGAGTGACCTGTGCCTGTCCCAACACCAAGAGCTAGTCTCTCATTGGTTCCCCGTCTTCCCGTTCATCCTCTGGACAAATTGCAACCTGTACGGAACAGGAGGTTAAAGGTGCTGATGCTCCAAGTAGGGAGATTGCTAGTAAAGTGGCTGGAATGGCGAACCCGAGAACAAGGAGATGAGAAATGAGGTGCGTTTTAGAAACCTTTCCCCATCACACGGTGTACCATCTTCTGGGTTTCTCATGCATGTTTTCGATGTAGGAAGATGCCCTTGAACCTGGAGATTTGGGAACCATGCGATGGGTAGCACGCAGTATTACTTTAAAGGGTCTGCGTTTGCTCACCAAACCTCACCAAACCTCTCAGCCCCAAGAGTGTCCACCCTTATGTCTCATCCAGCTGTGGGTCTAGATATGGTCAATCCAGGTTGCATCACAGCCCCTGAACGAATTGTGTAAGAATTTCTCTCTCTTTCCCTGTCTTTGTTTCATGGGTTTTTAAAAGTAATTTCTTTTTATAATGGGGTTTAGCTGCTTTTCACGGCTGTGTTTATGCCGCTTTACACCCACTTGACACACTAACAGAGAAATATCAATACATAGGTTTTAAGATTATTACTAGTCAGATATATTCTTGTGCGTTGAATCAGGCGTGTTGAGTCCAGTTCTCTGAGCAAGGTGTAGGTCTTGTCTATTACATATTGGGTTTATGGAACGGTATCTGAGCTAATTTGAAACTCTTGTTTTATGTATCACCCCACCTCACCTTTCCCGTTAAGCAGCCATAGTGTGTTTTCTGCATGTGTGACTCTGTTCTGTTTTGTAATTCCGTTCAAGTGTAACGGTTTTTACATTCCCTCTATAAGTGACACCTTATGAGAAGTGGCCTTTTCTGTGTGACTTATTTCACTTAGAATCGTCGTACCTAAATCCACTCATCATGCTGCTACTAGCCTTATGACATTGATTTCATGGCTGAGTGGTATTCCATTGTACATAAGGACCTCAAATTTTTTATCCATTTTTCGCTTTCCTGGGATATTTAAGGTGGAATGAAGTGGAGGTCCTTGTCAACAGAGCAGCCCTAAACTTTGGGGTGCTTTTGTCTTGCTGATTTTTAATTTTCCCACTTTATACCCCCATGCGTGGAAGTGCCCTATGCTCTCTAAGCTGTGTTTTTTAGATGTTTCAGGACACACCGTACACTTCTCCAGAGTGGCTGTTGGCAATTTACATCCCGCCCATCAGTGTAGCAAGGCTCCCATTTCTCCATGGCCTGTCCTGCATTTCTGGTTTTGGCACTTTTTTCAGCATGGCCCTTTTGACCGATGGGAAGCGAGACTTCTTTGTAGCGCTGATTTGCCTTTCCAGGTTGCTTGGTTGGCCAAAAAGGGCGTATGCGTTTTTTCCTGAATATATTCAGGAAAAAACGCATACGCCCTTTTTGGCCAAGGGCATCATTGTCAACGTTTTGCCGCTTTTCATGTGCATTAAAGGCGATTCGAATCTACCTTCTGAAATCTGTTTCCTGCAATTCTGCCTTGATTTCAATTCCTCGTCTTTGCCTTCCCTCAATATATTTGTGGACGAGAGTTATCATTTATAACTCTGTAGGATTGTGAATTGCAGTGCCCTGAAGTTCAATTTTACAACTCGCTTTTTCGGGAGGTGGCCACAAAAGCGCAGGATGGCTTCAGGCCCTGTTCTGGTTCCGGGGGGCAGGCTAAGACTGTGGTTAATTCTTCTTCCTGATGGGAAAATAGAGTGACCAGTGCCTGTCCCAACACCAAGAGCTAGTCTCTCATTGGTTCCCCGTCTTCCCGTTCATCCTCTGGACAAATTGCAACCTGTACGGAACAGGAGGTTAAAGGTGCTGATGCTCCAAGTAGGGAGATTGCTAGTAAAGTGGCTGGAATGACGAACCCGAGAACAAGGAGATGAGAAATGAGGTGCGTTTTAGAAACCTTTCCCCATCACACGGTGTACCATCTTCTGGGTTTCTCATGCATGTTTTCGATGTAGGAAGATGCCCTTGAACCTGGAGATTTGGGAACCATGCGATGGGTAGCACGCAGTATTACTTTAAAGGGTCTGCGTTTGCTCACCCATCCTCACCAAACCTCTCAACCCCAAGAGTGTCCACCCTTATGTCTCATCCAGCTGTGGGTCTAGATATGGTCAATCCAGGTTGCATCACAGCCCCTGAACGAATTGTGTAAGAATTTCTCTCTCTTTCACTGTCTTTGTTTCATGGGTTTTTAAAAGTAATTTATTTTTATAATGGGGTTTAGCTGCTTTTCACGGCTGTGTTTATGCCGCTTTACACCCACTTGACACACTAACAGAGAGATATCAATACATAGGTTTTAAGATTATTACTAGTCAGATATATTCTTGTGCGTTGAATCAGGCGTGTTGAGTCCAGTTCTCTGAGCAAGGAGTAGGTCTTGTCTATTACATATTGGGTTTATGGAACGGTATCTGAGCTAATTTGAAACTCTTGTTTTATTTATCACCCCACCTCACCTTTCCCGTTAAGCAGCCATAGTGTGTTTTCTGCATGTGTGACTCTGTTCTGTTTTGTAATTCCGTTCAAGTGTAACGGTTTTTACATTCCCTCTATAAGTGACACCTTATGAGAAGTGTACTTTTCTGTGTGACTTATTTCACTTAGAATCGTCGTACCTAAATCCACTCATCATGCTGCTACTAGCCTTATGACATTGATTTCATGGCTGAGTGATAATCCATTGTACATAAGGACCTCAAATTTTTTATCCATTTTTCGCTTTCCTGGGATATTTAAGGTGGAATGAAGTGGAGGTCCTTGTCAACAGAGCAGCCCTAAACTTTGGGGTGCTTGTGTCTTGCTGATTTTTAATTTTCCCACTTTATACCCCCATGCGTGGAAGTGCCCTATGCTCTCTAAGCTGTGTTTTTTAGATGTTTCAGGACACACCGTACACTTCTCCAGAGTGGCTGTTGGCAATTTACATCCCGCCCATCAGTGTAGCAAGGCTCCCATTTCTCCATGGCCTGTCCTGCATTTCTGGTTTTGACACTTTTTTCAGCATGGCCCTTTTGACCGATGGGAAGCGAGACTTCTTTGTAGCGCTGATTTGCCTTTCCAGGTTGCTTGGTTGGCCAAAAAGGGCGTATGCGTTTTTTCCTGAATATATTCAGGAAAAAACGCATACGCCCTTTTTGGCCAAGGGCATCATTGTCAACGTTTTGCCGCTTTTCATGTGCATTAAAGGCGATTCGAATCTACCTCTTGAAATCTGTTTCCTGCAATTCTGCCTTGATTTCAGTTCCTCGTCTTTGCCTTCCCTCAATATATTTGTGGACGAGAGTTATCATTTATAACTTTGTAGGATTGTGAATTGCAGTGCCCTGAAGCTCCATTTTACAACTCGCTTTTTCGGGAGGTGGCCGCAAAAGCGCAGGATGGCTTCAGGCCCTGTTCTGGTTCAAGGGGGACAGGCTGAGCCTGTGGTTAATTCTTCTTCCTGATGGGAAAATAGATTGACCTGTGCCTGTCCCAACACCAAGAGCTAGTCTCTCATTGGTTCCCCGTCTTCCCGTTCATCCTCAGGACAAATTGCAACCTGTACAGAACAGGAGGTTAAAGGTGCTGATGCTCCAAGTAGGGTGATTGCTATTAAAGTGGCTGGAATGGCGAACCCGAACACAAGGAGATGAGAAATGAGGTGCGTTTTAGAAACCTTTCCCCATCACACGGTGTACCATCTTCTGGGTTTCTCATGCATGTTTTTGATGTAGGAAGATGCCCTTGAACCTGGAGATTAGGGACCCATGCGATGGGTAGCACGCAGTATTACTTTAAAGGGTCTGAGTTTGCTCACCCAACCTCACCAAACCTCTCAGCCCCAAGAGTGTCCACCCTTATGTCTCATCCAGCTGTGGGTCTAGATATGGTCAATCCAGGTTGCATCACAGCCCCTGAACGAATTGAGTAAGAATTTCTCTCTCTTTCACTGTCTTTGTTTCATGTGTTTTTAAAAGTAATTTATTTTTATAATGGGGTTTAGCTGCTTTTCACGGCTGTGTTTATGCCGCTTTACACCCACTTGACACACTAACAGAGAGATATCAATACATAGGTTTTAAGATTATTACTAGTCAGATATATTCTTGTGCGTTGAATCAGGCGTGTTGAGTCCAGTTCTCTGAGCAAGGTGTAGGTCTTGTCTATTACATATTGGGTTTATGGAACGGTATCTGAGCTAATTTGAAACTCTTGTTTTATGTATCACCCCACCTCACCTTTCCCGTTAAGCAGCCATAGTGTGTTTTCTGCATGTGTGACTCTGTTCTGTTTTGTAATTCCGTTCAAGTGTAACGGTTTTTACATTCCCTCTATAAGTGACACCTTATGAGAAGTGGCCTTTTCTGTGTGACTTATTTCACTTAGAATCGTCGTACCTAAATCCACTCATCATGCTGCTACTAGCCTTATGACATTGATTTCATGGCTGAGTGGTATTCCATTGTACATAAGGACCTCAAATTTTTTATCCATTTTTGGCTTTCCTGGGATATTTAAGGTGGAATGAAGTGGAGGTCCTTGTCAACAGAGCAGCCCTAAACTTTGGGGTGCTTGTGTCTTGTTGATTTTTAATTTTCCCACTTTATACCCCCATGCGTGGAAGTGCCCTATGCTCTCTAAGCTGTGTTTTTTAGATGTTTCAGGACACACCGTACCCTTCTCCAGAGTGGCTGTTGGCAATTTACATCCCGCCCATCAGTGTAGCAAGGCTCCCATTTCTCCATGGCCTGTCCTGCATTTCTGGTTTTGACACTTTTTTCAGCATGGCCCTTTTGACCGATGGGAAGCGAGACTTCTTTGTAGCGCTGATTTGCCTTTCCAGGTTGCTTGGTTGGCCAGAAAGGGCGTATGCGTTTTTTCCTGAATATATTCAGGAAAAAACGCATGCGCCCTTTTTGGCCAAGGGCATCATTGTCAACGTTTTGCCGCTTTTCATGTGCATTAAAGGCGATTCGAATCTACCTTCTGAAATCTGTTTCCTGCAATTCTGCCTTGATTTCAATTCCTCGTCTTTGCCTTCCCTCAATATATTTGTGGACGAGAGTTATCATTTATAACTCTGTAGGATTGTGAATTGCAGTGCCCTGAAGTTCCATTTTACAACTCGCTTTTTCGGGAGGTGGCCACAAAAGCGCAGGATGGCTTCAGGCCCTGTTCTGGTTCCGGGGGGCAGGCTAAGACTGTGGTTAATTCTTCTTCCTGATGGGAAAATAGAGTGACCTGTGCCTGTCCCAACACCAAGAGCTAGTCTCTCATTGGTTCCCCGTCTTCCCGTTCATCCTCTGGACAAATTGCAACCTGTACGGAACAGGAGGTTAAAGGTGCTGATGCTCCAAGTAGGGAGATTGCTAGTAAAGTGGCTGGAATGACGAAACCGAGAACAAGGAGATGAGAAATGAGGTGCGTTTTAGAAACCTTTCCCCATCACACGGTGTACCATCTTCTGGGTTTCTCATGCATGTTTTCGACGTAGGAAGATGCCCTTGAACCTGGAGATTTGGGACCCATGCGATGGGTAGCACGCAGTATTACTTTAAAGGGTCTGCGTTTGCTCACCCAACCTCACCAAACCTCTCAGCCCCAAGAGTGTCCACCCTTATGTCTCATCCAGCTGTGGGTCTAGATATGGTCAATCCAGGTTGCATCACAGCCCCTGAACGAATTGTGTAAGAATTTCTCTCTCTTTCACTGTCTTTGTTTCATGGGTTTTTAAAAGTAATTTCTTTTTATAATGGGGTTTAGCTGCTTTTCACGGCTGTGTTTATGCCGCTTTACACCCACTTGACACACTAACAGAGAGATATCAATACATAGGTTTTAAGATTATTACTAGTCAGATATATTCTTGTGCGTTGAATCGGGCGTGTTGAGTCCAGTTCTCTGAGCAAGGAGTAGGTCTTGTCTATTACATATTGGGTTTATGGAACGGTATCTGAGCTAATTTGAAACTCTTGTTTTATGCATCACCCCACCTCACCTTTCCCGTTAAGCAGCCATAGTGTGTTTTCTGCATGTGTGACTCTGTTCTGTTTTGTAATTCAGTTCAAGTGTAACGGTTTTTACATTCCCTCTATAAGTGACACCTTATGAGAAGTGTCCTTTTCTGTGTGACTTATTTCACTTAGAATCGTCGTACCTAAATCCACTCATCATGCTGCTACTAGCCTTATGACATTGATTTCATGGCTGAGTGGTATTCCATTGTACATAAGGACCTCAAATTTTTTATCCATTATTCGCTTTCCTGGGATATTTAAGGTGGAATGAAGTGGAGGTCCTTGTCAACAGAGCAGCCCTAAACTTTGAGGTGCTTGTGTCTTGCTGATTTTTAATTTTCCCACTTTATACCCCCATGCGTGGAAGTGCCCTATGCTCTCTAAGCTGTGTTTTTTAGATGTTTCAGGACACACCGTACACTTCTCCAGAGTAGCTGTTGGCAATTTACATCCCGCCCATCAGTGTAGCAAGGCTCCCATTTCTCCATGGCCTGTCCTGCATTTCTGGTTTTGACACTTTTTTCAGCATGGCCCTTTTGACCGATGGTAAGCGAGACTTCTTTGTAGCGCTGATTTGCCTTTCCAGGTTGCTTGGTTGGCCAAAAAGGGCGTATGCGTTTTTTCCTGAATATATTCAGGAAAAAACGCATACGCCCTTTTTGGCCAAGGGCATCATTGTCAACGTTTTGCCGCTTTTCATGTGCATTAAAGGCGATTCGAATCTACCTCCTGAAATCTGTTTCCTGCAATTCTGCCTTGATTTCAATTACTCTTCTTTGCCTTCCCTCAATATATTTGTGGACGAGAGTTATCATTTATAACTCTGTAGGATTGTGAATTGCAGTGCCCTGAAGTTCCATTTTACAACTCGCTTTTTCGGGAGGTGGCCGCAAAAGCGCAGGATGGCTTCAGGCCCTGTTCTTGTTCCGGGGGGCAGGCTGAGCCTGTGGTTAATTCTTCTTCCTGATGGGAAAATAGAGTGACCTGTGCCTGTCCCAACACCAAGAGCTAGTCTCTCATTGGTTCCCCGTCTTCCCGTTCATCCTCTGGACAAATTGCAACCTGTACGGAACAGGAGGTTAAAGGTGCTGATGCTCCAAGTAGGGAGATTGCTAGTAAAGTGGCTGGAATGGCGAACCCGAGAACAAGGAGATGAGAAATGAGGTGCGTTTTAGAAACCTTTCCCCATCACACGGTGTACCATCTTCTGGGTTTCTCATGCATGTTTTCGATGTAGGAAGATGCCCTTGAACCTGGAGATTTGGGAACCATGCGATGGGTAGCACGCAGTATTACTTTAAAGGGTCTGCGTTTGCTCACCCAACCTCACCAAACCTCTCAGCCCCAAGAGTGTCCACCCTTATGTCTCATCCAGCTGTGGGTCTAGATATGGTCAATCCAGGTTGCATCACAGCCCCTGAATGAATTGTGTAAGAATTTCTCTCTCTTTCACTGTCTTTGTTTCATGGGTTTTTAAAAGTAATTTCTTTTTATAACGGGGTTTAGCTGCTTTTCACGGCTGTGTTTATGCCGCTTTACACCCACTTGACACACTAACAGAGAGATATCAATACATAGGTTTTAAGATTATTACTAGCCAGATATATTCTTGTGCGTTGAATCGGGCGTGTTGAGTCCAGTTCTCTGAGCAAGGAGTAGGTCTTGTCTATTACATATTGGGTTTATGGAACGGTATCTGAGCTAATTTGTAACTCTTGTTTTATGCATCACCCCACCTCACCTTTCCCGTTAAGCAGCCATAGTGTGTTTTCTGCATGTGCGACTCTGTTCTGTTTTGTAATTCAGTTCAAGTGTAACGGTTTTTACATTCCCTCTATAAGTGACACCTTATGAGAAGTGTCCTTTTCTGTGTGACTTATTTCACTTAGAATCGTCGTACCTAAATCCACTCATCATGCTGCTAGTAGCCTTATGACATTGATTTCATGGCTGAGTGGTATTCCATTGTACATAAGGACCTCAAATTTTTTATCCATTTTTCGCTTTCCTGGGATATTTAAGGTGGAATGAAGTGGAGG
Source organism: Balaenoptera physalus (assembly GCF_965194825.1). Lineage (NCBI taxonomy): Eukaryota > Metazoa > Chordata > Mammalia > Artiodactyla > Balaenopteridae > Balaenoptera > Balaenoptera physalus. Next base: position 510,613 of record NW_028126328.1, on the reverse strand, counting down.
TCCTTGTCAACAGAGCAGCCCTAAACTTTGGGGTGCTTGTGTCTTGCTGATTTTTAATTTTCCCACTTTATACCCCCATGCGTGGAAGTGCCCTATGCTCTCTAAGCTGTGTTTTTTAGATGTTTCAGGACACACCGTACACTTCTCCAGAGTAGCTGTTGGCAATTTACATCCCGCCCATCAGTGTAGCAAGGCTCCCATTTCTCCATGGCCTGTCCTGCATTTCTGGTTTTGACACTTTTTTCAGCATGGCCCTTTTGACCGATGGGAAGCGAGACTTCTTTGTAGCGCTGATTTGCCTTTCCAGGTTGCTTGGTTGGCCAAAAAGGGCGTATGCGTTTTTTCCTGAATATATTCAGGAAAAAACGCATACGCCCTTTTTGGCCAAGGGCATCATTGTCAACGTTTTGCCGCTTTTCATGTGCATTAAAGGCGATTCGAATCTACCTCCTGAAATCTGTTTCCTGCAATTCTGCCTTGATTTCAATTACTCTTCTTTGCCTTCCCTCAATATATTTGTGGACGAGAGTTATCATTTATAACTCTGTAGGATTGTGAATTGCAGTGCCCTGAAGTTCCATTTTACAACTCGCTTTTTCGGGAGGTGGCCGCAAAAGCGCAGGATGGCTTCAGGCCCTGTTCTTGTTCCGGGGGGCAGGCTGAGCCTGTGGTTAATTCTTCTTCCTGATGGGAAAATAGAGTGACCTGTGCCTGTCCCAACACCAAGAGCTAGTCTCTCATTGGTTCCCCGTCTTCCCGTTCATCCTCTGGACAAATTGCAACCTGTACGGAACAGGAGGTTAAAGGTGCTGATGCTCCAAGTAGGGAGATTGCTAGTAAAGTGGCTGGAATGGCGAACCCGAGAACAAGGAGATGAGAAATGAGGTGCGTTTTAGAAACCTTTCCCCATCACACGGTGTACCATCTTCTGGGTTTCTCATGCATGTTTTCGATGTAGGAAGATGCCCTTGAACCTGGAGATTTGGGAACCATGCGATGGGTAGCACGCAGTATTACTTTAAAGGGTCTGCGTTTGCTCACCCAACCTCACCAAACCTCTCAGCCCCAAGAGTGTCCACCCTTATGTCTCATCCAGCTGTGGGTCTAGATATGGTCAATCCAGGTTGCATCACAGCCCCTGAATGAATTGTGTAAGAATTTCTCTCTCTTTCACTGTCTTTGTTTCATGGGTTTTTAAAAGTAATTTCTTTTTATAACGGGGTTTAGCTGCTTTTCACGGCTGTGTTTATGCCGCTTTACACCCACTTGACACACTAACAGAGAGATATCAATACATAGGTTTTAAGATTATTACTAGCCAGATATATTCTTGTGCGTTGAATCGGGCGTGTTGAGTCCAGTTCTCTGAGCAAGGAGTAGGTCTTGTCTATTACATATTGGGTTTATGGAACGGTATCTGAGCTAATTTGTAACTCTTGTTTTATGCATCACCCCACCTCACCTTTCCCGTTAAGCAGCCATAGTGTGTTTTCTGCATGTGCGACTCTGTTCTGTTTTGTAATTCAGTTCAAGTGTAACGGTTTTTACATTCCCTCTATAAGTGACACCTTATGAGAAGTGTCCTTTTCTGTGTGACTTATTTCACTTAGAATCGTCGTACCTAAATCCACTCATCATGCTGCTAGTAGCCTTATGACATTGATTTCATGGCTGAGTGGTATTCCATTGTACATAAGGACCTCAAATTTTTTATCCATTTTTCGCTTTCCTGGGATATTTAAGGTGGAATGAAGTGGAGGTCCTTGTCAACAGAGCAGCCCTAAACTTTGGGGTGCTTGTGTCTTGCTGATTTTTAATTTTCCCACTTTATACCCCCATGCGTGGAAGTGCCCTATGCTCTCTAAGCTGTGTTTTTTAGATGTTTCAGGACACACCGTACACTTCTCCAGAGTGGCTGTTGGCAATTTACATCCCGCCCATCAGTGTAGCAAGGCTCCCATTTCTCCATGGCCTGTCCTGCATTTCTGGTTTTGACACTTTTTTCAGCATGGCCCTTTTGACCGATGGGAAGCGAGACTTCTTTGTAGCGCTGATTTGCCTTTCAAGGTTGCTTGGTTGGCCAAAAAGGGCGTATGCGTTTTTTCCTGAATATATTCAGGAAAAAACGCATACGCCCTTTTTGGCCAAGGGCATCATTGTCAACGATTTGCCGCTTTTCATGTGCTTTAAAGGCGATTCGAATCTACCTCCTGAAATCTGTTTCCTGCAATTCTGCCTTGATTTCAATTCCTCGTCTTTGCCTTCCCTCAATATATTTGTGGACGAGAGTTATCATTTATAACTCTGTAGGATTGTGAATTGCAGTGCCCTGAGGCTCCATTTTACAACTCGCTTTTTCGGGAGGTGGCCGCAAAAGCGCAGGATGGCTTCAGGCCCTGTTCTGGTTCCGGGGGGCAGGCTGAGCCTGTGGTTAATTCTTCTTCCTGATGGGAAAATAGAGTGACCTGTGCCTGTCCCAACACCAAGAGCTAGTCTCTCATTGGTTCCCCGTCTTCCCGTTCATCCTCAGGACAAATTGCAACCTGTACGGAACAGGAGGTTAAAGGTGCTGATGCTCCAAGTAGGGAGATTGCTAGTAAAGTGGCTGGAATGGCGAACCCGAGAACAAGGAGATGAGAAATGAGGTGCGTTTTAGAAACCTTTCCCCATCACACGGTGTACCATCTTCTGGGTTTCTCATGCATGTTTTCGATGTAGGAAGATGCCCTTGAACCTGGAGATTTGGGAACCATGCGATGGGTAGCACGCAGTATTACTTTAAAGGGTCTGCGTTTGCTCACCCAACCTCACCAAACCTCTCAGCCCCAAGAGTGTCCACCCTTATGTCTCATCCAGCTGTGGGTCTAGATATGGTCAATCCAGGTTGCATCACAGCCCCTGAACGAATTGTGTAAGAATTTCTCTCTCTTTCACTGTCTTTGTTTCATGGGTTTTTAAAAGTAATTTCTTTTTAGAATGGGGTTTAGCTGCTTTTCACGGCTGTGTTTATGCCGCTTTACACCCACTTGACTGACTAACAGAGAGATATCAATACATAGGTTTTAAGATTATTACTAGTCAGATATATTCTTGTGCGTTGAATCGGGCGTGTTGAGTCCAGTTCTCTGATCAAGGAGTAGGTCTTGTCTATTACATATTGGGTTTATGGAACGGTATCGGAGCTAATTTGAAACTCTTGTTTTATGTATCACCCCACCTCACCTTTCCCGTTAAGCAGCCATAGTGTGTTTTATGCATGTGTGACTCTGTTCTGTTTTGTAATTCAGTTCAAGTGTAACGGTTTTTACATTCCCTCTATAAGTGACACCTTATGAGAAGTGTCCTTTTCTGTGTGACTTATTTCACTTAGAATCGTCGTACCTAAATCCACTCATCATGCTGCTACTAGCCTTATGACATTGATTTCATGGCTGAGTGGTATTCCATTGTACATAAGGCCCTCAAATTTTTTATCCATTTTTCGCTTTCCTGGGATATTTAAGGTGGAATGAAGTGGAGGTCCTTGTCAACAGAGCAGCCCTAAACTTTGGGGTGCTTGTGTCTTGCTGATTTTTAATTTTCCCACTTTATACCCCCATGCGTGGAAGTGCCCTATGCTCTCTAAGCTGTGTTTTTTAGATGTTTCAGGACACACCGTACACTTCTCCAGAGTGGCTGTTGGCGATTTACATCCCGCCCATCAGTGTAGCAAGGCTCCCATTTCTCCATGGCCTGTCCTGCATTTCTGGTTTTGACACTTTTTTCAGCATGGCCCTTTTGACCGATGGGAAGCGAGACTTCTTTGTAGCGCTGATTTGCCTTTCCAGGTTGCTTGGTTGGCCAAAAAGGGCGTATGCGTTTTTTCCTGAATATATTCAGGAAAAAACGCATACGCCCTTTTTGGCCAAGGGCATCATTGTCAACGATTTGCCGCTTTTCATGTGCTTTAAAGGCGATTCGAATCTACCTCCTGAAATCTGTTTCCTGCAATTCTGCCTTGATTTCAATTCCTCGTCTTTGCCTTCCCTCAATATATTTGTGGACGAGAGTTATCATTTATAACTCTGTAGGATTGTGAATTGCAGTGCCCTGAGGCTCCATTTTACAACTCGCTTTTTCGGGAGGTGGCCGCAAAAGCGCAGGATGGCTTCAGGCCCTGTTCTGGTTCCGGGGGGCAGGCTGAGCCTGTGGTTAATTCTACTTCCTGATGGGAAAATAGAGTGATCTGTGCCTGTCCCAACACCAAGAGCTAGTCTCTCATTGGTTCCCCGTCTTCCCGTTCATCCTCTGGACAAATTGCAACCTGTACGGAACAGGAGGTTAAAGGTGCTGATGCTCCAAGTAGGGAGATTGCTAGTAAAGTGGCTGGAATGGCGAACCCGAGAACAAGGAGATGAGAAATGAGGTGCGTTTTAGAAACCTTTCCCCATCACACGGTGTACCATCTTCTGGGTTTCTCATGCATGTTTTCGATGTAGGAAGATGCCCTTGAACCTGGAGATTTGGGACCCATGCGATGGGTAGCACGCAGTATTACTTTAAAGGGTCTGCGTTTGCTCACCCAACCTCACCAAACCTCTCAGCCCCAAGAGTGTCCACCCTTATGTCTCATCCAGCTGTGGGTCTAGATATGGTCAATCCAGGTTGCATCACAGCCCCTGAACGAATTGTGTAAGAATTTCTCTCTCTTTCACTGTCTTTGTTTCATGGGTTTTTAAAAGTAATTTCTTTTTATAACGGGGTTTAGCTGCTTTTCACGGCTGTGTTTATGCCGCTTTACACCCACTTGACACACTAACAGAGAGATATCAATACATAGGTTTTAAGATTATTACTAGTCAGATATATTCTTGTGCGTTGAATCGGGCGTGTTGAGTCCAGTTCTCTGAGCAAGGAGTAGGTCTTGTCTATTACATATTGGGTTTATGGAATGGTATCTGAGCTAATTTGAAACTCTTGTTTTATGCATCACGCCACCTCACCTTTCCCGTTAAGCAGCCATAGTGTGTTTTCTGCATGTGTGACTCTGTTCTGTTTTGTAATTCAGTTCAAGTGTAACGGTTTTTACATTCCCTCTATAAGTGACACCTTATGAGAAGTGTCCTTTTCTGTGTGACTTATTTCACTTAGAATCGTCGTACCTAAATCCACTCATCATGCTGCTAGTAGCCTTATGACATTGATTTCATGGCTGAGTGGTATTCCATTGTACATAAGGACCTCAAATTTTTTATCCATTTTTCGCTTTCCTGGGATATTTAAGGTGGAATGAAGTGGAGGTCCTTGTCAACAGAGCAGCCCTAAACTTTGGGGTGCTTGTGTCTTGCTGATTTTTAATTTTCCCACTTTATATCCCCATGCGTGGAAGTGCCCTATGCTCTCTAAGCTGTGTTTTTTAGATGTTTCAGGACACACCGTACACTTCGCGAGAGTGGCTGTTGGCAATTTACATCCCGCCCATCAGTGTAGCAAGGCTCCCATTTCTCCATGGCCTGTCCTGCATTTCTGGTTTTGACACATTTTTCAGCATGGCCCTTTTGACCGATGGGAAGCGAGACTTCTTTGTAGCGCTGATTTGCCTTTCCAGGTTGCTTGGTTGGCCAAAAAGGGCGTATGCGTTTTTTCCTGAATATATTCAGGAAAAAACACATACGCCCTTTTTGGCCAAGGGCATCATTGTCAACGTTTTGCCGCTTTTCATGTGCATTAAAGGCGATTCGAATCTACCTCCTGAAATCTGTTTCCTGCAATTCTGCCTTGATTTCAATTCCTCGTCTTTGCCTTCCCTCAATATATTTGTGGACGAGAGTTATCATTTATAACTCTGTAGGATTGTGAATTGCAGTGCCCTGAAGCTCCATTTTACAACTCGCTTTTTCGGGAGGTGGCCGCAAAAGCGCAGGATGGCTTCAGGCCCTGTTCTGGTTCCGGGGGGCAGGCTGAGCCTGTGGTTAATTCTTCTTCCTGATGGGAAAATAGAGTGACCTGTGCCTGTCCCAACACCAAGAGCTAGTCTCTCATTGGTTCCCCGTCTTCCCGTTCATCCTCAGGACAAATTGCAACCTGTACGGAACAGGAGGTTAAAGGTGCTGATGCTCCAAGTAGGGAGATTGCTAGTAAAGTGGCTGGAATGGCGAACCCGAGAACAAGGAGATGAGAAATGAGGTGCGTTTTAGAAACCTTTCCCCATCACACGGTGTACCATCTTCTGGGTTTCTCATGCATGTTTTCGATGTAGGAAGATGCCCTTGAACCTGGAGATTTGGGAACCATGCGATGGGTAGCACGCAGTATTACTTTAAAGGGTCTGCGTTTGCTCACCCAACCTCACCAAACCTCTCAGCCCCAAGAGTGTCCACCCTTATGTCTCATCCAGCTGTGGGTCTAGATATGGTCAATCCAGGTTGCATCACAGCCCCTGAACGAATTGTGTAAGAATTTCTCTCTCTTTCACTGTCTTTGTTTCATGGGTTTTTAAAAGTAATTTCTTTTTATAATGGGGTTTAGCTGCTTTTCACGGCTGTGTTTATGCCGCTTTACACCCACTTGACTGACTAACAGAGAGATATCAATACATAGGTTTTAAGATTATTACTAGTCAGATATATTCTTGTGCGTTGAATCGGGCGTGTTGAGTCCAGTTCTCTGATCAAGGAGTAGGTCTTGTCTATTACATATTGGGTTTATGGAACGGTATCGGAGCTAATTTGAAACTCTTGTTTTATGTATCACCCCACCTCACCTTTCCCGTTAAGCAGCCATAGTGTGTTTTATGCATGTGTGACTCTGTTCTGTTTTGTAATTCAGTTCAAGTGTAACGGTTTTTACATTCCCTCTATAAGTGACACCTTATGAGAAGTGTCCTTTTCTGTGTGACTTATTTCACTTAGAATCGTCGTACCTAAATCCACTCATCATGCTGCTACTAGCCTTATGACATTGATTTCATGGCTGAGTGGTATTCCATTGTACATAAGGCCCTCAAATTTTTTATCCATTTTTCGCTTTCCTGGGATATTTAAGGTGGAATGAAGTGGAGGTCCTTGTCAACAGAGCAGCCCTAAACTTTGGGGTGCTTGTGTCTTGCTGATTTTTAATTTTCCCATTTTATACCCCCATGCGTGGAAGTGCCCTATGCTCTCTAAGCTGTGTTTTTTAGATGTTTCAGGACACACCGTACACTTCTCCAGAGTGGCTGTTGGCGATTTACATCCCGCCCATCAGTGTAGCAAGGCTCCCATTTCTCCATGGCCTGTCCTGCATTTCTGGTTTTGACACTTTTTTCAGCATGGCCCTTTTGACCGATGGGAAGCGAGACTTCTTTGTAGCGCTGATTTGCCTTTCCAGGTTGCTTGGTTGGCCAAAAAGGGCGTATGCGTTTTTTCCTGAATATATTCAGGAAAAAACGCATACGCACTTTTTGGCCAAGGGCATCATTGTCAACGATTTGCCTCTTTTCATGTGCTTTAAAGGCGATTCGAATCTACCTCCTGAAATCTGTTTCCTGCAATTCTGCCTTGATTTCAATTCCTCGTCTTTGCCTTCCCTCAATATATTTGTGGACGAGAGTTATCATTTATAACTCTGTAGGATTGTGAATTGCAGTGCCCTGAGGCTCCATTTTACAACTCGCTTTTTCGGGAGGTGGCCGCAAAAGCGCAGGATGGCTTCAGGCCCTGTTCTGGTTCCGGGGGGCAGGCTGAGCCTGTGGTTAATTCTTCTTCCTGATGGGAAAATAGAGTGACCTGTGCCTGTCCCAACACCAAGAGCTAGTCTCTCATTGGTTCCCCGTCTTCCCGTTCATCCTCTGGACAAATTGCAACCTGTACGGAACAGGAGGTTAAAGGTGCTGATGCTCCAAGTAGGGAGATTGCTAGTAAAGTGGCTGGAATGGCGAACCCGAGAACAAGGAGATGAGAAATGAGGTGCGTTTTAGAAACCTTTCCCCATCACACGGTGTACCATCTTCTGGGTTTCTCATGCATGTTTTCGATGTAGGAAGATGCCCTTGAACCTGGAGATTTGGGACCCATGCGATGGGTAGCACGCAGTATTACTTTAAAGGGTCTGCGTTTGCTCACCCAACCTCACCAAACCTCTCAGCCCCAAGAGTGTCCACCCTTATGTCTCATCCAGCTGTGGGTCTAGATATGGTCAATCCAGGTTGCATCACAGCCCCTGAACGAATTGTGTAAGAATTTCTCTCTCTTTCACTGTCTTTGTTTCATGGGTTTTTAAAAGTAATTTCTTTTTATAACGGGGTTTAGCTGCTTTTCACGGCTGTGTTTATGCCGCTTTACACCCACTTGACACACTAACAGAGAGATATCAATACATAGGTTTTAAGATTATTACTAGTCAGATATATTCTTGTGCGTTGAATCGGGCGTGTTGAGTCCAGTTCTCTGAGCAAGGAGTAGGTCTTGTCTATTACATATTGGGTTTATGGAATGGTATCTGAGCTAATTTGAAACTCTTGTTTTATGCATCACGCCACCTCACCTTTCCCGTTAAGCAGCCATAGTGTGTTTTCTGCATGTGTGACTCTGTTCTGTTTTTAATTCAGTTCAAGTGTAACGGTTTTTACATTCCCTCTATAAGTGACACCTTATGAGAAGTGTCCTTTTCTGTGTGACTTATTTCACTTAGAATCGTCGTACCTAAATCCACTCATCATGCTGCTACTAGCCTTATGACATTGATTTCATGGCTGAGTGGTATTCCATTGTACATAAGGACCTCAAATTTTTTATCCATTTTTCGCTTTCCTGGGATATTTAAGGTGGAATGAAGTGGAGGTCCTTGTCAACAGAGCAGCCCTAAACTTTGGGGTGCTTGTGTCTTGCTGATTTTTAATTTTCCCACTTTATATCCCCATGCGTGGAAGTGCCCTATGCTCTCTAAGCTGTGTTTTTTAGATGTTTCAGGACACACCGTACACTTCTCCAGAGTAGCTGTTGGCGATTTACATCCCGCCCATCAGTGTAGCAAGGCTCCCATTTCTCCATGGCCTGTCCTGCATTTCTGGTTTTGACACTTTTTTCAGCATGGCCCTTTTGACCGATGGGAAGCGAGACTTCTTTGTAGCGCTGATTTGCCTTTCCAGGTTGCTTGGTTGGCCAAAAAGGGCGTATGCTTTTTTTCCTGAATATATTCAGGAAAAAACGCATACGCCCTTTTTGGCCAAGGACATCATTGTCAACGTTTTGCCGCTTTTCATGTGCATTAAAGGCGATTCGAATCTACCTCCTGAAATCTGTTTCCTGCAATTCTGCCTTGATTTCAATTACTCTTCTTTGTCTTCCCTCAATATATTTGTGGACGAGAGTTATCATTTATAACTCTGTAGGATTGTGAATTGCAGTGCCCTGAAGCTCCATTTTACAACTCGCTTTTTCGGGAGGTGGCCGCAAAAGCGCAGGATGGCTTCAGGTCCTGTTCTGGTTCCGGGGGGCAGGCTGGGCCTGTGGTTAATTCTTCTTCCTGATGGGAAAATAGAGTGACCTGTGCCTGTCCCAACATCAAGAGCTAGTCTCTCATTGGTTCCCCGTCTTCCCGTTCATCCTCAGGACAAATTGCAACCTGTACGGAACAGGAGGTTAAAGGTGCTGATGCTCCAAGTAGGGAGATTGCTAGTAAAGTGGCTGGAATGGCGAACCCGAGAACAAGGAGATGAGAAATGAGGTGCGTTTTAGAAACCTTTCCCCATCACACGGTGTACCATCTTCTGGGTTTCTCATGCATGTTTTCTATATAGGAAGATGCCCTTGAACCTGGAGATTTGGGACCCATGCGATGGGTAGCACGCAGTATTACTTTAAAGGGTCTGCGTTTGCTCACCCAACCTCACCAAACCTCTCAGCCCCAAGAGTGTCCACCCTTATGTCTCATCCAGCTGTGGGTCTAGATATGGTCAATCCAGGTTGCATCACAGCCCCTGAACGAATTGTGTAAGAATTTCTCTCTCTTTCACTGTCTTTGTTTCATGGGTTTTTAAAAGTAATTTATTTTTATAATGGGGTTTAGCTGCTTTTCACGGCTGTGTTTATGCCGCTTTACACCCACTTGACACACTAACAGAGAGATATCAATACATAGGTTTTAAGATTATTACTAGTCAGATATATTCTTGTGCGTTGAATCGGGCGTGTTGAGTCCAGTTCTCTGAGCAAGGAGTAGGTCTTGTCTATTACATATTGGGTTTATGGAACGGTATCTGAGCTAATTTGAAACTCTTGTTTTATGCATCACCCCACCGCACCTTTCCCGTTAAGCAGCCATAGTGTGTTTTCCGCATGTGTGACTCTGTTCTGTTTTGTAATTCAGTTCAAGTGTAACGGTTATTACATTCCCTCTATAAGTGACACCTTATGAGAAGTGTCTTTTTCTGTGTGACTTATTTCACTTAGAATCGTCGTACCTAAATCCACTCATCATGCTGCTACTAGCCTTATGACATTGATTTCATGGCTGATTGGTATTCCATTGTACATAAGGACCTCAAATTTTTTATCCATTTTTCGCTTTCCTGGGATATTTAAGGTGGAATGAAGTGGAGGTCCTTGTCAACAGAGCAGCCCTAAACTTTGGGGTGCTTGTGTCTTGCTGATTTTTAATTTTCCCACTTTATATCCCCATGCGTGGAAGTGCCCTATGCTCTCTAAGCTGTGTTTTTTAGATGTTTCAGGACACACCGTACACTTCTCCAGAGTAGCTGTTGGCAATTTACATCCCGCCCATCAGTGTAGCAAGGCTCCCATTTCTCCATGGCCTGTCCTGCATTTCTGGTTTTGACACTTTTTTCAGCATGGCCCTTTTGACCGATGGGAAGCGAGACTTCTTTGTAGCGCTGATTTGCCTTTCCAGGTTGCTTGGTTGGCCAAAAAGGGCGTATGCGTTTTTTCCTGAATATATTCAGGAAAAAACGCATACGCCCTTTTTGGCCAAGGGCATCATTGTCAACGTTTTGCCGCTTTTCATGTGCATTAAAGGCGATTCGAATCTACCTCCTGAAATCTGTTTCCTGCAATTCTGCCTTGATTTCAATTCCTCGTCTTTGCCTTCCCTCAATATATTTGTGGACGAGAGTTATCATTTATAACTCTGTAGGATTGTGAATTGCAGTGCCCTGAAGCTCCATTATACAACTCGCTTTTTCGGGAGGTGGCCGCAAAAGCGCAGGATGGCTTCAGGCCCTGTTCTGGTTCCGGGGGGCAGGCTGAGCCTGTGGTTAATTCTTCTTCCTGATGGGAAAATAGAGTGACCTGTGCCTGTCCCAACACCAAGAGCTAGTCTCTCATTGGTTCCCCGTCTTCCCGTTCATCCTCTGGACAAATTGCAACCTGTACGGAACAGGAGGTTAAAGGTGCTGATGCTCCAAGTAGGGAGATTGCTAGTAAAGTGGCTGGAATGGCGAACCCGAGAACAAGGAGATGAGAAATGAGGTGCGTTTTAGAAACCTTTCCCCATCACACGGTGTACCATCTTCTGGGTTTCTCATGCATGTTTTCGATGTAGGAAGATGCCCTTGAACCTGGAGATTTGGGACCCATGCGATGGGTAGCACGCAGTATTACTTTAAAGGGTCTGCGTTTGCTCACCCAACCTCACCAAACCTCTCAGCCCCAAGAGTGTCCACCCTTATGTCTCATCCAGCTGTGGGTCTAGATATGGTCAATCCAGGTTGCATCACAGCCCCTGAACGAATTGTGTAAGAATTTCTCTCTCTTTCACTGTCTTTGTTTCATGGGTTTTTAAAAGTAATTTCTTTTTATAACGGGGTTTAGCTGCTTTTCACGGCTGTGTTTATGCCGCTTTACACCCACTTGACAGACTAACAGAGAGATATCAATACATAGGTTTTAAGATTATTACTAGTCAGATATATTCTTGTGCGTTGAATCGGGCGTGTTGAGTCCAGTTCTCTGAGCAAGGAGTAGGTCTTGTCTATTACATATTGGGTTTATGGAATGGTATCTGAGCTAATTTGAAACTCTTGTTTTATGCATCACGCCACCTCACCTTTCCCGTTAAGCAGCCATAGTGTGTTTTCTGCATGTGTGACTCTGTTCTGTTTTGTAATTCAGTTCAAGTGTAACGGTTTTTACATTCCCTCTATAAGTGACACCTTATGAGAAGTGTCCTTTTCTGTGTGACTTATTTCACTTAGAATCGTCGTACCTAAATCCACTCATCATGCTGCTAGTAGCCTTATGACATTGATTTCATGGCTGAGTGGTATTCCATTGTACATAAGGACCTCAAATTTTTTATCCATTTTTCGCTTTCCTGGGATATTTAAGGTGGAATGAAGTGGAGGTCCTTGTCAACAGAGCAGCCCTAAACTTTGGGGTGCTTGTGTCTTGCTGATTTTTAATTTTCCCACTTTATATCCCCATGCGTGGAAGTGCCCTATGCTCTCTAAGCTGTGTTTTTTAGATGTTTCAGGACACACCGTACACTTCTCGAGAGTGGCTGTTGGCAATTTACATCCCGCCCATCAGTGTAGCAAGGCTCCCATTTCTCCATGGCCTGTCCTGCATTTCTGGTTTTGACACATTTTTCAGCATGGCCCTTTTGACCGATGGGAAGCGAGACTTCTTTGTAGCGCTGATTTGCCTTTCCAGGTTGCTTGGTTGGCCAAAAAGGGCGTATGCGTTTTTTCCTGAATATATTCAGGAAAAAACGCATACGCCCTTTTTGGCCAAGGGCATCATTGTCAACGTTTTGCCGCTTTTCATGTGCATTAAAGGCGATTCGAATCTACCTCCTGAAATCTGTTTCCTGCAATTCTGCCTTGATTTCAATTCCTCGTCTTTGCCTTCCCTCAATATATTTGTGGACGAGAGTTATCATTTATAACTCTGTAGGATTGTGAATTGCAGTGCCCTGAAGCTCCATTTTACAACTCGCTTTTTCGGGAGGTGGCCGCAAAAGCGCAGGATGGCTTCAGGCCCTGTTCTGGTTCCGGGGGGCAGGCTGAGCCTGTGGTTAATTCTTCTTCCTGATGGGAAAATAGAGTGACCTGTGCCTGTCCCAACACCAAGAGCTAGTCTCTCATTGGTTCCCCGTCTTCCCGTTCATCCTCAGGACAAATTGCAACCTGTACGGAACAGGAGGTTAAAGGTGCTGATGCTCCAAGTAGGGAGATTGCTAGTAAAGTGGCTGGAATGGCGAACCCGAGAACAAGGAGATGAGAAATGAGGTGCGTTTTAGAAACCTTTCCCCATCACACGGTGTACCATCTTCTGGGTTTCTCATGCATGTTTTCGATGTAGGAAGATGCCCTTGAACCTGGAGATTTGGGAACCATGCGATGGGTAGCACGCAGTATTACTTTAAAGGGTCTGCGTTTGCTCACCCAACCTCACCAAACCTCTCAGCCCCAAGAGTGTCCACCCTTATGTCTCATCCAGCTGTGGGTCTAGATATGGTCAATCCAGGTTGCATCACAGCCCCTGAACGAATTGTGTAAGAATTTCTCTCTCTTTCACTGTCTTTGTTTCATGGGTTTTTAAAAGTAATTTCTTTTTATAATGGGGTTTAGCTGCTTTTCACGGCTGTGTTTATGCCGCTTTACACCCACTTGACTGACTAACAGAGAGATATCAATACATAGGTTTTAAGATTATTACTAGTCAGATATATTCTTGTGCGTTGAATCGGGCGTGTTGAGTCCAGTTCTCTGATCAAGGAGTAGGTCTTGTCTATTACATATTGGGTTTATGGAACGGTATCGGAGCTAATTTGAAACTCTTGTTTTATGTATCACCCCACCTCACCTTTCCCGTTAAGCAGCCATAGTGTGTTTTATGCATGTGTGACTCTGTTCTGTTTTGTAATTCAGTTCAAGTGTAACGGTTTTTACATTCCCTCTATAAGTGACACCTTATGAGAAGTGTCCTTTTCTGTGTGACTTATTTCACTTAGAATCGTCGTACCTAAATCCACTCATCATGCTGCTACTAGCCTTATGACATTGATTTCATGGCTGAGTGGTATTCCATTGTACATAAGGCCCTCAAATTTTTTATCCATTTTTCGCTTTCCTGGGATATTTAAGGTGGAATGAAGTGGAGGTCCTTGTCAACAGAGCAGCCCTAAACTTTGGGGTGCTTGTGTCTTGCTGATTTTTAATTTTCCCACTTTATACCCCCATGCGTGGAAGTGCCCTATGCTCTCTAAGCTGTGTTTTTTAGATGTTTCAGGACACACCGTACACTTCTCCAGAGTGGCTGTTGGCGATTTACATCCCGCCCATCAGTGTAGCAAGGCTCCCATTTCTCCATGGCCTGTCCTGCATTTCTGGTTTTGACACTTTTTTCAGCATGGCCCTTTTGACCGATGGGAAGCGAGACTTCTTTGTAGCGCTGATTTGCCTTTCCAGGTTGCTTGGTTGGCCAAAAAGGGCGTATGCGTTTTTTCCTGAATATATTCAGGAAAAAACGCATACGCCCTTTTTGGCCAAGGGCATCATTGTCAACGATTTGCCTCTTTTCATGTGCTTTAAAGGCGATTCGAATCTACCTCCTGAAATCTGTTTCCTGCAATTCTGCCTTGATTTCAATTCCTCGTCTTTGCCTTCCCTCAATATATTTGTGGACGAGAGTTATCATTTATAACTCTGTAGGATTGTGAATTGCAGTGCCCTGAGGCTCCATTTTACAACTCGCTTTTTCGGGAGGTGGCCGCAAAAGCGCAGGATGGCTTCAGGCCCTGTTCTGGTTCCGGGGGGCAGGCTGAGCCTGTGGTTAATTCTTCTTCCTGATGGGAAAATAGAGTGACCTGTGCCTGTCCCAACACCAAGAGCTAGTCTCTCATTGGTTCCCCGTCTTCCCGTTCATCCTCTGGACAAATTGCAACCTGTACGGAACAGGAGGTTAAAGGTGCTGATGCTCCAAGTAGGGAGATTGCTAGTAAAGTGGCTGGAATGGCGAACCCGAGAACAAGGAGATGAGAAATGAGGTGCGTTTTAGAAACCTTTCCCCATCACACGGTGTACCATCTTCTGGGTTTCTCATGCATGTTTTCGATGTAGGAAGATGCCCTTGAACCTGGAGATTTGGGACCCATGCGATGGGTAGCACGCAGTATTACTTTAAAGGGTCTGCGTTTGCTCACCCAACCTCACCAAACCTCTCAGCCCCAAGAGTGTCCACCCTTATGTCTCATCCAGCTGTGGGTCTAGATATGGTCAATCCAGGTTGCATCACAGCCCCTGAACGAATTGTGTAAGAATTTCTCTCTCTTTCACTGTCTTTGTTTCATGGGTTTTTAAAAGTAATTTATTTTTATAATGGGGTTTAGCTGCTTTTCACGGCTGTGTTTATGCCGCTTTACACCCACTTGACAGACTAACAGAGAGATATCAATACATAGGTTTTAAGATTATTACTAGTCAGATATATTCTTGTGCGTTGAATCGGGCGTGTTGAGTCCAGTTCTCTGAGCAAGGAGTAGGTCTTGTCTATTACATATTGGGTTTATGGAATGGTATCTGAGCTAATTTGAAACTCTTGTTTTATGCATCACGCCACCTCACCTTTCCCGTTAAGCAGCCATAGTGTGTTTTCTGCATGTGTGACTCTGTTCTGTTTTGTAATTCAGTTCAAGTGTAACGGTTTTTACATTCCCTCTATAAGTGACACCTTATGAGAAGTGTCCTTTTCTGTGTGACTTATTTCACTTAGAATCGTCGTACCTAAATCCACTCATCATGCTGCTAGTAGCCTTATGACATTGATTTCATGGCTGAGTGGTATTCCATTGTACATAAGGACCTCAAATTTTTTATCCATTTTTCGCTTTCCTGGGATATTTAAGGTGGAATGAAGTGGAGGTCCTTGTCAACAGAGCAGCCCTAAACTTTGGGGTGCTTGTGTCTTGCTGATTTTTAATTTTCCCACTTTATATCCCCATGCGTGGAAGTGCCCTATGCTCTCTAAGCTGTGTTTTTTAGATGTTTCAGGACACACCGTACACTTCTCCAGAGTAGCTGTTGGCAATTTACATCCCGCCCATCAGTGTAGCAAGGCTCCCATTTCTCCATGGCCTGTCCTGCATTTCTGGTTTTGACACTTTTTTCAGCATGGCCCTTTTGACCGATGGGAAGCGAGACTTCTTTGTAGCGCTGATTTGCCTTTCCAGGTTGCTTGGTTGGCCAAAAAGGGCGTATGCTTTTTTTCCTGAATATATTCAGGAAAAAACGCATACGCCCTTTTTGGCCAAGGACATCATTGTCAACGTTTTGCCGCTTTTCATGTGCATTAAAGGCGATTCGAATCTACCTCCTGAAATCTGTTTCCTGCAATTCTGCCTTGATTTCAATTACTCTTCTTTGCCTTCCCTCAATATATTTGTGGACGAGAGTTATCATTTATAACTCTGTAGGATTGTGAATTGCAGTGCCCTGAAGCTCCATTTTACAACTCGCTTTTTCGGGAGGTGGCCGCAAAAGCGCAGGATGGCTTCAGGTCCTGTTCTGGTTCCGGGGGGCAGGCTGGGCCTGTGGTTAATTCTTCTTCCTGATGGGAAAATAGAGTGACCTGTGCCTGTCCCAACATCAAGAGCTAGTCTCTCATTGGTTCCCCGTCTTCCCGTTCATCCTCAGGACAAATTGCAACCTGTACGGAACAGGAGGTTAAAGGTGCTGATGCTCCAAGTAGGGAGATTGCTAGTAAAGTGGCTGGAATGGCGAAGCCGAGCACAAGGAGATGAGAAATGAGGTGCGTTTTAGAAACCTTTCCCCATCACACGGTGTACCATCTTCTGGGTTTCTCATGCATGTTTTCGATGTAGGAAGATGCCCTTGAACCTGGAGATTTGGGAACCATGCGATGGGTAGCACGCAGTATTACTTTAAAGGGTCTGCGTTTGCTCACCCAACCTCACCAAACCTCTCAGCCCCAAGAGTGTCCACCCTTATGTCTCATCCAGCTGTGGGTCTAGATATGGTCAATCCAGGTTGCATCACAGCCCCTGAACGAATTGTGTAAGAATTTCTCTCTCTTTCACTGTCTTTGTTTCATGGGTTTTTAAAAGTAATTTCTTTTTATAACGGGGTTTAGCTGCTTTTCACGGCTGTGTTTATGCCGCTTTACACCCACTTGACACACTAACAGAGAGATATCAATACATAGGTTTTAAGATTATTACTAGCCAGATATATTCTTGTGCGTTGAATCGGGCGTGTTGAGTCCAGTTCTCTGAGCAAGGAGTAGGTCTTGTCTATTACATATTGGGTTTATGGAACGGTATCTGAGCTAATTTGAAACTCTTGTTTTATGCATCACCCCACCTCACCTTTCCCGTTAAGCAGCCATAGTGTGTTTTCTGCATGTGTGACTCTGTTCTGTTTTGTAATTCAGTTCAAGTGTAACGGTTTTTACATTCCCTCTATAAGTGACACCTTATGAGAAGTGTCCTTTTCTGTGTGACTTATTTCACTTAGAATCGTCGTACCTAAATCCACTCATCATGCTGCTAGTAGCCTTATGACATTGATTTCATGGCTGAGTGGTATTCCATTGTACATAAGGACCTCAAATTTTTTATCCATTTTTCGCTTTCCTGGGATATTTAAGGTGGAATGAAGTGGAGGTCCTTGTCAACAGAGCAGCCCTAAACTTTGGGGTGCTTGTGTCTTGCTGATTTTTAATTTTCCCACTTTATACCCCCATGCGTGGAAGTGCCCTATGCTCTCTAAGCTGTGTTTTTTAGATGTTTCAGGACACACCGTACACTTCTCCAGAGTAGCTGTTGGCAATTTACATCCCGCCCATCAGTGTAGCAAGGCTCCCATTTCTCCATGGCCTGTCCTGCATTTCTGGTTTTGACACTTTTTTCAGCATGGCCCTTTTGACCGATGGGAAGCGAGACTTCTTTGTAGCGCTGATTTGCCTTTCCAGGTTGCTTGGTTGGCCAAAAAGGGCGTATGCGTTTTTTCCTGAATATATTCAGGAAAAAACGCATACGCCCTTTTTGGCCAAGGGCATCATTGTCAACGTTTTGCCGCTTTTCATGTGCATTAAAGGCGATTCGAATCTACCTCCTGAAATCTGTTTCCTGCAATTCTGCCTTGATTTCAATTACTCTTCTTTGCCTTCCCTCAATATATTTGTGGACGAGAGTTATCATTTATAACTCTGTAGGATTGTGAATTGCAGTGCCCTGAGGCTCCATTTTACAACTCGCTTTTTCGGGAGGTGGCCGCAAAAGCGCAGGATGGCTTCAGGCCCTGTTCTTGTTCCGGGGGGCAGGCTGAGCCTGTGGTTAATTCTTCTTCCTGATGGGAAAATAGAGTGACCTGTGCCTGTCCCAACACCAAGAGCTAGTCTCTCATTGGTTCCCCGTCTTCCCGTTCATCCTCTGGACAAATTGCAACCTGTACGGAACAGGAGGTTAAAGGTGCTGATGCTCCAAGTAGGGAGATTGCTAGTAAAGTGGCTGGAATGGCGAACCCGAGAACAAGGAGATGAGAAATGAGGTGCGTTTTAGAAACCTTTCCCCATCACACGGTGTACCATCTTCTGGGTTTCTCATGCATGTTTTCAATGTAGGAAAATGCCCTTGAACCTGGAGATTTGGGAACCATGCGATGGGTAGCACGCAGTATTACTTTAAAGGGTCTGCGTTTGCTCACCCAACCTCACCAAACCTCTCAGCCCCAAGAGTGTCCACCCTTATGTCTCATCCAGCTGTGGGTCTAGATATGGTCAATCCAGGTTGCATCACAGCCCCTGAACGAATTGTGTAAGAATTTCTCTCTCTTTCACTGTCTTTGTTTCATGGGTTTTTAAAAGTAATTTCTTTTTATAATGGGGTTTAGCTGCTTTTCACGGCTGTGTTTATGCCGCTTTACACCCACTTGACAGACTAACAGAGAGATATCAATACATAGGTTTTAAGATTATTACTAGTCAGATATATTCTTGTGCGGTGAATCGGGCGTGTTGAATCCAGTTCTCGGAGCAAGGAGTAGGTCTTGTCTATTACATATTGGGTTTATGGAACGGTATCGGAGCTAATTTGAAACTCTTGTTTTATGTATCACCCCACCTCACCTTTCCCGTTAAGCAGCCATAGTGTGTTTTATGCATGTGTGACTCTGTTCTGTTTTGTAATTCAGTTCAAGTGTAACGGTTTTTACATTCCCTCTATAAGTGACACCTTATGAGAAGTGTCCTTTTCTGTGTGACTTATTTCACTTAGAATCGTCTTACCTAAATCCACTCATCATGCTGCTACTAGCCTTATGACATTGATTTCATGGCTGAGTGGTATTCCATTGTACATAAGGCCCTCAAATTTTTTATCCATTTTTCGCTTTCCTGGGATATTTAAGGTGGAATGAAGTGGAGGTCCTTGTCAACAGAGCAGCCCTAAACTTTGGGGTGCTTGTGTCTTGCTGATTTTTAATTTTCCCACTTTATACCCCCATGCGTGGAAGTGCCCTATGCTCTCTAAGCTGTGTTTTTTAGATGTTTCAGGACACACCGTACACTTCTCCAGAGTGGCTGTTGGCGATTTACATCCCGCCCATCAGTGTAGCAAGGCTCCCATTTCTCCATGGCCTGTCCTGCATTTCTGGTTTTGACACTTTTTTCAGCATGGCCCTTTTGACCGATGGGAAGCGAGACTTCTTTGTAGCGCTGATTTGCCTTTCCAGGTTGCTTGGTTGGCCAAAAAGGGCGTATGCGTTTTTTCCTGAATATATTCAGGAAAAAACGCATACGCCCTTTTTGGCCAAGGGCATCATTGTCAACGATTTGCCGCTTTTCATGTGCTTTAAAGGCGATTCGAATCTACCTCCTGAAATCTGTTTCCTGCAATTCTGCCTTGATTTCAATTCCTCGTCTTTGCCTTCCCTCAATATATTTGTGGACGAGAGTTATCATTTATAACTCTGTAGGATTGTGAATTGCAGTGCCCTGAGGCTCCATTTTACAACTCGCTTTTTCGGGAGGTGGCCGCAAAAGCGCAGGATGGCTTCAGGCCCTGTTCTGGTTCCGGGGGGCAGGCTGAGCCTGTGGTTAATTCTTCTTCCTGATGGGAAAATAGAGTGACCTGTGCCTGTCCCAACACCAAGAGCTAGTCTCTCATTGGTTCCCCGTCTTCCCGTTCATCCTCTGGACAAATTGCAACCTGTACGGAACAGGAGGTTAAAGGTGCTGATGCTCCAAGTAGGGAGATTGCTAGTAAAGTGGCTGGAATGGCGAACCCGAGAACAAGGAGATGAGAAATGAGGTGCGTTTTAGAAACCTTTCCCCATCACACGGTGTACCATCTTCTGGGTTTCTCATGCATGTTTTCGATGTAGGAAGATGCCCTTGAACCTGGAGATTTGGGACCCATGCGATGGGTAGCACGCAGTATTACTTTAAAGGGTCTGCGTTTGCTCACCCTACCTCACCAAACCTCTCAGCCCCAAGAGTGTCCACCCTTATGTCTCATCCAGCTGTGGGTCTAGATATGGTCAATCCAGGTTGCATCACAGCCCCTGAACGAATTGTGTAAGAATTTCTCTCTCTTTCACTGTCTTTGTTTCATGGGTTTTTAAAAGTAATTTCTTTTTATAACGGGGTTTAGCTGCTTTTCACGGCTGTGTTTATGCCGCTTTACACCCACTTGACACACTAACAGAGAGATATCAATACATAGGTTTTAAGATTATTACTAGTCAGATATATTCTTGTGCGTTGAATCGGGCGTGTTGAGTCCAGTTCTCTGAGCAAGGAGTAGGTCTTGTCTATTACATATTGGGTTTATGGAACGGTATCTGAGCTAATTTGAAACTCTTGTTTTATGCATCACCCCACCTCACCTTTCCCGTTAAGCAGCCATAGTGTGTTTTCTGCATGTGTGACTCTGTTCTGTTTTGTAATTCAGTTCAAGTGTAACGGTTTTTACATTCCCTCTATAAGTGACACCTTATGAGAAGTGTCCTTTTCTGTGTGACTTATTTCACTTAGAATCGTCGTACCTAAATCCACTCATCATGCTGCTAGTAGCCTTATGACATTGATTTCATGGCTGAGTGGTATTCCATTGTACATAAGGACCTCAAATTTTTTATCCATTTTTCGCTTTCCTGGGATATTTAAGGTGGAATGAAGTGGAGGTCCTTGTCAACAGAGCAGCCCTAAACTTTGGGGTGCTTGTGTCTTGCTGATTTTTAATTTTCCCACTTTATACCCCCATGCGTGGAAGTGCCCTATGCTCTCTAAGCTGTGTTTTTTAGATGTTTCAGGACACACCGTACACTTCTCCAGAGTAGCTGTTGGCAATTTACATCCCGCCCATCAGTGTAGCAAGGCTCCCATTTCTCCATGGCCTGTCCTGCATTTCTGGTTTTGACACTTTTTTCAGCATGGCCCTTTTGACCGATGGGAAGTGAGACTTCTTTGTAGCGCTGATTTGCCTTTCCAGGTTGCTTGGTTGGCCAAAAAGGGCGTATGCGTTTTTTCCTGAATATATTCAGGAAAAAACGCATACGCCCTTTTTGGCCAAGGGCATCATTGTCAACGTTTTGCCGCTTTTCATGTGCATTAAAGGCGATTCGAATCTACCTCCTGAAATCTGTTTCCTGCAATTCTGCCTTGATTTCAATTACTCTTCTTTGCCTTCCCTCAATATATTTGTGGACGAGAGTTATCATTTATAACTCTGTAGGATTGTGAATTGCAGTGCCCTGAAGTTCCATTTTACAACTCGCTTTTTCGGGAGGTGGCCGCAAAAGCGCAGGATGGCTTCAGGCCCTGTTCTTGTTCCGGGGGGCAGGCTGAGCCTGTGGTTAATTCTTCTTCCTGATGGGAAAATAGAGTGACCTGTGCCTGTCCCAACACCAAGAGCTAGTCTCTCATTGGTTCCCCGTCTTCCCGTTCATCCTCTGGACAAATTGCAACCTGTACGGAACAGGAGGTTAAAGGTGCTGATGCTCCAAGTAGGGAGATTGCTAGTAAAGTGGCTGGAATGGCGAACCCGAGAACAAGGAGATGAGAAATGAGGTGCGTTTTAGAAACCTTTCCCCATCACACGGTGTACCATCTTCTGGGTTTCTCATGCATGTTTTCAATGTAGGAAAATGCCCTTGAACCTGGAGATTTGGGAACCATGCGATGGGTAGCACGCAGTATTACTTTAAAGGGTCTGCGTTTGCTCACCCAACCTCACCAAACCTCTCAGCCCCAAGAGTGTCCACCCTTATGTCTCATCCAGCTGTGGGTCTAGATATGGTCAATCCAGGTTGCATCACAGCCCCTGAACGAATTGTGTAAGAATTTCTCTCTCTTTCACTGTCTTTGTTTCATGGGTTTTTAAAAGTAATTTCTTTTTATAATGGGGTTTAGCTGCTTTTCACGGCTGTGTTTATGCCGCTTTACACCCACTTGACACACTAACAGAGAGATATCAATACATAGGTTTTAAGATTATTACTAGTCAGATATATTCTTGTGCGGTGAATCGGGCGTGTTGAATCCAGTTCTCGGAGCAAGGAGTAGGTCTTGTCTATTACATATTGGGTTTATGGAACGGTATCGGAGCTAATTTGAAACTCTTGTTTTATGTATCACCCCACCTCACCTTTCCCGTTAAGCAGCCATAGTGTGTTTTATGCATGTGTGACTCTGTTCTGTTTTGTAATTCAGTTCAAGTGTAACGGTTTTTACATTCCCTCTATAAGTGACACCTTATGAGAAGTGTCCTTTTCTGTGTGACTTATTTCACTTAGAATCGTCGTACCTAAATCCACTCATCATGCTGCTACTAGCCTTATGACATTGATTTCATGGCTGAGTGGTATTCCATTGTACATAAGGCCCTCAAATTTTTTATCCATTTTTCGCTTTCCTGGGATATTTAAGGTGGAATGAAGTGGAGGTCCTTGTCAACAGAGCAGCCCTAAACTTTGGGGTGCTTGTGTCTTGCTGATTTTTAATTTTCCCACTTTATACCCCCATGCGTGGAAGTGCCCTATGCTCTCTAAGCTGTGTTTTTTAGATGTTTCAGGACACACCGTACACTTCTCCAGAGTGGCTGTTGGCGATTTACATCCCGCCCATCAGTGTAGCAAGGCTCCCATTTCTCCATGGCCTGTCCTGCATTTCTGGTTTTGACACTTTTTTCAGCATGGCCCTTTTGACCGATGGGAAGCGAGACTTCTTTGTAGCGCTGATTTGCCTTTCCAGGTTGCTTGGTTGGCCAAAAAGGGCGTATGCGTTTTTTCCTGAATATATTCAGGAAAAAACGCATACGCCCTTTTTGGCCAAGGGCATCATTGTCAACGATTTGCCGCTTTTCATGTGCTTTAAAGGCGATTCGAATCTACCTCCTGAAATCTGTTTCCTGCAATTCTGCCTTGATTTCAATTCCTCGTCTTTGCCTTCCCTCAATATATTTGTGGACGAGAGTTATCATTTATAACTCTGTAGGATTGTGAATTGCAGTGCCCTGAGGCTCCATTTTACAACTCGCTTTTTCGGGAGGTGGCCGCAAAAGCGCAGGATGGCTTCAGGCCCTGTTCTGGTTCCGGGGGGCAGGCTGAGCCTGTGGTTAATTCTTCTTCCTGATGGGAAAATAGAGTGACCTGTGCCTGTCCCAACACCAAGAGCTAGTCTCTCATTGGTTCCCCGTCTTCCCGTTCATCCTCTGGACAAATTGCAACCTGTATGGAACAGGAGGTTAAAGGTGCTGATGCTCCAAGTAGGGAGATTGCTAGTAAAGTGGCTGGAATGGCAAACCCGAGAACAAGGAGATGAGAAATGAGGTGCGTTTTAGAAACCTTTCCCCATCACACGGTGTACCATCTTCTGGGTTTCTCATGCATGTTTTCGATGTAGGAAGATGCCCTTGAACCTGGAGATTTGGGACCCATGCGATGGGTAGCACGCAGTATTACTTTAAAGGGTCTGCGTTTGCTCACCCTACCTCACCAAACCTCTCAGCCCCAAGAGTGTCCACCCTTATGTCTCATCCAGCTGTGGGTCTAGATATGGTCAATCCAGGTTGCATCACAGCCCCTGAACGAATTGTGTAAGAATTTCTCTCTCTTTCACTGTCTTTGTTTCATGGGTTTTTAAAAGTAATTTCTTTTTATAACGGGGTTTAGCTGCTTTTCACGGCTGTGTTTATGCCGCTTTACACCCACTTGACACACTAACAGAGAGATATCAATACATAGGTTTTAAGATTATTACTAGTCAGATATATTCTTGTGCGTTGAATCGGGCGTGTTGAGTCCAGTTCTCTGAGCAAGGAGTAGGTCTTGTCTATTACATATTGGGTTTATGGAATGGTATCTGAGCTAATTTGAAACTCTTGTTTTATGCATCACGCCACCTCACCTTTCCCGTTAAGCAGCCATAGTGTGTTTTCTGCATGTGTGACTCTGTTCTGTTTTGTAATTCAGTTCAAGTGTAACGGTTTTTACATTCCCTCTATAAGTGACACCTTATGAGAAGTGTCCTTTTCTGTGTGACTTATTTCACTTAGAATCGTCGTACCTAAATCCACTCATCATGCTGCTAGTAGCCTTATGACATTGATTTCATGGCTGAGTGGTATTCCATTGTACATAAGGACCTCAAATTTTTTATCCATTTTTCTCTTTCCTGGGATATTTAAGGTGGAATGAAGTGGAGGTCCTTGTCAACAGAGCAGCCCTAAACTTTGGGGTGCTTGTGTCCTGCTGATTTTTAATTTTCCCACTTTATATCCCCATGCGTGGAAGTGCCCTATGCTCTCTAAGCTGTGTTTTTTAGATGTTTCAGGACACACCGTACACTTCTCGAGAGTGGCTGTTGGCAATTTACATCCCGCCCATCAGTGTAGCAAGGCTCCCATTTCTCCATGGCCTGTCCTGCATTTCTGGTTTTGACACTTTTCTCAGCATGGCCCTTTTGACCGATGGGAAGCGAGACTTCTTTGTAGCGCTGATTTGCCTTTCCAGGTTGCTTGGTTGGCCAAAAAGGGCGTATGCGTTTTTTCCTGAATATATTAAGGAAAAAACGCATACGCCCTTTTTGGCCAAGGGCATCATTGTCAACGTTTTGCCGCTTTTCATGTGCATTAAAGGCGATTCGAATCTACCTCCTGAAATCTGTTTCCTGCAATTCTGCCTTGATTTCAATTCCTCGTCTTTGCCTTCCCTCAATATATTTGTGGACGAGAGTTATCATTTATAACTCTGTAGGATTGTGAATTGCAGTGCCCTGAAGCTTCATTTTACAACTCGCTTTTTCGGGAGGTGGCCGCAAAAGCGCAGGATGGCTTCAGGCCCTGTTCTGGTTCCGGGGGGCAGGCTGAGCCTGTGGTTAATTCTTCTTCCTGATGGGAAAATAGAGTGACCTGTGCCTGTCCCAACACCAAGAGCTAGTCTCTCATTGGTTCCCCGTCTTCCCGTTCATCCTCAGGACAAATTGCAACCTGTACGGAACGGGAGGTTAAAGGTGCTGATGCTCCAAGTAGGGAGATTGCTAATAAAGTGGCTGGAATGGCGAACCCGAGAACAAGGAGATGAGAAATGAGGTGCGTTTTAGAAACCTTTCCCCATCACACGGTGTACCATCTTCTGGGTTTCTCATGCATGTTTTCGATGTAGGAAGATGCCCTTGAACCTGGAGATTTGGGAACCATGCGATGGGTAGCACGCAGTATTACTTTAAAGGGTCTGCGTTTGCTCACCCAACCTCACCAAAACTCTCAGCCCCAAGAGTGTCCACCCTTATGTCTCATCCAGCTGTGGGTCTAGATATGGTCAATCCAGGTTGCATCACAGCCCCTGAACGAATTGTGTAAGAATTTCTCTCTCTTTCACTGTCTTTGTTTAATGGGTTTTTAAAAGTAATTTATTTTTATAATGGGGTTTAGCTGCTTTTCACGGCTGTGTTTATGCCGCTTTACACCCACTTGACACACTAACAGAGAGATATCAATACATAGGTTTTAAGATTATTACTAGTCAGATATATTCTTGTGCGTTGAATCAGGCGTGTTGAGTCCAGTTCTCTGAGCAAGGAGTAGGTCTTGTCTATTACATATTGGGTTTATGGAACGGTATCTGAGCTAATTTGAAACTCTTGTTTTATTTATCACCCCACCTCACCTTTCCCGTTAAGCAGCCATAGTGTGTTTTCTGCATGTGTGACTCTGTTCTGTTTTGTAATTCCGTTCCAGTGTAACGGTTTTTACATTCCCTCTATAAGTGACACCTTATGAGAAGTGTACTTTTCTGTGTGACTTATTTCACTTAGAATCGTCGTACCTAAATCCACTCATCATGCTGCTACTAGCCTTATGACATTGATTTCATGGCTGAGTGATAATCCATTGTACATAAGGACCTCAAATTTTTTATCCATTTTTCGCTTTCCTGGGATATTTAAGGTGGAATGAAGTGGAGGTCCTTGTCAACAGAGCAGCCCTAAACTTTGGGGTGCTTGTGTCTTGCTGATTTTTAATTTTCCCACTTTATACCCCCATGCGTGGAAGTGCCCTATGCTCTCTAAGCTGTGTTTTTTAGATGTTTCAGGACACACCGTACACTTCTCCAGAGTGGCTGTTGGCAATTTACATCCCGCCCATCAGTGTAACAAGGCTCCCATTTCTCCATGGCCTGTCCTGCATTTCTGGTTTTGACACTTTTTTCAGCATGGCCCTTTTGACCGATGGGAAGCGAGACTTCTTTGTAGCGCTGATTTGCCTTTCCAGGTTGCTTGGTTGGCCAAAAAGGGCGTATGCGTTTTTTCCTGAATATATTCAGGAAAAAACGCATACGCCCTTTTTGGCCAAGGGCATCATTGTCAACGTTTTGCCGCTTTTCATGTGCATTAAAGGCGATTCGAATCTACCTCCTGAAATCTGTTTCCTGCAATTCTGCCTTGATTTCAATTACTCTTCTTTGCCTTCCCTCAATATATTTGTGGACGAGAGTTATCATTTATAACTCTGTAGGATTGTGAATTGCAGTGCCCTGAAGTTCCATTTTACAACTCGCTTTTTCGGGAGGTGGCCGCAAAAGCGCAGGATGGCTTCAGGCCCTGTTCTTGTTCCGGGGGGCAGGCTGAGCCTGTGGTTAATTCTTCTTCCTGATGGGAAAATAGAGTGACCTGTGCCTGTCCCAACACCAAGAGCTAGTCTCTCATTGGTTCCCCGTCTTCCCGTTCATCCTCTGGACAAATTGCAACCTGTACGGAACAGGAGGTTAAAGGTGCTGATGCTCCAAGTAGGGAGATTGCTAGTAAAGTGGCTGGAATGGCGAACCCGAGAACAAGGAGATGAGAAATGAGGTGCGTTTTAGAAACCTTTCCCCATCACACGGTGTACCATCTTCTGGGTTTCTCATGCATGTTTTCGATGTAGGAAGATGCCCTTGAACCTGGAGATTTGGGAACCATGCGATGGGTAGCACGCAGTATTACTTTAAAGGGTCTGCGTTTGCTCACCCAACCTCACCAAACCTCTCAGCCCCAAGAGTGTCCACCCTTATGTCTCATCCAGCTGTGGGTCTAGATATGGTCAATCCAGGTTGCATCACAGCCCCTGAACGAATTGTGTAAGAATTTCTCTCTCTTTCACTGTCTTTGTTTCATGGGTTTTTAAAAGTAATTTCTTTTTATAACGGGGTTTAGCTGCTTTTCACGGCTGTGTTTATGCCGCTTTACACCCACTTGACACACTAACAGAGAGATATCAATACATAGGTTTTAAGATTATTACTAGTCAGATATATTCTTGTGCGTTGAATCGGGCGTGTTGAGTCCAGTTCTCTGAGCAAGGAGTAGGTCTTGTCTATTACATATTGGGTTTATGGAATGGTATCTGAGCTAATTTGAAACTCTTGTTTTATGCATCACGCCACCTCACCTTTCCCGTTAAGCAGCCATAGTGTGTTTTCTGCATGTGTGACTCTGTTCTGTTTTGTAATTCAGTTCAAGTGTAACGGTTTTTACATTCCCTCTATAAGTGACACCTTATGAGAAGTGTCCTTTTCTGTGTGACTTATTTCACTTAGAATCGTCGTACCTAAATCCACTCATCATGCTGCTAGTAGCCTTATGACATTGATTTCATGGCTGAGTGGTATTCCATTGTACATAAGGACCTCAAATTTTTTATCCATTTTTCGCTTTCCTGGGATATTTAAGGTGGAATGAAGTGGAGGTCCTTGTCAACAGAGCAGCCCTAAACTTTGGGGTGCTTGTGTCTTGCTGATTTTTAATTTTCCCACTTTATACCCCCATGCGTGGAAGTGCCCTATGCTCTCTAAGCTGTGTTTTTTAGATGTTTCAGGACACACCGTACACTTCTCCAGAGTAGCTGTTGGCAATTTACATCCCGCCCATCAGTGTAGCAAGGCTCCCATTTCTCCATGGCCTGTCCTGCATTTCTGGTTTTGACACTTTTTTCAGCATGGCCCTTTTGACCGATGGGAAGCGAGACTTCTTTGTAGCGCTGATTTGCCTTTCCAGGTTGCTTGGTTGGCCAAAAAGGGCGTATGCGTTTTTTCCTGAATATATTCAGGAAAAAACGCATACGCCCTTTTTGGCCAAGGGCATCATTGTCAACGTTTTGCCGCTTTTCATGTGCATTAAAGGCGATTCGAATCTACCTCCTGAAATCTGTTTCCTGCAATTCTGCCTTGATTTCAATTACTCTTCTTTGCCTTCCCTCAATATATTTGTGGACGAGAGTTATCATTTATAACTCTGTAGGATTGTGAATTGCAGTGCCCTGAAGTTCCATTTTACAACTCGCTTTTTCGGGAGGTGGCCGCAAAAGCGCAGGATGGCTTCAGGCCCTGTTCTTGTTCCGGGGGGCAGGCTGAGCCTGTGGTTAATTCTTCTTCCTGATGGGAAAATAGAGTGACCTGTGCCTGTCCCAACACCAAGAGCTAGTCTCTCATTGGTTCCCCGTCTTCCCGTTCATCCTCTGGACAAATTGCAACCTGTACGGAACAGGAGGTTAAAGGTGCTGATGCTCCAAGTAGGGAGATTGCTAGTAAAGTGGCTGGAATGGCGAACCCGAGAACAAGGAGATGAGAAATGAGGTGCGTTTTAGAAACCTTTCCCCATCACACGGTGTACCATCTTCTGGGTTTCTCATGCATGTTTTCAATGTAGGAAAATGCCCTTGAACCTGGAGATTTGGGAACCATGCGATGGGTAGCACGCAGTATTACTTTAAAGGGTCTGCGTTTGCTCACCCAACCTCACCAAACCTCTCAGCCCCAAGAGTGTCCACCCTTATGTCTCATCCAGCTGTGGGTCTAGATATGGTCAATCCAGGTTGCATCACAGCCCCTGAACGAATTGTGTAAGAATTTCTCTCTCTTTCACTGTCTTTGTTTCATGGGTTTTTAAAAGTAATTTCTTTTTATAACGGGGTTTAGCTGCTTTTCACGGCTGTGTTTATGCCGCTTTACACCCACTTGACACACTAACAGAGAGATATCAATACATAGGTTTTAAGATTATTACTAGTCAGATATATTCTTGTGCGGTGAATCGGGCGTGTTGAATCCAGTTCTCGGAGCAAGGAGTAGGTCTTGTCTATTACATATTGGGTTTATGGAACGGTATCGGAGCTAATTTGAAACTCTTGTTTTATGTATCACCCCACCTCACCTTTCCCGTTAAGCAGCCATAGTGTGTTTTATGCATGTGTGACTCTGTTCTGTTTTGTAATTCAGTTCAAGTGTAACGGTTTTTACATTCCCTCTATAAGTGACACCTTATGAGAAGTGTCCTTTTCTGTGTGACTTATTTCACTTAGAATCGTCGTACCTAAATCCACTCATCATGCTGCTACTAGCCTTATGACATTGATTTCATGGCTGAGTGGTATTCCATTGTACATAAGGCCCTCAAATTTTTTATCCATTTTTCGCTTTCCTGGGATATTTAAGGTGGAATGAAGTGGAGGTCCTTGTCAACAGAGCAGCCCTAAACTTTGGGGTGCTTGTGTCTTGCTGATTTTTAATTTTCCCACTTTATACCCCCATGCGTGGAAGTGCCCTATGCTCTCTAAGCTGTGTTTTTTAGATGTTTCAGGACACACCGTACACTTCTCCAGAGTGGCTGTTGGCGATTTACATCCCGCCCATCAGTGTAGCAAGGCTCCCATTTCTCCATGGCCTGTCCTGCATTTCTGGTTTTGACACTTTTTTCAGCATGGCCCTTTTGACCGATGGGAAGCGAGACTTCTTTGTAGCGCTGATTTGCCTTTCCAGGTTGCTTGGTTGGCCAAAAAGGGCGTATGCGTTTTTTCCTGAATATATTCAGGAAAAAACGCATACGCCCTTTTTGGCCAAGGGCATCATTGTCAACGATTTGCCGCTTTTCATGTGCTTTAAAGGCGATTCGAATCTACCTCCTGAAATCTGTTTCCTGCAATTCTGCCTTGATTTCAATTCCTCGTCTTTGCCTTCCCTCAATATATTTGTGGACGAGAGTTATCATTTATAACTCTGTAGGATTGTGAATTGCAGTGCCCTGAGGCTCCATTTTACAACTCGCTTTTTCGGGAGGTGGCCGCAAAAGCGCAGGATGGCTTCAGGCCCTGTTCTGGTTCCGGGGGGCAGGCTGAGCCTGTGGTTAATTCTTCTTCCTGATGGGAAAATAGAGTGACCTGTGCCTGTCCCAACACCAAGAGCTAGTCTCTCATTGGTTCCCCGTCTTCCCGTTCATCCTCTGGACAAATTGCAACCTGTACGGAACAGGAGGTTAAAGGTGCTGATGCTCCAAGTAGGGAGATTGCTAGTAAAGTGGCTGGAATGGCAAACCCGAGAACAAGGAGATGAGAAATGAGGTGCGTTTTAGAAACCTTTCCCCATCACACGGTGTACCATCTTCTGGGTTTCTCATGCATGTTTTCGATGTAGGAAGATGCCCTTGAACCTGGAGATTTGGGACCCATGCGATGGGTAGCACGCAGTATTACTTTAAAGGGTCTGCGTTTGCTCACCCTACCTCACCAAACCTCTCAGCCCCAAGAGTGTCCACCCTTATGTCTCATCCAGCTGTGGGTCTAGATATGGTCAATCCAGGTTGCATCACAGCCCCTGAACGAATTGTGTAAGAATTTCTCTCTCTTTCACTGTCTTTGTTTCATGGGTTTTTAAAAGTAATTTCTTTTTATAACGGGGTTTAGCTGCTTTTCACGGCTGTGTTTATGCCGCTTTACACCCACTTGACACACTAACAGAGAGATATCAATACATAGGTTTTAAGATTATTACTAGTCAGATATATTCTTGTGCGTTGAATCGGGCGTGTTGAGTCCAGTTCTCTGAGCAAGGAGTAGGTCTTGTCTATTACATATTGGGTTTATGGAATGGTATCTGAGCTAATTTGAAACTCTTGTTTTATGCATCACGCCACCTCACCTTTCCCGTTAAGCAGCCATAGTGTGTTTTCTGCATGTGTGACTCTGTTCTGTTTTGTAATTCAGTTCAAGTGTAACGGTTTTTACATTCCCTCTATAAGTGACACCTTATGAGAAGTGTCCTTTTCTGTGTGACTTATTTCACTTAGAATCGTCGTACCTAAATCCACTCATCATGCTGCTAGTAGCCTTATGACATTGATTTCATGGCTGAGTGGTATTCCATTGTACATAAGGACCTCAAATTTTTTATCCATTTTTCTCTTTCCTGGGATATTTAAGGTGGAATGAAGTGGAGGTCCTTGTCAACTGAGCAGCCCTAAACTTTGGGGTGCTTGTGTCCTGCTGATTTTTAATTTTCCCACTTTATATCCCCATGCGTGGAAGTGCCCTATGCTCTCTAAGCTGTGTTTTTTAGATGTTTCAGGACACACCGTACACTTCTCGAGAGTGGCTGTTGGCAATTTACATCCCGCCCATCAGTGTAGCAAGGCTCCCATTTCTCCATGGCCTGTCCTGCATTTCTGGTTTTGACACTTTTCTCAGCATGGCCCTTTTGACCGATGGGAAGCGAGACTTCTTTGTAGCGCTGATTTGCCTTTCCAGGTTGCTTGGTTGGCCAAAAAGGGCGTATGCGTTTTTTCCTGAATATATTCAGGAAAAAACGCATACGCCCTTTTTGGCCAAGGGCATCATTGTCAACGTTTTGCCGCTTTTCATGTGCATTAAAGGCGATTCGAATCTACCTCCTGAAATCTGTTTCCTGCAATTCTGCCTTGATTTCAATTCCTCGTCTTTGCCTTCCCTCAATATATTTGTGGACGAGAGTTATCATTTATAACTCTGTAGGATTGTGAATTGCAGTGCCCTGAAGCTTCATTTTACAACTCGCTTTTTCGGGAGGTGGCCGCAAAAGCGCAGGATGGCTTCAGGCCCTGTTCTGGTTCCGGGGGGCAGGCTGAGCCTGTGGTTAATTCTTCTTCCTGATGGGAAAATAGAGTGACCTGTGCCTGTCCCAACACCAAGAGCTAGTCTCTCATTGGTTCCCCGTCTTCCCGTTCATCCTCAGGACAAATTGCAACCTGTACGGAACGGGAGGTTAAAGGTGCTGATGCTCCAAGTAGGGAGATTGCTAATAAAGTGGCTGGAATGGCGAACCCGAGAACAAGGAGATGAGAAATGAGGTGCGTTTTAGAAACCTTTCCCCATCACACGGTGTACCATCTTCTGGGTTTCTCATGCATGTTTTCGATGTAGGAAGATGCCCTTGAACCTGGAGATTTGGGAACCATGCGATGGGTAGCACGCAGTATTACTTTAAAGGGTCTGCGTTTGCTCACCCAACCTCACCAAAACTCTCAGCCCCAAGAGTGTCCACCCTTATGTCTCATCCAGCTGTGGGTCTAGATATGGTCAATCCAGGTTGCATCACAGCCCCTGAACGAATTGTGTAAGAATTTCTCTCTCTTTCACTGTCTTTGTTTAATGGGTTTTTAAAAGTAATTTATTTTTATAATGGGGTTTAGCTGCTTTTCACGGCTGTGTTTATGCCGCTTTACACCCACTTGACACACTAACAGAGAGATATCAATACATAGGTTTTAAGATTATTACTAGTCAGATATATTCTTGTGCGTTGAATCAGGCGTGTTGAGTCCAGTTCTCTGAGCAAGGAGTAGGTCTTGTCTATTACATATTGGGTTTATGGAACGGTATCTGAGCTAATTTGAAACTCTTGTTTTATTTATCACCCCACCTCACCTTTCCCGTTAAGCAGCCATAGTGTGTTTTCTGCATGTGTGACTCTGTTCTGTTTTGTAATTCCGTTCCAGTGTAACGGTTTTTACATTCCCTCTATAAGTGACACCTTATGAGAAGTGTCCTTTTCTGTGTGACTTATTTCACTTAGAATCGTCGTACCTAAATCCACTCATCATGCTGCTACTAGCCTTATGACATTGATTTCATGGCTGAGTGATAATCCATTGTACATAAGGACCTCAAATTTTTTATCCATTTTTCGCTTTCCTGGGATATTTAAGGTGGAATGAAGTGGAGGTCCTTGTCAACAGAGCAGCCCTAAACTTTGGGGTGCTTGTGTCTTGCTGATTTTTAATTTTCCCACTTTATACCCCCATGCGTGGAAGTGCCCTATGCTCTCTAAGCTGTGTTTTTTAGATGTTTCAGGACACACCGTACACTTCTCCAGAGTGGCTGTTGGCAATTTACATCCCGCCCATCAGTGTAACAAGGCTCCCATTTCTCCATGGCCTGTCCTGCATTTCTGGTTTTGACACTTTTTTCAGCATGGCCCTTTTGACCGATGGGAAGCGAGACTTCTTTGTAGCGCTGATTTGCCTTTCCAGGTTGCTTGGTTGGCCAAAAAGGGCGTATGCGTTTTTTCCTGAATATATTCAGGAAAAAACGCATACGCCCTTTTTGGCCAAGGGCATCATTGTCAACGTTTTGCCGCTTTTCATGTGCATTAAAGGCGATTCGAATCTACCTCCTGAAATCTGTTTCCTGCAATTCTGCCTTGATTTCAATTACTCTTCTTTGCCTTCCCTCAATATATTTGTGGACGAGAGTTATCATTTATAACTCTGTAGGATTGTGAATTGCAGTGCCCTGAAGTTCCATTTTACAACTCGCTTTTTCGGGAGGTGGCCGCAAAAGCGCAGGATGGCTTCAGGCCCTGTTCTTGTTCCGGGGGGCAGGCTGAGCCTGTGGTTAATTCTTCTTCCTGATGGGAAAATAGAGTGACCTGTGCCTGTCCCAACACCAAGAGCTAGTCTCTCATTGGTTCCCCGTCTTCCCGTTCATCCTCTGGACAAATTGCAACCTGTACGGAACAGGAGGTTAAAGGTGCTGATGCTCCAAGTAGGGAGATTGCTAGTAAAGTGGCTGGAATGGCGAACCCGAGAACAAGGAGATGAGAAATGAGGTGCGTTTTAGAAACCTTTCCCCATCACACGGTGTACCATCTTCTGGGTTTCTCATGCATGTTTTCGATGTAGGAAGATGCCCTTGAACCTGGAGATTTGGGAACCATGCGATGGGTAGCACGCAGTATTACTTTAAAGGGTCTGCGTTTGCTCACCCAACCTCACCAAACCTCTCAGCCCCAAGAGTGTCCACCCTTATGTCTCATCCAGCTGTGGGTCTAGATATGGTCAATCCAGGTTGCATCACAGCCCCTGAACGAATTGTGTAAGAATTTCTCTCTCTTTCACTGTCTTTGTTTCATGGGTTTTTAAAAGTAATTTCTTTTTATAACGGGGTTTAGCTGCTTTTCACGGCTGTGTTTATGCCGCTTTACACCCACTTGACACACTAACAGAGAGATATCAATACATAGGTTTTAAGATTATTACTAGTCAGATATATTCTTGTGCGTTGAATCGGGCGTGTTGAGTCCAGTTCTCTGAGCAAGGAGTAGGTCTTGTCTATTACATATTGGGTTTATGGAATGGTATCTGAGCTAATTTGAAACTCTTGTTTTATGCATCACGCCACCTCACCTTTCCCGTTAAGCAGCCATAGTGTGTTTTCTGCATGTGTGACTCTGTTCTGTTTTGTAATTCAGTTCAAGTGTAACGGTTTTTACATTCCCTCTATAAGTGACACCTTATGAGAAGTGTCCTTTTCTGTGTGACTTATTTCACTTAGAATCGTCGTACCTAAATCCACTCATCATGCTGCTAGTAGCCTTATGACATTGATTTCATGGCTGAGTGGTATTCCATTGTACATAAGGACCTCAAATTTTTTATCCATTTTTCTCTTTCCTGGGATATTTAAGGTGGAATGAAGTGGAGGTCCTTGTCAACAGAGCAGCCCTAAACTTTGGGGTGCTTGTGTCCTGCTGATTTTTAATTTTCCCACTTTATATCCCCATGCGTGGAAGTGCCCTATGCTCTCTAAGCTGTGTTTTTTAGATGTTTCAGGACACACCGTACACTTCTCGAGAGTGGCTGTTGGCAATTTACATCCCGCCCATCAGTGTAGCAAGGCTCCCATTTCTCCATGGCCTGTCCTGCATTTCTGGTTTTGACACTTTTCTCAGCATGGCCCTTTTGACCGATGGGAAGCGAGACTTCTTTGTAGCGCTGATTTGCCTTTCCAGGTTGCTTGGTTGGCCAAAAAGGGCGTATGCGTTTTTTCCTGAATATATTCAGGAAAAAACGCATACGCCCTTTTTGGCCAAGGGCATCATTGTCAACGTTTTGCCGCTTTTCATGTGCATTAAAGGCGATTCGAATCTACCTCCTGAAATCTGTTTCCTGCAATTCTGCCTTGATTTCAATTCCTCGTCTTTGCCTTCCCTCAATATATTTGTGGACGAGAGTTATCATTTATAACTCTGTAGGATTGTGAATTGCAGTGCCCTGAAGCTTCATTTTACAACTCGCTTTTTCGGGAGGTGGCCGCAAAAGCGCAGGATGGCTTCAGGCCCTGTTCTGGTTCCGGGGGGCAGGCTGAGCCTGTGGTTAATTCTTCTTCCTGATGGGAAAATAGAGTGACCTGTGCCTGTCCCAACACCAAGAGCTAGTCTCTCATTGGTTCCCCGTCTTCCCGTTCATCCTCAGGACAAATTGCAACCTGTACGGAACGGGAGGTTAAAGGTGCTGATGCTCCAAGTAGGGAGATTGCTAATAAAGTGGCTGGAATGGCGAACCCGAGAACAAGGAGATGAGAAATGAGGTGCGTTTTAGAAACCTTTCCCCATCACACGGTGTACCATCTTCTGGGTTTCTCATGCATGTTTTCGATGTAGGAAGATGCCCTTGAACCTGGAGATTTGGGAACCATGCGATGGGTAGCACGCAGTATTACTTTAAAGGGTCTGCGTTTGCTCACCCAACCTCACCAAAACTCTCAGCCCCAAGAGTGTCCACCCTTATGTCTCATCCAGCTGTGGGTCTAGATATGGTCAATCCAGGTTGCATCACAGCCCCTGAACGAATTGTGTAAGAATTTCTCTCTCTTTCACTGTCTTTGTTTAATGGGTTTTTAAAAGTAATTTATTTTTATAATGGGGTTTAGCTGCTTTTCACGGCTGTGTTTATGCCGCTTTACACCCACTTGACACACTAACAGAGAGATATCAATACATAGGTTTTAAGATTATTACTAGTCAGATATATTCTTGTGCGTTGAATCAGGCGTGTTGAGTCCAGTTCTCTGAGCAAGGAGTAGGTCTTGTCTATTACATATTGGGTTTATGGAACGGTATCTGAGCTAATTTGAAACTCTTGTTTTATTTATCACCCCACCTCACCTTTCCCGTTAAGCAGCCATAGTGTGTTTTCTGCATGTGTGACTCTGTTCTGTTTTGTAATTCCGTTCCAGTGTAACGGTTTTTACATTCCCTCTATAAGTGACACCTTATGAGAAGTGTACTTTTCTGTGTGACTTATTTCACTTAGAATCGTCGTACCTAAATCCACTCATCATGCTGCTACTAGCCTTATGACATTGATTTCATGGCTGAGTGATAATCCATTGTACATAAGGACCTCAAATTTTTTATCCATTTTTCGCTTTCCTGGGATATTTAAGGTGGAATGAAGTGGAGGTCCTTGTCAACAGAGCAGCCCTAAACTTTGGGGTGCTTGTGTCTTGCTGATTTTTAATTTTCCCACTTTATACCCCCATGCGTGGAAGTGCCCTATGCTCTCTAAGCTGTGTTTTTTAGATGTTTCAGGACACACCGTACACTTCTCCAGAGTGGCTGTTGGCAATTTACATCCCGCCCATCAGTGTAACAAGGCTCCCATTTCTCCATGGCCTGTCCTGCATTTCTGGTTTTGACACTTTTTTCAGCATGGCCCTTTTGACCGATGGGAAGCGAGACTTCTTTGTAGCGCTGATTTGCCTTTCCAGGTTGCTTGGTTGGCCAAAAAGGGCGTATGCGTTTTTTCCTGAATATATTCAGGAAAAAACGCATACGCCCTTTTTGGCCAAGGGCATCATTGTCAACGTTTTGCCGCTTTTCATGTGCATTAAAGGCGATTCGAATCTACCTCCTGAAATCTGTTTCCTGCAATTCTGCCTTGATTTCAATTACTCTTCTTTGCCTTCCCTCAATATATTTGTGGACGAGAGTTATCATTTATAACTCTGTAGGATTGTGAATTGCAGTGCCCTGAAGTTCCATTTTACAACTCGCTTTTTCGGGAGGTGGCCGCAAAAGCGCAGGATGGCTTCAGGCCCTGTTCTTGTTCCGGGGGGCAGGCTGAGCCTGTGGTTAATTCTTCTTCCTGATGGGAAAATAGAGTGACCTGTGCCTGTCCCAACACCAAGAGCTAGTCTCTCATTGGTTCCCCGTCTTCCCGTTCATCCTCTGGACAAATTGCAACCTGTACGGAACAGGAGGTTAAAGGTGCTGATGCTCCAAGTAGGGAGATTGCTAGTAAAGTGGCTGGAATGGCGAACCCGAGAACAAGGAGATGAGAAATGAGGTGCGTTTTAGAAACCTTTCCCCATCACACGGTGTACCATCTTCTGGGTTTCTCATGCATGTTTTCGATGTAGGAAGATGCCCTTGAACCTGGAGATTTGGGAACCATGCGATGGGTAGCACGCAGTATTACTTTAAAGGGTCTGCGTTTGCTCACCCAACCTCACCAAACCTCTCAGCCCCAAGAGTGTCCACCCTTATGTCTCATCCAGCTGTGGGTCTAGATATGGTCAATCCAGGTTGCATCACAGCCCCTGAACGAATTGTGTAAGAATTTCTCTCTCTTTCACTGTCTTTGTTTCATGGGTTTTTAAAAGTAATTTCTTTTTATAACGGGGTTTAGCTGCTTTTCACGGCTGTGTTTATGCCGCTTTACACCCACTTGACACACTAACAGAGAGATATCAATACATAGGTTTTAAGATTATTACTAGCCAGATATATTCTTGTGCGTTGAATCGGGCGTGTTGAGTCCAGTTCTCTGAGCAAGGAGTAGGTCTTGTCTATTACATATTGGGTTTATGGAACGGTATCTGAGCTAATTTGAAACTCTTGTTTTATGCATCACCCCACCTCACCTTTCCCGTTAAGCAGCCATAGTGTGTTTTCTGCATGTGTGACTCTGTTCTGTTTTGTAATTCAGTTCAAGTGTAACGGTTTTTACATTCCCTCTATAAGTGACACCTTATGAGAAGTGTCCTTTTCTGTGTGACTTATTTCACTTAGAATCGTCGTACCTAAATCCACTCATCATGCTGCTAGTAGCCTTATGACATTGATTTCATGGCTGAGTGGTATTCCATTGTACATAAGGACCTCAAATTTTTTATCCATTTTTCGCTTTCCTGGGATATTTAAGGTGGAATGAAGTGGAGGTCCTTGTCAACAGAGCAGCCCTAAACTTTGGGGTGCTTGTGTCTTGCTGATTTTTAATTTTCCCACTTTATACCCCCATGCGTGGAAGTGCCCTATGCTCTCTAAGCTGTGTTTTTTAGATGTTTCAGGACACACCGTACACTTCTCCAGAGTAGCTGTTGGCAATTTACATCCCGCCCATCAGTGTAGCAAGGCTCCCATTTCTCCATGGCCTGTCCTGCATTTCTGGTTTTGACACTTTTTTCAGCATGGCCCTTTTGACCGATGGGAAGCGAGACTTCTTTGTAGCGCTGATTTGCCTTTCCAGGTTGCTTGGTTGGCCAAAAAGGGCGTATGCGTTTTTTCCTGAATATATTCAGGAAAAAACGCATACGCCCTTTTTGGCCAAGGGCATCATTGTCAACGTTTTGCCGCTTTTCATGTGCATTAAAGGCGATTCGAATCTACCTCCTGAAATCTGTTTCCTGCAATTCTGCCTTGATTTCAATTACTCTTCTTTGCCTTCCCTCAATATATTTGTGGACGAGAGTTATCATTTATAACTCTGTAGGATTGTGAATTGCAGTGCCCTGAAGTTCCATTTTACAACTCGCTTTTTCGGGAGGTGGCCGCAAAAGCGCAGGATGGCTTCAGGCCCTGTTCTTGTTCCGGGGGGCAGGCTGAGCCTGTGGTTAATTCTTCTTCCTGATGGGAAAATAGAGTGACCTGTGCCTGTCCCAACACCAAGAGCTAGTCTCTCATTGGTTCCCCGTCTTCCCGTTCATCCTCTGGACAAATTGCAACCTGTACGGAACAGGAGGTTAAAGGTGCTGATGCTCCAAGTAGGGAGATTGCTAGTAAAGTGGCTGGAATGGCGAACCCGAGAACAAGGAGATGAGAAATGAGGTGCGTTTTAGAAACCTTTCCCCATCACACGGTGTACCATCTTCTGGGTTTCTCATGCATGTTTTCGATGTAGGAAGATGCCCTTGAACCTGGAGATTTGGGAACCATGCGATGGGTAGCACGCAGTATTACTTTAAAGGGTCTGCGTTTGCTCACCCAACCTCACCAAACCTCTCAGCCCCAAGAGGGTCCACCCTTATGTCTCATCCAGCTGTGGGTCTAGATATGGTCAATCCAGGTTGCATCACAGCCCCTGAACGAATTGTGTAAGAATTTCTCTCTCTTTCACTGTCTTTGTTTCATGGGTTTTTAAAAGTAATTTCTTTTTATAACGGGGTTTAGCTGCTTTTCACGGCTGTGTTTATGCCGCTTTACACCCACTTGACACACTAACAGAGAGATATCAATACATAGGTTTTAAGATTATTACTAGCCAGATATATTCTTGTGCGTTGAATCGGGCGTGTTGAGTCCAGTTCTCTGAGCAAGGAGTAGGTCTTGTCTATTACATATTGGGTTTATGGAACGGTATCTGAGCTAATTTGAAACTCTTGTTTTATGCATCACCCCACCTCACCTTTCCCGTTAAGCAGCCATAGTGTGTTTTCTGCATGTGTGACTCTGTTCTGTTTTGTAATTCAGTTCAAGTGTAACGGTTTTTACATTCCCTCTATAAGTGACACCTTATGAGAAGTGTCCTTTTCTGTGTGACTTATTTCACTTAGAATCGTCGTACCTAAATCCACTCATCATGCTGCTAGTAGCCTTATGACATTGATTTCATGGCTGAGTGGTATTCCATTGTACATAAGGACCTCAAATTTTTTATCCATTTTTCGCTTTCCTGGGATATTTAAGGTGGAATGAAGTGGAGGTCCTTGTCAACAGAGCAGCCCTAAACTTTGGGGTGCTTGTGTCTTGCTGATTTTTAATTTTCCCACTTTATACCCCCATGCGTGGAAGTGCCCTATGCTCTCTAAGCTGTGTTTTTTAGATGTTTCAGGACACACCGTACACTTCTCCAGAGTAGCTGTTGGCAATTTACATCCCGCCCATCAGTGTAGCAAGGCTCCCATTTCTCCATGGCCTGTCCTGCATTTCTGGTTTTGACACTTTTTTCAGCATGGCCCTTTTGACCGATGGGAAGCGAGACTTCTTTGTAGCGCTGATTTGCCTTTCCAGGTTGCTTGGTTGGCCAAAAAGGGCGTATGCGTTTTTTCCTGAATATATTCAGGAAAAAACGCATACGCCCTTTTTGGCCAAGGGCATCATTGTCAACGTTTTGCCGCTTTTCATGTGCATTAAAGGCGATTCGAATCTACCTCCTGAAATCTGTTTCCTGCAATTCTGCCTTGATTTCAATTACTCTTCTTTGCCTTCCCTCAATATATTTGTGGACGAGAGTTATCATTTATAACTCTGTAGGATTGTGAATTGCAGTGCCCTGAAGTTCCATTTTACAACTCGCTTTTTCGGGAGGTGGCCGCAAAAGCGCAGGATGGCTTCAGGCCCTGTTCTTGTTCCGGGGGGCAGGCTGAGACTGTGGTTAATTCTTCTTCCTGATGGGAAAATAGAGTGACCTGTGCCTGTCCCAACACCAAGAGCTAGTCTCTCATTGGTTCCCCGTCTTCCCGTTCATCCTCTGGACAAATTGCAACCTGTACGGAACAGGAGGTTAAAGGTGCTGATGCTCCAAGTAGGGAGATTGCTAGTAAAGTGGCTGGAATGGCGAACCCGAGAACAAGGAGATGAGAAATGAGGTGCGTTTTAGAAACCTTTCCCCATCACACGGTGTACCATCTTCTGGGTTTCTCATGCATGTTTTCAATGTAGGAAAATGCCCTTGAACCTGGAGATTTGGGAGCCATGCGATGGGTAGCACGCAGTATTACTTTAAAGGGTCTGCGTTTGCTCACCCAACCTCACCAAACCTCTCAGCCCCAAGAGTGTCCACCCTTATGTCTCATCCAGCTGTGGGTCTAGATATGGTCAATCCAGGTTGCATCACAGCCCCTGAACGAATTGTGTAAGAATTTCTCTCTCTTTCACTGTCTTTGTTTCATGGGTTTTTAAAAGTAATTTCTTTTTATAACGGGGTTTAGCTGCTTTTCACGGCTGTGTTTATGCCGCTTTACACCCACTTGACACACTAACAGAGAGATATCAATACATAGGTTTTAAGATTATTACTAGTCAGATATATTCTTGTGCGGTGAATCGGGCGTGTTGAATCCAGTTCTCGGAGCAAGGAGTAGGTCTTGTCTATTACATATTGGGTTTATGGAACGGTATCGGAGCTAATTTGAAACTCTTGTTTTATGTATCACCCCACCTCACCTTTCCCGTTAAGCAGCCATAGTGTGTTTTATGCATGTGTGACTCTGTTCTGTTTTGTAATTCAGTTCAAGTGTAACGGTTTTTACATTCCCTCTATAAGTGACACCTTATGAGAAGTGTCCTTTTCTGTGTGACTTATTTCACTTAGAATCGTCGTACCTAAATCCACTCATCATGCTGCTACTAGCCTTATGACATTGATTTCATGGCTGAGTGGTATTCCATTGTACATAAGGCCCTCAAATTTTTTATCCATTTTTCGCTTTCCTGGGATATTTAAGGTGGAATGAAGTGGAGGTCCTTGTCAACAGAGCAGCCCTAAACTTTGGGGTGCTTGTGTCTTGCTGATTTTTAATTTTCCCACTTTATACCCCCATGCGTGGAAGTGCCCTATGCTCTCTAAGCTGTGTTTTTTAGATGTTTCAGGACACACCGTAC
This sequence comes from Balaenoptera physalus, assembly GCF_965194825.1. Taxonomy (NCBI): domain Eukaryota; kingdom Metazoa; phylum Chordata; class Mammalia; order Artiodactyla; family Balaenopteridae; genus Balaenoptera; species Balaenoptera physalus. The sequence continues at coordinate 468,234 of NW_028126328.1, read as the reverse complement.
ACTTCTCCAGAGTGGCTGTTGGCGATTTACATCCCGCCCATCAGTGTAGCAAGGCTCCCATTTCTCCATGGCCTGTCCTGCATTTCTGGTTTTGACACTTTTTTCAGCATGGCCCTTTTGACCGATGGGAAGCGAGACTTCTTTGTAGCGCTGATTTGCCTTTCCAGGTTGCTTGGTTGGCCAAAAAGGGCGTATGCGTTTTTTCCTGAATATATTCAGGAAAAAACGCATACGCCCTTTTTGGCCAAGGGCATCATTGTCAACGATTTGCCGCTTTTCATGTGCTTTAAAGGCGATTCGAATCTACCTCCTGAAATCTGTTTCCTGCAATTCTGCCTTGATTTCAATTCCTCGTCTTTGCCTTCCCTCAATATATTTGTGGACGAGAGTTATCATTTATAACTCTGTAGGATTGTGAATTGCAGTGCCCTGAGGCTCCATTTTACAACTCGCTTTTTCGGGAGGTGGCCGCAAAAGCGCAGGATGGCTTCAGGCCCTGTTCTGGTTCCGGGGGGCAGGCTGAGCCTGTGGTTAATTCTTCTTCCTGATGGGAAAATAGAGTGACCTGTGCCTGTCCCAACACCAAGAGCTAGTCTCTCATTGGTTCCCCGTCTTCCCGTTCATCCTCTGGACAAATTGCAACCTGTACGGAACAGGAGGTTAAAGGTGCTGATGCTCCAAGTAGGGAGATTGCTAGTAAAGTGGCTGGAATGGCGAACCCGAGAACAAGGAGATGAGAAATGAGGTGCGTTTTAGAAACCTTTCCCCATCACACGGTGTACCATCTTCTGGGTTTCTCATGCATGTTTTCGATGTAGGAAGATGCCCTTGAACCTGGAGATTTGGGACCCATGCGATGGGTAGCACGCAGTATTACTTTAAAGGGTCTGCGTTTGCTCACCCAACCTCACCAAACCTCTCAGCCCCAAGAGTGTCCACCCTTATGTCTCATCCAGCTGTGGGTCTAGATATGGTCAATCCAGGTTGCATCACAGCCCCTGAACGAATTGTGTAAGAATTTCTCTCTCTTTCACTGTCTTTGTTTCATGGGTTTTTAAAAGTAATTTCTTTTTATAACGGGGTTTAGCTGCTTTTCACGGCTGTGTTTATGCCGCTTTACACCCACTTGACACACTAACAGAGAGATATCAATACATAGGTTTTAAGATTATTACTAGTCAGATATATTCTTGTGCGTTGAATCGGGCGTGTTGAGTCCAGTTCTCTGAGCAAGGAGTAGGTCTTGTCTATTACATATTGGGTTTATGGAATGGTATCTGAGCTAATTTGAAACTCTTGTTTTATGCATCACGCCACCTCACCTTTCCCGTTAAGCAGCCATAGTGTGTTTTCTGCATGTGTGACTCTGTTCTGTTTTGTAATTCAGTTCAAGTGTAACGGTTTTTACATTCCCTCTATAAGTGACACCTTATGAGAAGTGTCCTTTTCTGTGTGACTTATTTCACTTAGAATCGTCGTACCTAAATCCACTCATCATGCTGCTAGTAGCCTTATGACATTGATTTCATGGCTGAGTGGTATTCCATTGTACATAAGGACCTCAAATTTTTTATCCATTTTTCTCTTTCCTGGGATATTTAAGGTGGAATGAAGTGGAGGTCCTTGTCAACAGAGCAGCCCTAAACTTTGGGGTGCTTGTGTCCTGCTGATTTTTAATTTTCCCACTTTATATCCCCATGCGTGGAAGTGCCCTATGCTCTCTAAGCTGTGTTTTTTAGATGTTTCAGGACACACCGTACACTTCTCGAGAGTGGCTGTTGGCAATTTACATCCCGCCCATCAGTGTAGCAAGGCTCCCATTTCTCCATGGCCTGTCCTGCATTTCTGGTTTTGACACTTTTCTCAGCATGGCCCTTTTGACCGATGGGAAGCGAGACTTCTTTGTAGCGCTGATTTGCCTTTCCAGGTTGCTTGGTTGGCCAAAAAGGGCGTATGCGTTTTTTCCTGAATATATTCAGGAAAAAACGCATACGCCCTTTTTGGCCAAGGGCATCATTGTCAACGTTTTGCCGCTTTTCATGTGCATTAAAGGCGATTCGAATCTACCTCCTGAAATCTGTTTCCTGCAATTCTGCCTTGATTTCAATTCCTCGTCTTTGCCTTCCCTCAATATATTTGTGGACGAGAGTTATCATTTATAACTCTGTAGGATTGTGAATTGCAGTGCCCTGAAGCTTCATTTTACAACTCGCTTTTTCGGGAGGTGGCCGCAAAAGCGCAGGATGGCTTCAGGCCCTGTTCTGGTTCCGGGGGGCAGGCTGAGCCTGTGGTTAATTCTTCTTCCTGATGGGAAAATAGAGTGACCTGTGCCTGTCCCAACACCAAGAGCTAGTCTCTCATTGGTTCCCCGTCTTCCCGTTCATCCTCAGGACAAATTGCAACCTGTACGGAACGGGAGGTTAAAGGTGCTGATGCTCTAAGTAGGGAGATTGCTAATAAAGTGGCTGGAATGGCGAACCCGAGAACAAGGAGATGAGAAATGAGGTGCGTTTTAGAAACCTTTCCCCATCACACGGTGTACGATCTTCTGGGTTTCTCATGCATGTTTTCGATGTAGGAAGATGCCCTTGAACCTGGAGATTTGGGAACCATGCGATGGGTAGCACGCAGTATTACTTTAAAGGGTCTGCGTTTGCTCACCCAACCTCACCAAAACTCTCAGCCCCAAGAGTGTCCACCCTTATGTCTCATCCAGCTGTGGGTCTAGATATGGTCAATCCAGGTTGCATCACAGCCCCTGAACGAATTGTGTAAGAATTTCTCTCTCTTTCACTGTCTTTGTTTAATGGGTTTTTAAAAGTAATTTATTTTTATAATGGGGTTTAGCTGCTTTTCACGGCTGTGTTTATGCCGCTTTACACCCACTTGACACACTAACAGAGAGATATCAATACATAGGTTTTAAGATTATTACTAGTCAGATATATTCTTGTGCGTTGAATCAGGCGTGTTGAGTCCAGTTCTCTGAGCAAGGAGTAGGTCTTGTCTATTACATATTGGGTTTATGGAACGGTATCTGAGCTAATTTGAAACTCTTGTTTTATTTATCACCCCACCTCACCTTTCCCGTTAAGCAGCCATAGTGTGTTTTCTGCATGTGTGACTCTGTTCTGTTTTGTAATTCCGTTCAAGTGTAACGGTTTTTACATTCCCTCTATAAGTGACACCTTATGAGAAGTGTACTTTTCTGTGTGACTTATTTCACTTAGAATCGTCGTACCTAAATCCACTCATCATGCTGCTACTAGCCTTATGACATTGATTTCATGGCTGAGTGATAATCCATTGTACATAAGGACCTCAAATTTTTTATCCATTTTTCGCTTTCCTGGGATATTTAAGGTGGAATGAAGTGGAGGTCCTTGTCAACAGAGCAGCCCTAAACTTTGGGGTGCTTGTGTCTTGCTGATTTTTAATTTTCCCACTTTATACCCCCATGCGTGGAAGTGCCCTATGCTCTCTAAGCTGTGTTTTTTAGATGTTTCAGGACACACCGTACACTTCTCCAGAGTGGCTGTTGGCAATTTACATCCCGCCCATCAGTGTAGCAAGGCTCCCATTTCTCCATGGCCTGTCCTGCATTTCTGGTTTTGACACTTTTTTCAGCATGGCCCTTTTGACCGATGGGAAGCGAGACTTCTTTGTAGCGCTGATTTGCCTTTCCAGGTTGCCTTGGTTGGCCAAAAAGGGCGTATGCGTTTTTTCCTGAATATATTCAGGAAAAAACGCATACGCCCTTTTTGGCCAAGGGCATCATTGTCAACGTTTTGCCGCTTTCCATGTGCATTAAAGGCGATTCGAATCTACCTCCTGAAATCTGTTTCCTGCAATTCTGCCTTGATTTCAGTTCCTCGTCTTTGCCTTCCCTCAATATATTTGTGGACGAGAGTTATCATTTATAACTTTGTAGGATTGTGAATTGCAGTGCCCTGAAGCTCCATTTTACAACTCGCTTTTTCGGGAGGTGGCCGCAAAAGCGCAGGATGGCTTCAGGCCCTGTTCTGGTTCAGGGGGGACAGGCTGAGCCTGTGGTTAATTCTTCTTCCTGATGGGAAAATAGATTGACCTGTGCCTGTCCCAACACCAAGAGCTAGTCTCTCATTGGTTCCCCGTCTTCCCGTTCATCCTCAGGACAAATTGCAACCTGTACAGAACAGGAGGTTAAAGGTGCTGATGCTCCAAGTAGGGTGATTGCTATTAAAGTGGCTGGAATGTCGAACCCGAACACAAGGAGATGAGAAATGAGGTGCGTTTTAGAAACCTTTCCCCATCACACGGTGTACCATCTTCTGGGTTTCTCATGCATGTTTTTGATTTAGGAAGATGCCCTTGAACCTGGAGAATAGGGACACATGCGATGGGTAGCACGCAGTATTACTTTAAAGGGTCTGCGTTTGCTCACCCAACCTCACCAAACCTCTCAGCCCCAAGAGTGTCCACCCTTATGTCTCATCCAGCTGTGGGTCTAGATATGGTCAATCCAGGTTGCATCACAGCCCCTGAACGAATTGTGTAAGAATTTCTCTCTCTTTCACTGTCTTTGTTTCATGTGTTTTTAAAAGTAATTTATTTTTATAATGGGGTTTAGCTGCTTTTCACGGCTGTGTTTATGCCGCTTTACACCCACTTGACACACTAACAGAGAGATATCAATACATAGGTTTTAAGATTATTACTAGTCAGATATATTCTTGTGCGTTGAATCAGGCGTGTTGAGTCCAGTTCTCTGAGCAAGGTGTAGGTCTTGTCTATTACATATTGGGTTTATGGAACGGTATCTGAGCTAATTTGAAACTCTTGTTTTATGTATCACCCCACCTCACCTTTCCCGTTAAGCAGCCATATTGTGTTTTCTGCATGTGTGACTCTGTTCTGTTTTGTAATTCCGTTCAAGTGTAACGGTTTTTACATTCCCTCTATAAGTGACACCTTATGAGAAGTGGCCTTTTCTGTGTGACTTATTTCACTTAGAATCGTCGTACCTAAATCCACTCATCATGCTGCTACTAGCCTTATGACATTGATTTCATGGCTGAGTGGTATTCCATTGTACATACGGACCTCAAATTTTTTATCCATTTTTGGCTTTCCTGGGATATTTAAGGTGGAATGAAGTGGAGGTCCTTGTCAACAGAGCAGCCCTAAACTTTGGGGTGCTTGTGTCTTGCTGATTTTTAATTTTCCCACTTTATACCCCCATGCGTGGAAGTGCCCTATGCTCTCTAAGCTGTGTTTTTTAGATGTTTCAGGACACACCGTACACTTCTCGAGAGTGGCTGTTGGCAATTTACATCCCGCCCATCAGTGTAGCAAGGCTCCCATTTCTCCATGGCCTGTCCTGCATTTCTGGTTTTGACACTTTTTTCAGCATGGCCCTTTTGACCGATGGGAAGCGAGACTTCTTTGTAGCGCTGATTTGCCTTTCCAGGTTGCTTGGTTGGCCAAAAAGGGCGTATGCGTTTTTTCCTGAATATATTCAGGAAAAAACGCATACGCCCTTTTTGGCCAAGGGCATCATTGTCAACGTTTTGCCGCTTTTCATGTGCATTAAAGGCGATTCGAATCTACCTCCTGAAATCTGTTTCCTGCAATTCTGCCTTGATTTCAGTTCCTCGTCTTTGCCTTCCCTCAATATATTTGTGGACGAGAGTTATCATTTATAACTTTGTAGGATTGTGAATTGCAGTGCCCTGAAGCTCCATTTTACAACTCGCTTTTTCGGGAGGTGGCCGCAAAAGCGCAGGATGGCTTCAGGCCCTGTTCTGGTTCAGGGGGGACAGGCTGAGCCTGTGGTTAATTCTTCTTCCTGATGGGAAAATAGATTGACCTGTGCCTGTCCCAACACCAAGAGCTAGTCTCTCATTGGTTCCCCGTCTTCCCGTTCATCCTCAGGACAAATTGCAACCTGTACAGAACAGGAGGTTAAAGGTGCTGATGCTCCAAGTAGGGTGATTGCTATTAAAGTGGCTGGAATGTCGAACCCGAACACAAGGAGATGAGAAATGAGGTGCGTTTTAGAAACCTTTCCCCATCACACGGTGTACCATCTTCTGGGTTTCTCATGCATGTTTTTGATTTAGGAAGATGCCCTTGAACCTGGAGAATAGGGACACATGCGATGGGTAGCACGCAGTATTACTTTAAAGGGTCTGCGTTTGCTCACCCAACCTCACCAAACCTCTCAGCCCCAAGAGTGTCCACCCTTATGTCTCATCCAGCTGTGGGTCTAGATATGGTCAATCCAGGTTGCATCACAGCCCCTGAACGAATTGTGTAAGAATTTCTCTCTCTTTCACTGTCTTTGTTTCATGTGTTTTTAAAAGTAATTTATTTTTATAATGGGGTTTAGCTGCTTTTCACGGCTGTGTTTATGCCGCTTTACACCCACTTGACACACTAACAGAGAGATATCAATACATAGGTTTTAAGATTATTACTAGTCAGATATATTCTTGTGCGTTGAATCAGGCGTGTTGAGTCCAGTTCTCTGAGCAAGGTGTAGGTCTTGTCTATTACATATTGGGTTTATGGAACGGTATCTGAGCTAATTTGAAACTCTTGTTTTATGTATCACCCCACCTCACCTTTCCCGTTAAGCAGCCATAGTGTGTTTTCTGCATGTGTGACTCTGTTCTGTTTTGTAATTCCGTTCAAGTGTAACGGTTTTTACATTCCCTCTATAAGTGACACCTTATGAGAAGTGGCCTTTTCTGTGTGACTTATTTCACTTAGAATCGTCGTACCTAAATCCACTCATCATGCTGCTACTAGCCTTATGACATTGATTTCATGGCTGAGTGGTATTCCATTGTACATACGGACCTCAAATTTTTTATCCATTTTTGGCTTTCCTGGGATATTTAAGGTGGAATGAAGTGGAGGTCCTTGTCAACAGAGCAGCCCTAAACTTTGGGGTGCTTGTGTCTTGCTGATTTTTAATTTTCCCACTTTATACCCCCATGCGTGGAAGTGCCCTATGCTCTCTAAGCTGTGTTTTTTAGATGTTTCAGGACACACCGTACACTTCTCGAGAGTGGCTGTTGGCAATTTACATCCCGCCCATCAGTGTAGCAAGGCTCCCATTTCTCCATGGCCTGTCCTGCATTTCTGGTTTTGACACTTTTTTCAGCATGGCCCTTTTGACCGATGGGAAGCGAGACTTCTTTGTAGCGCTGATTTGCCTTTCCAGGTTGCTTGGTTGGCCAAAAAGGGCGTATGCGTTTTTTCCTGAATATATTCAGGAAAAAACGCATACGCCCTTTTTGGCCAAGGGCATCATTGTCAACGTTTTGCCGCTTTTCATGTGCATTAAAGGCGATTCGAATCTACCTTCTGAAATCTGTTTCCTGCAATTCTGCCTTGATTTCAATTCCTCGTCTTTGCCTTCCCTCAATATATTTGTGGACGAGAGTTATCATTTATAACTCTGTAGGATTGTGAATTGCAGTGCCCTGAAGTTCCATTTTACAACTCGCTTTTTCGGGAGGTGGCCACAAAAGCGCAGGATGGCTTCAGGCCCTGTTCTGGTTCCGGGGGGCAGGCTAAGACTGTGGTTAATTCTTCTTCCTGATGGGAAAATAGAGTGACCTGTGCCTGTCCCAACACCAAGAGCTAGTCTCTCATTGGTTCCCCGTCTTCCCGTTCATCCTCTGGACAAATTGCAACCTTTACGGAACAGGAGGTTAAAGGTGCTGATGCTCCAAGTAGGGAGATTGCTAGTAAAGTGGCTGGAATGACGAACCCGAGAACAAGGAGATGAGAAATGAGGTGCGTTTTAGAAACCTTTCCCCATCACACGGTGTACCATCTTCTGGGTTTCTCATGCATGTTTTCGATGTAGGAAGATGCCCTTGAACCTGGAGATTTGGGAACCATGCGATGGGTAGCACGCAGTATTACTTTAAAGGGTCTGCGTTTGCTCACCCAACCTCACCAAACCTCTCAGCCCCAAGAGTGTCCACCCTTATGTCTCATCCAGCTGTGGGTCTAGATATGGTCAATCCAGGTTGCATCACAGCCCCTGAACGAATTGTGTAAGAATTTCTCTCTCTTTCACTGTCTTTGTTTCATGGGTTTTTAAAAGTAATTTATTTTTATAATGGGGTTTAGCTGCTTTTCACGGCTGTGTTTATGCCGCTTTACACCCACTTGACACACTAACAGAGAGATATCAATACATAGGTTTTAAGATTATTACTAGTCAGATATATTCTTGTGCGTTGAATCAGGCGTGTTGAGTCCAGTTCTCTGAGCAAGGAGTAGGTCTTGTCTATTACATATTGGGTTTATGGAACGGTATCTGAGCTAATTTGAAACTCTTGTTTTATGTATCACCCCACCTCACCTTTCCCGTTAAGCAGCCATAGTGTGTTTTCTGCATGTGTGACTCTGTTCTGTTTTGTAATTCCGTTCAAGTGTAACGGTTTTTACATTCCCTCTATAAGTGACACCTTATGAGAAGTGTACTTTTCTGTGTGACTTATTTCACTTAGAATCGTCGTACCTAAATCCACTCATCATGCTGCTACTAGCCTTATGACATTGATTTCATGGCTGAGTGATAATCCATTGTACATAAGGACCTCAAATTTTTTATCCATTTTTCGCTTTCCTGGGATATTTAAGGTGGAATGAAGTGGAGGTCTTTGTCAACAGAGCAGCCCTAAACTTTGGGGTGCTTGTGTCTTGCTGATTTTTAATTTTCCCACTTTATACCCCCATGCGTGGAAGTGCCCTATGCTCTCTAAGCTGTGTTTTTTAGATGTTTCAGGACACACCGTACACTTCTCCAGAGTGGCTGTTGGCAATTTACATCCCGCCCATCAGTGTAGCAAGGCTCCCATTTCTCCATGGCCTGTCCTGCATTTCTGGTTTTGACACTTTTTTCAGCATGGCCCTTTTGACCGATGGGAAGCGAGACTTCTTTGTAGCGCTGATTTGCCTTTCCAGGTTGCTTGGTTGGCCAAAAAGGGCGTATGCGTTTTTTCCTGAATATATTCAGGAAAAAACGCATACGCCCTTTTTGGCCAAGGGCATCATTGTCATCGTTTTGCCGCTTTTCATGTGCATTAAAGGCGATTCGAATCTACCTCCTGAAATCTGTTTCCTGCAATTCTGCCTTGATTTCAGTTCCTCGTCTTTGCCTTCCCTCAATATATTTGTGGACGAGAGTTATCATTTATAACTTTGTAGGATTGTGAATTGCAGTGCCCTGAAGCTCCATTTTACAACTCGCTTTTTCGGAAGGTGGCCGCAAAAGCGCAGGATGGCTTCAGGCCCTGTTCTGGTTCAGGGGGGACAGGCTGAGCCTGTGGTTAATTCTTCTTCCTGATGGGAAAATAGATTGACCTGTGCCTGTCCCAACACCAAGAGCTAGTCTCTCATTGGTTCCCCGTCTTCCCGTTCATCCTCAGGACAAATTGCAACCTGTACAGAACAGGAGGTTAAAGGTGCTGATGCTCCAAGTAGGGTGATTGCTATTAAAGTGGCTGGAATGGCGAACCCGAACACAAGGAGATGAGAAATGAGGTGCGTTTTAGAAACCTTTCCCCATCACACGGTGTACCATCTTCTGGGTTTCTCATGCATGTTTTTGATGTAGGAAGATGCCCTTGAACCTGGAGATTAGGGACCCATGCGATGGGTAGCACGCAGTATTACTTTAAAGGGTCTGCGTTTGCTCACCCAACCTCACCAAACCTCTCAGCCCCAAGAGTGTCCACCCTTATGTCTCATCCAGCTGTGGGTCTAGATATGGTCAATCCAGGTTGCATCACAGCCCCTGAACGAATTGTGTAAGAATTTCTCTCTCTTTCACTGTCTTTGTTTCATGGGTTTTTAAAAGAAATTTATTTTTATAATGGGGTTTAGCTGCTTTTCACGGCTGTGTTTATGCCGCTTTACACCCACTTGACACACTAACAGAGAAATATCAATACATAGGTTTTAAGATTATTAATAGTCAGATATATTCTTGTGCGGTGAATCGGGCGTGTTGAGTCCAGTTCTCTGAGCAAGGAGTAGGTCTTGTGTATTACATATTGGGTTTATGGAACGGTATCTGAGCTAACTTGAAACTCTTGTTTTATGTATCACCCCACCTCACCTATCCCGTTAAGCAGCCATAGTGTGTTTTCTGCATGTGTGACTCTGTTCTGTTTTGTAATTCAGTTCAAGTGTAACGGTTTTTACATTCCCTCTATAAGTGACATCTTATGAGAAGTGTCCTTTTCTGTGTGACTTATTTCACTTAGAATCTTCGTACCTAAATCCACTCATCATGCTTCTACTAGCCTTTTTACATTGATTTCATGGCTGAGTGATATTCTATTGTACATAAGGACCACAACTTTTTTATCCATTTTTCTCTTTCCTGGGATATTTTAGGTGGAATGAAGTGGAGGTCCTTGTCAACAGAGCAGCCCTAAACTTTGGGGTGCTTGTGTCTTGCTGATTTTTAATTTTCCCACTTTATACCCCCATGCGTGGAAGTGCCCTATGCTCTCTAAGCTGTGTTTTTTAGATGTTTCAGGACACACCGTACACTTCTCCAGAGTGGCTGTTGGCAATTTACATCCCGCCCATCAGTGTAGCAAGGCTCCCATTTCTCCATGGCCTGTCCTGCATTTCTGGTTTTGACACTTTTTTCAGCATGGCCCTTTTGACCGATGGGAAGCGAGACTTCTTTGTAGCGCTGATTTGCCTTTCCAGGTTGCTTGGTTGGCCAAAAAGGGCGTATGCGTTTTTTCCTGAATATATTCAGGAAAAAACGCATACGCCCTTTTTGGCCAAGTGCATCATTGTCAACGTTTTGCCGCTTTTCATGTGCATTAAAGGCGATTCGAATCTACCTTCTGAAATCTGTTTCCTGCAATTCTGCCTTGATTTCAATTCCTCGTCTTTGCCTTCCCTCAATATATTTGTGGACGAGAGTTATCATTTATAACTCTGTAGGATTGTCAATTGCAGTGCCCTGAAGTTCCATTTTACAACTCGCTTTTTCGGGAGGTGGCCACAAAAGCGCAGGATGGCTTCAGGCCCTGTTCTGGTTCCGGGGGGCAGGCTAAGACTGTGGTTAATTCTTCTTCCTGATGGGAAAATAGAGTGACCTGTGCCTGTCCCAACACCAAGAGCTAGTCTCTCATTGGTTCCCCGTCTTCCCTTTCATCCTCTGGACAAATTGCAACCTGTACGGAACAGGAGGTTAAAGGTGCTGATGCTCCAAGTAGGGAGATTGCTAGTAAAGTGGCTGGAATGGCGAACCCGAGAACAAGGAGATGAGAAATGAGGTGCGTTTTAGAAACCTTTCCCCATCACACGGTGTACCATCTTCTGGGTTTCTCATGCATGTTTTCGATGTAGGAAGATGCCCTTGAACCTGGAGATTAGGGACCCATGCGATGGGTAGCACGCAGTATTACTTTAAAGGGTCTGCGTTTGCTCACCCAACCTCACCAAACCTCTCAGCCCCAAGAGTGTCCACCCTTATGTCTCATCCAGCTGTGGGTCTAGATATGGTCAATCCAGGTTGCATCACAGCCCCTGAACGAATTGTGTAAGAATTTCTCTCTCTTTCACTGTCTTTGTTTCATGGGTTTTTAAAAGTAATTTCTTTTTATAATGGGGTTTAGCTGCTTTTCACGGCTGTGTTTATGCAGCTTTACAACCACTTGACACACTAACAGAGAGATATCAATACATAGGTTTTAAGATTATTACTAGTCAGATATATTCTTGTGCGTTGAATCGGGCGTGTTGAGTCCAGTTCTCTGAGCAAGGAGTAGGTCTTGTCTATTACATATTGGGTTTATGGAACGGTATCTGAGCTAATTTGAAACTCTTGTTTTATGCATCACCCCACCTCACTTTTCCCGTTAAGCAGCCATAGTGTGTTTTCTGCATGTGTGACTCTGTTCTGTTTTGTAATTCAGTTCAAGTGTAACGGTTTTTACATTCCCCCTATAAGTGACACCTTATGAGAAGTGTCCTTTTCTGTGTGACTTATTTCACTTAGAATCGTCGTACCTAAATCCACTCATCATGCTGCTACTAGCCTTATGACATTGATTTCATGGCTGAGTGGTATTCCATTGTACATAAGGACCTCAAATTTTTTATCCATTATTCGCTTTCCTGGGATATTTAAGGTGGAATGAAGTGGAGGTCCTTGTCAACAGAGCAGCCCTAAACTTTGAGGTGCTTGTGTCTTGCTGATTTTTAGTTTTCCCACTTTATACCCCCATGCGTGGAAGTGCCCTATGCTCTCTAAGCTGTGTTTTTTAGATGTTTCAGGACACACCGTACACTTCTCCAGAGTGGCTGTTGGCAATTTACATCCCGCCCATCAGTGTAGCAAGGCTCCCATTTCTCCATGGCCTGTCCTGCATTTCTGGTTTTGACACTTTTTTCAGCATGGCCCTTTTGACCGATGGGAAGCGAGACTTCTTTGTAGCGCTGATTTGCCTTTCCAGGTTGCTTGGTTGGCCAAAAAGGGCGTATGCGTTTTTTCCTGAATATATTCAGGAAAAAACGCATACGCCCTTTTTGGCCCAGGGCATCATTGTCAACGTTTTTCCGCTTTCCATGTGCTTTAAAGGCGATTCGAATCTACCTCCTGAAATCTGTTTCCTGCAATTCTGCCTTGAATTCAATTCCTCGTCTTTGCCTTCCCTCAATATATTTGTGGACGAGAGTTATCATTTATAACTCTGTAGGATTGTGAATTGCAGTGCCCTGAGGCTCCATTTTACAACTCGCTTTTTCGGGAGGTGGCCGCAAAATCTCAGGATGGCTTCAGGCCCTGTTCTGGTTCCGGGGGGCAGGCTTAGCCTGTGGTTAATTCTTCTTCCTGATGGGAAAATAGATTGACCTGTGCCTGTCCCAACACCAAGAGCTAGTCTCTCATTGGTTCCCCGTCTTCCCTTTCATCCTCTGGACAAATTGCAACCTGTACGGAACAGGAGGTTAAAGGTGCTGATGCTCCAAGTAGGGAGATTGCTAGTAAAGTGGCTGGAATGGCGAACCCGAGAACAAGGAGATGAGAAATGAGGTGCGTTTTAGAAACCTTTCCCCATCACACGGTGTACCATCTTCTGGGTTTCTCATGCATGTTTTCGATGTAGGAAGATGCCCTTGAACCTGGAGATTTGGGAACCATGCGATGGGTAGCACGCAGTATTACTTTAAAGGGTCTGCGTTTGCTCACCCAACCTCACCAAACCTCTCAGCCCCAAGAGTGTCCACCCTTATGTCTCATCCAGCTGTGGGTCTAGATATGGTCAATCCAGGTTGCATCACAGCCCCTGAACGAATTGTGTAAGAATTTCTCTCTCTTTCACTGTCTTTGTTTCATGGGTTTTTAAAAGTAATTTCTTTTTATAATGGGGTTTAGCTGCTTTTCACGGCTGTGTTTATGCAGCTTTACAACCACTTGACACACTAACAGAGAGATATCAATACATAGGTTTTAAGATTATTACTAGTCAGATATATTCTTGTGCGTTGAATCGGGCGTGTTGAGTCCAGTTCTCTGAGCAAGGAGTAGGTCTTGTCTATTACATATTGGGTTTATGGAACGGTATCTGAGCTAATTTGAAACTCTTGTTTTATGCATCACCCCACCTCACTTTTCCCGTTAAGCAGCCATAGTGTGTTTTCTGCATGTGTGACTCTGTTCTGTTTTGTAATTCAGTTCAAGTGTAACGGTTTTTACATTCCCCCTATAAGTGACACCTTATGAGAAGTGTCCTTTTCTGTGTGACTTATTTCACTTAGAATCGTCGTACCTAAATCCACTCATCATGCTGCTACTAGCCTTATGACATTGATTTCATGGCTGAGTGGTATTCCATTGTACATAAGGACCTCAAATTTTTTATCCATTATTCGCTTTCCTGGGATATTTAAGGTGGAATGAAGTGGAGGTCCTTGTCAACAGAGCAGCCCTAAACTTTGAGGTGCTTGTGTCTTGCTGATTTTTAGTTTTCCCACTTTATACCCCCATGCGTGGAAGTGCCCTATGCTCTCTAAGCTGTGTTTTTTAGATGTTTCAGGACACACCGTACACTTCTCCAGAGTGGCTGTTGGCAATTTACATCCCGCCCATCAGTGTAGCAAGGCTCCCATTTCTCCATGGCCTGTCCTGCATTTCTGGTTTTGACACTTTTTTCAGCATGGCCCTTTTGACCGATGGGAAGCGAGACTTCTTTGTAGCGCTGATTTGCCTTTCCAGGTTGCTTGGTTGGCCAAAAAGGGCGTATGCGTTTTTTCCTGAATATATTCAGGAAAAAACGCATACGCCCTTTTTGGCCCAGGGCATCATTGTCAACGTTTTTCCGCTTTCCATGTGCTTTAAAGGCGATTCGAATCTACCTCCTGAAATCTGTTTCCTGCAATTCTGCCTTGAATTCAATTCCTCGTCTTTGCCTTCCCTCAATATATTTGTGGACGAGAGTTATCATTTATAACTCTGTAGGATTGTGAATTGCAGTGCCCTGAGGCTCCATTTTACAACTCGCTTTTTCGGGAGGTGGCCGCAAAATCTCAGGATGGCTTCAGGCCCTGTTCTGGTTCCGGGGGGCAGGCTTAGCCTGTGGTTAATTCTTCTTCCTGATGGGAAAATAGATTGACCTGTGCCTGTCCCAACACCAAGAGCTAGTCTCTCATTGGTTCCCCGTCTTCCCGTTCATTCTCAGGACAAATTGCAACCTGTACAGAACAGGAGGTTAAAGGTGCTGATGCTCCAAGTAGGGAGATTGCTAGTAAAGTGGCTGGAATGGGGAACCTGAGAACAAGGAGATGAGAAATGAGGTGCGTTTTAGAAACCTTTCCCCATCACACGGTGTACCATCTTCTGGGTTTCTCATGCATGTTTTCGATGTAGGAAGTTGCCCTTGAACCTGGAGATTTGGGACCCATGCGATGGGTAGCACGCAGTATTACTTTAAAGGGTCTGCGTTTGCTCACCCAACCTCACCAAACCTCTCAGCCCCAAGAGTGTCCACCCTTATGTCTCATCCAGCTGTGGGTCTAGATATGGTCAATCCAGGTTGCATCACAGCCCCTGAACGAATTGTGTAAGAATTTCTCTCTCTTTCACTGTCTTTGTTTCATGGGTTTTTAAAAGTAATTTATTTTTATAATGGGGTTTAGCTGCTTTTCACGGCTGTGTTTATGCCGCTTTACACCCACTTGACACACTAACAGAGAGATATCAATACATAGGTTTTAAGATTATTACTAGTCAGATATATTCTTGTGCGTTGAATCAGGCGTGTTGAGTCCAGTTCTCTGAGCAAGGAGTAGGTCTTGTCTATTACATATTGGGTTTATGGAACGGTATCTGAGCTAATTTGAAACTCTTGTTTTATTTATCACCCCACCTCACCTTTCCCGTTAAGCAGCCATAGTGTGTTTTCTGCATGTGTGACTCTGTTCTGTTTTGTAATTCCGTTCAAGTGTAACGGTTTTTACATTCCCTCTATAAGTGACACCTTATGAGAAGTGTACTTTTCTGTGTGACTTATTTCACTTAGAATCGTCGTACCTAAATCCACTCATCATGCTGCTACTAGCCTTATGACATTGATTTCATGGCTGAGTGATAATCCATTGTACATAAGGACCTCAAATTTTTTATCCATTTTTCGCTTTCCTGGGATATTTAAGGTGGAATGAAGTGGAGGTCTTTGTCAACAGAGCAGCCCTAAACTTTGGGGTGCTTGTGTCTTGCTGATTTTTAATTTTCCCACTTTATACCCCCATGCGTGGAAGTGCCCTATGCTCTCTAAGCTGTGTTTTTTAGATGTTTCAGGACACACCGTACACTTCTCCAGAGTGGCTGTTGGCAATTTACATCCCGCCCATCAGTGTAGCAAGGCTCCCATTTCTCCATGGCCTGTCCTGCATTTCTGGTTTTGACACTTTTTTCAGCATGGCCCTTTTGACCGATGGGAAGCGAGACTTCTTTGTAGCGCTGATTTGCCTTTCCAGGTTGCTTGGTTGGCCAAAAAGGGCGTATGCGTTTTTTCCTGAATATATTCAGGAAAAAACGCATACGCCCTTTTTGGCCAAGGGCATCATTGTCATCGTTTTGCCGCTTTTCATGTGCATTAAAGGCGATTCGAATCTACCTCCTGAAATCTGTTTCCTGCAATTCTGCCTTGATTTCAGTTCCTCGTCTTTGCCTTCCCTCAATATATTTGTGGACGAGAGTTATCATTTATAACTTTGTAGGATTGTGAATTGCAGTGCCCTGAAGCTCCATTTTACAACTCGCTTTTTCGGAAGGTGGCCGCAAAAGCGCAGGATGGCTTCAGGCCCTGTTCTGGTTCAGGGGGGACAGGCTGAGCCTGTGGTTAATTCTTCTTCCTGATGGGAAAATAGATTGACCTGTGCCTGTCCCAACACCAAGAGCTAGTCTCTCATTGGTTCCCCGTCTTCCCGTTCATCCTCAGGACAAATTGCAACCTGTACAGAACAGGAGGTTAAAGGTGCTGATGCTCCAAGTAGGGTGATTGCTATTAAAGTGGCTGGAATGGCGAACCCGAACACAAGGAGATGAGAAATGAGGTGCGTTTTAGAAACCTTTCCCCATCACACGGTGTACCATCTTCTGGGTTTCTCATGCATGTTTTTGATGTAGGAAGATGCCCTTGAACCTGGAGATTAGGGACCCATGCGATGGGTAGCACGCAGTATTACTTTAAAGGGTCTGCGTTTGCTCACCCAACCTCACCAAACCTCTCAGCCCCAAGAGTGTCCACCCTTATGTCTCATCCAGCTGTGGGTCTAGATATGGTCAATCCAGGTTGCATCACAGCCCCTGAACGAATTGTGTAAGAATTTCTCTCTCTTTCACTGTCTTTGTTTCATGGGTTTTTAAAAGAAATTTATTTTTATAATGGGGTTTAGCTGCTTTTCACGGCTGTGTTTATGCCGCTTTACACCCACTTGACACACTAACAGAGAAATATCAATACATAGGTTTTAAGATTATTAATAGTCAGATATATTCTTGTGCGGTGAATCGGGCGTGTTGAGTCCAGTTCTCTGAGCAAGGAGTAGGTCTTGTGTATTACATATTGGGTTTATGGAACGGTATCTGAGCTAACTTGAAACTCTTGTTTTATGTATCACCCCACCTCACCTATCCCGTTAAGCAGCCATAGTGTGTTTTCTGCATGTGTGACTCTGTTCTGTTTTGTAATTCAGTTCAAGTGTAACGGTTTTTACATTCCCTCTATAAGTGACATCTTATGAGAAGTGTCCTTTTCTGTGTGACTTATTTCACTTAGAATCTTCGTACCTAAATCCACTCATCATGCTTCTACTAGCCTTTTTACATTGATTTCATGGCTGAGTGATATTCTATTGTACATAAGGACCACAACTTTTTTATCCATTTTTCTCTTTCCTGGGATATTTTAGGTGGAATGAAGTGGAGGTCCTTGTCAACAGAGCAGCCCTAAACTTTGGGGTGCTTGTGTCTTGCTGATTTTTAATTTTCCCACTTTATACCCCCATGCGTGGAAGTGCCCTATGCTCTCTAAGCTGTGTTTTTTAGATGTTTCAGGACACACCGTACACTTCTCCAGAGTGGCTGTTGGCAATTTACATCCCGCCCATCAGTGTAGCAAGGCTCCCATTTCTCCATGGCCTGTCCTGCATTTCTGGTTTTGACACTTTTTTCAGCATGGCCCTTTTGACCGATGGGAAGCGAGACTTCTTTGTAGCGCTGATTTGCCTTTCCAGGTTGCTTGGTTGGCCAAAAAGGGCGTATGCGTTTTTTCCTGAATATATTCAGGAAAAAACGCATACGCCCTTTTTGGCCAAGTGCATCATTGTCAACGTTTTGCCGCTTTTCATGTGCATTAAAGGCGATTCGAATCTACCTTCTGAAATCTGTTTCCTGCAATTCTGCCTTGATTTCAATTCCTCGTCTTTGCCTTCCCTCAATATATTTGTGGACGAGAGTTATCATTTATAACTCTGTAGGATTGTCAATTGCAGTGCCCTGAAGTTCCATTTTACAACTCGCTTTTTCGGGAGGTGGCCACAAAAGCGCAGGATGGCTTCAGGCCCTGTTCTGGTTCCGGGGGGCAGGCTAAGACTGTGGTTAATTCTTCTTCCTGATGGGAAAATAGAGTGACCTGTGCCTGTCCCAACACCAAGAGCTAGTCTCTCATTGGTTCCCCGTCTTCCCTTTCATCCTCTGGACAAATTGCAACCTGTACGGAACAGGAGGTTAAAGGTGCTGATGCTCCAAGTAGGGAGATTGCTAGTAAAGTGGCTGGAATGGCGAACCCGAGAACAAGGAGATGAGAAATGAGGTGCGTTTTAGAAACCTTTCCCCATCACACGGTGTACCATCTTCTGGGTTTCTCATGCATGTTTTCGATGTAGGAAGATGCCCTTGAACCTGGAGATTTGGGAACCATGCGATGGGTAGCACGCAGTATTACTTTAAAGGGTCTGCGTTTGCTCACCCAACCTCACCAAACCTCTCAGCCCCAAGAGTGTCCACCCTTATGTCTCATCCAGCTGTGGGTCTAGATATGGTCAATCCAGGTTGCATCACAGCCCCTGAACGAATTGTGTAAGAATTTCTCTCTCTTTCACTGTCTTTGTTTCATGGGTTTTTAAAAGTAATTTCTTTTTATAATGGGGTTTAGCTGCTTTTCACGGCTGTGTTTATGCAGCTTTACAACCACTTGACACACTAACAGAGAGATATCAATACATAGGTTTTAAGATTATTACTAGTCAGATATATTCTTGTGCGTTGAATCGGGCGTGTTGAGTCCAGTTCTCTGAGCAAGGAGTAGGTCTTGTCTATTACATATTGGGTTTATGGAACGGTATCTGAGCTAATTTGAAACTCTTGTTTTATGCATCACCCCACCTCACTTTTCCCGTTAAGCAGCCATAGTGTGTTTTCTGCATGTGTGACTCTGTTCTGTTTTGTAATTCAGTTCAAGTGTAACGGTTTTTACATTCCCCCTATAAGTGACACCTTATGAGAAGTGTCCTTTTCTGTGTGACTTATTTCACTTAGAATCGTCGTACCTAAATCCACTCATCATGCTGCTACTAGCCTTATGACATTGATTTCATGGCTGAGTGGTATTCCATTGTACATAAGGACCTCAAATTTTTTATCCATTATTCGCTTTCCTGGGATATTTAAGGTGGAATGAAGTGGAGGTCCTTGTCAACAGAGCAGCCCTAAACTTTGAGGTGCTTGTGTCTTGCTGATTTTTAGTTTTCCCACTTTATACCCCCATGCGTGGAAGTGCCCTATGCTCTCTAAGCTGTGTTTTTTAGATGTTTCAGGACACACCGTACACTTCTCCAGAGTGGCTGTTGGCAATTTACATCCCGCCCATCAGTGTAGCAAGGCTCCCATTTCTCCATGGCCTGTCCTGCATTTCTGGTTTTGACACTTTTTTCAGCATGGCCCTTTTGACCGATGGGAAGCGAGACTTCTTTGTAGCGCTGATTTGCCTTTCCAGGTTGCTTGGTTGGCCAAAAAGGGCGTATGCGTTTTTTCCTGAATATATTCAGGAAAAAACGCATACGCCCTTTTTGGCCCAGGGCATCATTGTCAACGTTTTTCCGCTTTCCATGTGCTTTAAAGGCGATTCGAATCTACCTCCTGAAATCTGTTTCCTGCAATTCTGCCTTGAATTCAATTCCTCGTCTTTGCCTTCCCTCAATATATTTGTGGACGAGAGTTATCATTTATAACTCTGTAGGATTGTGAATTGCAGTGCCCTGAGGCTCCATTTTACAACTCGCTTTTTCGGGAGGTGGCCGCAAAATCTCAGGATGGCTTCAGGCCCTGTTCTGGTTCCGGGGGGCAGGCTTAGCCTGTGGTTAATTCTTCTTCCTGATGGGAAAATAGATTGACCTGTGCCTGTCCCAACACCAAGAGCTAGTCTCTCATTGGTTCCCCGTCTTCCCTTTCATCCTCTGGACAAATTGCAACCTGTACGGAACAGGAGGTTAAAGGTGCTGATGCTCCAAGTAGGGAGATTGCTAGTAAAGTGGCTGGAATGGCGAACCCGAGAACAAGGAGATGAGAAATGAGGTGCGTTTTAGAAACCTTTCCCCATCACACGGTGTACCATCTTCTGGGTTTCTCATGCATGTTTTCGATGTAGGAAGATGCCCTTGAACCTGGAGATTTGGGAACCATGCGATGGGTAGCACGCAGTATTACTTTAAAGGGTCTGCGTTTGCTCACCCAACCTCACCAAACCTCTCAGCCCCAAGAGTGTCCACCCTTATGTCTCATCCAGCTGTGGGTCTAGATATGGTCAATCCAGGTTGCATCACAGCCCCTGAACGAATTGTGTAAGAATTTCTCTCTCTTTCACTGTCTTTGTTTCATGGGTTTTTAAAAGTAATTTCTTTTTATAATGGGGTTTAGCTGCTTTTCACGGCTGTGTTTATGCAGCTTTACAACCACTTGACACACTAACAGAGAGATATCAATACATAGGTTTTAAGATTATTACTAGTCAGATATATTCTTGTGCGTTGAATCGGGCGTGTTGAGTCCAGTTCTCTGAGCAAGGAGTAGGTCTTGTCTATTACATATTGGGTTTATGGAACGGTATCTGAGCTAATTTGAAACTCTTGTTTTATGCATCACCCCACCTCACTTTTCCCGTTAAGCAGCCATAGTGTGTTTTCTGCATGTGTGACTCTGTTCTGTTTTGTAATTCAGTTCAAGTGTAACGGTTTTTACATTCCCCCTATAAGTGACACCTTATGAGAAGTGTCCTTTTCTGTGTGACTTATTTCACTTAGAATCGTCGTACCTAAATCCACTCATCATGCTGCTACTAGCCTTATGACATTGATTTCATGGCTGAGTGGTATTCCATTGTACATAAGGACCTCAAATTTTTTATCCATTATTCGCTTTCCTGGGATATTTAAGGTGGAATGAAGTGGAGGTCCTTGTCAACAGAGCAGCCCTAAACTTTGAGGTGCTTGTGTCTTGCTGATTTTTAGTTTTCCCACTTTATACCCCCATGCGTGGAAGTGCCCTATGCTCTCTAAGCTGTGTTTTTTAGATGTTTCAGGACACACCGTACACTTCTCCAGAGTGGCTGTTGGCAATTTACATCCCGCCCATCAGTGTAGCAAGGCTCCCATTTCTCCATGGCCTGTCCTGCATTTCTGGTTTTGACACTTTTTTCAGCATGGCCCTTTTGACCGATGGGAAGCGAGACTTCTTTGTAGCGCTGATTTGCCTTTCCAGGTTGCTTGGTTGGCCAAAAAGGGCGTATGCGTTTTTTCCTGAATATATTCAGGAAAAAACGCATACGCCCTTTTTGGCCCAGGGCATCATTGTCAACGTTTTTCCGCTTTCCATGTGCTTTAAAGGCGATTCGAATCTACCTCCTGAAATCTGTTTCCTGCAATTCTGCCTTGAATTCAATTCCTCGTCTTTGCCTTCCCTCAATATATTTGTGGACGAGAGTTATCATTTATAACTCTGTAGGATTGTGAATTGCAGTGCCCTGAGGCTCCATTTTACAACTCGCTTTTTCGGGAGGTGGCCGCAAAATCTCAGGATGGCTTCAGGCCCTGTTCTGGTTCCGGGGGGCAGGCTTAGCCTGTGGTTAATTCTTCTTCCTGATGGGAAAATAGATTGACCTGTGCCTGTCCCAACACCAAGAGCTAGTCTCTCATTGGTTCCCCGTCTTCCCGTTCATTCTCAGGACAAATTGCAACCTGTACAGAACAGGAGGTTAAAGGTGCTGATGCTCCAAGTAGGGAGATTGCTAGTAAAGTGGCTGGAATGGGGAACCTGAGAACAAGGAGATGAGAAATGAGGTGCATTTTAGAAACCTTTCCCCATCACACGGTGTACCATCATCTGGGTTTCTCATGCATGTTTTTGATGTAGGAAGATGCCCTTGAACCTGGAGATTAGGGACCCATGCGATGGGTAGCACGCAGTATTACTTTAAAGGGTCTGCGTTTGCTCACCCAACCTCACCATACCTCTCAGCCCCAAGAGTGTCCACCCTTATGTCTCATCCAGCTGTGGGTCTAGATATGGTCAATCCAGGTTGCATCACAGCCCCTGAACGAATTGTGTAAGAATTTCTCTCTCTTTCACTGTCTTTGTTTCATGTGTTTTTAAAAGTAATTTATTTTTATAATGGGGTTTAGCTGCTTTTCACGGTTGTGTTTATGCCGCTTTACACCCACTTGTCACACTAACAGAGAGATATCAATACATAGGTTTTAAGATTATTACTAGTCAGATATATTCTTGTGCGTTGAATCAGGCGTGTTGAGTCCAGTTCTCTGAGCAAGGAGTAGGTCTTGTCTATTACATATTGGGTTTATGGAACGGTATCTGAGCTAATTTGAAACTCTTGTTTTATGTATCACCCCACCTCACCTTTCCCGTTAAGCAGCCATAGTGTGTTTTCTGCATGTGTGACTCTGTTCTGTTTTGTAATTCAGTTCAAGTGTAACGGTTTTTACATTCCCTCTATAAGTGACACCTTATGAGAAGTGTCCTTTTCTGTGTGACTTATTTCACTTAGAATCGTCGTACCTAAATCCACTCATCATGCTGCTACTAGCCTTTTTACATTGATTTCATGGCTGAGTGATATTCCATTGTACATAAGGACCACAACTTGTTTATCCATTTTTCTCTTTCCTGGGATATTTTAGGTGGAATGAAGTGGAGGTCCTTGTCAACAGAGCAGCCCTAAACTTTGGGGTGCTTGTGTCTTGCTGATTTTTAATTTTCCCACTTTATACCCCCATTCGTGGAAGTGCCCTATGCTCTCTAAGCTGTGTTTTTTAGATGTTTCAGGACACACCGTACACTTCTCCAGAGTGGCTGTTGGCAATTTACATCCCGCCCATCAGTGTAGCAAGGCTCCCATTTCTCCATGGCCTGTCCTGCATTTCTGGTTTTGACACTTTTTTCAGCATGGCCCTTTTGACCGATGGGAAGCGAGACTTCTTTGTAGCGCTGATTTGCCTTTCCAGGTTGCTTGGTTGGCCAAAAAGGGCGTATGCATTTTTTCCTGAATATATTCAGGAAAAAACGCATACGCCCTTTTTGGCCAAGGGCATTATTGTCAACGTTTTGCCGCTTTTCATGTGCTTTAAAGGCGATTCGAATCTACCTCCGGAAATCTGTTTCCTGCAATTCTGCCTTGATTTCAATTCCTCGTCTTTGCCTTCCCTCAATATATTTGTGGACGAGAGTTATCATTTATAACTCTGTAGGATTGTCAATTGCAGTGCCCTGAAGTTCCATTTTACAACTCGCTTTTTCGGGAGGTGGCCACAAAAGCGCAGGATGGCTTCAGGCCCTGTTCTGGTTCCGGGGGGCAGGCTAAGACTGTGGTTAATTCTTCTTCCTGATGGGAAAATAGAGTGACCTGTGCCTGTCCCAACACCAAGAGCTAGTCTCTCATTGGTTCCCCGTCTTCCCTTTCATCCTCTGGACAAATTGCAACCTGTACGGAACAGGAGGTTAAAGGTGCTGATGCTCCAAGTAGGGAGATTGCTAGTAAAGTGGCTGGAATGGCGAACCCGAGAACAAGGAGATGAGAAATGAGGTGCGTTTTAGAAACCTTTCCCCATCACACGGTGTACCATCTTCTGGGTTTCTCATGCATGTTTTCGATGTAGGAAGATGCCCTTGAACCTGGAGATTTGGGACCCATGCGATGGGTAGCACGCAGTATTACTTTAAAGGGTCTGCGTTTGCTCACCCAACCTCACCAAACCTCTCAGCCCCAAGAGTGTCCACCCTTATGTCTCATCCAGCTGTGGGTCTAGATATGGTCAATCCAGGTTGCATCACAGCCCCTGAACGAATTGTGTAAGAATTTCTCTCTCTTTCACTGTCTTTGTTTCATGGGTTTTTAAAAGTAATTTCTTTTTATAATGGGGTTTAGCTGCTTTTCACGGCTGTGTTTATGCAGCTTTACAACCACTTGACACACTAACAGAGAGATATCAATACATAGGTTTTAAGATTATTACTAGTCAGATATATTCTTGTGCGTTGAATCGGGCGTGTTGAGTCCAGTTCTCTGAGCAAGGAGTAGGTCTTGTCTATTACATATTGGGTTTATGGAACGGTATCTGAGCTAATTTGAAACTCTTGTTTTATGCATCACCCCACCTCACTTTTCCCGTTAAGCAGCCATAGTGTGTTTTCTGCATGTGTGACTCTGTTCTGTTTTGTAATTCAGTTCAAGTGTAACGGTTTTTACATTCCCCCTATAAGTGACACCTTATGAGAAGTGTCCTTTTCTGTGTGACTTATTTCACTTAGAATCGTCGTACCTAAATCCACTCATCATGCTGCTACTAGCCTTATGACATTGATTTCATGGCTGAGTGGTATTCCATTGTACATAAGGACCTCAAATTTTTTATCCATTATTCGCTTTCCTGGGATATTTAAGGTGGAATGAAGTGGAGGTCCTTGTCAACAGAGCAGCCCTAAACTTTGAGGTGCTTGTGTCTTGCTGATTTTTAGTTTTCCCACTTTATACCCCCATGCGTGGAAGTGCCCTATGCTCTCTAAGCTGTGTTTTTTAGATGTTTCAGGACACACCGTACACTTCTCCAGAGTGGCTGTTGGCAATTTACATCCCGCCCATCAGTGTAGCAAGGCTCCCATTTCTCCATGGCCTGTCCTGCATTTCTGGTTTTGACACTTTTTTCAGCATGGCCCTTTTGACCGATGGGAAGCGAGACTTCTTTGTAGCGCTGATTTGCCTTTCCAGGTTGCTTGGTTGGCCAAAAAGGGCGTATGCGTTTTTTCCTGAATATATTCAGGAAAAAACGCATACGCCCTTTTTGGCCCAGGGCATCATTGTCAACGTTTTTCCGCTTTCCATGTGCTTTAAAGGCGATTCGAATCTACCTCCTGAAATCTGTTTCCTGCAATTCTGCCTTGAATTCAATTCCTCGTCTTTGCCTTCCCTCAATATATTTGTGGACGAGAGTTATCATTTATAACTCTGTAGGATTGTGAATTGCAGTGCCCTGAGGCTCCATTTTACAACTCGCTTTTTCGGGAGGTGGCCGCAAAATCTCAGGATGGCTTCAGGCCCTGTTCTGGTTCCGGGGGGCAGGCTTAGCCTGTGGTTAATTCTTCTTCCTGATGGGAAAATAGATTGACCTGTGCCTGTCCCAACACCAAGAGCTAGTCTCTCATTGGTTCCCCGTCTTCCCGTTCATTCTCAGGACAAATTGCAACCTGTACAGAACAGGAGGTTAAAGGTGCTGATGCTCCAAGTAGGGAGATTGCTAGTAAAGTGGCTGGAATGGCGAACCCGAGAACAAGGAGATGAGAAATGAGGTGCGTTTTAGAAACCTTTCCCCATCACACGGTGTACCATCTTCTGGGTTTCTCATGCATGTTTTTGATGTAGGAAGATGCCCTTGAACCTGGAGATTAGGGACCCATGCAATGGGTAGCACGCAGTATTACTTTAAAGGGTCTGCGTTTGCTCACCCAACCTCACCAAACCTCTCAGCCCCAAGAGTGTCCACCCTTATGTCTCATCCAGCTGTGGGTCTAGATATGGTCAATCCAGGTTGCATCACAGCCCCTGAACGAATTGTGTAAGAATTTCTCTCTCTTTCACTGTCTTTGTTTCATGGGTTTTTAAAAGTAATTTATTTTTATAATGAGCTTTAGCTGCTTTTCACGGCTGTGTTTATGCCGCTTTACACCCACTTGACACACTAACAGAGAGATATCAATACATAGGTTTTAAGATTATTACTAGTCAGATATATTCTTGTGCGGTGAATCGGGCGTGTTGAGTCCAGTTCTCTGAGCAAGGAGTAGGTCTTGTCTATTACATATTGGGTTTATGGAACGGTATCTGAGCTAATTTCAAACTCTTGTTTTATGTATCACCCCACCTCACCTTTCCCGTTAAGCAGCCATAGTGTGTTTTCTGCATGTGTGACTCTGTTCTGTTTTGTAATTCAGTTCAAGTGTAACGGTTTTTACATTCCCTCTATAAGTGACACCTTATGAGAAGTGTCCTTTTCTGTGTGACTTATTTCACTTAGAATCGTCGTACCTAAATCCACTCATCATGCTGCTACTAGCCTTATGACATTGATTTCATGGCTGAGTGGTATTCCATTGTACATAAGGACCTCAAATTTTTTATCCATTTTTGGCTTTCCTGGGATATTTAAGGTGGAATGAAGTGGAGGTCCTTGTCAACAGAGCAGCCCTAAACTTTGGGGTGCTTGTGTCTTGCTGATTTTTAATTTTCCCACTTTATACCCCCATGCGTGGAAGTGCCCTATGCTCTCTAAGCTGTGTTTTTTAGATGTTTCAGGACACACCATACACTTCTCGAGAGTGGCTGTTGGCAATTTACATCCCGCCCATCAGTGTAGCAAGGCTCCCATTTCTCCATGGCCTGTCCTGCATTTCTGGTTTTGACACTTTTTTCAGCATGGCCCTTTTGACCGATGGGAAGCGAGACTTCTTTGTAGCGCTGATTTGCCTTTCCAGGTTGCTTGGTTGGCCAAAAAGGGCGTATGCGTTTTTTCCTGAATATATTCAGGAAAAAACGCATACGCCCTTTTTGGCCAAGGGCATCATTGTCAACGTTTTGCCGCTTTTCATGTGCTTTAAAGGCGATTCGAATCTACCTCCTGAAATCTGTTTCCTGCAATTCTGCCTTGATTTCAATTCCTCGTCTTTGCCTTCCCTCAATATATTTGTGGACGAGAGTTATCATTTATAACTCTTCAGGTTTGTGAATTGCAGTGCCCTGAAGCTCCATTTTACAACTCGCTTTTTCGGGAGCTGGCCGCAAAAGCGCAGGATGGCTTCAGGCCCTGTTCTGGTTCCGGGGGGCAGGCTGAGCCTGTGGTTAATTCTTCTTCCTGATGGGAAAATAGAGTGACCTGTGCCTGTCCCAACACCAAGAGCTAGTCTCACATTTTTTCCCATTCTTCCCGTTCATCCTCAGGACAAATTGCAACCTGTACGGAACAGGAGGTTAAAGGTGCTGATGCTCCAAGTAGGGAGATTGCTAGTAAAGTGGCTGGAATGGGGAACCTGAGAACAAGGAGATGAGAAATGAGGTGCATTTTAGAAACCTTTCCCCATCACACGGTGTACCATCATCTGGGTTTCTCATGCATGTTTTTGATGTAGGAAGATGCCCTTGAACCTGGAGATTAGGGACCCATGCGATGGGTAGCACGCAGTATTACTTTAAAGGGTCTGCGTTTGCTCACCCAACCTCACCATACCTCTCAGCCCCAAGAGTGTCCACCCTTATGTCTCATCCAGCTGTGGGTCTAGATATGGTCAATCCAGGTTGCATCACAGCCCCTGAACGAATTGTGTAAGAATTTCTCTCTCTTTCACTGTCTTTGTTTCATGTGTTTTTAAAAGTAATTTATTTTTATAATGGGGTTTAGCTGCTTTTCACGGTTGTGTTTATGCCGCTTTACACCCACTTGTCACACTAACAGAGAGATATCAATACATAGGTTTTAAGATTATTACTAGTCAGATATATTCTTGTGCGTTGAATCAGGCGTGTTGAGTCCAGTTCTCTGAGCAAGGAGTAGGTCTTGTCTATTACATATTGGGTTTATGGAACGGTATCTGAGCTAATTTGAAACTCTTGTTTTATGTATCACCCCACCTCACCTTTCCCGTTAAGCAGCCATAGTGTGTTTTCTGCATGTGTGACTCTGTTCTGTTTTGTAATTCAGTTCAAGTGTAACGGTTTTTACATTCCCTCTATAAGTGACACCTTATGAGAAGTGTCCTTTTCTGTGTGACTTATTTCACTTAGAATCGTCGTACCTAAATCCACTCATCATGCTGCTACTAGCCTTTTTACATTGATTTCATGGCTGAGTGATATTCCATTGTACATAAGGACCACAACTTGTTTATCCATTTTTCTCTTTCCTGGGATATTTTAGGTGGAATGAAGTGGAGGTCCTTGTCAACAGAGCAGCCCTAAACTTTGGGGTGCTTGTGTCTTGCTGATTTTTAATTTTCCCACTTTATACCCCCATTCGTGGAAGTGCCCTATGCTCTCTAAGCTGTGTTTTTTAGATGTTTCAGGACACACCGTACACTTCTCCAGAGTGGCTGTTGGCAATTTACATCCCGCCCATCAGTGTAGCAAGGCTCCCATTTCTCCATGGCCTGTCCTGCATTTCTGGTTTTGACACTTTTTTCAGCATGGCCCTTTTGACCGATGGGAAGCGAGACTTCTTTGTAGCGCTGATTTGCCTTTCCAGGTTGCTTGGTTGGCCAAAAAGGGCGTATGCATTTTTTCCTGAATATATTCAGGAAAAAACGCATACGCCCTTTTTGGCCAAGGGCATTATTGTCAACGTTTTGCCGCTTTTCATGTGCTTTAAAGGCGATTCGAATCTACCTCCGGAAATCTGTTTCCTGCAATTCTGCCTTGATTTCAATTCCTCGTCTTTGCCTTCCCTCAATATATTTGTGGACGAGAGTTATCATTTATAACTCTGTAGGATTGTGAATTGCAGTGCCCTGAAACTCCATTTTACAACTCGCTTTTTTGGGAGGTGGCCGCAAAAGCACAGGATGGCTTCAGACCCTGTTCTGGTTCAGGGGGGCAGGCTGAGCCTGTGGTTAATTCTTCTTCCTGATGGGAAAATAGAGTGACCTGTGCCTGTCCCAACACCAAGAGCTAGTCTCTCATTGGTTCCCCGTCTTCCCGTTCATCCTCAGGACAAATTGCAACCTGTACGGAACAGGAGGTTAAAGGTGCTGATGCTCCAAGTAGGGAGATTGCTAGTAAAGTGGCTGGAATGGCGAACCTGAGAACAAGGAGATAAGAAATGAGGTGCGTTTTAGAAACCTTTCCCCATCACACGGTGTACCATCTTCTGGGTTTCTCATGCATGTTTTTGATGTAGGAAGATGCCCTTGAACCTGGAGATTAGGGACCCATGCGATGGGTAGCACGCAGTATTACTTTAAAGGGTCTGCGTTTGCTCACCCAACCTCACCAAACCTCTCAGCCCCAAGAGTGTCCACCCTTATGTCTCATCCAGCTGTGGGTCTAGATATGGTCAATCCAGGTTGCATCACAGCCCCTGAACGAATTGTGTAAGAATTTCTCTCTCTTTCACTGTCTTTGTTTCATGTGTTTTTAAAAGTAATTTATTTTTATAATGGGGTTTAGCTGCTTTTCACGGCTGTGTTTATGCCGCTTTACACCCACTTGACACACTAACAGAGAAATATCAATACATAGGTTTTAAGATTATTACTAGTCAGATATATTCTTGTGCGTTGAATCAGGCGTGTTGAGTCCAGTTCTCTGAGCAAGGAGTAGGTCTTGTCTATTACATATTGCGTTTATGGAACGGTATCTGAGCTAATTTCAAACTCTTGTTTTATGTATCACCCCACCTCACCTTTCCCGTTAAGCAGCCATAGTGTGTTTTCTGCATGTGTGACTCTGTTCTGTTTTGTAATTCCGTTCAAGTGTAACGGTTTTTACATTCCCTCTATAAGTGACACCTTATGAGAAGTGTCCTTTTCTGTGTGACTTATTTCACTTAGAATCGTCGTACCTAAATCCACTCATCATGCTGCTACTAGCCTTATGACATTGATTTCATGGCTGAGTGATATTCCATTGTACATAAGGACCACAACTTTTTTATCCATTTTTCTCTTTCCTGGGATATTGAAGGTGGAATGAAGTGGAGGTCCTTGTCAACAGAGCAGCCCTAAACTTTGGGGTGCTTGTGTCTTGCTGATTTTTAATTTTCCCACTTTATACCCCCATGCGTGGAAGTGCCCTATGCTCTCTAAGCTGTGTTTTTTAGATGTTTCAGGACACACCATACACTTCTCGAGAGTGGCTGTTGGCAATTTACATCCCGCCCATCAGTGTAGCAAGGCTCCCATTTCTCCATGGCCTGTCCTGCATTTCTGGTTTTGACACTTTTTTCAGCATGGCCCTTTTGACCGATGGGAAGCGAGACTTCTTTGTAGCGCTGATTTGCCTTTCCAGGTTGCTTGGTTGGCCAAAAAGGGCGTATGCGTTTTTTCCTGAATATATTCAGGAAAAAACGCATACGCCCTTTTTGGCCAAGGGCATCATTGTCAACGTTTTGCCGCTTTTCATGTGCTTTAATGGCGATTCGAATCTACCTCCTGAAATCTGTTTCCTGCAATTCTGCCTTGATTTCAATTCCTCGTCTTTGCCTTCCCTCAATATATTTGTGGACCAGAGTTATCATTTATAACTCTGTAGGATTGTGAATTGCAGTGCCCTGAAGCTCCATTTTACAACTCGCTTTTTCGGGAGGTGGCCGCAAAAGCGCAGGATGGCGTCAGGCCCTGTTCTGGTTCCGGGGGGCAGGCTGAGCCTGTGGTTAATTCTTCTTCCTGATGGGAAAATAGACTGACCTGTGCCTGTCCCAACACCAAAAGCTAGTCTCTCATTGGTTCCCCGTCTTCCCGTTCATCCTCAGGACAAATTGCAACCTGTATGGAACAGGAGGTTAAAGGTGCTGATGCTCCAAGTAGGGAGATTGCTAGTAAAGTGGCTGGAATGGCGAACCTGAGAACAAGGAGATGAGAAATGAGGTGCGTTTTAGAAACCTTTCCCCATCACACGGTGTACCATCTTCTGGGTTTCTCATGCATGTTTTTGATGTAGGAAGATGCCCTTGAACCTGGAGATTAGGGACCCATGCGATGGGTAGCACGCAGTATTACTTTAAAGGGTCTGCGTTTGCTCACCCAACCTCACCATACCTCTCAGCCCCAAGAGTGTCCACCCTTATGTCTCATCCAGCTGTGGGTCTAGATATGGTCAATCCAGGTTGCATCACAGCCCCTGAACGAATTGTGTAAGAATTTCTCTCTCTTTCACTGTCTTTGTTTCATGTGTTTTTAAAAGTAATTTATTTTTATAATGGGGTTTAGCTGCTTTTCACGGTTGTGTTTATGCCGCTTTACACCCACTTGACACACTAACAGAGAGATATCAATACATAGGTTTTAAGATTATTACTAGTCAGATATATTCTTGTGCGTTGAATCAGGCGTGTTGAGTCCAGTTCTCTGAGCAAGGAGTAGGTCTTGTCTATTACATATTGGGTTTATGGAACGGTATCTGAGCTAATTTGAAACTCTTGTTTTATGTATCACCCCACCTCACCTTTCCCCTTAAGCAGCCATAGTGTGTTTTCTGCATGTGTGACTCTGTTCTGTTTTGTAATTCAGTTCTAGTGTAACGGTTTTTACATTCCCTCTATAAGTGACACCTTATGAGAAGTGTCCTTTTCTGTGTGACTTATTTCACTTAGAATCGTCGTACCTAAATCCACTCATCATGCTGCTACTAGCCTTTTTACATTGATTTCATGGCTGAGTGATATTCCATTGTACATAAGGACCACAACTTTTTTATCCATTTTTCTCTTTCCTGGGATATTTTAGGTGGAATGAAGTGGAGGTCCTTGTCAACAGAGCAGCCCTAAACTTTGGGGTGCTTGTGTCTTGCTGATTTTTAATTTTCCTACTTTATACACCTATTCGTGGAAGTGCCCTATGCTCTCTAAGCTGTGTTTTTTAGATGTTTCAGGACACACCGTACACTTCTCCAGAGTGGCTGTTGGCAATTTACATCCCACCCATCAGTGTAGCAAGGCTCCCATTTCTCCATGGCCTGTCCTGCATTTCTGGTTTTGACACTTTTTTCAGCATGGCCCTTTTGACTGATGGGAAGCGAGACTTCTTTGTAGCGCTGATTTGCCTTTCCAGGTTGCTTGGTTGGCCAAAAAGGGCGTATGCGTTTTTTCCTGAATATATTCAGGAAAAAATGCATACGCCCTTTTTGGCCAAGGGCATTATTGTCAACGTTTTGCCGCTTTTCATGTGCTTTAAAGGCGATTCGAATCTACCTCCTGAAATCTGTTTCCTGCAATTCTGCCTTGATTTCAATTCCTCGTCTTTGCCTTCCCTCAATATATTTGTGGACGAGAGTTATCATTTATAACTCTGTAGGATTGTGAATTGCAGTGCCCTGAAACTCCATTTTACAACTCGCTTTTTTGGGAGGTGGCCGCAAAAGCACAGGATGGCTTCAGACCCTGTTCTGGTTCAGGGGGGCAGGCTGAGCCTGTGGTTAATTCTTCTTCCTGATGGGAAAATAGAGTGACCTGTGCCTGTCCCAACACCAAGAGCTAGTCTCTCATTGGTTCCCCGTCTTCCCGTTCATCCTCAGGACAAATTGCAACCTGTACGGAACAGGAGGTTAAAGGTGCTGATGCTCCAAGTAGGGAGATTGCTAGTAAAGTGGCTGGAATGGCGAACCTGAGAACAAGGAGATAAGAAATGAGGTGCGTTTTAGAAACCTTTCCCCATCACACGGTGTACCATCTTCTGGGTTTCTCATGCATGTTTTTGATGTAGGAAGATGCCCTTGAACCTGGAGATTAGGGACCCATGCGATGGGTAGCACGCAGTATTACTTTAAAGGGTCTGCGTTTGCTCACCCAACCTCACCAAACCTCTCAGCCCCAAGAGTGTCCACCCTTATGTCTCATCCAGCTGTGGGTCTAGATATGGTCAATCCAGGTTGCATCACAGCCCCTGAACGAATTGTGTAAGAATTTCTCTCTCTTTCACTGTCTTTGTTTCATGTGTTTTTAAAAGTAATTTATTTTTATAATGGGGT
The DNA here is from genome assembly GCF_965194825.1 of Balaenoptera physalus. Classification (NCBI taxonomy): domain Eukaryota; kingdom Metazoa; phylum Chordata; class Mammalia; order Artiodactyla; family Balaenopteridae; genus Balaenoptera; species Balaenoptera physalus. The sequence goes on along the minus strand of NW_028126328.1, from coordinate 435,466 downwards.
TTAGCTGCTTTTCACGGCTGTGTTTATGCCGCTTTACACCCACTTGACACACTAACAGAGAAATATCAATACATAGGTTTTAAGATTATTACTAGTCAGATATATTCTTGTGCGTTGAATCAGGCGTGTTGAGTCCAGTTCTCTGAGCAAGGAGTAGGTCTTGTCTATTACATATTGCGTTTATGGAACGGTATCTGAGCTAATTTCAAACTCTTGTTTTATGTATCACCCCACCTCACCTTTCCCGTTAAGCAGCCATAGTGTGTTTTCTGCATGTGTGACTCTGTTCTGTTTTGTAATTCAGTTCAAGTGTAACGGTTTTTACATTCCCTCTATAAGTGACACCTTATGAGAAGTGTCCTTTTCTGTGTGACTTATTTCACTTAGAATCGTCGTACCTAAATCCACTCATCATGCTGCTACTAGCCTTATGACATTGATTTCATGGCTGAGTGGTATTCCATTGTACATAAGGACCACAACTTTTTTATCCATTTTTCTCTTTCCTGGGATATTGAAGGTGGAATGAAGTGGAGGTCCTTGTCAACAGAGCAGCCCTAAACTTTGGGGTGCTTGTGTCTTGCTGATTTTTAATTTTCCCACTTTATACCCCCATGCGTGGAAGTGCCCTATGCTCTCTAAGCTGTGTTTTTTAGATGTTTCAGGACACACCGTACACTTCTCCAGAGTGGCTGTTGGCAATTTACATCCCGCCCATCAGTGTAGCAAGGCTCCCATTTCTCCATGGCCTGTCCTGCATTTCTGGTTTTGACACTTTTTTCAGCATGGCCCTTTTGACCGATGGGAAGCGAGACTTCTTTGTAGCGCTGATTTGCCTTTCCAGGTTGCTTGGTTGGCCAAAAAGGGCGTATGCGTTTTTTCCTGAATATATTCAGGAAAAAACGCATACGCCCTTTTTGGCCCAGGGCATCATTGTCAACGTTTTTCCGCTTTCCATGTGCTTTAAAGGCGATTCGAATCTACCTCCTGAAATCTGTTTCCTGCAATTCTGCCTTGAATTCAATTCCTCGTCTTTGCCTTCCCTCAATATATTTGTGGACGAGAGTTATCATTTATAACTCTGTAGGATTGTGAATTGCAGTGCCCTGAGGCTCCATTTTACAACTCGCTTTTTCGGGAGGTGGCCGCAAAATCTCAGGATGGCTTCAGGCCCTGTTCTGGTTCCAGGGGGCAGGCTTAGCCTGTGGTTAATTCTTCTTCCTGATGGGAAAATAGATTGACCTGTGCCTGTCCCAACACCAAGAGCTAGTCTCTCATTGGTTCCCCGTCTTCCCGTTCATTCTCAGGACAAATTGCAACCTGTACAGAACAGGAGGTTAAAGGTGCTGATGCTCCAAGTAGGGAGATTGCTAGTAAAGTGGCTGGAATGGCGAACCCGAGAACAAGGAGATGAGAAATGAGGTGCGTTTTAGAAACCTTTCCCCATCACACGGTGTACCATCTTCTGGGTTTCTCATGCATGTTTTTGATGTAGGAAGATGCCCTTGAACCTGGAGATTAGGGACCCATGCAATGGGTAGCACGCAGTATTACTTTAAAGGGTCTGCGTTTGCTCACCCAACCTCACCAAACCTCTCAGCCCCAAGAGTGTCCACCCTTATGTCTCATCCAGCTGTGGGTCTAGATATGGTCAATCCAGGTTGCATCACAGCCCCTGAACGAATTGTGTAAGAATTTCTCTCTCTTTCACTGTCTTTGTTTCATGGGTTTTTAAAAGTAATTTATTTTTATAATGAGCTTTAGCTGCTTTTCACGGCTGTGTTTATGCCGCTTTACACCCACTTGACACACTAACAGAGAGATATCAATACATAGGTTTTAAGATTATTACTAGTCAGATATATTCTTGTGCGGTGAATCGGGCGTGTTGAGTCCAGTTCTCTGAGCAAGGAGTAGGTCTTGTCTATTACATATTGGGTTTATGGAACGGTATCTGAGCTAATTTCAAACTCTTGTTTTATGTATCACCCCACCTCACCTTTCCCGTTAAGCAGCCATAGTGTGTTTTCTGCATGTGTGACTCTGTTCTGTTTTGTAATTCAGTTCAAGTGTAACGGTTTTTACATTCCCTCTATAAGTGACACCTTATGAGAAGTGTCCTTTTCTGTGTGACTTATTTCACTTAGAATCGTCGTACCTAAATCCACTCATCATGCTGCTACTAGCCTTATGACATTGATTTCATGGCTGAGTGGTATTCCATTGTACATAAGGACCTCAAATTTTTTATCCATTTTTGGCTTTCCTGGGATATTTAAGGTGGAATGAAGTGGAGGTCCTTGTCAACAGAGCAGCCCTAAACTTTGGGGTGCTTGTGTCTTGCTGATTTTTAATTTTCCCACTTTATACCCCCATGCGTGGAAGTGCCCTATGCTCTCTAAGCTGTGTTTTTTAGATGTTTCAGGACACACCATACACTTCTCGAGAGTGGCTGTTGGCAATTTACATCCCGCCCATCAGTGTAGCAAGGCTCCCATTTCTCCATGGCCTGTCCTGCATTTCTGGTTTTGACACTTTTTTCAGCATGGCCCTTTTGACCGATGGGAAGCGAGACTTCTTTGTAGCGCTGATTTGCCTTTCCAGGTTGCTTGGTTGGCCAAAAAGGGCGTATGCGTTTTTTCCTGAATATATTCAGGAAAAAACGCATACGCCCTTTTTGGCCAAGGGCATCATTGTCAACGTTTTGCCGCTTTTCATGTGCTTTAAAGGCGATTCGAATCTACCTCCTGAAATCTGTTTCCTGCAATTCTGCCTTGATTTCAATTCCTCGTCTTTGCCTTCCCTCAATATATTTGTGGACGAGAGTTATCATTTATAACTCTTCAGGTTTGTGAATTGCAGTGCCCTGAAGCTCCATTTTACAACTCGCTTTTTCGGGAGCTGGCCGCAAAAGCGCAGGATGGCTTCAGGCCCTGTTCTGGTTCCGGGGGGCAGGCTGAGCCTGTGGTTAATTCTTCTTCCTGATGGGAAAATAGAGTGACCTGTGCCTGTCCCAACACCAAGAGCTAGTCTCACATTTTTTCCCATTCTTCCCGTTCATCCTCAGGACAAATTGCAACCTGTACGGAACAGGAGGTTAAAGGTGCTGATGCTCCAAGTAGGGAGATTGCTAGTAAAGTGGCTGGAATGGGGAACCTGAGAACAAGGAGATGAGAAATGAGGTGCATTTTAGAAACCTTTCCCCATCACACGGTGTACCATCATCTGGGTTTCTCATGCATGTTTTTGATGTAGGAAGATGCCCTTGAACCTGGAGATTAGGGACCCATGCGATGGGTAGCACGCAGTATTACTTTAAAGGGTCTGCGTTTGCTCACCCAACCTCACCATACCTCTCAGCCCCAAGAGTGTCCACCCTTATGTCTCATCCAGCTGTGGGTCTAGATATGGTCAATCCAGGTTGCATCACAGCCCCTGAACGAATTGTGTAAGAATTTCTCTCTCTTTCACTGTCTTTGTTTCATGTGTTTTTAAAAGTAATTTATTTTTATAATGGGGTTTAGCTGCTTTTCACGGTTGTGTTTATGCCGCTTTACACCCACTTGTCACACTAACAGAGAGATATCAATACATAGGTTTTAAGATTATTACTAGTCAGATATATTCTTGTGCGTTGAATCAGGCGTGTTGAGTCCAGTTCTCTGAGCAAGGAGTAGGTCTTGTCTATTACATATTGGGTTTATGGAACGGTATCTGAGCTAATTTGAAACTCTTGTTTTATGTATCACCCCACCTCACCTTTCCCGTTAAGCAGCCATAGTGTGTTTTCTGCATGTGTGACTCTGTTCTGTTTTGTAATTCAGTTCAAGTGTAACGGTTTTTACATTCCCTCTATAAGTGACACCTTATGAGAAGTGTCCTTTTCTGTGTGACTTATTTCACTTAGAATCGTCGTACCTAAATCCACTCATCATGCTGCTACTAGCCTTTTTACATTGATTTCATGGCTGAGTGATATTCCATTGTACATAAGGACCACAACTTGTTTATCCATTTTTCTCTTTCCTGGGATATTTTAGGTGGAATGAAGTGGAGGTCCTTGTCAACAGAGCAGCCCTAAACTTTGGGGTGCTTGTGTCTTGCTGATTTTTAATTTTCCCACTTTATACCCCCATTCGTGGAAGTGCCCTATGCTCTCTAAGCTGTGTTTTTTAGATGTTTCAGGACACACCGTACACTTCTCCAGAGTGGCTGTTGGCAATTTACATCCCGCCCATCAGTGTAGCAAGGCTCCCATTTCTCCATGGCCTGTCCTGCATTTCTGGTTTTGACACTTTTTTCAGCATGGCCCTTTTGACCGATGGGAAGCGAGACTTCTTTGTAGCGCTGATTTGCCTTTCCAGGTTGCTTGGTTGGCCAAAAAGGGCGTATGCATTTTTTCCTGAATATATTCAGGAAAAAACGCATACGCCCTTTTTGGCCAAGGGCATTATTGTCAACGTTTTGCCGCTTTTCATGTGCTTTAAAGGCGATTCGAATCTACCTCCGGAAATCTGTTTCCTGCAATTCTGCCTTGATTTCAATTCCTCGTCTTTGCCTTCCCTCAATATATTTGTGGACGAGAGTTATCATTTATAACTCTGTAGGATTGTCAATTGCAGTGCCCTGAAGTTCCATTTTACAACTCGCTTTTTCGGGAGGTGGCCACAAAAGCGCAGGATGGCTTCAGGCCCTGTTCTGGTTCCGGGGGGCAGGCTAAGACTGTGGTTAATTCTTCTTCCTGATGGGAAAATAGAGTGACCTGTGCCTGTCCCAACACCAAGAGCTAGTCTCTCATTGGTTCCCCGTCTTCCCTTTCATCCTCTGGACAAATTGCAACCTGTACGGAACAGGAGGTTAAAGGTGCTGATGCTCCAAGTAGGGAGATTGCTAGTAAAGTGGCTGGAATGGCGAACCCGAGAACAAGGAGATGAGAAATGAGGTGCGTTTTAGAAACCTTTCCCCATCACACGGTGTACCATCTTCTGGGTTTCTCATGCATGTTTTCGATGTAGGAAGATGCCCTTGAACCTGGAGATTTGGGAACCATGCGATGGGTAGCACGCAGTATTACTTTAAAGGGTCTGCGTTTGCTCACCCAACCTCACCAAACCTCTCAGCCCCAAGAGTGTCCACCCTTATGTCTCATCCAGCTGTGGGTCTAGATATGGTCAATCCAGGTTGCATCACAGCCCCTGAACGAATTGTGTAAGAATTTCTCTCTCTTTCACTGTCTTTGTTTCATGGGTTTTTAAAAGTAATTTCTTTTTATAATGGGGTTTAGCTGCTTTTCACGGCTGTGTTTATGCAGCTTTACAACCACTTGACACACTAACAGAGAGATATCAATACATAGGTTTTAAGATTATTACTAGTCAGATATATTCTTGTGCGTTGAATCGGGCGTGTTGAGTCCAGTTCTCTGAGCAAGGAGTAGGTCTTGTCTATTACATATTGGGTTTATGGAACGGTATCTGAGCTAATTTGAAACTCTTGTTTTATGCATCACCCCACCTCACTTTTCCCGTTAAGCAGCCATAGTGTGTTTTCTGCATGTGTGACTCTGTTCTGTTTTGTAATTCAGTTCAAGTGTAACGGTTTTTACATTCCCCCTATAAGTGACACCTTATGAGAAGTGTCCTTTTCTGTGTGACTTATTTCACTTAGAATCGTCGTACCTAAATCCACTCATCATGCTGCTACTAGCCTTATGACATTGATTTCATGGCTGAGTGGTATTCCATTGTACATAAGGACCTCAAATTTTTTATCCATTATTCGCTTTCCTGGGATATTTAAGGTGGAATGAAGTGGAGGTCCTTGTCAACAGAGCAGCCCTAAACTTTGAGGTGCTTGTGTCTTGCTGATTTTTAGTTTTCCCACTTTATACCCCCATGCGTGGAAGTGCCCTATGCTCTCTAAGCTGTGTTTTTTAGATGTTTCAGGACACACCGTACACTTCTCCAGAGTGGCTGTTGGCAATTTACATCCCGCCCATCAGTGTAGCAAGGCTCCCATTTCTCCATGGCCTGTCCTGCATTTCTGGTTTTGACACTTTTTTCAGCATGGCCCTTTTGACCGATGGGAAGCGAGACTTCTTTGTAGCGCTGATTTGCCTTTCCAGGTTGCTTGGTTGGCCAAAAAGGGCGTATGCGTTTTTTCCTGAATATATTCAGGAAAAAACGCATACGCCCTTTTTGGCCCAGGGCATCATTGTCAACGTTTTTCCGCTTTCCATGTGCTTTAAAGGCGATTCGAATCTACCTCCTGAAATCTGTTTCCTGCAATTCTGCCTTGAATTCAATTCCTCGTCTTTGCCTTCCCTCAATATATTTGTGGACGAGAGTTATCATTTATAACTCTGTAGGATTGTGAATTGCAGTGCCCTGAGGCTCCATTTTACAACTCGCTTTTTCGGGAGGTGGCCGCAAAATCTCAGGATGGCTTCAGGCCCTGTTCTGGTTCCGGGGGGCAGGCTTAGCCTGTGGTTAATTCTTCTTCCTGATGGGAAAATAGATTGACCTGTGCCTGTCCCAACACCAAGAGCTAGTCTCTCATTGGTTCCCCGTCTTCCCGTTCATTCTCAGGACAAATTGCAACCTGTACAGAACAGGAGGTTAAAGGTGCTGATGCTCCAAGTAGGGAGATTGCTAGTAAAGTGGCTGGAATGGCGAACCCGAGAACAAGGAGATGAGAAATGAGGTGCGTTTTAGAAACCTTTCCCCATCACACGGTGTACCATCTTCTGGGTTTCTCATGCATGTTTTTGATGTAGGAAGATGCCCTTGAACCTGGAGATTAGGGACCCATGCAATGGGTAGCACGCAGTATTACTTTAAAGGGTCTGCGTTTGCTCACCCAACCTCACCAAACCTCTCAGCCCCAAGAGTGTCCACCCTTATGTCTCATCCAGCTGTGGGTCTAGATATGGTCAATCCAGGTTGCATCACAGCCCCTGAACGAATTGTGTAAGAATTTCTCTCTCTTTCACTGTCTTTGTTTCATGGGTTTTTAAAAGTAATTTATTTTTATAATGAGCTTTAGCTGCTTTTCACGGCTGTGTTTATGCCGCTTTACACCCACTTGACACACTAACAGAGAGATATCAATACATAGGTTTTAAGATTATTACTAGTCAGATATATTCTTGTGCGGTGAATCGGGCGTGTTGAGTCCAGTTCTCTGAGCAAGGAGTAGGTCTTGTCTATTACATATTGGGTTTATGGAACGGTATCTGAGCTAATTTCAAACTCTTGTTTTATGTATCACCCCACCTCACCTTTCCCGTTAAGCAGCCATAGTGTGTTTTCTGCATGTGTGACTCTGTTCTGTTTTGTAATTCAGTTCAAGTGTAACGGTTTTTACATTCCCTCTATAAGTGACACCTTATGAGAAGTGTCCTTTTCTGTGTGACTTATTTCACTTAGAATCGTCGTACCTAAATCCACTCATCATGCTGCTACTAGCCTTATGACATTGATTTCATGGCTGAGTGGTATTCCATTGTACATAAGGACCTCAAATTTTTTATCCATTTTTGGCTTTCCTGGGATATTTAAGGTGGAATGAAGTGGAGGTCCTTGTCAACAGAGCAGCCCTAAACTTTGGGGTGCTTGTGTCTTGCTGATTTTTAATTTTCCCACTTTATACCCCCATGCGTGGAAGTGCCCTATGCTCTCTAAGCTGTGTTTTTTAGATGTTTCAGGACACACCATACACTTCTCGAGAGTGGCTGTTGGCAATTTACATCCCGCCCATCAGTGTAGCAAGGCTCCCATTTCTCCATGGCCTGTCCTGCATTTCTGGTTTTGACACTTTTTTCAGCATGGCCCTTTTGACCGATGGGAAGCGAGACTTCTTTGTAGCGCTGATTTGCCTTTCCAGGTTGCTTGGTTGGCCAAAAAGGGCGTATGCGTTTTTTCCTGAATATATTCAGGAAAAAACGCATACGCCCTTTTTGGCCAAGGGCATCATTGTCAACGTTTTGCCGCTTTTCATGTGCTTTAAAGGCGATTCGAATCTACCTCCTGAAATCTGTTTCCTGCAATTCTGCCTTGATTTCAATTCCTCGTCTTTGCCTTCCCTCAATATATTTGTGGACGAGAGTTATCATTTATAACTCTTCAGGTTTGTGAATTGCAGTGCCCTGAAGCTCCATTTTACAACTCGCTTTTTCGGGAGCTGGCCGCAAAAGCGCAGGATGGCTTCAGGCCCTGTTCTGGTTCCGGGGGGCAGGCTGAGCCTGTGGTTAATTCTTCTTCCTGATGGGAAAATAGAGTGACCTGTGCCTGTCCCAACACCAAGAGCTAGTCTCACATTTTTTCCCATTCTTCCCGTTCATCCTCAGGACAAATTGCAACCTGTACGGAACAGGAGGTTAAAGGTGCTGATGCTCCAAGTAGGGAGATTGCTAGTAAAGTGGCTGGAATGGGGAACCTGAGAACAAGGAGATGAGAAATGAGGTGCATTTTAGAAACCTTTCCCCATCACACGGTGTACCATCATCTGGGTTTCTCATGCATGTTTTTGATGTAGGAAGATGCCCTTGAACCTGGAGATTAGGGACCCATGCGATGGGTAGCACGCAGTATTACTTTAAAGGGTCTGCGTTTGCTCACCCAACCTCACCATACCTCTCAGCCCCAAGAGTGTCCACCCTTATGTCTCATCCAGCTGTGGGTCTAGATATGGTCAATCCAGGTTGCATCACAGCCCCTGAACGAATTGTGTAAGAATTTCTCTCTCTTTCACTGTCTTTGTTTCATGTGTTTTTAAAAGTAATTTATTTTTATAATGGGGTTTAGCTGCTTTTCACGGTTGTGTTTATGCCGCTTTACACCCACTTGTCACACTAACAGAGAGATATCAATACATAGGTTTTAAGATTATTACTAGTCAGATATATTCTTGTGCGTTGAATCAGGCGTGTTGAGTCCAGTTCTCTGAGCAAGGAGTAGGTCTTGTCTATTACATATTGGGTTTATGGAACGGTATCTGAGCTAATTTGAAACTCTTGTTTTATGTATCACCCCACCTCACCTTTCCCGTTAAGCAGCCATAGTGTGTTTTCTGCATGTGTGACTCTGTTCTGTTTTGTAATTCAGTTCAAGTGTAACGGTTTTTACATTCCCTCTATAAGTGACACCTTATGAGAAGTGTCCTTTTCTGTGTGACTTATTTCACTTAGAATCGTCGTACCTAAATCCACTCATCATGCTGCTACTAGCCTTTTTACATTGATTTCATGGCTGAGTGATATTCCATTGTACATAAGGACCACAACTTGTTTATCCATTTTTCTCTTTCCTGGGATATTTTAGGTGGAATGAAGTGGAGGTCCTTGTCAACAGAGCAGCCCTAAACTTTGGGGTGCTTGTGTCTTGCTGATTTTTAATTTTCCCACTTTATACCCCCATTCGTGGAAGTGCCCTATGCTCTCTAAGCTGTGTTTTTTAGATGTTTCAGGACACACCGTACACTTCTCCAGAGTGGCTGTTGGCAATTTACATCCCGCCCATCAGTGTAGCAAGGCTCCCATTTCTCCATGGCCTGTCCTGCATTTCTGGTTTTGACACTTTTTTCAGCATGGCCCTTTTGACCGATGGGAAGCGAGACTTCTTTGTAGCGCTGATTTGCCTTTCCAGGTTGCTTGGTTGGCCAAAAAGGGCGTATGCATTTTTTCCTGAATATATTCAGGAAAAAACGCATACGCCCTTTTTGGCCAAGGGCATTATTGTCAACGTTTTGCCGCTTTTCATGTGCTTTAAAGGCGATTCGAATCTACCTCCGGAAATCTGTTTCCTGCAATTCTGCCTTGATTTCAATTCCTCGTCTTTGCCTTCCCTCAATATATTTGTGGACGAGAGTTATCATTTATAACTCTGTAGGATTGTGAATTGCAGTGCCCTGAAACTCCATTTTACAACTCGCTTTTTTGGGAGGTGGCCGCAAAAGCACAGGATGGCTTCAGACCCTGTTCTGGTTCAGGGGGGCAGGCTGAGCCTGTGGTTAATTCTTCTTCCTGATGGGAAAATAGAGTGACCTGTGCCTGTCCCAACACCAAGAGCTAGTCTCTCATTGGTTCCCCGTCTTCCCGTTCATCCTCAGGACAAATTGCAACCTGTACGGAACAGGAGGTTAAAGGTGCTGATGCTCCAAGTAGGGAGATTGCTAGTAAAGTGGCTGGAATGGCGAACCTGAGAACAAGGAGATAAGAAATGAGGTGCGTTTTAGAAACCTTTCCCCATCACACGGTGTACCATCTTCTGGGTTTCTCATGCATGTTTTTGATGTAGGAAGATGCCCTTGAACCTGGAGATTAGGGACCCATGCGATGGGTAGCACGCAGTATTACTTTAAAGGGTCTGCGTTTGCTCACCCAACCTCACCAAACCTCTCAGCCCCAAGAGTGTCCACCCTTATGTCTCATCCAGCTGTGGGTCTAGATATGGTCAATCCAGGTTGCATCACAGCCCCTGAACGAATTGTGTAAGAATTTCTCTCTCTTTCACTGTCTTTGTTTCATGTGTTTTTAAAAGTAATTTATTTTTATAATGGGGTTTAGCTGCTTTTCACGGCTGTGTTTATGCCGCTTTACACCCACTTGACACACTAACAGAGAAATATCAATACATAGGTTTTAAGATTATTACTAGTCAGATATATTCTTGTGCGTTGAATCAGGCGTGTTGAGTCCAGTTCTCTGAGCAAGGAGTAGGTCTTGTCTATTACATATTGCGTTTATGGAACGGTATCTGAGCTAATTTCAAACTCTTGTTTTATGTATCACCCCACCTCACCTTTCCCGTTAAGCAGCCATAGTGTGTTTTCTGCATGTGTGACTCTGTTCTGTTTTGTAATTCCGTTCAAGTGTAACGGTTTTTACATTCCCTCTATAAGTGACACCTTATGAGAAGTGTCCTTTTCTGTGTGACTTATTTCACTTAGAATCGTCGTACCTAAATCCACTCATCATGCTGCTACTAGCCTTATGACATTGATTTCATGGCTGAGTGATATTCCATTGTACATAAGGACCACAACTTTTTTATCCATTTTTCTCTTTCCTGGGATATTGAAGGTGGAATGAAGTGGAGGTCCTTGTCAACAGAGCAGCCCTAAACTTTGGGGTGCTTGTGTCTTGCTGATTTTTAATTTTCCCACTTTATACCCCCATGCGTGGAAGTGCCCTATGCTCTCTAAGCTGTGTTTTTTAGATGTTTCAGGACACACCATACACTTCTCGAGAGTGGCTGTTGGCAATTTACATCCCGCCCATCAGTGTAGCAAGGCTCCCATTTCTCCATGGCCTGTCCTGCATTTCTGGTTTTGACACTTTTTTCAGCATGGCCCTTTTGACCGATGGGAAGCGAGACTTCTTTGTAGCGCTGATTTGCCTTTCCAGGTTGCTTGGTTGGCCAAAAAGGGCGTATGCGTTTTTTCCTGAATATATTCAGGAAAAAACGCATACGCCCTTTTTGGCCAAGGGCATCATTGTCAACGTTTTGCCGCTTTTCATGTGCTTTAATGGCGATTCGAATCTACCTCCTGAAATCTGTTTCCTGCAATTCTGCCTTGATTTCAATTCCTCGTCTTTGCCTTCCCTCAATATATTTGTGGACCAGAGTTATCATTTATAACTCTGTAGGATTGTGAATTGCAGTGCCCTGAAGCTCCATTTTACAACTCGCTTTTTCGGGAGGTGGCCGCAAAAGCGCAGGATGGCTTCAGGCCCTGTTCTGGTTCCGGGGGGCAGGCTGAGCCTGTGGTTAATTCTTCTTCCTGATGGGAAAATAGACTGACCTGTGCCTGTCCCAACACCAAAAGCTAGTCTCTCATTGGTTCCCCGTCTTCCCGTTCATCCTCAGGACAAATTGCAACCTGTATGGAACAGGAGGTTAAAGGTGCTGATGCTCCAAGTAGGGAGATTGCTAGTAAAGTGGCTGGAATGGCGAACCTGAGAACAAGGAGATGAGAAATGAGGTGCGTTTTAGAAACCTTTCCCCATCACACGGTGTACCATCTTCTGGGTTTCTCATGCATGTTTTTGATGTAGGAAGATGCCCTTGAACCTGGAGATTAGGGACCCATGCGATGGGTAGCACGCAGTATTACTTTAAAGGGTCTGCGTTTGCTCACCCAACCTCACCATACCTCTCAGCCCCAAGAGTGTCCACCCTTATGTCTCATCCAGCTGTGGGTCTAGATATGGTCAATCCAGGTTGCATCACAGCCCCTGAACGAATTGTGTAAGAATTTCTCTCTCTTTCACTGTCTTTGTTTCATGTGTTTTTAAAAGTAATTTATTTTTATAATGGGGTTTAGCTGCTTTTCACGGTTGTGTTTATGCCGCTTTACACCCACTTGACACACTAACAGAGAGATATCAATACATAGGTTTTAAGATTATTACTAGTCAGATATATTCTTGTGCGTTGAATCAGGCGTGTTGAGTCCAGTTCTCTGAGCAAGGAGTAGGTCTTGTCTATTACATATTGGGTTTATGGAACGGTATCTGAGCTAATTTGAAACTCTTGTTTTATGTATCACCCCACCTCACCTTTCCCCTTAAGCAGCCATAGTGTGTTTTCTGCATGTGTGACTCTGTTCTGTTTTGTAATTCAGTTCTAGTGTAACGGTTTTTACATTCCCTCTATAAGTGACACCTTATGAGAAGTGTCCTTTTCTGTGTGACTTATTTCACTTAGAATCGTCGTACCTAAATCCACTCATCATGCTGCTACTAGCCTTTTTACATTGATTTCATGGCTGAGTGATATTCCATTGTACATAAGGACCACAACTTTTTTATCCATTTTTCTCTTTCCTGGGATATTTTAGGTGGAATGAAGTGGAGGTCCTTGTCAACAGAGCAGCCCTAAACTTTGGGGTGCTTGTGTCTTGCTGATTTTTAATTTTCCTACTTTATACACCTATTCGTGGAAGTGCCCTATGCTCTCTAAGCTGTGTTTTTTAGATGTTTCAGGACACACCGTACACTTCTCCAGAGTGGCTGTTGGCAATTTACATCCCACCCATCAGTGTAGCAAGGCTCCCATTTCTCCATGGCCTGTCCTGCATTTCTGGTTTTGACACTTTTTTCAGCATGGCCCTTTTGACTGATGGGAAGCGAGACTTCTTTGTAGCGCTGATTTGCCTTTCCAGGTTGCTTGGTTGGCCAAAAAGGGCGTATGCGTTTTTTCCTGAATATATTCAGGAAAAAATGCATACGCCCTTTTTGGCCAAGGGCATTATTGTCAACGTTTTGCCGCTTTTCATGTGCTTTAAAGGCGATTCGAATCTACCTCCTGAAATCTGTTTCCTGCAATTCTGCCTTGATTTCAATTCCTCGTCTTTGCCTTCCCTCAATATATTTGTGGACGAGAGTTATCATTTATAACTCTGTAGGATTGTGAATTGCAGTGCCCTGAAACTCCATTTTACAACTCGCTTTTTTGGGAGGTGGCCGCAAAAGCACAGGATGGCTTCAGACCCTGTTCTGGTTCAGGGGGGCAGGCTGAGCCTGTGGTTAATTCTTCTTCCTGATGGGAAAATAGAGTGACCTGTGCCTGTCCCAACACCAAGAGCTAGTCTCTCATTGGTTCCCCGTCTTCCCGTTCATCCTCAGGACAAATTGCAACCTGTACGGAACAGGAGGTTAAAGGTGCTGATGCTCCAAGTAGGGAGATTGCTAGTAAAGTGGCTGGAATGGCGAACCTGAGAACAAGGAGATAAGAAATGAGGTGCGTTTTAGAAACCTTTCCCCATCACACGGTGTACCATCTTCTGGGTTTCTCATGCATGTTTTTGATGTAGGAAGATGCCCTTGAACCTGGAGATTAGGGACCCATGCGATGGGTAGCACGCAGTATTACTTTAAAGGGTCTGCGTTTGCTCACCCAACCTCACCAAACCTCTCAGCCCCAAGAGTGTCCACCCTTATGTCTCATCCAGCTGTGGGTCTAGATATGGTCAATCCAGGTTGCATCACAGCCCCTGAACGAATTGTGTAAGAATTTCTCTCTCTTTCACTGTCTTTGTTTCATGTGTTTTTAAAAGTAATTTATTTTTATAATGGGGTTTAGCTGCTTTTCACGGCTGTGTTTATGCCGCTTTACACCCACTTGACACACTAACAGAGAAATATCAATACATAGGTTTTAAGATTATTACTAGTCAGATATATTCTTGTGCGTTGAATCAGGCGTGTTGAGTCCAGTTCTCTGAGCAAGGAGTAGGTCTTGTCTATTACATATTGCGTTTATGGAACGGTATCTGAGCTAATTTCAAACTCTTGTTTTATGTATCACCCCACCTCACCTTTCCCGTTAAGCAGCCATAGTGTGTTTTCTGCATGTGTGACTCTGTTCTGTTTTGTAATTCAGTTCAAGTGTAACGGTTTTTACATTCCCTCTATAAGTGACACCTTATGAGAAGTGTCCTTTTCTGTGTGACTTATTTCACTTAGAATCGTCGTACCTAAATCCACTCATCATGCTGCTACTAGCCTTATGACATTGATTTCATGGCTGAGTGGTATTCCATTGTACATAAGGACCACAACTTTTTTATCCATTTTTCTCTTTCCTGGGATATTGAAGGTGGAATGAAGTGGAGGTCCTTGTCAACAGAGCAGCCCTAAACTTTGGGGTGCTTGTGTCTTGCTGATTTTTAATTTTCCCACTTTATACCCCCATGCGTGGAAGTGCCCTATGCTCTCTAAGCTGAGTTTTTTAGATGTTTCAGGACACACCATACACTTCTCGAGAGTGGCTGTTGGCAATTTACATCCCGCCCATCAGTGTAGCAAGGCTCCCATTTCTCCATGGCCTGTCCTGCATTTCTGGTTTTGACACTTTTTTCAGCATGGCCCTTTTGACCGATGGGAAGCGAGACTTCTTTGTAGCGCTGATTTGCCTTTCCAGGTTGCTTGGTTGGCCAAAAAGGGCGTATGCGTTTTTTCCTGAATATATTCAGGAAAAAACGCATACGCCCTTTTTGGCCAAGGGCATCATTGTCAACGTTTTGCCGCTTTTCATGTGCTTTAATGGCGATTCGAATCTACCTCCTGAAATCTGTTTCCTGCAATTCTGCCTTCATTTCAATTCCTCGTCTTTGCCTTCCCTCAATATATTTGTGGACCAGAGTTATCATTTATAACTCTGTAGGATTGTGAATTGCAGTGCCCTGAAGCTCCATTTTACAACTCGCTTTTTCGGGAGGTGGCCGCAAAAGCGCAGGATGGCTTCAGGCCCTGTTCTGGTTCCGGGGGGCAGGCTGAGCCTGTGGTTAATTCTTCTTCCTGATGGGAAAATAGACTGACCTGTGCCTGTCCCAACACCAAAAGCTAGTCTCTCATTGGTTCCCCGTCTTCCCGTTCATCCTCAGGACAAATTGCAACCTGTATGGAACAGGAGGTTAAAGGTGCTGATGCTCCAAGTAGGGAGATTGCTAGTAAAGTGGCTGGAATGGCGAACCTGAGAACAAGGAGATGAGAAATGAGGTGCGTTTTAGAAACCTTTCCCCATCACACGGTGTACCATCTTCTGGGTTTCTCATGCATGTTTTTGATGTAGGAAGATGCCCTTGAACCTGGAGATTAGGGACCCATGCGATGGGTAGCACGCAGTATTACTTTAAAGGGTCTGCGTTTGCTCACCCAACCTCACCATACCTCTCAGCCCCAAGAGTGTCCACCCTTATGTCTCATCCAGCTGTGGGTCTAGATATGGTCAATCCAGGTTGCATCACAGCCCCTGAACGAATTGTGTAAGAATTTCTCTCTCTTTCACTGTCTTTGTTTCATGTGTTTTTAAAAGTAATTTATTTTTATAATGGGGTTTAGCTGCTTTTCACGGTTGTGTTTATGCCGCTTTACACCCACTTGACACACTAACAGAGAGATATCAATACATAGGTTTTAAGATTATTACTAGTCAGATATATTCTTGTGCGTTGAATCAGGCGTGTTGAGTCCAGTTCTCTGAGCAAGGAGTAGGTCTTGTCTATTACATATTGGGTTTATGGAACGGTATCTGAGCTAATTTCAAACTCTTGCTTTATGTATCACCCCACCTCACCTTTCCCGTTAAGCAGCCATAGTGTGTTTTCTGCATGTGTGACTCTGTTCTGTTTTGTAATTCAGTTCAAGTGTAACGGTTTTTACATTCCCTCTATAAGTGACACCTTATGAGAAGTGTCCTTTTCTGTGTGACTTATTTCACTTAGAATCGTCGTACCTAAATCCACTCATCATGCTGCTACTAGCCTTATGACATTGATTTCATGGCTGAGTGGTATTCCATTGTACATAAGGACCACAACTTTTTTATCCATTTTTCTCTTTCCTGGGATATTGAAGGTGGAATGAAGTGGAGGTCCTTGTCAACAAAGCAGCCCTAAACTTTGGGGTGCTTGTGTCTTGCTGATTTTTAATTTTCCCACTTTATACCCCCATGCGTGGAAGTGCCCTATGCTCTCTAAGCTGTGTTTTTTAGATGTTTCAGGACACACCATACACTTCTCGAGAGTGGCTGTTGGCAATTTACATCCCGCCCATCAGTGTAGCAAGGCTCCCATTTCTCCATGGCCTGTCCTGCATTTCTGGTTTTGACACTTTTTTCAGCATGGCCCTTTTGACCGATGGGAAGCGAGACTTCTTTGTAGCGCTGATTTGCCTTTCAAGGTTGCTTGGTTGGCCAAAAAGGGCGTATGCGTTTTTTCCTGAATATATTCAGGAAAAAACGCATACGCCCTTTTTGGCCAAGGGCATCATTGTCAACGTTTTGCCGCTTTTCATGTGCTTTAATGGCGATTCGAATCTACCTCCTGAAATCTGTTTCCTGCAATTCTGCCTTCATTTCAATTCCTCGTCTTTGCCTTCCCTCAATATATTTGTGGACCAGAGTTATCATTTATAACTCTGTAGGATTGTGAATTGCAGTGCCCTGAAGCTCCATTTTACAACTCGCTTTTTTGGGAGGTGGCCGCAAAAGCGCAGGATGGCTTCAGGCCCTGTTCTGGTTCCGGGGGGCAGGCTGAGCCTGTGGTTAATTCTTCTTCCTGATGGGAAAATAGACTGACCTGTGCCTGTCCCAACACCAAAAGCTAGTCTCTCATTGGTTCCCCGTCTTCCCGTTCATCCTCAGGACAAATTGCAACCTGTATGGAACAGGAGGTTAAAGGTGCTGATGCTCCAAGTAGGGAGATTGCTAGTAAAGTGGCTGGAATGGCGAACCCGAGAACAAGGAGATGAGAAATGAGGTGCGTTTTAGAAACCTTTCCCCATCACACGGTGTACCATCTTCTGGGTTTCTCATCCATGTTTTCGATGTAGGAAGATGCCCTTGAACCTGGAGATTTGGGACCCATGCGATGGGTAGCACGCAGTATTACTTTAAAGGGTCTGCGTTTGCTCACCCAACCTCACCAAACCTCTCAGCCCCAAGAGTGTCCACCCTTATGTCTCATCCAGCTGTGGGTCTAGATATGGTCAATCCAGGTTGCATCACAGCCCCTGAACGAATTGTCTAAGAATTTCTCTCTCTTTCACTGTCTTTGTTTCATGGGTTTTTAAAAGTAATTTATTTTTATAATGGGGTTTAGCTGCTTTTCACGGCTGTGTTTATGCCGCTTTACACCCACTTGACACACTAACAGAGAGATATCAATACATAGGTTTTAAGATTATTACTAGTCAGATATATTCTTGTGCGTTGAATCAGGCGTGTTGAGTCCAGTTCTCTGAGCAAGGAGTAGGTCTTGTCTATTACATATTGGGTTTATGGAACGGTATCTGAGCTAATTTGAAACTCTTGTTTTATGTATCACCCCACCTCACCTTTCCCGTTAAGCAGCCATAGTGTGTTTTCTGCATGTGTGACTCTGTTCTGTTTTGTAATTCCGTTCAAGTGTAACGGTTTTTACATTCCCTCTATAAGTGACACCTTATGAGAAGTGTCCTTTTCTGTGTGACTTATTTCACTTAGAATCGTCGTACCTAAATCCACTCATCATGCTGCTACTAGCCTTATGACATTGATTTCATGGCTGAGTGATATTCCATTGTACATAAGGACCTCAAATTTTTTATCCATTTTTCGCTTTCCTGGGATATTTAAGGTGGAATGAAGTGGAGGTCCTTGTCAACAGAGCAGCCCTAAACTTTGGGGTGCTTGTGTCTTGCTGATTTTTAATTTTCCCTCTTTATACCCCCATGCGTGGAAGTGCCCTATGCTCTCTAAGCTGTGTTTTTTAGATGTTTCAGGACACACCATACACTTCTCCAGAGTGGCTGTTGGCAATTTACATCCCGCCCATCAGTGTAGCAAGGCTCCCATTTCTCCATGGCCTGTCCTGCATTTCTGGTTTTGACACTTTTTTCAGCATGGCCCTTTTGACCGATGGGAAGCGAGACTTCTTTGTAGCGCTGATTTGCCTTTCCAGGTTGCTTGGTTGGCCAAAAAGGGCGTATGCGTTTTTTCCTGAATATATTCAGGAAAAAACGCATACGCCCTTTTTGGCCAAGGGCATCATTGTCAACGTTTTGCCGCTTTTCATGTGCATTAAAGGCGATTCGAATCTACCTTCTGAAATCTGTTTCTTGCAATTCTGCCTTGATTTCAATTCCTCGTCTTTGCCTTCCCTCAATATATTTGTGGACGAGAGTTATCATTTATAACTCTGTAGGATTGTGAATTGCAGTGCCCTGAAGTTCCATTTTACAACTCGCTTTTTCGGGAGGTGGCCACAAAAGCGCAGGATGGCTTCAGGCCCTGTTCTGGTTCCGGGGGGCAGGCTGAGCCTGTGGTTAATTCTTCTTCCTGATGGGAAAATAGATTGACCTGTGCCTGTCCCAACACCAAGAGCTAGTCTCTCATTGGTTCCCCGTCTTCCCGTTCATCCTCAGGGCAAATTGCAACCTGTACGGAACAGGAGGTTAAAGGTGCTGATGCTCCAAGTAGGGAGATTGCTAGTAAAGTGGCTGGAATGGCGAACCTGAGAACAAGGAGATGAGAAATGAGGTGCGTTTTAGAAACCTTTCCCCATCACACGGTGTACCATCTTCTGGGTTTCTCATGCATGTTTTTGATGTAGGAAGATGCCCTTGAACCTGGAGATTAGGGACCCATGCGATGGGTAGCACGCAGTATTACTTTAAAGGGTCTGCGTTTGCTCAACCAACCTCACCAAACCTCTCAGCCCCAAGAGTGTCCACCCTTATGTCTCATCCAGCTGTGGGTCTAGATATGGTCAATCCAGGTTGCATCACAGCCCCTGAACGAATTGTGTAAGAATTTCTCTCTCTTTCACTGTCTTTGTTTCATGTGTTTTTAAAAGTAATTTATATTTATAATGG
Organism: Balaenoptera physalus; assembly: GCF_965194825.1. Taxonomy (NCBI): domain Eukaryota; kingdom Metazoa; phylum Chordata; class Mammalia; order Artiodactyla; family Balaenopteridae; genus Balaenoptera; species Balaenoptera physalus. Next base: position 416,109 of record NW_028126328.1, on the reverse strand, counting down.
GGTTTAGCTGCTTTTCACGGCTGTGTTTATGCCGCTTTACACCCACTTGACACACTAACAGAGAAATATTAATACATAGGTTTTAAGATTATTACTAGTCAGATATATTCTTGTGCGTTGAATCAGGCGTGTTGAGTCCAGTTCTCTGAGCAAGGAGTAGGTCTTGTCTATTACATATTGGGTTTATGGAACGGTATCTGAGCTAATTTCAAACTCTTGTTTTATGTATCACCCCACCTCACCTTTCCCGTTAAGCAGCCATAGTGTGTTTTCTGCATGTGTGACTCTGTTCTGTTTTGTAATTCAGTTCAAGTGTAACGGTTTTTACATTCCCTCTATAAGTGACACCTTATGAGAAGTGTCCTTTTCTGTGTGACTTATTTCACTTAGAATCGTCGTACCTAAATCCACTCATCATGCTGCTACTAGCCTTTTTACATTGATTTCATGGCTGAGTGATATTCCATTGTACATAAGGACCACAACTTTTTTATCCATTTTTCTCTTTCCTGGGATATTTTAGGTGGAATGAAGTGGAGGTCCTTGTCAACAGAGCAGCCCTAAACTTTGGGGTGCTTGTGTCTTGCTGATTATTAATTTTCCCACTTTATACCCCCATGCGTGGAAGTGCCCTATGCTCTCTAAGCTGTGTTTTTTAGATGTTTCAGGACACACCGTACACTTCTCCAGAGTGGCTGTTGGCAATTTACATCCCGCCCATCAGTGTAGCAAGGCTCCCATTTCTCCATGGCCTGTCCTGCATTTCTGGTTTTGACACTTTTTTCAGCATGGCCCTTTTGACCGATGGGAAGCGAGACTTCTTTGTAGCGCTGATTTGCCTTTCCAGGTTGCTTGGTTGGCCAAAAAGGGCGTATGCGTTTTTTCCTGAATATATTCAGGAAAAAACGCATACGCCCTTTTTGGCCAAGGGCATTATTGTCAACGTTTTGCCGCTTTTCTTGTGCTTTAAAGGCGATTCGAATCTACCTCCTGAAATCTGTTTCCTGCAATTCTGCCTTGATTTCAATTCCTCGTCTTTGCCTTCCCTCAATATATTTGTGGACGAGAGTTATCATTTATAACTCTGTAGGATTGTGAATTGCAGTGCCCTGAAACTCCATTTTACAACTCGCTTTTTTGGGAGGTGGCCGCAAAAGCGCAGGATGGCTTCAGACCCTGTTCTGGTTCGGGGGGCCGGCTGAGCCTGTGGTTAATTCTTCTTCCTGATGGGAAAATAGAGTGACCTGTGCCTGTCCCAACACCAAGAGCTAGTCTCTCATTGGTTCCCCGTCTTCCCGTTCATCCTCAGGACAAATTGCAACCTGTACAGAACAGGAGGTTAAAGGTGCTGATGCTCCAAGTTGGGTGATTGCTAGTAAAGTGGCTGGAATGGCGAACCCGAACACAAGGAGATGAGAAATGAGGTGCGTTTTAGAAACCTTTCCCCATCACACGGTGTACCATCTTCTGGGTTTCTAATGCATGTTTTTGATGTAGGAAGATGCCCTTGAACCTGGAGATTAGGGACCCATGCGATGGGTAGCACGCAGTATTACTTTAAAGGGTCTGCGTTTGCTCACCCAACCTCACCAAACCTCTCAGCCCCAAGAGTGTCCACCCTTATGTCTCATCCAGCTGTGGGTCTAGATATGGTCAATCCAGGTTGCATCACAGCCCCTGAACGAATTGTGTAAGAATTTCTCTCTCTTTCACTGTCTTTGTTTCATGGGTTTTTAAAAGTAATTTATTTTTATAATGGGGTTTAGCTGCTTTTCACGGCTGTGTTTATGCCGCTTTACACCCACTTGACACACTAACAGAGAGATATCAATATATAGGTTTTAAGATTATTACTAGTCAGATATATTCTTGTGCGTTGAATCGGGCGTGTTGAGTCCAGTTCTCTGAGCAAGTGGTAGGTCTTGTGTATTACATATTGGGTTTATGGAACGGTATCTGAGCTAATTTGAAACTCTTGTTTTATGTATCACCCCACCTCACCTTTCCCGTTAAGCAGCCATAGTGTGTTTTCTGCATGTGTGACTCTGTTCTGTTTTGTAATTCAGTTCAAGTGTAACGGTTTTTACATTCCCTCTATAAGTGACACCTTATGAGAAGTGTCCTTTTCTGTGTGACTTATTTCACTTAGAATCGTCGTACCTAAATCCACTCATCATGCTGCTACTAGCCTTATGACATTGATTTCATGGCTGAGTGGTATTCCATTGTACATAAGGACCTCAAATTTTTTATCCATTTTTGGCTTTCCTGGGATATTTAAGGTGGAATGAAGTGGAGGTCCTTGTCAACAGAGCAGCCCTAAACTTTGGGGTGCTTGTGTCTTGCTGATTTTTTATTTTCCCACTTTATACCCCCATGCGTGGAAGTGCCCTATGCTCTCTAAGCTGTGTTTTTTAGATGTTTCAGGACACACCATACACTTCTCGAGAGTGGCTGTTGGCAATTTACATCCCGCCCATCAGTGTAGCAAGGCTCCCATTTCTCCATGGCCTGTCCTGCATTTCTGGTTTTGACACTTTTTTCAGCATGGCCCTTTTGACTGATGGGAAGCGAGACTTCTTTGTAGCGCTGATTTGCCTTTCCAGGTTGCTTGGTTGGCCAAAAAGGGCGTATGCGTTTTTTCCTGAATATATTCAGGAAAAAACGCATACGCCCTTTTTGGCCAAGGGCATCATTGTCAACGTTTTGCCGCTTTTCATGTGCTTTAAAGGCGATTCGAATCTACCTCCTGAAATCTGTTTCCTGCAATTCTGCCTTGATTTCAATTCCTCGTCTTTGCCTTCCCTCAATATATTTGTGGACGAGAGTTATCATTTATAACTCTGCAGGTTTGTGAATTGCAGTGCCCTGAAGCTCCATTTTACAACTCGCTTTTTTGGAAGCTGGCCGCAAAAGTGCAGGATGGCTTCAGGCCCTGTTCTGGTTCCGGGGGGCAGGCTGAGCCTGTGGTTAATTCTTCTTCCTGATGGGAAAATAGATTGACCTGTGCCTGTCCCAACACCAAGAGCTAGTCTCTCATTGGTTCCCCGTCTTCCCGTTCATCCTCAGGACAAATTGCAACCTGTACGGAACAGGAGGTTAAAGGTGCTGATGCTCCAAGTAGGGAGATTGCTAGTAAAGTGGCTGGAATGGCGAACCTGAGAACAAGGAGATGAGAAATGAGGTGCGTTTTAGAAACCTTTCCCCATCACACGGTGTACCATCTTCTGGGTTTCTCATGCATGTTTTTGATGTAGGAAGATGCCCTTGAACCTGGAGATTAGGGACCCATGCGATGGGTAGCACGCAGTATTACTTTAAAGGGTCTGCGTTTGCTCACCCAACCTCACCAAACCTCTCAGCCCCAAGAGTGTCCACCCTTATGTCTCATCCAGCTGTGGGTCTAGATATGGTCAATCCAGGTTGCATCACAGCCCCTGAACGAATTGTGTAAGAATTTCTCTCTCTTTCACTGTCTTTGTTTCATGTGTTTTTAAAAGTAATTTATATTTATAATGGGGTTTAGCTGCTTTTCACGGCTGTGTTTATGCCGCTTTACACCCACTTGACACACTAACAGAGAAATATCAATACATAGGTTTTAAGATTATTACTAGTCAGATATATTCTTGTGCGTTGAATCAGGCGTGTTGAGTCCAGTTCTCTGAGCAAGGAGTAGGTCTTGTCTATTACATATTGGGTTTATGGAACGGTATCGGAGCTAATTTCAAACTCTTGTTTTATGTATCACCCCACCTCACCTTTCCCGTTAAGCAGCCATAGTGTGTTTTCTGCATGTGTGACTCTGTTCTGTTTTGTAATTCAGTTCAAGTGTAACGGTTTTTACATTCCCTCTATAAGTGACACCTTATGAGAAGTGTCCTTTTCTGTGTGACTTATTTCACTTAGAATCGTCGTACCTAAATCCACTCATCATGCTGCTACTAGCCTTTTTACATTGATTTCATGGCTGAGTGATATTCCATTGTACATAAGGACCACAACTTGTTTATCCATTTTTCTCTTTCCTGGGATATTTTAGGTGGAATGAAGTGGAGGTCCTTGTCAACAGAGCAGCCCTAAACTTTGGGGTGCTTGTGTCTTGCTGATTTTTAATTTTCCCACTTTATACCCCCATGCGTGGAAGTGCCCTATGCTCTCTAAGCTGTGTTTTTTAGATGTTTCAGGACACACCGTACACTTCTCCAGAGTGGCTGTTGGCAATTTACATCCCGCCCATCAGTGTAGCAAGGCTCCCATTTCTCCATGGCCTGTCCTGCATTTCTGGTTTTGACACTTTTTTCAGCATGGCCCTTTTGACCGATGGGAAGCGAGACTTCTTTGTAGCGCTGATTTGCCTTTCCAGGTTGCTTGGTTGGCCAAAAAGGGCGTATGCGTTTTTTCCTGAATATATTCAGGAAAAAACGCATACGCCCTTTTTGGCCAAGGGCATTATTGTCAACGTTTTGCCGCTTTTCATGTGCTTTAAAGGCGATTCGAATCTACCTCCTGAAATCTGTTTCCTGCAATTCTGCCTTGATTTCAATTCCTCGTCTTTGCCTTCCCTCAATATATTTGTGGACGAGAGTTATCATTTATAACTCTGTAGGATTGTGAATTGCAGTGCCCTGAAACTCCATTTTACAACTCGCTTTTTTGGGAGGTGGCCGCAAAAGCGCAGGATGGCTTCAGGCCCTGTTCTGGTTCCAGGGGGCAGGCTGAGCCTGTGGTTAATTCTTCTTCCTGATGGGAAAATAGAGTGACCTGTGCCTGTCCCAACACCAAGAGCTAGTCTCACATTTTTTCCCCGTGTTCCCGTTCATCCTCAGGACAAATTGCAACCTGTACGGAATAGGAGGTTAAAGGTGCTGATGCTCCAAGTAGGGAGATTGCTAGTAAAGTGGCTGGAATGGCGAACCTGAGAACAAGGAGATAAGAAATGATGTGCGTTTTAGAAACCTTTCCCCATCACACGGTGTACCATCTTCTGGGTTTCTCATGCATGTTTTTGATGTAGGAAGATGCCCTTGAACCTGGAGATTAGGGACCCATGCGATGGGTAGCACGCAGTATTACTTTAAAGGGTCTGCGTTTGCTCACCCAACCTCACCAAACCTCTCAGCCCCAAGAGTGTCCACCCTTATGTCTCATCCAGCTGTGGGTCTAGATATGGTCAATCCAGGTTGCATCACAGCCCCTGAACGAATTGTGTAAGAATTTCTCTCTCTTTCACTGTCTTTGTTTCATGGGTTTTTAAAAGTAATTTATTTTTATAATGGGGTTTAGCTGCTTTTCACGGCTGTGTTTATGCCGCTTTACACCCACTTGACACACTAACAGAGAGATATCAATACATAGGTTTTAAGATTATTACTAGTCAGATATATTCTTGTGCGTTGAATCGGGCGTGTTGAGTCCAGTTCTCTGAGCAAGGGGTAGGTCTTGTGTATTACATATTGGGTTTATGGAACGGTATCTGAGCTAATTTGAAACTCTTGTTTTATGTATCACCCCACCTCACCTTTCCCGTTAAGCAGCCATAGTGTGTTTTCTGCATGTGTGACTCTGTTCTGTTTTGTAATTCAGTTCAAGTGTAACGGTTTTTACATTCCCTCTATAAGTGACACCTTATGAGAAGTGTCCTTTTCTGTGTGACTTATTTCACTTAGAATCGTCGTACCTAAATCCACTCATCATGCTGCTACTAGCCTTATGACATTGATTTCATGGCTGAGTGGTATTCCATTGTACATAAGGACCTCAAATTTTTTATCCATTTTTGGCTTTCCTGGGATATTTAAGGTGGAATGAAGTGGAGGTCCTTGTCAACAGAGCAGCCCTAAACTTTGGGGTGCTTGTGTCTTGCTGATTTTTAATTTTCCCACTTTATCCCCCCATGCGTGGAAGTGCCCTATGCTCTCTAAGCTGTGTTTTTTAGATGTTTCAGGACACACCATACACTTCTCGAGAGTGGCTGTTGGCAATTTACATCCCGCCCATCAGTGTAGCAAGGCTCCCATTTCTCCATGGCCTGTCCTGCATTTCTGGTTTTGACACTTTTTTCAGCATGGCCCTTTTGACTGATGGGAAGCGAGACTTCTTTGTAGCGCTGATTTGCCTTTCCAGGTTGCTTGGTTGGCCAAAAAGGGCGTATGCGTTTTTTCCTGAATATATTCAGGAAAAAACGCATACGCCCTTTTTGGCCAAGGGCATCATTGTCAACGTTTTGCCGCTTTTCATGTGCTTTAAAGGCGATTCGAATCTACCTCCTGAAATCTGTTTCCTGCAATTCTGCCTTGATTTCAATTCCTCGTCTTTGCCTTCCCTCAATATATTTGTGGACGAGAGTTATCATTTATAACTCTGCAGGTTTGTGAATTGCAGTGCCCTGAAGCTCCATTTTACAACTCGCTTTTTTGGAAGCTGGCCGCAAAAGCGCAGGATGGCTTCAGGCCCTGTTCTGGTTCCGGGGGGCAGGCTGAGCCTGTGGTTAATTCTTCTTCCTGATGGGAAAATAGAGTGACCTGTGCCTGTCCCAACACCAAGAGCTAGTCTCACATTTTTTCCCCGTCTTCCCGTTCATCCTCAGGACAAATTGCAACCTGTACGGAATAGGAGGTTAAAGGTGCTGATGCTCCAATTAGGGAGATTCCTAGTAAAGTGGCTGGATTTGCGAACCCGAGAACAAGGAGATGAGAAATGAGGTGTGTTTTAGAAACCTTTCCCCATCACACGGTGTACCATCTTCTGGGATTCTCATGCATGTTTTCGATGTAGGAAGATGCCCTTGAACCTGGAGATTTGGGACCCATGCGATGGGTAGCACGCAGTATTACTTTAAAGGGTCTGCGTTTGCTCACCCAACCTCACCAAACCTCTCAGCCCCAAGAGTGTCCACCCTTATGTCTCATCCAGCTGTGGGTCTAGATATGGTCAATCCAGGTTGCATCACAGCCCCTGAACGAATTGTGTAAGAATTTCTCTCTCTTTCACTGTCTTTGTTTCATGTGTTTTTAAAAGTAATTTATTTTTATAATGGGGTTTAGCTGCTTTTCACGGCTGTGTTTATGCCGCTTTACACCCACTTGACACACTAACAGAGAGATATCAATACATAGGTTTTAAGATTATTACTAGTCAGATATATTCTTGTGCGTTGAATCAGGCGTGTTGAGTCCAGTTCTCTGAGCAAGGAGTAGGTCTTGTCTATTACATATTGGGTTTATGGAACGGTATCTGAGCTAATTTGAAACTCTTGTTTTATGTATCACCCCACCTCACCTTTCCCGTTAAGCAGCCATAGTGTGTTTTCTGCATGTGTGACTCTGTTCTGTTTTGTAATTCAGTTCAAGTGTAACGGTTTTTACATTCCCTCTATAAGTGACACCTTATGAGAAGTGTCCTTTTCTGTGTGACTTATTTCACTTAGAATCGTCGTACCTAAATCCACTCATCATGCTGCTACTAGCCTTATGACATTGATTTCATGGCTGAGTGGTATTCCATTGTACATAAGGACCTCAAATTTTTCATCCATTTTTCGCTTTCCTGGGATATTTAAGGTGGAATGAAGTGGAGGTCCTTGTCAACAGAGCAGCCCTAAACTTTGGGGTGCTTGTGTCTTGCTGATTTTTAATTTTCCCACTTTATACCCCCATGCGTGGAAGTGCCCTATGCTCTCTAAGCTGTGTTTTTTAGATGTTTCAGGACACACCGTACACTTCTCCAGAGTGGCTGTTGGCAATTTACATCCCGCCCATCAGTGTAGCAAGGCTCCCATTTCTCCATGGCCTGTCCTGCATTTCTGGTTTTGACACTTTTTTCAGCCTGGCCCTTTTGACCGATGGGAAGCGAGACTTCTTTGTAGCGCTGATTTGCCTTTCCAGGTTGCTTGGTTGGCCAAAAAGGGCGTATGCGTTTTTTCCTGAATATATTCAGGAAAAAACGCATACGCCCTTTTTGGCCAAGGGCATCATTGTCAACGTTTTGCCGCTTTTCATGTGCTTTAAAGGCGATTCGAATCTACCTCCTGAAATCTGTTTCCTGCAATTCTGCCTTGATTTCAATTCCTCGTCTTTGCCTTCCCTCAATATATTTGTGGACGAGAGTTATCATTTATAACTCTTCAGGTTTGTGAATTGCAGTGCCCTGAAGCTCCATTTTACAACTCGCTTTTTTGGGAGCTTGCCGCAAAAGCGCAGGATGGCTTCAGGCCCTGTTCTGGTTCCGTGGGGCAGGCTGAGCCTGTGGTTAATTCTTCTTCCTGATGGGAAAATAGAGTGACCTGTGCCTGTCCCAACACCAAGAGCTAGTCTCACATTTTTTCCCCGTCTTCCCGTTCATCCTCAGGACAAATTGCAACCTGTACGGAAGAGGCGGTTAAAGGTGCTGATGCTCCAAGTAGGGAGATTCCTAGTAAAGTGGCTGGATTTGCGAACCCGAGAACAAGGAGATGAGAAATGAGGTGTGTTTTAGAAACCTTTCCCCATCACACGGTGTACCATCTTCTGGGTTTCTCATGCATGTTTTCGATGTAGGAAGATGCCCTTGAACCTGGAGATTTGGGACCCATGTGACGGGCACCACGCAGTATTACTTTAAAGGGTCTGCGTTTGCTCACCCAACCTCACCAAACCTCTCAGCCCCAAGAGTGTCCACCCTTATGTCTCATCCAGCTGTGGGTTTAGATATGGTCAATCCAGGTTGCATCACAGCCCCTGAACGAATTGTGTAAGAATTTCTCTCTATTTCACTGTCTTTGTTTCATGGGTTTTTAAAAGAAATTTATTTTTATAATGGGGTTTAGCTGCTTTTCACGGCTGTGTTTATGCCGCTTTACACCCACTTGACACACTAACAGAGAAATATCAATACATAGGTTTTAAGATTATTACTAGTCAGATATATTCTTGTGCGGTGAATCGGGCGTGTTGAGTCCAGTTCTCTGAGCAAGGAGTAGGTCTTGTCTATTACATATTGGGTTTATGGAACGGTATCTGAGCTAACTTGAAACTCTTGTTTTATGTATCACCCCACCTCACCTATCCCGTTAAGCAACCATAGTGTGTTTTCTGCATGTGTGACTCTGTTCTGTTTTGTAATTCAGTTCAAGTGTAACGGTTTTTACATTCCCTCTATAAGTGACATCTTATGAGAAGTGTCCTTTTCTGTGTGACTTATTTCACTTAGAATCTTCGTACCTAAATCCACTCATCATGCTTCTACTAGCCTTTTTACATTGATTTCATGGCTGAGTGATATTCCATTGTACATAAGGACCACAACTTTTTTATCCATTTTTCTCTTTCCTGGGATATTTTAGGTGGAATGAAGTGGAGGTCCTTGTCAACAGAGCAGCCCTAAACTTTGGGGTGCTTGTGTCTTGCTGATTTTTAATTTTCCCACTTTATACCCCCATGCGTGGAAGTGCCCTATGCTCTCTAAGCTGTGTTTTTTAGATGTTTCAGGACACACCGTACACTTCTCCAGAGTGGCTATTGGCAATTTACATCCTGCCCATCAGTGTAGCAAGGCTCCCATTTCTCCATGGCCTGTCCTGCATTTCTGGTTTTGACACTTTTTTCAGCATGGACCTTTTGACCGATGGGAAGCGAGACTTCTTTGTAGCGCTGATTTGCCTTTCCAGGTTGCTTGGTTGGCCAAAAAGGGCGTATGCGTTTTTTCCTGAATATATTCAGGAAAAAACGCATACGCCCTTTTTGGCCAAGGGCATTATTGTCAACGTTTTGCCGCTTTTCATGTGCTTTAAAGGCGATTCGAATCTACCTCCTGAAATCTGTTTCCTGCAATTCTGCCTTGATTTCAATTCCTCGTCTTTGCCTTCCCTCAATATATTTGTGGACGAGAGTTATCATTTATAACTCTGTAGGATTGTGAATTGCAGTGCCCTGAAACTCCATTTTACAACTCGCTTTTTTGGGAGGTGGCCGCAAAAGCGTAGGATGGCTTCAGACCCTGTTCTGGTTCCGGGGGGCAGGCTGAGCCTGTGGTTAATTCTTCTTCCTGATGGGAAAATAGAGTGACCTGTGCCTGTCCCAACACCAAGAGCTAGTCTCTCATTGGTTCCCCGTCTTCCCGTTCATCCTCAGGACAAATTGCAACCTGTACAGAACAGGAGGTTAAAGGTGCTGATGCTCCAAGTAGGGTGATTGCTAGTAAAGTGGCTGGAATGGCGAACCCGAACACAAGGAGATGAGAAATGAGGTGCGTTTTAGAAACCTTTCCCCATCACACGGTGTACCATCTTCTGGGTTTCTAATGCATGTTTTTGATGTAGGAAGATGCCCTTGAACCTGGAGATCAGGGACCCATGCGATGGGTAGCACGCAGTATTACTTTAAAGGGTCTGCGTTTGCTCACCCAACCTCACCAAACCTCTAAGTCCCTAGAGTGTCCACCCTTATGTCTCATCCAGCTGTGGGTCTAGATATGGTCAATCCAGGTTGCATCACAGCCCCTGAACGAATTGTGTAAGAATTTCTCTCTCTTTCACTGTCTTTGTTTCATGGGTTTTTAAAAGTAATTTCTTTTTATAATGGGGTTTAGCTGCTTTTCACGGCTGTGTTTATGCCGCTTTACACCCACTTGACACACTAACAGAGAGATATCAATACATAGGTTTTAAGATTATTACTAGTCAGATATATTCTTGTGCGTTGAATCAGGCGTGTTGAGTCCAGTTCTCTGAGCAAGGAGTAGGTCTTGTCTATTACATATTGGGTTTATGGAACGGTATCTGAGCTAATTTGAAACTCTTGTTTTATGTATCACCCCACCTCACCTTTCCCGTTAAGCAGCCATAGTGTGTTTTCTGCATGTGTGACTCTGTTCTGTTTTGTAATTCCGTTCAAGTGTAACGGTTTTTACATTCCCTCTATAAGTGACACCTTATGAGAAGTGTCCTTTTCTGTGTGACTTATTTCACTTAGAATCGTCGTACCTAAATCCACTCATCATGCTGCTACTAGCCTTATGACATTGATTTCATGGCTGAGTGGTATTCCATTGTACATAAGGACCTCAAATTTTTTATCCATTTTTGGCTTTCCTGGGATATTTAAGGTGGAATGAAGTGGAGGTCCTTGTCAACAGAGCAGCCCTAAACTTTGGGGTGCTTGTGTCTTGCTGATTTTTAATTTTCCCACTTTATACCCCCATGCGTGGAAGTGCCCTATGCTCTCTAAGCTGTGTTTTTTAGATGTTTCAGGACACACCGTACACTTCTCCAGAGTGGCTGTTGGCAATTTACATCCCACCCATCAGTGTAGCAAGGCTCCCATTTCTCCATGGCCTGTCCTGCATTTCTGGTTTTGACACTTTTTTCAGCATGGCCCTTTTGACCGATGGGAAGCGAGACTTCTTTGTAGCGCTGATTTGCCTTTCCAGGTTGCTTGGTTGGCCAAAAAGGGCGTATGCGTTTTTTCCTGAATATATTCAGGAAAAAATGCATACGCCCTTTTTGGCCAAGGGCATTATTGTCAACGTTTTGCCGCTTTTCATGTGCTTTAAAGGCGATTCGAATCTACCTCCTGAAATCTGTTTCCTGCAATTCTGCCTTGATTTCAATTCCTCGTCTTTGCCTTCCCTCAATATATTTGTGGACGAGAGTTATCATTTATAACTCTGTTGGATTGTGAATTGCAGTGCCCTGAAACTCCATTTTACAACTCGCTTTTTTGGGAGGTGGCCGCAAAAGCGCAGGATGGCTTCAGACCCTGTTCTGGTTCAGGGGGGCAGGCTGAGCCTGTGGTTAATTCTTCTTCCTGATGGGAAAATAGAGTGACCTGTGCCTGTCCCAACACCAAGAGCTAGTCTCTCATTGGTTCCCCGTCTTCCCGTTCATCCTCAGGACAAATTGCAACCTGTCCAGAACAGGAGGTTAAAGGTGCTGATGCTCCAAGTAGGGTGATTGCTAGTAAAGTGGCTGGAATGGCGAACCCGAACACAAGGAGATGAGAAATGAGGTGCGTTTTAGAAACCTTTCCCCATCACACGGTGTACCATCTTCTGGGTTTCTAATGCATGTTTTTGATGTAGGAAGATGCCCTTGAACCTGGAGATCAGGGACCCATGCGATGGGTAGCACGCAGTATTACTTTAAAGGGTCTGCGTTTGCTCACCCAACCTCACCAAACCTCTCAGCCCCAAGAGTGTCCACCCTTATGTCTCATCCAGCTGTGGGTCTAGATATGGTCAATCCAGGTTGCATCACAGCCCCTGAACGAATTGTGTAAGAATTTCTCTCTCTTTCACTGTCTTTGTTTCATGTGTTTTTAAAAGTAATTTATATTTATAATGGGGTTTAGCTGCTTTTCACGGCTGTGTTTATGCCGCTTTACACCCACTTGACACACTAACAGAGAAATATTAATACATAGGTTTTAAGATTATTACTAGTCAGATATATTCTTGTGCGTTGAATCAGGCGTGTTGAGTCCAGTTCTCTGAGCAAGGAGTAGGTCTTGTCTATTACATATTGGGTTTATGGAACGGTATCTGAGCTAATTTCAAACTCTTGTTTTATGTATCACCCCACCTCACCTTTCCCGTTAAGCCGCCATAGTGTGTTTTCTGCATGTGTGACTCTGTTCTGTTTTGTAATTCAGTTCAAGTGTAACGGTTTTTACATTCCCTCTATAAGTGACACCTTATGAGAAGTGTCCTTTTCTGTGTGACTTATTTCACTTAGAATCGTCGTACCTAAATCCACTCATCATGCTGCTACTAGCCTTTTTACATTGATTTCATGGCTGAGTGATATTCCATTGTACATAAGGACCACAACTTTTTATCCATTTTTCTCTTTCCTGGGATATTTTAGGTGGAATGAAGTGGAGGTCCTTGTCAACAGAGCAGCCCTAAACTTTGGGGTGCTTGTGTCTTGCTGATTTTTAATTTTCCCACTTTATACCCCCATGCGTGGAAGTGCCCTATGCTCTCTAAGCTGTGTTTTTTAGATGTTTCAGGACACACCGTACACTTCTCCAGAGTGGCTGTTGGCAATTTACATCCCGCCCATCAGTGTAGCAAGGCTCCCATTTCTCCATGGCCTGTCCTGCATTTCTGGTTTTGACACTTTTTTCAGCATGGCCCTTTTGACCGATGGGAAGCGAGACTTCTTTGTAGCGCTGATTTGCCTTTCCAGGTTGCTTGGTTGGCCAAAAAGGGCGTATGCGTTTTTTCCTGAATATATTCAGGAAAAAACGCATACGCCCTTTTTGGCCAAGGGCATTATTGTCAACGTTTTGCCGCTTTTCATGTGCTTTAAAGGCGATTCGAATCTACCTCCTGAAATCTGTTTCCTGCAATTCTGCCTTGATTTCAATTCCTCGTCTTTGCCTTCCCTCAATATATTTGTGGACGAGAGTTATCATTTATAACTCTGTAGGATTGTGAATTGCAGTGCCCTGAAACTCCATTTTACAACTCGCTTTTTTGGGAGGTGGCCGCAAAAGCGCAGGATGGCTTCAGGCCCTGTTCTGGTTCCGGGGGGCAGGCTGAGCCTGTGGTTAATTCTTCTTCCTGATGGGAAAATAGAGTGACCTGTGCCTGTCCCAACACCAAGAGCTAGTCTCACATTTTTTCCCCGTGTTCCCGTTCATCCTCAGGACAAATTGCAACCTGTACAGAACAGGAGGTTAAAGGTGCTGATGCTCCAAGTTGGGTGATTGCTAGTAAAGTGGCTGGAATGGCGAACCCGAACACAAGGAGATGAGAAATGAGGTGCGTTTTAGAAACCTTTCCCCATCACACGGTGTACCATCTTCTGGGTTTCTAATGCATGTTTTTGATGTAGGAAGATGCCCTTGAACCTGGAGATTAGGGACCCATGCGATGGGTAGCACGCAGTATTACTTTAAAGGGTCTGCGTTTGCTCACCCAACCTCACCAAACCTCTCAGCCCCAAGAGTGTCCACCCTTATGTCTCATCCAGCTGTGGGTCTAGATATGGTCAATCCAGGTTGCATCACAGCCCCTGAACGAATTGTGTAAGAATTTCTCTCTCTTTCACTGTCTTTGTTTCATGGGTTTTTAAAAGTAATTTATTTTTATAATGGGGTTTAGCTGCTTTTCACGGCTGTGTTTATGCCGCTTTACACCCACTTGACACACTAACAGAGAGATATCAATATATAGGTTTTAAGATTATTACTAGTCAGATATATTCTTGTGCGTTGAATCGGGCGTGTTGAGTCCAGTTCTCTGAGCAAGGGGTAGGTCTTGTGTATTACATATTGGGTTTATGGAACGGTATCTGAGCTAATTTGAAACTCTTGTTTTATGTATCACCCCACCTCACCTTTCCCGTTAAGCAGCCATAGTGTGTTTTCTGCATGTGTGACTCTGTTCTGTTTTGTAATTCAGTTCAAGTGTAACGGTTTTTACATTCCCTCTATAAGTGACACCTTATGAGAAGTGTCCTTTTCTGTGTGACTTATTTCACTTAGAATCGTCGTACCTAAATCCACTCATCATGCTGCTACTAGCCTTATGACATTGATTTCATGGCTGAGTGGTATTCCATTGTACATAAGGACCTCAAATTTTTTATCCATTTTTGGCTTTCCTGGGATATTTAAGGTGGAATGAAGTGGAGGTCCTTGTCAACAGAGCAGCCCTAAACTTTGGGGTGCTTGTGTCTTGCTGATTTTTAATTTTCCCACTTTATACCCCCATGCGTGGAAGTGCCCTATGCTCTCTAAGCTGTGTTTTTTAGATGTTTCAGGACACACCATACACTTCTCGAGAGTGGCTGTTGGCAATTTACATCCCGCCCATCAGTGTAGCAAGGCTCCCATTTCTCCATGGCCTGTCCTGCATTTCTGGTTTTGACACTTTTTTCAGCATGGCCCTTTTGACTGATGGGAAGCGAGACTTCTTTGTAGCGCTGATTTGCCTTTCCAGGTTGCTTGGTTGGCCAAAAAGGGCGTATGCGTTTTTTCCTGAATATATTCAGGAAAAAACGCATACGCCCTTTTTGGCCAAGGGCATCATTGTCAACGTTTTGCCGCTTTTCATGTGCTTTAAAGGCGATTCGAATCTACCTCCTGAAATCTGTTTCCTGCAATTCTGCCTTGATTTCAATTCCTCGTCTTTGCCTTCCCTCAATATATTTGTGGACGAGAGTTATCATTTATAACTCTGCAGGTTTGTGAATTGCAGTGCCCTGAAGCTCCATTTTACAACTCGCTTTTTTGGAAGCTGGCCGCAAAAGTGCAGGATGGCTTCAAGCCCTGTTCTGGTTCCGGGGGGCAGGCTGAGCCTGTGGTTAATTCTTCTTCCTGATGGGAAAATAGATTGACCTGTGCCTGTCCCAACACCAAGAGCTAGTCTCTAATTGGTTCCCCGTCTTCCCGTTCATCCTCAGGATAAATTGCAACCTGTACAGAACAGGAGGTTAAAGGTGCTGATGCTCCAAGTAGGGAGATTGCTAGTAAAGTGGCTGGAATGGCGAACCCGAGCACAAGGAGATGAGAAATGAGGTGCGTTTTAGAAACCTTTCCCCATCACACGGTGTACCATCTTCTGGGTTTCTCATCCATGTTTTCGATGTAGGAAGATGCCCTTGAACCTGGAGATTTGGGACCCATGCGATGGGTAGCACGCAGTATTACTTTAAAGGGTCTGCGTTTGTTCACCCAACCTCACCAAACCTCTCAGCCCCAAGAGTGTCCACCCTTATGTCTCATCCAGCTGTGGGTCTAGATATGGTCAATCCAGGTTGCATCACAGCCCCTGAACGAATTGTGTAAGAATTTCTCTCTCTTTCACTGTCTTTGTTTCATGGGTTTTTAAAAGTAATTTATTTTTATAATGGGGTTTAGCTGCTTTTCACGGCTGTGTTTATGCCGCTTTACACCCACTTGACACACTAACAGAGAGATATCAATACATAGGTTTTAAGATTATTACTAGTCAGATATATTCTTGTGCGTTGAATCAGGCGTGTTGAGTCCAGTTCTCTGAGCAAGGAGTAGGTCTTGTCTATTACATATTGGGTTTATGGAACGGTATCTGAGCTAATTTGAAACTCTTGTTTTATGTATCACCCCACCTCACCTTTCCCGTTAAGCAGCCATAGTGTGTTTTCTGCATGTGTGACTCTGTTCTGTTTTGTAATTCCGTTCAAGTGTAACGGTTTTTACATTCCCTCTATAAGTGACACCTTATGAGAAGTGTCCTTTTCTGTGTGACTTATTTCACTTAGAATCGTCGTACCTAAATCCACTCATCATGCTGCTACTAGCCTTATGACATTGATTTCATGGCTGAGTGATATTCCATTGTACATAAGGACCTCAAATTTTTTATCCATTTTTCGCTTTCCTGGGATATTTAAGGTGGAATGAAGTGGAGGTCCTTGTCAACAGAGCAGCCCTAAACTTTGGGGTGCTTGTGTCTTGCTGATTTTTAATTTTCCCTCTTTATACCCCCATGCGTGGAAGTGCCCTATGCTCTCTAAGCTGTGTTTTTTAGATGTTTCAGGACACACCATACACTTCTCCAGAGTGGCTGTTGGCAATTTACATCCCTCCCATCAGTGTAGCAAGGCTCCCATTTCTCCATGGCCTGTCCTGCATTTCTGGTTTTGACACTTTTTTCAGCATGGCCCTTTTGACCGATGGGAAGCGAGACTTCTTTGTAGCGCTGATTTGCCTTTCCAGGTTGCTTGGTTGGCCAAAAAGGGCGTATGCGTTTTTTCCTGAATATATTCAGGAAAAAACGCATACGCCCTTTTTGGCCAAGGGCATCATTGTCAACGTTTTGCCGCTTTTCATGTGCATTAAAGGCGATTCGAATCTACCTTCTGAAATCTGTTTCTTGCAATTCTGCCTTGATTTCAATTCCTCGTCTTTGCCTTCCCTCAATATATTTGTGGACGAGAGTTATCATTTATAACTCTGTAGGATTGTGAATTGCAGTGCCCTGAAACTCCATTTTACAACTCGCTTTTTTGGGAGGTGGCCGCAAAAGCGCAGGATGGCTTCAGGCCCTGTTCTGGTTCCGGGGGGCAGGCTGAGCCTGTGGTTAATTCTTCTTCCTGATGGGAAAATAGAGTGACCTGTGCCTGTCCCAACACCAAGAGCTAGTCTCACATTTTTTCCCCGTGTTCCCGTTCATCCTCAGGACAAATTGCAACCTGTACGGAATAGGAGGTTAAAGGTGCTGATGCTCCAAGTAGGGAGATTGCTAGTAAAGTGGCTGGAATGGCGAACCTGAGAACAAGGAGATAAGAAATGAGGTGCGTTTTAGAAACCTTTCCCCATCACACGGTGTACCATCTTCTTGGTTTCTCATGCATGTTTTTGATGTAGGAAGATGCCCTTGAACCTGGAGATTAGGGACCCATGCGATGGGTAGCACGCAGTATTACTTTAAAGGGTCTGCGTTTGCTCACCCAACCTCACCAAACCTCTCAGCCCCAAGAGTGTCCACCCTTATGTCTCATCCAGCTGTGGGTCTAGATATGGTCAATCCAGGTTGCATCACAGCCCCTGAACGAATTGTGTAAGAATTTCTCTCTCTTTCACTGTCTTTGTTTCATGTGTTTTTAAAAGTAATTTATTTTTATAATGGGGTTTAGCTGCTTTTCACGGCTGTGTTTATGCCGCTTTACACCCACTTGACACACTAACAGAGAAATATTAATACATAGGTTTTAAGATTATTACTAGTCAGATATATTCTTGTGCGTTGAATCAGGCGTGTTGAGTCCAGTTCTCTGAGCAAGGAGTAGGTCTTGTCTATTACATATTGGGTTTATGGAACGGTATCTGAGCTAATTTCAAACTCTTGTTTTATGTATCACCCCACCTCACCTTTCCCGTTAAGCCGCCATAGTGTGTTTTCTGCATGTGTGACTCTGTTCTGTTTTGTAATTCAGTTCAAGTGTAACGGTTTTTACATTCCCTCTATAAGTGACACCTTATGAGAAGTGTCCTTTTCTGTGTGACTTATTTCACTTAGAATCGTCGTACCTAAATCCACTCATCATGCTGCTACTAGCCTTTTTACATTGATTTCATGGCTGAGTGATATTCCATTGTACATAAGGACCACAACTTTTTATCCATTTTTCTCTTTCCTGGGATATTTTAGGTGGAATGAAGTGGAGGTCCTTGTCAACAGAGCAGCCCTAAACTTTGGGGTGCTTGTGTCTTGCTGATTTTTAATTTTCCCACTTTATACCCCCATGCGTGGAAGTGCCCTATGCTCTCTAAGCTGTGTTTTTTAGATGTTTCAGGACACACCGTACACTTCTCCAGAGTGGCTGTTGGCAATTTACATCCCGCCCATCAGTGTAGCAAGGCTCCCATTTCTCCATGGCCTGTCCTGCATTTCTGGTTTTGACACTTTTTTCAGCATGGCCCTTTTGACCGATGGGAAGCGAGACTTCTTTGTAGCGCTGATTTGCCTTTCCAGGTTGCTTGGTTGGCCAAAAAGGGCGTATGCGTTTTTTCCTGAATATATTCAGGAAAAAACGCATACGCCCTTTTTGGCCAAGGGCATTATTGTCAACGTTTTGCCGCTTTTCATGTGCTTTAAAGGCGATTCGAATCTACCTCCTGAAATCTGTTTCCTGCAATTCTGCCTTGATTTCAATTCCTCGTCTTTGCCTTCCCTCAATATATTTGTGGACGAGAGTTATCATTTATAACTCTGTAGGATTGTGAATTGCAGTGCCCTGAAACTCCATTTTACAACTCGCTTTTTTGGGAGGTGGCCGCAAAAGCGCAGGATGGCTTCAGGCCCTGTTCTGGTTCCGGGGGGCAGGCTGAGCCTGTGGTTAATTCTTCTTCCTGATGGGAAAATAGAGTGACCTGTGCCTGTCCCAACACCAAGAGCTAGTCTCACATTTTTTCCCCGTGTTCCCGTTCATCCTCAGGACAAATTGCAACCTGTACAGAACAGGAGGTTAAAGGTGCTGATGCTCCAAGTTGGGTGATTGCTAGTAAAGTGGCTGGAATGGCGAACCCGAACACAAGGAGATGAGAAATGAGGTGCGTTTTAGAAACCTTTCCCCATCACACGGTGTACCATCTTCTGGGTTTCTAATGCATGTTTTTGATGTAGGAAGATGCCCTTGAACCTGGAGATTAGGGACCCATGCGATGGGTAGCACGCAGTATTACTTTAAAGGGTCTGCGTTTGCTCACCCAACCTCACCAAACCTCTCAGCCCCAAGAGTGTCCACCCTTATGTCTCATCCAGCTGTGGGTCTAGATATGGTCAATCCAGGTTGCATCACAGCCCCTGAACGAATTGTGTAAGAATTTCTCTCTCTTTCACTGTCTTTGTTTCATGGGTTTTTAAAAGTAATTTATTTTTATAATGGGGTTTAGCTGCTTTTCACGGCTGTGTTTATGCCGCTTTACACCCACTTGACACACTAACAGAGAGATATCAATATATAGGTTTTAAGATTATTACTAGTCAGATATATTCTTGTGCGTTGAATCGGGCGTGTTGAGTCCAGTTCTCTGAGCAAGGGGTAGGTCTTGTGTATTACATATTGGGTTTATGGAACGGTATCTGAGCTAATTTGAAACTCTTGTTTTATGTATCACCCCACCTCACCTTTCCCGTTAAGCAGCCATAGTGTGTTTTCTGCATGTGTGACTCTGTTCTGTTTTGTAATTCAGTTCAAGTGTAACGGTTTTTACATTCCCTCTATAAGTGACACCTTATGAGAAGTGTCCTTTTCTGTGTGACTTATTTCACTTAGAATCGTCGTACCTAAATCCACTCATCATGCTGCTACTGGCCTTATGACATTGATTTCATGGCTGAGTGGTATTCCATTGTACATAAGGACCTCAAATTTTTTATCCATTTTTGGCTTTCCTGGGATATTTAAGGTGGAATGAAGTGGAGGTCCTTGTCAACAGAGCAGCCCTAAACTTTGGGGTGCTTGTGTCTTGCTGATTTTTAATTTTCCCACTTTATACCCCCATGCGTGGAAGTGCCCTATGCTCTCTAAGCTGTGTTTTTTAGATGTTTCAGGACACACCATACACTTCTCGAGAGTGGCTGTTGGCAATTTACATCCCGCCCATCAGTGTAGCAAGGCTCCCATTTCTCCATGGCCTGTCCTGCATTTCTGGTTTTGACACTTTTTTCAGCATGGCCCTTTTGACTGATGGGAAGCGAGACTTCTTTGTAGCGCTGATTTGCCTTTCCAGGTTGCTTGGTTGGCCAAAAAGGGCGTATGCGTTTTTTCCTGAATATATTCAGGAAAAAACGCATACGCCCTTTTTGGCCAAGGGCATCATTGTCAACGTTTTGCCGCTTTTCATGTGCTTTAAAGGCGATTCGAATCTACCTCCTGAAATCTGTTTCCTGCAATTCTGCCTTGATTTCAATTCCTCGTCTTTGCCTTCCCTCAATATATTTGTGGACGAGAGTTATCATTTATAACTCTGCAGGTTTGTGAATTGCAGTGCCCTGAAGCTCCATTTTACAACTCGCTTTTTTGGAAGCTGGCCGCAAAAGTGCAGGATGGCTTCAAGCCCTGTTCTGGTTCCGGGGGGCAGGCTGAGCCTGTGGTTAATTCTTCTTCCTGATGGGAAAATAGATTGACCTGTGCCTGTCCCAACACCAAGAGCTAGTCTCTAATTGGTTCCCCGTCTTCCCGTTCATCCTCAGGATAAATTGCAACCTGTACAGAACAGGAGGTTAAAGGTGCTGATGCTCCAAGTAGGGAGATTGCTAGTAAAGTGGCTGGAATGGCGAACCCGAGCACAAGGAGATGAGAAATGAGGTGCGTTTTAGAAACCTTTCCCCATCACACGGTGTACCATCTTCTGGGTTTCTCATCCATGTTTTCGATGTAGGAAGATGCCCTTGAACCTGGAGATTTGGGACCCATGCGATGGGTAGCACGCAGTATTACTTTAAAGGGTCTGCGTTTGTTCACCCAACCT
Organism: Balaenoptera physalus; assembly: GCF_965194825.1. NCBI lineage: Eukaryota > Metazoa > Chordata > Mammalia > Artiodactyla > Balaenopteridae > Balaenoptera > Balaenoptera physalus. The sequence continues at coordinate 395,164 of NW_028126328.1, read as the reverse complement.
CACCAAACCTCTCAGCCCCAAGAGTGTCCACCCTTATGTCTCATCCAGCTGTGGGTCTAGATATGGTCAATCCAGGTTGCATCACAGCCCCTGAACGAATTGTGTAAGAATTTCTCTCTCTTTCACTGTCTTTGTTTCATGGGTTTTTAAAAGTAATTTATTTTTATAATGGGGTTTAGCTGCTTTTCACGGCTGTGTTTATGCCGCTTTACACCCACTTGACACACTAACAGAGAGATATCAATACATAGGTTTTAAGATTATTACTAGTCAGATATATTCTTGTGCGTTGAATCAGGCGTGTTGAGTCCAGTTCTCTGAGCAAGGAGTAGGTCTTGTCTATTACATATTGGGTTTATGGAACGGTATCTGAGCTAATTTGAAACTCTTGTTTTATGTATCACCCCACCTCACCTTTCCCGTTAAGCAGCCATAGTGTGTTTTCTGCATGTGTGACTCTGTTCTGTTTTGTAATTCCGTTCAAGTGTAACGGTTTTTACATTCCCTCTATAAGTGACACCTTATGAGAAGTGTCCTTTTCTGTGTGACTTATTTCACTTAGAATCGTCGTACCTAAATCCACTCATCATGCTGCTACTAGCCTTATGACATTGATTTCATGGCTGAGTGATATTCCATTGTACATAAGGACCTCAAATTTTTTATCCATTTTTCGCTTTCCTGGGATATTTAAGGTGGAATGAAGTGGAGGTCCTTGTCAACAGAGCAGCCCTAAACTTTGGGGTGCTTGTGTCTTGCTGATTTTTAATTTTCCCTCTTTATACCCCCATGCGTGGAAGTGCCCTATGCTCTCTAAGCTGTGTTTTTTAGATGTTTCAGGACACACCATACACTTCTCCAGAGTGGCTGTTGGCAATTTACATCCCTCCCATCAGTGTAGCAAGGCTCCCATTTCTCCATGGCCTGTCCTGCATTTCTGGTTTTGACACTTTTTTCAGCATGGCCCTTTTGACCGATGGGAAGCGAGACTTCTTTGTAGCGCTGATTTGCCTTTCCAGGTTGCTTGGTTGGCCAAAAAGGGCGTATGCGTTTTTTCCTGAATATATTCAGGAAAAAACGCATACGCCCTTTTTGGCCAAGGGCATCATTGTCAACGTTTTGCCGCTTTTCATGTGCATTAAAGGCGATTCGAATCTACCTTCTGAAATCTGTTTCTTGCAATTCTGCCTTGATTTCAATTCCTCGTCTTTGCCTTCCCTCAATATATTTGTGGACGAGAGTTATCATTTATAACTCTGTAGGATTGTGAATTGCAGTGCCCTGAAACTCCATTTTACAACTCGCTTTTTTGGGAGGTGGCCGCAAAAGCGCAGGATGGCTTCAGGCCCTGTTCTGGTTCCGGGGGGCAGGCTGAGCCTGTGGTTAATTCTTCTTCCTGATGGGAAAATAGAGTGACCTGTGCCTGTCCCAACACCAAGAGCTAGTCTCACATTTTTTCCCCGTGTTCCCGTTCATCCTCAGGACAAATTGCAACCTGTACGGAATAGGAGGTTAAAGGTGCTGATGCTCCAAGTAGGGAGATTGCTAGTAAAGTGGCTGGAATGGCGAACCTGAGAACAAGGAGATAAGAAATGAGGTGCGTTTTAGAAACCTTTCCCCATCACACGGTGTACCATCTTCTTGGTTTCTCATGCATGTTTTTGATGTAGGAAGATGCCCTTGAACCTGGAGATTAGGGACCCATGCGATGGGTAGCACGCAGTATTACTTTAAAGGGTCTGCGTTTGCTCACCCAACCTCACCAAACCTCTCAGCCCCAAGAGTGTCCACCCTTATGTCTCATCCAGCTGTGGGTCTAGATATGGTCAATCCAGGTTGCATCACAGCCCCTGAACGAATTGTGTAAGAATTTCTCTCTCTTTCACTGTCTTTGTTTCATGTGTTTTTAAAAGTAATTTATTTTTATAATGGGGTTTAGCTGCTTTTCACGGCTGTGTTTATGCCGCTTTACACCCACTTGACACACTAACAGAGAGATATCAATACATAGGTTTTAAGATTATTACTAGTCAGATATATTCTTGTGCGTTGAATCAGGCGTGTTGAGTCCAGTTCTCTGAGCAAGGAGTAGGTCTTGTCTATTACATATTGGGTTTATGGAACGGTATCTGAGCTAATTTGAAACTCTTGTTTTATGTATCACCCCACCTCACCTTTCCCGTTAAGCAGCCATAGTGTGTTTTCTGCATGTGTGACTCTGTTCTGTTTTGTAATTCAGTTCAAGTGTAACGGTTTTTACATTCCCTCTATAAGTGACACCTTATGAGAAGTGTCCTTTTCTGTGTGACTTATTTCACTTAGAATCGTCGTACCTAAATCCACTCATCATGCTGCTACTAGCCTTTTTACATTGATTTCATGGCTGAGTGATATTCCATTGTACATAAGGACCACAACTTTTTTATCCATTTTTCTCTTTCCTGGGATATTTTAGGTGGAATGAAGTGGAGGTCCTTGTCAACAGAGCAGCCCTAAACTTTGGGGTGCTTGTGTCTTGCTGATTTTTAATTTTCCCACTTTATACCCCCATTCGTGGAAGTGCCCTATGCTCTCTAAGCTGTGTTTTTTAGATGTTTCAGGACACACCGTACACTTCTCCAGAGTGGCTGTTGGCAATTTACATCCCACCCATCAGTGTAGCAAGGCTCCCATTTCTCCATGGCCTGTCCTGCATTTCTGGTTTTGACACTTTTTTCAGCATGGCCCTTTTGACCGATGGGAAGCGAGACTTCTTTGTAGCGCTGATTTGCCTTTCCAGGTTGCTTGGTTGGCCAAAAAGGGCGTATGCGTTTTTTCCTGAATATATTCAGGAAAAAATGCATACGCCCTTTTTGGCCAAGGGCATTATTGTCAACGTTTTGCCGCTTTTCTTGTGCTTTAAAGGCGATTCGAATCTACCTCCTGAAATCTGTTTCCTGCAATTCTGCCTTGATTTCAATTCCTCGTCTTTGCCTTCCCTCAATATATTTGTGGACGAGAGTTATCATTTATAACTCTGTAGGATTGTGAATTGCAGTGCCCTGAAACTCCATTTTACAACTCGCTTTTTTGGGAGGTGGCCGCAAAAGCGCAGGATGGCTTCAGACCCTGTTCTGGTTCGGGGGGCCGGCTGAGCCTGTGGTTAATTCTTCTTCCTGATGGGAAAATAGAGTGACCTGTGCCTGTCCCAACACCAAGAGCTAGTCTCTCATTGGTTCCCCGTCTTCCCGTTCATCCTCAGGACAAATTGCAACCTGTACAGAACAGGAGGTTAAAGGTGCTGATGCTCCAAGTTGGGTGATTGCTAGTAAAGTGGCTGGAATGGCGAACCCGAGAACAAGGAGATGAGAAATGAGGTGTGTTTTAGAAACCTTTCCCCATCACACGGTGTACCATCTTCTGGGATTCTCATGCATGTTTTCGATGTAGGAAGATGCCCTTGAACCTGGAGATTTGGGACCCATGCGATGGGTAGCACGCAGTATTACTTTAAAGGGTCTGCGTTTGCTCACCCAACCTCACCAAACCTCTCAGCCCCAAGAGTGTCCACCCTTATGTCTCATCCAGCTGTGGGTCTAGATATGGTCAATCCAGGTTGCATCACAGCCCCTGAACGAATTGTGTAAGAATTTCTCTCTCTTTCACTGTCTTTGTTTCATGGGTTTTTAAAAGTAATTTATTTTTATAATGGGGTTTAGCTGCTTTTCACGGCTGTGTTTATGCCGCTTTACACCCACTTGACACACTAACAGAGAGATATCAATACATAGGTTTTAAGATTATTACTAGTCAGATATATTCTTGTGCGTTGAATCAGGCGTGTTGAGTCCAGTTCTCTGAGCAAGGAGTAGGTCTTGTCTATTACATATTGGGTTTATGGAACGGTATCTGAGCTAATTTGAAACTCTTGTTTTATGTATCACCCCACCTCACCTTTCCCGTTAAGCAGCCATAGTGTGTTTTCTGCATGTGTGACTCTGTTCTGTTTTGTAATTCAGTTCAAGTGTAACGGTTTTTACATTCCCTCTATAAGTGACACCTTATGAGAAGTGTCCTTTTCTGTGTGACTTATTTCACTTAGAATCGTCGTACCTAAATCCACTCATCATGCTGCTACTAGCCTTATGACATTGATTTCATGGCTGAGTGGTATTCCATTGTACATAAGGACCTCAAATTTTTCATCCATTTTTCGCTTTCCTGGCATATTTAAGGTGGAATGAAGTGGAGGTCCTTGTCAACAGAGCAGCCCTAAACTTTGGGGTGCTTGTGTCTTGCTGATTTTTAATTTTCCCACTTTATACCCCCATGCGTGGAAGTGCCCTATGCTCTCTAAGCTGTGTTTTTTAGATGTTTCAGGACACACCGTACACTTCTCCAGAGTGGCTGTTGGCAATTTACATCCCGCCCATCAGTGTAGCAAGGCTCCCATTTCTCCATGGCCTGTCCTGCATTTCTGGTTTTGACACTTTTTTCAGCCTGGCCCTTTTGACCGATGGGAAGCGAGACTTCTTTGTAGCGCTGATTTGCCTTTCCAGGTTGCTTGGTTGGCCAAAAAGGGCGTATGCGTTTTTTCCTGAATATATTCAGGAAAAAACGCATACGCCCTTTTTGGCCAAGGGCATCATTGTCAACGTTTTGCCGCTTTTCATGTGCTTTAAAGGCGATTCGAATCTACCTCCTGAAATCTGTTTCCTGCAATTCTGCCTTGATTTCAATTCCTCGTCTTTGCCTTCCCTCAATATATTTGTGGACGAGAGTTATCATTTATAACTCTGCAGGTTTGTGAATTGCAGTGCCCTGAAGCTCCATTTTACAACTCGCTTTTTTGGGAGCTTGCCGCAAAAGCGCAGGATGGCTTCAGGCCCTGTTCTGGTTCCGTGGGGCAGGCTGAGCCTGTGGTTAATTCTTCTTCCTGATGGGAAAATAGAGTGACCTGTGCCTGTCCCAACACCAAGAGCTAGTCTCACATTTTTTCCCCGTCTTCCCGTTCATCCTCAGGACAAATTGCAACCTGTACGGAAGAGGCGGTTAAAGGTGCTGATGCTCCAAGTAGGGAGATTCCTAGTAAAGTGGCTGGATTTGCGAACCCGAGAACAAGGAGATGAGAAATGAGGTGTGTTTTAGAAACCTTTCCCCATCACACGGTGTACCATCTTCTGGGTTTCTCATGCATGTTTTCGATGTAGGAAGATGCCCTTGAACCTGGAGATTTGGGACCCATGTGACGGGCACCACGCAGTATTACTTTAAAGGGTCTGCGTTTGCTCACCCAACCTCACCAAACCTCTCAGCCCCAAGAGTGTCCACCCTTATGTCTCATCCAGCTGTGGGTCTAGATATGGTCAATCCAGGTTGCATCACAGCCCCTGAACGAATTGTGTAAGAATTTCTCTCTATTTCACTGTCTTTGTTTCATGGGTTTTTAAAAGAAATTTATTTTTATAATGGGGTTTAGCTGCTTTTCACGGCTGTGTTTATGCCGCTTTACACCCACTTGACACACTAACAGAGAAATATCAATACATAGGTTTTAAGATTATTACTAGTCAGATATATTCTTGTGCGGTGAATCGGGCGTGTTGAGTCCAGTTCTCTGAGCAAGGAGTAGGTCTTGTCTATTACATATTGGGTTTATGGAACGGTATCTGAGCTAACTTGAAACTCTTGTTTTATGTATCACCCCACCTCACCTATCCCGTTAACCAGCCATAGTGTGTTTTCTGCATGTGTGACTCTGTTCTGTTTTGTAATTCAGTTCAAGTGTAACGGTTTTTACATTCCCTCTATAAGTGACATCTTATGAGAAGTGTCCTTTTCTGTGTGACTTATTTCACTTAGAATCTTCGTACCTAAATCCACTCATCATGCTTCTACTAGCCTTTTTACATTGATTTCATGGCTGAGTGATATTCCATTGTATATAAGGACCACAACTTTTTTATCCATTTTTCTCTTTCCTGGGATATTTTAGGTGGAATGAAGTGGAGGTCCTTGTCAACAGAGCAGCCCTAAACTTTGGGGTGCTTGTGTCTTGCTGATTTTTAATTTTCCCACTTTATACCCCCATGCGTGGAAGTGCCCTATGCTCTCTAAGCTGTGTTTTTTAGATGTTTCAGGACACACCGTACACTTCTCCAGAGTGGCTGTTGGCAATTTACATCCCTCCAATCAGTGTAGCAAGGCTCCCATTTCCCCATGGCCTGTCCTGCATTTCTGGTTTTGACACTTTTTTCAGCATGGACCTTTTGACCGATGGGAAGCGAGACTTCTTTGTAGCGCTGATTTGCCTTTCCAGGTTGCTTGGTTGGCCAAAAAGGGCGTATGCGTTTTTTCCTGAATATATTCAGGAAAAAACGCATACGCCCTTTTTGGCCAAGGGCATTATTGTCAACGTTTTGCCGCTTTTCATGTGCTTTAAAGGCGATTCGAATCTACCTCCTGAAATCTGTTTCCTGCAATTCTGCCTTGATTTCAATTCCTCGTCTTTGCCTTCCCTCAATATATTTGTGGACGAGAGTTATCATTTATAACTCTGTAGGATTGTGAATTGCAGTGCCCTGAAACTCCATTTTACAACTCGCTTTTTTGGGAGGTGGCCGCAAAAGCGCAGGATGGCTTCAGACCCTGTTCTGGTTCAGGGGGGCAGGCTGAGCCTGTGGTTAATTCTTCTTCCTGATGGGAAAATAGAGTGACCTGTGCCTGTCCCAACACCAAGAGCTAGTCTCTCATTGGTTCCCCGTCTTCCCGTTCATCCTCAGGACAAATTGCAACCTGTACGGAAGAGGCGGTTAAAGGTGCTGATGCTCCAAGTAGGGTGATTGCTAGTAAAGTGGCTGGAATGGCGAACCCGAACACAAGGAGATGAGAAATGAGGTGCGTTTTAGAAACCTTTCCCCATCACACGGTGTACCATCTTCTGGGTTTCTAATGCATGTTTTTGATGTAGGAAGATGCCCTTGAACCTGGAGATCAGGGACCCATGCGATGGGTAGCACGCAGTATTACTTTAAAGGGTCTGCGTTTGCTCACCCAACCTCACCAAACCTCTAAGTCCCTAGAGTGTCCACCCTTATGTCTCATCCAGCTGTGGGTCTAGATATGGTCAATCCAGGTTGCATCACAGCCCCTGAACGAATTGTGTAAGAATTTCTCTCTCTTTCACTGTCTTTGTTTCATGGGTTTTTAAAAGTAATTTCTTTTTATAATGGGGTTTAGCTGCTTTTCACGGCTGTGTTTATGCCGCTTTACACCCACTTGACACACTAACAGAGAGATATCAATACATAGGTTTTAAGATTATTACTAGTCAGATATATTCTTGTGCGTTGAATCAGGCGTGTTGAGTCCAGTTCTCTGAGCAAGGAGTAGGTCTTGTCTATTACATATTGGGTTTATGGAACGGTATCTGAGCTAATTTGAAACTCTTGTTTTATGTATCACCCCACCTCACCTTTCCCGTTAAGCAGCCATAGTGTGTTTTCTGCATGTGTGACTCTGTTCTGTTTTGTAATTCCGTTCAAGTGTAACGGTTTTTACATTCCCTCTATAAGTGACACCTTATGAGAAGTGTCCTTTTCTGTGTGACTTATTTCACTTAGAATCGTCGTACCTAAATCCACTCATCATGCTGCTACTAGCCTTATGACATTGATTTCATGGCTGAGTGGTATTCCATTGTACATAAGGACCTCAAATTTTTTATCCATTTTTGGCTTTCCTGGGATATTTAAGGTGGAATGAAGTGGAGGTCCTTGTCAACAGAGCAGCCCTAAACTTTGGGGTGCTTGTGTCTTGCTGATTTTTAATTTTCCCACTTTATACCCCCATGCGTGGAAGTGCCCTATGCTCTCTAAGCTGTGTTTTTTAGATGTTTCAGGACACACCGTACACTTCTCCAGAGTGGCTGTTGGCAATTTACATCCCACCCATCAGTGTAGCAAGGCTCCCATTTCTCCATGGCCTGTCCTGCATTTCTGGTTTTGACACTTTTTTCAGCATGGCCCTTTTGACCGATGGGAAGCGAGACTTCTTTGTAGCGCTGATTTGCCTTTCAAGGTTGCTTTGTTGGCCAAAAAGGGCGTATGCGTTTTTTCCTGAATATATTCAGGAAAAAACGCATACGCTCTTTTTGGCCAAGGGCATCATTGTCAACGTTTTGCCGCTTTTCATGTGCTTTAAAGGCGATTCGAATCTACCTCCTGAAATCTGTTTCCTGCAATTCTGCCTTGATTTCAATTCCTCGTCTTAGCCTTCCCTCAATATATTTGTGGACGAGAGTTATCATTTATAACTCTGTAGGATTGTGAATTGCAGTGCCCTGAAGTTCCATTTTACAACTCGCTTTTTCGGGAGGTGGCCACAAAAGCGCAGGATGGCTTCAGGCCCTGTTCTGGTTCCGGGGGGTAGGCTGAGCCTGTGGTTAATTCTTCTTCCTGATGGGAAAATAGATTGACCTGTGCCTGTCCCAACACCAAGAGCTAGTCTCTCATTGGTTCCCCGTCTTCCCGTTCATCCTCAGGACAAATTGCAACCTGTACGGAACAGGAGGTTAAAGGTGCTGATGCTCCAAGTAGGGAGATTGCTAGTAAAGTGGCTGGAATGGCGAACCTGAGAGCAAGGAGATGAGAAATGAGGTGCGTTTTAGAAACCTTTCCCCATCACACGGTGTACCATCTTCTGGGTTTCTCATGCATGTTTTTGATGTAGGAAGATGCCCTTGAACCTGGAGATTAGGGACCCATGCGATGGGTAGCACGCAGTATTACTTTAAAGGGTCTGCGTTTGCTCACCCAACCTCACCAAACCTCTCAGCCCCAAGAGTGTCCACCCTTATGTCTCATCCAGCTGTGGGTCTAGATATGGTCAATCCAGGTTGCATCACAGCCCCTGAACGAATTGTGTAAGAATTTCTCTCTCTTTCACTGTGTTTGTTTCATGTGTTTTTAAAAGTAATTTATATTTATAATGGGGTTTAGCTGCTTTTCACGGCTGTGTTTATGCCGCTTTACACCCACTTGACACACTAACAGAGAAATATTAATACATAGGTTTTAAGATTATTACTAGTCAGATATATTCTTGTGCGTTGAATCAGGCGTGTTGAGTCCAGTTCTCTGAGCAAGGAGTAGGTCTTGTCTATTACATATTGGGTTTATGGAACGGTATCTGAGCTAATTTCAAACTCTTGTTTTATGTATCACCCCACCTCACCTTTCCCGTTAAGCAGCCATAGTGTGTTTTCTGCATGTGTGACTCTGTTCTGTTTTGTAATTCAGTTCAAGTGTAACGGTTTTTACATTCCCTCTATAAGTGACACCTTATGAGAAGTGTCCTTTTCTGTGTGACTTATTTCACTTAGAATCGTCGTACCTAAATCCACTCATCATGCTGCTACTAGCCTTTTTACATTGATTTCATGGCTGAGTGATATTCCATTGTACATAAGGACCACAACTTTTTTATCCATTTTTCTCTTTCCTGGGATATTTTAGGTGGAATGAAGTGGAGGTCCTTGTCAACAGAGCAGCCCTAAACTTTGGGGTGCTTGTGTCTTGCTGATTTTTAATTTTCCCACTTTATACCCCCATGCGTGGAAGTGCCCTATGCTCTCTAAGCTGTGTTTTTTAGATGTTTCAGGACACACCGTACACTTCTCCAGAGTGGCTGTTGGCAATTTACATCCCGCCCATCAGTGTAGCAAGGCTCCCATTTCTCCATGGCCTGTCCTGCATTTCTGGTTTTGACACTTTTTTCAGCATGGCCCTTTTGACCGATGGGAAGCGAGACTTCTTTGTAGCGCTGATTTGCCTTTCCAGGTTGCTTGGTTGGCCAAAAAGGGCGTATGCGTTTTTTCCTGAATATATTCAGGAAAAAACGCATACGCCCTTTTTGGCCAAGGGCATTATTGTCAACGTTTTGCCGCTTTTCATGTGCTTTAAAGGCGATTCGAATCTACCTCCTGAAATCTGTTTCCTGCAATTCTGCCTTGATTTCAATTCCTCGTCTTTGCCTTCCCTCAATATATTTGTGGACGAGAGTTATCATTTATAACTCTGTAGGATTGTGAATTGCAGTGCCCTGAAACTCCATTTTACAACTCGCTTTTTTGGGAGGTGGCCGCAAAAGCGCAGGATGGCTTCAGGCCCTGTTCTGGTTCCGGGGGGCAGGCTGAGCCTGTGGTTAATTCTTCTTCCTGATGGGAAAATAGAGTGACCTGTGCCTGTCCCAACACCAAGAGCTAGTCTCACATTTTTTCCCCGTGTTCCCGTCCATCCTCAGGACAAATTGCAACCTGTACGGAATAGGAGGTTAAAGGTGCTGATGCTCCAAGTAGGGAGATTGCTAGTAAAGTGGCTGGAATGGCGAACCTGAGAACAAGGAGATAAGAAATGAGGTGCGTTTTAGAAACCTTTCCCCATCACACGGTGTACCATCTTCTGGGTTTCTAATGCATGTTTTTGATGTAGGAAGATGCCCTTGAACCTGGAGATTAGGGACCCATGCGATGGGTAGCACGCAGTATTACTTTAAAGGGTCTGCGTTTGCTCACCCAACCTCACCAAACCTCTCAGCCCCAAGAGTGTCCACCCTTATGTCTCATCCAGCTGTGGGTCTAGATATGGTCAATCCAGGTTGCATCACAGCCCCTGAACGAATTGTGTAAGAATTTCTCTCTCTTTCACTGTCTTTGTTTCATGGGTTTTTAAAAGTAATTTATTTTTATAATGGGGTTTAGCTGCTTTTCACGGCTGTGTTTATGCCGCTTTACACCCACTTGACACACTAACAGAGAGATATCAATATATAGGTTTTAAGATTATTACTAGTCAGATATATTCTTGTGCGTTGAATCGGGCGTGTTGAGTCCAGTTCTCTGAGCAAGGGGTAGGTCTTGTGTATTACATATTGGGTTTATGGAACGGTATCTGAGCTAATTTGAAACTCTTGTTTTATGTATCACCCCACCTCACCTTTCCCGTTAAGCAGCCATAGTGTGTTTTCTGCATGTGTGACTCTGTTCTGTTTTGTAATTCAGTTCAAGTGTAACGGTTTTTACATTCCCTCTATAAGTGACACCTTATGAGAAGTGTCCTTTTCTGTGTGACTTATTTCACTTAGAATCGTCGTACCTAAATCCACTCATCATGCTGCTACTAGCCTTATGACATTGATTTCATGGCTGAGTGGTATTCCATTGTACATAAGGACCTCAAATTTTTTATCCATTTTTGGCTTTCCTGGGATATTTAAGGTGGAATGAAGTGGAGGTCCTTGTCAACAGAGCAGCCCTAAACTTTGGGGTGCTTGTGTCTTGCTGATTTTTAATTTTCCCACTTTATACCCCCATGCGTGGAAGTGCCCTATGCTCTCTAAGCTGTGTTTTTTAGATGTTTCAGGACACACCATACACTTCTCGAGAGTGGCTGTTGGCAATTTACATCCCGCCCATCAGTGTAGCAAGGCTCCCATTTCTCCATGGCCTGTCCTGCATTTCTGGTTTTGACACTTTTTTCAGCATGGCCCTTTTGACTGATGGGAAGCGAGACTTCTTTGTAGCGCTGATTTGCCTTTCCAGGTTGCTTGGTTGGCCAAAAAGGGCGTATGCGTTTTTTCCTGAATATATTCAGGAAAAAACGCATACGCCCTTTTTGGCCAAGGGCATAATTGTCAACGTTTTGCCGCTTTTCATGTGCTTTAAAGGCGATTCGAATCTACCTCCTGAAATCTGTTTCCTGCAATTCTGCCTTGATTTCAATTCCTCGTCTTTGCCTTCCCTCAATATATTTGTGGACGAGAGTTATCATTTATAACTCTGCAGGTTTGTGAATTGCAGTGCCCTGAAGCTCCATTTTACAACTCGCTTTTTTGGAAGCTGGCCGCAAAAGTGCAGGATGGCTTCAGGCCCTGTTCTGGTTCCGGGGGGCAGGCTGAGCCTGTGGTTAATTCTTCTTCCTGATGGGAAAATAGATTGACCTGTGCCTGTCCCAACACCAAGAGCTAGTCTCTAATTGGTTCCCCGTCTTCCCGTTCATCCTCAGGATAAATTGCAACCTGTACAGAACAGGAGGTTAAAGGTGCTGATGCTCCAAGTAGGGAGATTGCTAGTAAAGTGGCTGGAATGGCGAACCCGAGAACAAGGAGATGAGAAATGAGGTGCGTTTTAGAAACCTTTCCCCATCACACGGTGTACCATCTTCTGGGTTTCTCATCCATGTTTTCGATGTAGGAAGATGCCCTTGAACCTGGAGATTTGGGACCCATGCGATGGGTAGCACGCAGTATTACTTTAAAGGGTCTGCGTTTGCTCACCCAACCTCACCAAACCTCTCAGCCCCAAGAGTGTCCACCCTTATGTCTCATCCAGCTGTGGGTCTAGATATGGTCAATCCAGGTTGCATCACAGCCCCTGAACGAATTGTCTAAGAATTTCTCTCTCTTTCACTGTCTTTGTTTCATGGGTTTTTAAAAGTAATTTATTTTTATAATGGGGTTTAGCTGCTTTTCACGGCTGTGTTTATGCCGCTTTACACCCACTTGACACACTAACAGAGAGATATCAATACATAGGTTTTAAGATTATTACTAGTCAGATATATTCTTGTGCGTTGAATCAGGCGTGTTGAGTCCAGTTCTCTGAGCAAGGAGTAGGTCTTGTCTATTACATATTGGGTTTATGGAACGGTATCTGAGCTAATTTGAAACTCTTGTTTTATGTATCACCCCACCTCACCTTTCCCGTTAAGCAGCCATAGTGTGTTTTCTGCATGTGTGACTCTGTTCTGTTTTGTAATTCAGTTCAAGTGTAACGGTTTTTACATTCCCTCTATAAGTGACACCTTATGAGAAGTGTCCTTTTCTGTGTGACTTATTTCACTTAGAATCGTCGTACCTAAATCCACTCATCATGCTGCTACTAGCCTTATGACATTGATTTCATGGCTGAGTGATATACCATTGTACATAAGGACCTCAAATTTTTTATCCATTTTTCGCTTTCCTGGGATATTTAAGGTGGAATGAAGTGGAGGTCCTTGTCAACAGAGCAGCCCTAAACTTTGGGGTGCTTGTGTCTTGCTGATTTTTAATTTTCCCTCTTTATACCCCCATGCGTGGAAGTGCCCTATGCTCTCTAAGCTGTGTTTTTTAGATGTTTCAGGACACACCATACACTTCTCCAGAGTGGCTGTTGGCAATTTACATCCCTCCCATCAGTGTAGCAAGGCTCCCATTTCTCCATGGCCTGTCCTGCATTTCTGGTTTTGACACTTTTTTCAGCATGGCCCTTTTGACCGATGGGAAGCGAGACTTCTTTGTAGCGCTGATTTGCCTTTCCAGGTTGCTTGGTTGGCCAAAAAGGGCGTATGCGTTTTTTCCTGAATATATTCAGGAAAAAACGCATACGCCCTTTTTGGCCAAGGGCATCATTGTCAACGTTTTGCCGCTTTTCATGTGCATTAAAGGCGATTCGAATCTACCTTCTGAAATCTGTTTCTTGCAATTCTGCCTTGATTTCAATTCCTCGTCTTTGCCTTCCCTCAATATATTTGTGGACGAGAGTTATCATTTATAACTCTGTAGGATTGTGAATTGCAGTGCCCTGAAGTTCCATTTTACAACTCGCTTTTTCGGGAGGTGGCCACAAAAGCGCAGGATGGCTTCAGGCCCTGTTCTGGTTCCGGGGGGCAGGCTGAGCCTGTGGTTAATTCTTCTTCCTGATGGGAAAATAGATTGACCTGTGCCTGTCCCAACACCAAGAGCTAGTCTCTCATTGGTTCCCCATCTTCCCGTTCATCCTCAGGACAAATTGCAACCTGTACGGAACAGGAGGTTAAAGGTGCTGAGGCTCCAAGTAGGGAGATTGCTAGTAAAGTGGCTGGAATGGCGAACCTGAGAACAAGGAGATGAGAAATGAGGTGCGTTTTAGAAACCTTTCCCCATCACACGGTGTACCATCTTCTGGGTTTCTCATGCATGTTTTTGATGTAGGAAGATGCCCTTGAACCTGGAGATTAGGGACCCATGCGATGGGTAGCACGCAGTATTACTTTAAAGGGTCTGCGTTTGCTCACCCAACCTCACCAAACCTCTCAGCCCCAAGAGTGTCCACCCTTATGTCTCATCCAGCTGTGGGTCTAGATATGGTCAATCCAGGTTGCATCACAGCCCCTGAACGAATTGTGTAAGAATTTCTCTCTCTTTCACTGTCTTTGTTTCATGTGTTTTTAAAAGTAATTTATATTTATAATGGGGTTTAGCTGCTTTTCACGGCTGTGTTTATGCCGCTTTACACCCACTTGACACACTAACAGAGAAATATCAATACATAGGTTTTAAGATTATTACTAGTCAGATATATTCTTGTGCGTTGAATCAGGCGTGTTGAGTCCAGTTCTCTGAGCAAGGAGTAGGTCTTGTCTATTACATATTGGGTTTATGGAACGGTATCTGAGCTAATTTCAAACTCTTGTTTTATGTATCACCCCACCTCACCTTTCCCGTTAAGCAGCCATAGTGTGTTTTCTGCATGTGTGACTCTGTTCTGTTTTGTAATTCAGTTCAAGTGTAACGGTTTTTACATTCCCTCTATAAGTGACACCTTATGAGAAGTGTCCTTTTCTGTGTGACTTATTTCACTTAGATTCGTCGTACCTAAATCCACTCATCATGCTGCTACTAGCCTTTTTACATTGATTTCATGGCTGAGTGATATTCCATTGTACATAAGGACCACAACTTTTTTATCCATTTTTCTCTTTCCTGGGATATTTTAGGTGGAATGAAGTGGAGGTCCTTGTCAACAGAGCAGCCCTAAACTTTGGGGTGCTTGTGTCTTGCTGATTTTTAATTTTCCCACTTTATACCCCCATGCGTGGAAGTGCCCTATGCTCTCTAAGCTGTGTTTTTTAGATGTTTCAGGACACACCGTACACTTCTCCAGAGTGGCTGTTGGCAATTTACATCCCGCCCATCAGTGTAGCAAGGCTCCCATTTCTCCATGGCCTGTCCTGCATTTCTGGTTTTGACACTTTTTTCAGCATGGCCCTTTTGACCGATGGGAAGCGAGACTTCTTTGTAGCGCTGATTTGCCTTTCCAGGTTGCTTGGTTGGCCAAAAAGGGCGTATGCGTTTTTTCCTGAATATATTCAGGAAAAAACGCATACGCCCTTTTTGGCCAAGGGCATCATTGTCAACGTTTTGCCGCTTTTCATGTGCTTTAAAGGCGATTCGAATCTACCTCCTGAAATCTGTTTCCTGCAATTCTGCCTTGATTTCAATTCCTCGTCTTTGCCTTCCCTCAATATATTTGTGGACGAGAGTTATCATTTATAACTCTGTAGGATTGTGAATTGCAGTGCCCTGAAACTCCATTTTACAACTCGCTTTTTTGGGAGGTGGCCGCAAAAGCGCAGGATGGCTTCAGGCCCTGTTCTGGTTCCGGGGGGCAGGCTGAGCCTGTGGTTAATTCTTCTTCCTGATGGGAAAATAGAGTGACCTGTGCCTGTCCCAACACCAAGAGCTAGTCTCACATTTTTTCCCCGTGTTCCCGTTCATCCTCAGGACAAATTGCAACCTGTACGGAATAGGAGGTTAAAGGTGCTGATGCTCCAAGTAGGGAGATTGCTAGTAAAGTGGCTGGAATGGCGAACCTGAGAACAAGGAGATAAGAAATGAGGTGCGTTTTAGAAACCTTTCCCCATCACACGGTGTACCATCTTCTGGGTTTCTCATGCATGTTTTTGATGTAGGAAGATGCCCTTGAACCTGGAGATTAGGGACCCATGCGATGGGTAGCACGCAGTATTACTTTAAAGGGTCTGCGTTTGCTCACCCAACCTCACCAAACCTCTCAGCCCCAAGAGTGTCCACCCTTATGTCTCATCCAGCTGTGGGTCTAGATATGGTCAATCCAGGTTGCATCACAGCCCCTGAACGAATTGTGTAAGAATTTCTCTCTCTTTCACTGTCTTTGTTTCATGTGTTTTTAAAAGTAATTTATTTTTATAATGGGGTTTAGCTGCTTTTCACGGCTGTGTTTATGCCGCTTTACACCCACTTGACACACTAACAGAGAGATATCAATACATAGGTTTTAAGATTATTACTAGTCAGATATATTCTTGTGCGTTGAATCAGGCGTGTTGAGTCCAGTTCTCTGAGCAAGGAGTAGGTCTTGTCTATTACATATTGGGTTTATGGAACGGTATCTGAGCTAATTTGAAACTCTTGTTTTATGTATCACCCCACCTCACCTTTCCCGTTAAGCAGCCATAGTGTGTTTTCTGCATGTGTGACTCTGTTCTGTTTTGTAATTCAGTTCAAGTGTAACGGTTTTTACATTCCCTCTATAAGTGACACCTTATGAGAAGTGTCCTTTTCTGTGTGACTTATTTCACTTAGAATCGTCGTACCTAAATCCACTCATCATGCTGCTACTAGCCTTTTTACATTGATTTCATGGCTGAGTGATATTCCATTGTACATAAGGACCACAACTTTTTTATCCATTTTTCTCTTTCCTGGGATATTTTAGGTGGAATGAAGTGGAGGTCCTTGTCAACAGAGCAGCCCTAAACTTTGGGGTGCTTGTGTCTTGCTGATTTTTAATTTTCCCACTTTATACCCCCATGCGTGGAAGTGCCCTATGCTCTCTAAGCTGTGTTTTTTAGATGTTTCAGGACACACCGTACACTTCTCCAGAGTGGCTGTTGGCAATTTACATCCCACCCATCAGTGTAGCAAGGCTCCCATTTCTCCATGGCCTGTCCTGCATTTCTGGTTTTGACACTTTTTTCAGCCTGGCCCTTTTGACCGATGGGAAGCGAGACTTCTTTGTAGCGCTGATTTGCCTTTCCAGGTTGCTTGGTTGGCCAAAAAGGGCGTATGCGTTTTTTCCTGAATATATTCAGGAAAAAATGCATACGCCCTTTTTGGCCAAGGGCATTATTGTCAACGTTTTGCCGCTTTTCTTGTGCTTTAAAGGCGATTCGAATCTACCTCCTGAAATCTGTTTCCTGCAATTCTGCCTTGATTTCAATTCCTCGTCTTTGCCTTCCCTCAATATATTTGTGGACGAGAGTTATCATTTATAACTCTTCAGGTTTGTGAATTGCAGTGCCCTGAAGCTCCATTTTACAACTCGCTTTTTTGGGAGCTTGCCGCAAAAGCGCAGGATGACTTCAGGCCCTGTTCTGGTTCCGTGGGGCAGGCTGAGCCTGTGGTTAATTCTTCTTCCTGATGGGAAAATAGAGTGACCTGTGCCTGTCCCAACACCAAGAGCTAGTCTCACATTTTTTCCCCGTCTTCCCGTTCATCCTCAGGACAAATTGCAACCTGTACGGAAGAGGCGGTTAAAGGTGCTGATGCTCCAAGTAGGGAGATTCCTAGTAAAGTGGCTGGATTTGCGAACCCGAGAACAAGGAGATGAGAAATGAGGTGTGTTTTAGAAACCTTTCCCCATCACACGGTGTACCATCTTCTGGGTTTCTCATGCATGTTTTCGATGTAGGAAGATGCCCTTGAACCTGGAGATTTGGGACCCATGTGACGGGCACCACGCAGTATTACTTTAAAGGGTCTGCGTTTGCTCACCCAACCTCACCAAACCTCTCAGCCCCAAGAGTGTCCACCCTTATGTCTCATCCAGCTGTGGGTCTAGATATGGTCAATCCAGGTTGCATCACAGCCCCTGAACGAATTGTGTAAGAATTTCTCTCTATTTCACTGTCTTTGTTTCATGGGTTTTTAAAAGAAATTTATTTTTATAATGGGGTTTAGCTGCTTTTCACGGCTGTGTTTATGCCGCTTTACACCCACTTGACACACTAACAGAGAAATATCAATACATAGGTTTTAAGATTATTACTAGTCAGATATATTCTTGTGCGGTGAATCGGGCGTGTTGAGTCCAGTTCTCTGAGCAAGGAGTAGGTCTTGTCTATTACATATTGGGTTTATGGAACGGTATCTGAGCTAACTTGAAACTCTTGTTTTATGTATCACCCCACCTCACCTATCCCGTTAAGCAACCATAGTGTGTTTTCTGCATGTGTGACTCTGTTCTGTTTTGTAATTCAGTTCAAGTGTAACGGTTTTTACATTCCCTCTATAAGTGACATCTTATGAGAAGTGTCCTTTTCTGTGTGACTTATTTCACTTAGAATCTTCGTACCTAAATCCACTCATCATGCTTCTACTAGCCTTTTTACATTGATTTCATGGCTGAGTGATATTCCATTGTATATAAGGACCACAACTTTTTTATCCATTTTTCTCTTTCCTGGGATATTTTAGGTGGAATGAAGTGGAGGTCCTTGTCAACAGAGCAGCCCTAAACTTTGGGGTGCTTGTGTCTTGCTGATTTTTAATTTTCCCACTTTATACCCCCATGCGTGGAAGTGCCCTATGCTCTCTAAGCTGTGTTTTTTAGATGTTTCAGGACACACCGTACACTTCTCCAGAGTGGCTGTTGGCAATTTACATCCCGCCCATCAGTGTAGCAAGGCTCCCATTTCTCCATGGCCTGTCCTGCATTTCTGGTTTTGACACTTTTTTCAGCATGGACCTTTTGACCGATGGGAAGCGAGACTTCTTTGTAGCGCTGATTTGCCTTTCCAGGTTGCTTGGTTGGCCAAAAAGGGCGTATGCGTTTTTTCCTGAATATATTCAGGAAAAAACGCATACGCCCTTTTTGGCCAAGGGCATTATTGTCAACGTTTTGCCGCTTTTCATGTGCTTTAAAGGCGATTCGAATCTACCTCCTGAAATCTGTTTCCTGCAATTCTGCCTTGATTTCAATTCCTCGTCTTTGCCTTCCCTCAATATATTTGTGGACGAGAGTTATCATTTATAACTCTGTAGGATTGTGAATTGCAGTGCCCTGAAACTCCATTTTACAACTCGCTTTTTTGGGAGGTGGCCGCAAAAGCGCAGGATGGCTTCAGACCCTGTTCTGGTTCAGGGGGGCAGGCTGAGCCTGTGGTTAATTCTTCTTCCTGATGGGAAAATAGAGTGACCTGTGCCTGTCCCAACACCAAGAGCTAGTCTCTCATTGGTTCCCCGTCTTCCCGTTCATCCTCAGGACAAATTGCAACCTGTACGGAAGAGGCGGTTAAAGGTGCTGATGCTCCAAGTAGGGAGATTCCTAGTAAAGTGGCTGGATTTGCGAACCCGAGAACAAGGAGATGAGAAATGAGGTGTGTTTTAGAAACCTTTCCCCATCACACGGTGTACCATCTTCTGGGTTTCTCATGCATGTTTTCGATGTAGGAAGATGCCCTTGAACCTGGAGATTTGGGACCCATGTGACGGGCACCACGCAGTATTACTTTAAAGGGTCTGCGTTTGCTCACCCAACCTCACCAAACCTCTCAGCCCCAAGAGTGTCCACCCTTATGTCTCATCCAGCTGTGGGTTTAGATATGGTCAATCCAGGTTGCATCACAGCCCCTGAACGAATTGTGTAAGAATTTCTCTCTATTTCACTGTCTTTGTTTCATGGGTTTTTAAAAGAAATTTATTTTTATAATGGTGTTTAGCTGCTTTTCACGGCTGTGTTTATGCCGCTTTACACCCACTTGACACACTAACAGAGAAATATCAATACATAGGTTTTAAGATTATTACTAGTCAGATATATTCTTGTGCGGTGAATCGGGCGTGTTGAGTCCAGTTCTCTGAGCAAGGAGTAGGTCTTGTCTATTACATATTGGGTTTATGGAACGGTATCTGAGCTAACTTGAAACTCTTGTTTTATGTATCACCCCACCTCACCTATCCCGTTAAGCAACCATAGTGTGTTTTCTGCATGTGTGACTCTGTTCTGTTTTGTAATTCAGTTCAAGTGTAACGGTTTTTACATTCCCTCTATAAGTGACATCTTATGAGAAGTGTCCTTTTCTGTGTGACTTATTTCACTTAGAATCTTCGTACCTAAATCCACTCATCATGCTTCTACTAGCCTTTTTACATTGATTTCATGGCTGAGTGATATTCCATTGTACATAAGGACCACAACTTTTTTATCCATTTTTCTCTTTCCTGGGATATTTTAGGTGGAATGAAGTGGAGGTCCTTGTCAACAGAGCAGCCCTAAACTTTGGGGTGCTTGTGTCTTGCTGATTTTTAATTTTCCCACTTTATACCCCCATGCGTGGAAGTGCCCTATGCTCTCTAAGCTGTGTTTTTTAGATGTTTCAGGACACACCGTACACTTCTCCAGAGTGGCTGTTGGCAATTTACATCCTGCCCATCAGTGTAGCAAGGCTCCCATTTCTCCATGGCCTGTCCTGCATTTCTGGTTTTGACACTTTTTTCAGCATGGACCTTTTGACCGATGGGAAGCGAGACTTCTTTGTAGCGCTGATTTGCCTTTCCAGGTTGCTTGGTTGGCCAAAAAGGGCGTATGCGTTTTTTCCTGAATATATTCAGGAAAAAACGCATTCGCCCTTTTTGGCCAAGGGCATTATTGTCAACGTTTTGCCGCTTTTCATGTGCTTTAAAGGCGATTCGAATCTACCTCCTGAAATCTGTTTCCTGCAATTCTGCCTTGATTTCAATTCCTCGTCTTTGCCTTCCCTCAATATATTTGTGGACGAGAGTTATCATTTATAACTCTGTAGGATTGTGAATTGCAGTGCCCTGAAACTCCATTTTACAACTCGCTTTTTTGGGAGGTGGCCGCAAAAGCGCAGGATGGCTTCCGACCCTGTTCTGGTTCAGGGGGGCAGGCTGAGCCTGTGGTTAATTCTTCTTCCTGATGGGAAAATAGAGTGACCTGTGCCTGTCCCAACACCAAGAGCTAGTCTCTCATTGGTTCCCCGTCTTCCCGTTCATCCTCAGGACAAATTGCAACCTGTACGGAACAGGAGGTTAAAGGTGCTGATGCTCCAAGTAGGGAGATTGCTAGTAAAGTGGCTGTAATGGCGAACCTGAGAACAAGGAGATGAAAAATGAGGTGCGTTTTAGAAACCTTTCCCCATCACACGGTGAACCATCTTCTGGGTTTCTCATGCATGTTTTTGATGTAGGAAGATGCCCTTGAACCTGGAGATTAGGGACCCATGCGATGGGTAGCACGCAGTATTACTTTAAAGGGTCTGCGTTTGCTCACCCAACCTCACCAAACCTCTCAGCCCCAAGAGTGTCCACCCTTATGTCTCATCCAGCTGTGGGTCTAGATATGGTCAATCCAGGTTGCATCACAGCCCCTGAACGAATTGTGTAAGAATTTCTCTCTCTTTCACTGTCTTTGTTTCATGTGTTTTTAAAAGTAATTTATTTTTATAATGGGGTTTAGCTGCTTTTCACGGCTGTGTTTATGCCGCTTTACACCCACTTGACACACTAACAGAGAAATATCAATACATAGGTTTTAAGATTATTACTAGTCAGATATATTCTTGTGCGTTGAATCAGGCGTGTTGAGTCCAGTTCTCTGAGCAAGGAGTAGGTCTTGTCTATTACATATTGGGTTTATGGAACGGTATCTGAGCTAATTTCAAACTCTTGTTTTATGTATCACCCCACCTCACCTTTCCCGTTAAGCAGCCATAGTGTGTTTTCTGCATGTGTGACTCTGTTCTGTTTTGTAATTCAGTTCAGGTGTAACGGTTTTTACATTCCCTCTATAAGTGACACCTTATGAGAAGTGTCCTTTTCTGTGTGACTTATTTCACTTAGAATCGTCGTACCTAAATCCACTCATCATGCTGCTACTAGCCTTATGACATTGATTTCATGGCTGAGTGGTATTCCATTGTACATAAGGACCTCAAATTTTTTATCCATTTTTGGCTTTCCTGGGATATTGAAGGTGGAATGAAGTGGAGGTCCTTGTCAACAGAGCAGCCCTAAACTTTGGGGTGCTTGTGTCTTGCTGATTTTTAATTTTCCCACTTTATACCCCCATGCGTGGAAGTGCCCTATGCTCTCTAAGCTGTGTTTTTTAGATGTTTCAGGACACACCATACACTTCTCGAGAGTGGCTGTTGGCAATTTACATCCCGCCCATCAGTGTAGCAAGGCTCCCATTTCTCCATGGCCTGTCCTGCATTTCTGGTTTTGACACTTTTTTCAGCATGGCCCTTTTGACCGATGGGAACCGAGACTTCTTTGTAGCGCTGATTTGCCTTTCAAGGTTGCTTGGTTGGCCAAAAAGGGCGTATGCGTTTTTTCCTGAATATATTCAGGAAAAAACGCATACGCCCTTTTTGGCCAAGGGCATCATTGTCAACATTTTGCCGCTTTTCATGTGCTTTAAAGGCGATTCGAATCTACCTCCTGAAATCTGTTTCCTGCAATTCTGCCTTGATTTCAATTCCTCGTCTTTGCCTTCCCTCAATATATTTGTGGACCAGAGTTATCATTTATAACTCTGTAGGATTGTGAATTGCAGTGCCCTGAAGCTCCATTTTACAACTCGCTTTTTCGGAATGTGGCCGCAAAAGCGCAGGATGGCTTCAGGCCCTGTTCTGGTTCCGGGGGGCAGGCTGAGCCTGTGGTTAATTCTTCTTCCTGATGGGAAAATAGACTGACCTGTGCCTGTCCCAACACCAAAAGCTAGTCTCTCATTGGTTCCCCGTCTTCCCGTTCATCCTCAGGACAAATTGCAACCTGTATGGAACAGGAGGTTAAAGGTGCTGATGCTCCAAGTAGGGAGATTGCTAGTAAAGTGGCTGGAATGGCGAACCTGAGAACAAGGAGATGAGAAATGAGGTGCATTTTAGAAACCTTTCCCCATCACACGGTGTACCATCATCTGGGTTTCTCATGCATGTTTTTGATGTAGGAAGATGCCCTTGAACCTGGAGATTAGGGACACATGCGATGGGTAGCACGCAGTATTACTTTAAAGGGTGTGCGTTTGCTCACCCAACCTCACCATACCTCTCAGCCCCAAGAGTGTCCACCCTTATGTCTCATCCAGCTGTGGGTCTAGATATGGTCAATCCAGGTTTCATCACAGCCCCTGAACGAATTGTGTAAGAATTTCTCTCTCTTTCACTGTCTTTGTTTCATGTGTTTTTAAAAGTAATTTATTTTTATAATGGGGTTTAGCTGCTTTTCACGGTTGTGTTTATGCCGCTTTACACCCACTTGACACACTAACAGAGAGATATCAATACATAGGTTTTAAGATTATTACTAGTCAGATATATTCTTGTGCGGTGAATCGGGCGTGTTGAGTCCAGTTCTCTGAGCAAGGAGTAGGTCTTGTCTATTACATATTGGGTTTATGGAACGGTATCTGAGCTAATTTGAAACTCTTTTTTTATGTATCACCCCACCTCACCTTTCCCGTTAAGCAGCCGTAGTGTGTTTTCTGCATGTGTGACTCTGTTCTGTTTTGTAATTCAGTTCAAGTGTAACGGTTTTTACATTCCCTCTATAAGTGACACCTTATGAGAAGTGTCCTTTTCTGTGTGACTTATTTCACTTAGAATCGTCGTACCTAAATCCACTCATCATGCTGCTACTAGCCTTTTTACATTGATTTCATGGCTGAGTGATATTCCATTGTACATAAGGACCACAACTTTTTTATCCATTTTTCTCTTTCCTGGGATATTTTAGGTGGAATGAAGTGGAGGTCCTTGTCAACAGAGCAGCCCTAAACTTTGGGGTGCTTGTGTCTTGCTGATTTTTAATTTTCCCACTTTATACCCCCATTCGTGGAAGTGCCCTATGCTCTCTAAGCTGTGTTTTTTAGATGTTTCAGGACACACCGTACACTTCTCCAGAGTGGCTGTTGGCAATTTACATCCCGCCCATCAGTGTAGCAAGGCTCCCATTTCTCCATGGCCTGTCCTGCATTTCTGGTTTTGACACTTTTTTCAGCATGGCCCTTTTGACCGATGGGAAGCGAGACTTCTTTGTAGCGCTGATTTGCCTTTCCAGGTTGCTTGGTTGGCCAAAAAGGGCGTATGCGTTTTTTCCTGAATATATTCAGGAAAAAATGCATACGCCCTTTTTGGCCAAGGGCATTATTGTCAACGTTTTGCCGCTTTTCATGTGCTTTAAAGGCGATTCGAATCTACCTCCTGAAATCTGTTTCCTGCAATTCTGCCTTGATTTCAATTCCTCGTCTTTGCCTTCCCTCAATATATTTGTGGACGAGAGTTATCATTTATAACTCTGTAGGATTGTGAATTGCAGTGCCCTGAAACTCCATTTTACAACTCGCTTTTTTGGGAGGTGGCCGCAAAAGCGCAGGATGGCTTCAGACCCTGTTCTGGTTCAGGGGGGCAGGCTGAGCCTGTGGTTAATTCTTCTTCCTGATGGGAAAATAGAGTGACCTGTGCCTGTCCCAACACCAAGAGCTAGTCTCTCATTGGTTCCCCGTCTTCCCGTTCATCCTCAGGACAAATTGCAACCTGTACGGAACAGGAGGTTAAAGGTGCTGATGCTCCAAGTAGGGAGATTGCTAGTAAAGTGGCTGGAATGGCGAACCTGAGAACAAGGAGATGAGAAATGAGGTGCGTTTTAGAAACCTTTCCCCATCACACGGTGTACCATCTTCTGGGTTTCTCATGCATGTTTTTGATGTAGGAAGATGCCCTTGAACCTGGAGATTAGGGACCCATGCGATGGGTAGCACGCAGTATTACTTTAAAGGGTCTGCGTTTGCTCACCCAACCTCACCAAACCTCTCAGCCCCAAGAGTGTCCACCCTTATGTCTCATCCAGCTGTGGGTCTAGATATGGTCAATCCAGGTTGCATCACAGCCCCTGAACGAATTGTGTAAGAATTTCTCTCTCTTTCACTGTCTTTGTTTCATGTGTTTTTAAAAGTAATTAATTTTTATAATGGGGTTTAGCTGCTTTTCACGGCTGTGTTTATGCCGCTTTACACCCAATTGACACACTAACAGAGAAATATCAATACATAGGTTTTAAGATTATTACTAGTCAGATATATTCTTGTGCGTTGAATCAGGCGTGTTGAGTCCAGTTCTCTGAGCAAGGAGTAGGTCTTGTCTATTACATATTGGGTTTATGGAACGGTATCTGAGCTAATTTCAAACTCTTGTTTTATGTATCACCCCACCTCACCTTTCCCGTTAAGCAGCCATAGTGTGTTTTCTGCATGTGTGACTCTGTTCTGTTTTGTAATTCAGTTCAAGTGTAACGGTTTTTACATTCCCTCTATAAGTGACACCTTATGAGAAGTGTCCTTTTCTGTGTGACTTATTTCACTTAGAATCGTCGTACCTAAATCCACTCATCATGCTGCTACTAGCCTTATGACATTGATTTCATGGTTGAGTGGTATTCCATTGTACATAAGGACCTCAAATTTTTCATCCATTTTTCGCTTTCCTGGGATATTTAAGGTGGAATGAAGTGGAGGTCCTTATCAACAGAGCAGCCCTAAACTTTGGGGTGCTTGTGTCTTGCTGATTTTTAATTTTCCCACTTTATACCCCCATGCGTGGAAGTGCCCTATGCTCTCTAAGCTGTGTTTTTTAGATGTTTCAGGACACACCATACACTTCTCGAGAGTGGCTGTTGGCAATTTACATCCCGCCCATCAGTGTAGCAAGGCTCCCATTTCTCCATGGCCTGTCCTGCATTTCTGGTTTTGACACTTTTTTCAGCATGGCCCTTTTGACCGATGGGAAGCGAGACTTCTTTGTAGCGCTGATTTGCCTTTCAAGGTTGCTTGGTTGGCCAAAAAGGGCGTATGCGTTTTTTCCTGAATATATTCAGGAAAAAACGCATACGCCCTTTTTGGCCAAGGGCATCATTGTCAACGTTTTGCCGCTTTTCATGTGCTTTAAAGGCGATTCGAATCTACCTCCTGAAATCTGTTTCCTGCAATTCTGCCTTGATTTCAATTCCTCGTCTTTGCCTTCCCTCAATATATTTGTGGACCAGAGTTATCATTTATAACTCTGTAGGATTGTGAATTGCAGTGCCCTGAAGCTCCATTTTACAACTCGCTTTTTCGGAATGTGGCCGCAAAAGCGCAGGATGGCTTCAGGCCCTGTTCTGGTTCCGGGGGGCAGGCTGAGCCTGTGGTTAATTCTTCTTCCTGATGGGAAAATAGAGTGACCTGTGCCTGTCCCAACACCAAGAGCTAGTCTCTCATTGGTTCCCCGTCTTCCCGTTCATCCTCAGGACAAATTGCAACCTGTATGGAACAGGAGGTTAAAGGTGCTGATGCTCCAAGTAGGGAGATTGCTAGTAAAGTGGCTGGAATGGCGAACCTGAGAACAAGGAGATGAGAAATGAGGTGCGTTTTAGAAACCTTTCCCCATCACACGGTGTACCATCTTCTGGGTTTCTCATGCATGTTTTTGATGTAGGAAGATGCCCTTGAACCTGGAGATTAGGGACCCATGCGATGGGTAGCACGCAGTATTACTTTAAAGGGTCTGCGTTTGCTCACCCAACCTCACCAAACCTCTCAGCCCCAAGAGTGTCCACCCTTATGTCTCATCCAGCTGTGGGTCTAGATATGGTCAATCCAGGTTGCATCACAGCCCCTGAATGAATTGTGTATGAATTTCTCTCTTTTTCACTGTCTTTGTTTCATGTGTTTTTAAAAGTAATTTATTTTTATAATGGGGTTTAGCTGCTTTTCACGGCTGTGTTTATGCCGCTTTACACCCACTTGACACACTAACAGAGAAATATCAATCCATAGGTTTTAAGATTATTACTAGTCAGATATATTCTTGTGCGTTGAATCAGGCGTGTTGAGTCCAGTTCTCTGAGCAAGGAGTAGGTCTTGTCTATTACATATTGGGTTTATGGAACGGTATCTGAGCTAATTTCAAACTCTTGTTTTATGTATCACCCCACCTCACCTTTCCCGTTAAGCAGCCATAGTGTGTTTTCTGCATGTGTGACTCTGTTCTGTTTTGTAATTCAGTTCAAGTGTAACGGTTTTTACATTCCCTCTATAAGTGACACCTTATGAGAAGTGTCCTTTTCTGTGTGACTTATTTCACTTAGAATCGTCGTACCTAAATCCACTCATCATGCTGCTACTAGCCTTATGACATTGATTTCATGGCTGAGTGGTATTCCATTGTACATAAGGACCTCAAATTTTTTATACATTTTTGGCTTTCCTGGGATATTGAAGGTGGAATGAAGTGGAGGTCCTTGTCAACAGAGCAGCCCTAAACTTTGGGGTGCTTGTGTCTTGCTGATTTTTAATTTTCCCTCTTTATGCCCCCATGCGTGGAAGTGCCCTATGCTCTCTAAGCTGTGTTTTTTAGATGTTTCAGGACACACCATACACTTCTCGAGAGTGGCTGTTGGCAACTTACATCCCGCCCATCAGTGTAGCAAGGCTCCCATTTCCCCATGGCCTGTCCTGCATTTCTGGTTTTGACACTTTTTTCAGCATGGCCCTTTTGACCGATGGGAAGCGAGACTTCTTTGTAGCGCTGATTTGCCTTTCAAGGTTGCTTGGTTGGCCAAAAAGGGCGTATGCGTTTTTTCCTGAATATATTCAGGAAAAAACGCATACGCCCTTTTTGGCCAAGGGCATCATTGTCAACGTTTTGCCGCTTTTCATGTGCTTTAAAGGCGATTCGAATCTACCTCCTGAAATCTGTTTCCTGCAATTCTGCCTTGATTTCAATTCCTCGTCTTTGACTTCCCTCAATATATTTGTGGACCAGAGTTATCATTTATATCTCTGCAGGTTTGTGAATTGCAGTGCCCTGAAGCTCCATTTTACAACTCGCTTTTTCGGAAGGTGGCCGCAAAAGCGCAGGATGGCTTCAGGCCCTGTTATGGTTCCGGGGGGCAGGCTGAGCCTGTGGTTAATTCTTCTTCCTGATGGGAAAATAGAGTGACCTGTGCCTGTCCCAACACCAAGAGCTAGTCTCACATTTTTTCCCCGTCTTCCCGTTCATCCTCAGGACAAATTGCAACCTGTACGGAATAGGAGGTTAAAGGTGCTGATGCTCCAAGTAGGGAGATTCCTAGTAAAGTGGCTGGATTTGCGAACCCGAGAACAAGGAGATGAGAAATGAGGTGTGTTTTAGAAACCTTTCCCCATCACACGGTGTACCATCTTCTGGGTTTCTCATGCATGTTTTCGATGTAGGAAGATGCCCTTGAACCTGGAGATGTGGGACCCATGCGACGGGCACCACGCAGTATTACTTTAAAGGGTCTGCGTTTGCTCACCCAACCTCACCAAACCTCTCAGCCCCAAGAGTGTCCACCCTTATGTCTCATCCAGCTGTGGGTCTAGATATGGTCAATCCAGGTTGCATCACAGCCCCTGAACGAATTGTGTAAGAATTTCTCTCTCTTTCACTGTCTTTGTTTCATGGGTTTTTAAAAGAAATTTATTTTTATAATGGGGTTTAGCTGGTTTTCACGGCTGTGTTTATGCCGATTTACACCCACTTGACACACTAACAGAGAAATATCAATACATAGGTTTTAAGATTATTACTAGTCAGATATATTCTTGTGCGGTGAATCGGGCGTGTTGAGTCCAGTTCTCTGAGCAAGGAGTAGGTCTTGTCTATTACATATTGGATTTATGGAACGGTATCTGAGCTAACTTGAAACTCTTGTTTTATGTATCACCCCACCTCACCTATCCCGTTAAGCAGCCATAGTGTGTTTTCTGCATGTGTGACTCTGTTCTGTTTTGTAATTCAGTTCAAGTGTAACGGTTTTTACATTCCCTCTATAAGTGACATCTTACGAGAAGTGTCCTTTTCTGTGTGACTTATTTCACTTAGAATCGTCGTACCTAAATCCACTCATCATGCTTCTACTAGCCTTTTTACATTGATTTCATGGCTGAGTGATATTCCATTGTACATAAGGACCACAACTTTTTTATCCATTTTTCTCTTTCCTGGGATATTTTAGGTGGAATGAAGTGGAGGTCCTTGTCAACAGAGCAGCCCTAAACTTTGGGGTGCTTGTGTCTTGCTGATTTTTAATTTTCCCACTTTATACCCCCATGCGTGGAAGTGCCCTATGCTCTCTAAGCTGTGTTTTTTAGATGTTTCAGGACACACCGTACACTTCTCCAGAGTGGCTGTTGGCAATTTACATCCCGCCCGTCAGTGTAGCAAGGCTCCCATTTCTCCATGGCCTGTCCTGCATTTCTGGTTTTGACACTTTTTTCAGCATGGCCCTTTTGACCGATGGGAAGCGAGACTTCTTTGTAGCGCTGATTTGCCTTTCTAGGTTGCTTGGTTGGCCAAAAAGGGCGTATGTGTTTTTTCCTGAATATATTCAGGAAAAAACGCATACGCCCTTTTTGGCCAAGGGCATTATTGTCAACGTTTTGCCGCTTTTCATGTGCTTTAAAGGCGATTCGAATCTACCTCCTGAAATCTGTTTCCTGCAATTCTGCCTTGATTTCAATTCCTCGTCTTTGCCTTCCCTCAATATATTTGTGGACGAGAGTTATCATTTATAACTCTGTAGGTTTGTGAATTGCAGTACCCTGAAACTCCATTTTACAACTCGCTTTTTTGGGAGGTGGCCGCAAAAGCGCAGGATGGCTTCCGACCCTGTTCTGGTTCAGGGGGGCAGGCTGAGCCTGTGGTTAATTCTTCTTCCTGATGGGAAAATAGAGTGACCTGTGCCTGTCCCAACACCAAGAGCTAGTCTCTCATTGGTTCCCCGTCTTCCCGTTCATCCTCAGGACAAATTGCAACCTGTACGGAACAGGAGGTTAAAGGTGCTGATGCTCTAAGTAGGGAGATTGCTAGTAAAGTGGCTGGAATGGCGAACCTGAGAACAAGGAGATGAGAAATGAGGTGCGTTTTAGAAACCTTTCCCCATCACACGGTGTACCATCTTCTGGGTTTCTCATGCATGATTTTGATGTAGGAAGATGCCCTTGAACCTGGAGATTAGGGACCCATGCGATGGGTAGCACGCAGTATTACTTTAAAGGGTCTGCGTTTGCTCACCCAACCTCACCAAACCTCTCAGCCCCAAGAGTGTCCACCCTTATGTCTCATCCAGCTGTGGGTCTAGATATGGTCAATCCAGGTTGCATCACAGCCCCTGAACGAATTGTGTAAGAATTTCTCTCTCTTTCACTGTCTTTGTTTCATGTGTTTTTAAAAGTAATTTATTTTTATAATGGGGTTTAGCTGCTTTTCACGGCTGTGTTTATGCCGCTTTACACCCACTTGACACACTAACAGAGAAATATCAATACATAGGTTTTAAGATTATTACTAGTCAGATATATTCTTGTGCGGTGAATCAGGCGTGTTGAGTCCAGTTCTCTGAGCAAGGAGTAGGTCTTGTCTATTACATATTGGGTTTATGGAACGGTATCTGAGCTAATTTCAAACTCTTGTTTTATGTATCACCCCACCTCACCTTTCCCGTTAAGCAGCCATAGTGTGTTTTCTGCATGTGTGACTCTGTTCTGTTTTGTAATTCAGTTCAAGTGTAACGGTTTTTACATTCCCTCTATAAGTGACACCTTATGAGAAGTGTCCTTTTCTGTGTGACTTATTTCACTTAGAATCGTCGTACCTAAATCCACTCATCATGCTGCTACTAGCCTTATGACATTGATTTCAAGGCTGAGTGGTATTCCATTGTACATAAGGACCTCAAATTTTTTATCCATTTTTGGCTTTCCTGGGATATTTAAGGTGGAATGAAGTGGAGGTCCTTGTCAACAGAGCAGCCCTAAACGTTGGGGTGCTTGTGTCTTGCTGATTTTTAATTTTCCCACTTTATACCCCCATGCGTGGAAGTGCCCTATGCTCTCTAAGCTGTGTTTTTTAGCTGTTTCAGGACACACCATACACTTCTCGAGAGTGGCTGTTGGCAATTTACATCCCGCCCATCAGTGTAGCAAGGCTCCCATTTCTCCATGGCCTGTCCTGCATTTCTGGTTTTGACACTTTTTTCAGCATGGCCCTTTTGACCGATGGGAAGCGAGACTTCTTTGTAGCGCTGATTTGCCTTTCAAGGTTGCTTGGTTGGCCAAAAAGGGCGTATGCGTTTTTTCCTGAATATATTCAGGAAAAAACGCATACGCCCTTTTTGGCCAAGGGCATCATTGTCAACGTTTTGCCGCTTTTCATGTGCTTTAAAGGCGATTCGAATCTACCTCCTGAAATCTGTTTCCTGCAATTCTGCCTTGATTTCAATTCCTCGTCTTTGCCTTCCCTCAATATATTTGTGGACCAGAGTTATCATTTATAACTCTGTAGGATTGTGAATTGCAGTGCCCTGAAGCTCCATTTTACAACTCGCTTTTTCGGAATGTGGCCGCAAAAGCGCAGGATGGCTTCAGGCCCTGTTCTGGTTCCGGGGGGCAGGCTGAGCCTGTGGTTAATTCTTCTTCCTG
The DNA here is from genome assembly GCF_965194825.1 of Balaenoptera physalus. Classification (NCBI taxonomy): domain Eukaryota; kingdom Metazoa; phylum Chordata; class Mammalia; order Artiodactyla; family Balaenopteridae; genus Balaenoptera; species Balaenoptera physalus. The sequence continues at coordinate 363,846 of NW_028126328.1, read as the reverse complement.
ATGGGAAAATAGAGTGACCTGTGCCTGTCCCAACACCAAGAGCTAGTCTCTCATTGGTTCCCCGTCTTCCCGTTCATCCTCAGGACAAATTGCAACCTGTATGGAACAGGAGGTTAAAGGTGCTGATGCTCCAAGTAGGGAGATTGCTAGTAAAGTGGCTGGAATGGCGAACCTGAGAACAAGGAGATGAGAAATGAGGTGCGTTTTAGAAACCTTTCCCCATCACACGGTGTACCATCTTCTGGGTTTCTCATGCATGTTTTTGATGTAGGAAGATGCCCTTGAACCTGGAGATTAGGGACCCATGCGATGGGTAGCACGCAGTATTACTTTAAAGGGTCTGCGTTTGCTCACCCAACCTCACCAAACCTCTCAGCCCCAAGAGTGTCCACCCTTATGTCTCATCCAGCTGTGGGTCTAGATATGGTCAATCCAGGTTGCATCACAGCCCCTGAATGAATTGTGTATGAATTTCTCTCTTTTTCACTGTCTTTGTTTCATGTGTTTTTAAAAGTAATTTATTTTTATAATGGGGTTTAGCTGCTTTTCACGGCTGTGTTTATGCCGCTTTACACCCACTTGACACACTAACAGAGAAATATCAATCCATAGGTTTTAAGATTATTACTAGTCAGATATATTCTTGTGCGTTGAATCAGGCGTGTTGAGTCCAGTTCTCTGAGCAAGGAGTAGGTCTTGTCTATTACATATTGGGTTTATGGAACGGTATCTGAGCTAATTTCAAACTCTTGTTTTATGTATCACCCCACCTCACCTTTCCCGTTAAGCAGCCATAGTGTGTTTTCTGCATGTGTGACTCTGTTCTGTTTTGTAATTCAGTTCAAGTGTAACGGTTTTTACATTCCCTCTATAAGTGACACCTTATGAGAAGTGTCCTTTTCTGTGTGACTTATTTCACTTAGAATCGTCGTACCTAAATCCACTCATCATGCTGCTACTAGCCTTATGACATTGATTTCATGGCTGAGTGGTATTCCATTGTACATAAGGACCTCAAATTTTTTATACATTTTTGGCTTTCCTGGGATATTGAAGGTGGAATGAAGTGGAGGTCCTTGTCAACAGAGCAGCCCTAAACTTTGGGGTGCTTGTGTCTTGCTGATTTTTAATTTTCCCTCTTTATGCCCCCATGCGTGGAAGTGCCCTATGCTCTCTAAGCTGTGTTTTTTAGATGTTTCAGGACACACCATACACTTCTCGAGAGTGGCTGTTGGCAATTTACATCCCGCCCATCAGTGTAGCAAGGCTCCCATTTCCCCATGGCCTGTCCTGCATTTCTGGTTTTGACACTTTTTTCAGCATGGCCCTTTTGACCGATGGGAAGCGAGACTTCTTTGTAGCGCTGATTTGCCTTTCAAGGTTGCTTGGTTGGCCAAAAAGGGCGTATGCGTTTTTTCCTGAATATATTCAGGAAAAAACGCATACGCCCTTTTTGGCCAAGGGCATCATTGTCAACGTTTTGCCGCTTTTCATGTGCTTTAAAGGCGATTCGAATCTACCTCCTGAAATCTGTTTCCTGCAATTCTGCCTTGATTTCAATTCCTCGTCTTTGACTTCCCTCAATATATTTGTGGACCAGAGTTATCATTTATATCTCTGCAGGTTTGTGAATTGCAGTGCCCTGAAGCTCCATTTTACAACTCGCTTTTTCGGAAGGTGGCCGCAAAAGCGCAGGATGGCTTCAGGCCCTGTTATGGTTCCGGGGGGCAGGCTGAGCCTGTGGTTAATTCTTCTTCCTGATGGGAAAATAGAGTGACCTGTGCCTGTCCCAACACCAAGAGCTAGTCTCACATTTTTTCCCCGTCTTCCCGTTCATCCTCAGGACAAATTGCAACCTGTACGGAATAGGAGGTTAAAGGTGCTGATGCTCCAAGTAGGGAGATTCCTAGTAAAGTGGCTGGATTTGCGAACCCGAGAACAAGGAGATGAGAAATGAGGTGTGTTTTAGAAACCTTTCCCCATCACACGGTGTACCATCTTCTGGGTTTCTCATGCATGTTTTCGATGTAGGAAGATGCCCTTGAACCTGGAGATTTGGGACCCATGCGATGGGTAGCACGCAGTATTACTTTAAAGGGTCTGCGTTTGCTCACCCAACCTCACCAAACCTCTCAGCCCCAAGAGTGTCCACCCTTATGTCTCATCCAGCTGTGGGTCTAGATATGGTCAATCCAGGTTGCATCACAGCCCCTGAACGAATTGTGTAAGAATTTCTCTCTCTTTCACTGTCTTTGTTTCATGGGTTTTTAAAAGAAATTTATTTTTATAATGGGGTTTAGCTGGTTTTCACGGCTGTGTTTATGCCGATTTACACCCACTTGACACACTAACAGAGAAATATCAATACATAGGTTTTAAGATTATTACTAGTCAGATATATTCTTGTGCGGTGAATCGGGCGTGTTGAGTCCAGTTCTCTGAGCAAGGAGTAGGTCTTGTCTATTACATATTGGATTTATGGAACGGTATCTGAGCTAACTTGAAACTCTTGTTTTATGTATCACCCCACCTCACCTATCCCGTTAAGCAGCCATAGTGTGTTTTCTGCATGTGTGACTCTGTTCTGTTTTGTAATTCAGTTCAAGTGTAACGGTTTTTACATTCCCTCTATAAGTGACATCTTACGAGAAGTGTCCTTTTCTGTGTGACTTATTTCACTTAGAATCGTCGTACCTAAATCCACTCATCATGCTTCTACTAGCCTTTTTACATTGATTTCATGGCTGAGTGATATTCCATTGTACATAAGGACCACAACTTTTTTATCCATTTTTCTCTTTCCTGGGATATTTTAGGTGGAATGAAGTGGAGGTCCTTGTCAACAGAGCAGCCCTAAACTTTGGGGTGCTTGTGTCTTGCTGATTTTTAATTTTCCCACTTTATACCCCCATGCGTGGAAGTGCCCTATGCTCTCTAAGCTGTGTTTTTTAGATGTTTCAGGACACACCGTACACTTCTCCAGAGTGGCTGTTGGCAATTTACATCCCGCCCGTCAGTGTAGCAAGGCTCCCATTTCTCCATGGCCTGTCCTGCATTTCTGGTTTTGACACTTTTTTCAGCATGGCCCTTTTGACCGATGGGAAGCGAGACTTCTTTGTAGCGCTGATTTGCCTTTCTAGGTTGCTTGGTTGGCCAAAAAGGGCGTATGTGTTTTTTCCTGAATATATTCAGGAAAAAACGCATACGCCCTTTTTGGCCAAGGGCATTATTGTCAACGTTTTGCCGCTTTTCATGTGCTTTAAAGGCGATTCGAATCTACCTCCTGAAATCTGTTTCCTGCAATTCTGCCTTGATTTCAATTCCTCGTCTTTGCCTTCCCTCAATATATTTGTGGACGAGAGTTATCATTTATAACTCTGTAGGTTTGTGAATTGCAGTACCCTGAAACTCCATTTTACAACTCGCTTTTTTGGGAGGTGGCCGCAAAAGCGCAGGATGGCTTCCGACCCTGTTCTGGTTCAGGGGGGCAGGCTGAGCCTGTGGTTAATTCTTCTTCCTGATGGGAAAATAGAGTGACCTGTGCCTGTACCAACACCAAGAGCTAGTCTCTCATTGGTTCCCCGTCTTCCCGTTCATCCTCAGGACAAATTGCAACCTGTACGGAACAGGAGGTTAAAGGTGCTGATGCTCTAAGTAGGGAGATTGCTAGTAAAGTGGCTGGAATGGCGAACCTGAGAACAAGGAGATGAGAAATGAGGTGCGTTTTAGAAACCTTTCCCCATCACACGGTGTACCATCTTCTGGGTTTCTCATGCATGATTTTGATGTAGGAAGATGCCCTTGAACCTGGAGATTAGGGACCCATGCGATGGGTAGCACGCAGTATTACTTTAAAGGGTCTGCGTTTGCTCACCCAACCTCACCAAACCTCTCAGCCCCAAGAGTGTCCACCCTTATGTCTCATCCAGCTGTGGGTCTAGATATGGTCAATCCAGGTTGCATCACAGCCCCTGAACGAATTGTGTAAGAATTTCTCTCTCTTTCACTGTCTTTGTTTCATGTGTTTTTAAAAGTAATTTATTTTTATAATGGGGTTTAGCTGCTTTTCACGGCTGTGTTTATGCCGCTTTACACCCACTTGACACACTAACAGAGAAATATCAATACATAGGTTTTAAGATTATTACTAGTCAGATATATTCTTGTGCGGTGAATCAGGCGTGTTGAGTCCAGTTCTCTGAGCAAGGAGTAGGTCTTGTCTATTACATATTGGGTTTATGGAACGGTATCTGAGCTAATTTCAAACTCTTGTTTTATGTATCACCCCACCTCACCTTTCCCGTTAAGCAGCCATAGTGTGTTTTCTGCATGTGTGACTCTGTTCTGTTTTGTAATTCAGTTCAAGTGTAACGGTTTTTACATTCCCTCTATAAGTGACACCTTATGAGAAGTGTCCTTTTCTGTGTGACTTATTTCACTTAGAATCGTCGTACCTAAATCCACCATCATGCTGCTACTAGCCTTATGACATTGATTTCAAGGCTGAGTGGTATTCCATTGTACATAAGGACCTCAAATTTTTTATCCATTTTTGGCTTTCCTGGGATATTTAAGGTGGAATGAAGTGGAGGTCCTTGTCAACAGAGCAGCCCTAAACGTTGGGGTGCTTGTGTCTTGCTGATTTTTAATTTTCCCACTTTATACCCCCATGCGTGGAAGTGCCCTATGCTCTCTAAGCTGTGTTTTTTAGCTGTTTCAGGACACACCATACACTTCTCGAGAGTGGCTGTTGGCAATTTACATCCCGCCCATCAGTGTAGCAAGGCTCCCATTTCTCCATGGCCTGTCCTGCATTTCTGGTTTTGACACTTTTTTCAGCATGGCCCTTTTGACCGATGGGAAGCGAGACTTCTTTGTAGCGCTGATTTGCCTTTCCAGGTTGCTTGGTTGGCCAAAAAGGGCGTATGCGTTTTTTCCTGAATATATTCAGGAAAAAACGCATACGCCCTTTTTGGCCAAGGGCATCATTGTCAACGTTTTGCCGCTTTTCATGTGCTTTAAAGGCGATTCGAATCTACCTCCTGAAATCTGTTTCCTGCAATTCTGCCTTGATTTCATTTCCTCGTCTTTGCCTTCCCTCAATATATTTGTGGACGAGAGTTATCATTTATAACTCTGCAGGTTTGTGAATTGCAGTGCCCTGAAACTCCATTTTACAACTCGCTTTTTTGGGAGCTGGCCGCAAAAGCGCAGGATGGCTTCAGGCCCTGTTCTGGTTCCGGGGGGCAGGCTGAGCCTGTGGTTAATTCTTCTTCCTGATGGGAAAATAGAGTGACCTGTGCCTGTCCCAACACCAAGAGCTAGTCTCACAATTTTTCCCCGTCTTCCCGTTCATCCTCAGGACAAATTGCACCCTGTACGGAATAGGAGGTTAAAGGTGCTGATGCTCCAAGTAGGGAGATTCCTAGTAAAGTGGCTGGATTTGCGAACCCGAGAACAAGGAGATGAGAAATGAGGTGTGTTTTAGAAACCTTTCCCCATCACACGGTGTACCATCTTCTGGGTTTCTCATGCATGTTTTCGATGTAGGAAGATGCCCTTGAACCTGGAGATTTGGGACCCATGCGACGGGCACCACGCAGTATTACTTTAAAGGGTCTGCGTTTGCTCACCCAACCTCACCAAACCTCTCAGCCCCAAGAGTGTCCACCCTTATGTCTCATCCAGCTGTGGGTCTAGATATGGTCAATCCAGGTTGCATCACAGCCCCTGAATGAATTGTGTAAGAATTTCTCTCTCTTTCACTGTCTTTGTTTCATGGGTTTTTAAAAGAAATTTATTTTTATAATGGGGTTTAGCTGGTTTTCACGGCTGTGTTTATGCCGATTTACACCCACTTGACACACTAACAGAGAAATATCAATACATAGGTTTTAAGATTATTACTAGTCAGATATATTCTTGTGCGTTGAATCAGGCGTGTTGAGTCCAGTTCTCTGAGCAAGGAGTAGGTCTTGTCTATTACATATTGGGTTTATGGAACGGTATCTGAGCTAATTTGAAACTCTTTTTTTATGTATCACCCCACCTCACCTTTCCCGTTAAGCAGCCATAGTGTGTTTTCTGCATGTGTGACTCTGTTCTGTTTTGTAATTCAGTTCAAGTGTAACGGTTTTTACATTCCCTCTATAAGTGACACCTTATGAGAAGTGTCCTTTTCTGTGTGACTTATTTCACTTAGAATCGTCGTACCTAAATCCACTCATCATGCTGCTACTAGCCTTTTTACATTGATTTCATGGCGGAGTGATATTCCATTGTACATAAGGACCACAACTTTTTTATCCATTTTTCTCTTTCCTGGGATATTTTAGGTGGAATGAAGTGGAGGTCCTTGTCAACAGAGCAGCCCTAAACTTTGGGGTGCTTTTGTCTTGCTGATTTTTAATTTTCCCTCTTTATGCCCCCATGCGTGGAAGTGCCCTATGCTCTCTAAGCTGTGTTTTTTAGATGTTTCAGGACACACCATACACTTCTCGAGAGTGGCTGTTGGCAATTTACATCCCGCCCATCAGTGTAGCAAGGCTCCCATTTCTCCATGGCCTGTCCTGCATTTCTGGTTTTGACACTTTTTTCAGCATGGCCCTTTTGACCGATGGGAAGCGAGACTTCTTTGTAGCGCTGATTTGCCTTTCAAGGTTGCTTGGTTGGCCAAAAAGGGCGTATGCGTTTTTTCCTGAATATATTCAGGAAAAAACGCATACGCCCTTTTTGGCCAAGGGCATCATTGTCAACGTTTTGCCGCTTTTCATGTGCTTTAAAGGCGATTCGAATCTACCTCCTGAAATCTGTTTCCTGCAATTCTGCCTTGATTTCAATTCGTCGTCTTTGACTTCCCTCAATATATTTGTGGACCAGAGTTATCATTTATATCTCTGCAGGTTTGTGAATTGCAGTGCCCTGAAGCTCCATTTTACAACTCGCTTTTTCGGAAGGTGGCCGCAAAAGCGCAGGATGGCTTCAGGCCCTGTTCTGGTTCCGGGGGGCAGGCTGAGCCTGTGGTTAATTCTTCTTCCTGATGGGAAAATAGAGTGACCTGTGCCTGTCCCAACACCAAGAGCTAGTCTCACATTTTTTCCCCGTCTTCCCGTTCATCCTCAGGACAAATTGCAACCTGTACGGAATAGGAGGTTAAAGGTGCTGATGCTCCAAGTAGGGAGATTCCTAGTAAAGTGGCTGGTTTTGCGAACCCGAGAACAAGGAGATGAGAAATGAGGTGTGTTTTAGAAACCTTTCCCCATCACATGGTGTACCATCTTCTGGGTTTCTCATGCATGTTTTCGATGTAGGAAGATGCCCTTGAACCTGGAGATTTGGGACCCATGCGACGGGCACCACGCAGTATTACTTTAAAGGGTCTGCGTTTGCTCACCCAACCTCACCAAACCTCTCAGCCCCAAGAGTGTCCACCCTTATGTCTCATCCAGCTGTGGGTCTAGATATGGTCAATCATGGTTGCATCACAGCCCCTGAACGAATTGTGTAAGAATTTCTCTCTCTTTCACTGTCTTTGTTTCATGGGTTTTTAAAAGAAATTTATTTTTATAATGGGGTTTAGCTGGTTTTCACGGCTGTGTTTATGCCGATTTACACCCACTTGACACACTAACAGAGAAATATCAATACATAGGTTTTAAGATTATTACTAGTCAGATATATTCTTGTGCGGTGAATCGGGCGTGTTGAGTCCAGTTCTCTGAGCAAGGAGTAGGTCTTGTCTATTACATATTGGATTTATGGAACGGTATCTGAGCTAACTTGAAACTCTTGTTTTATGTATCACCCCACCTCACCTATCCCGTTAAGCAGCCATAGTGTGTTTTCTGCATGTGTGACTCTGTTCTGTTTTGTAATTCAGTTCAAGTGTAACGGTTTTTACATTCCCTCTATAAGTGACATCTTATGAGAAGTGTCCTTTTCTGTGTGACTTATTTCACTTAGAATCGTCGTACCTAAATCCACTCATCATGCTTCTACTAGCCTTTTTACATTGATTTCATGGCTGAGTGATATTCCATTGTACATAAGGACCACAACTTTTTTATCCATTTTTCTCTTTCCTGGGATATTTTAGGTGGAATGAAGTGGAGGTCCTTGTCAACAGAGCAGCCCTAAACTTTGGGGTGCTTGTGTCTTGCTGATTTTTAATTTTCCCACTTTATACCCCCATGCGTGGAAGTGCCCTATGCTCTCTAAGCTGTGTTTTTTAGATGTTTCAGGACACACCGTACACTTCTCCAGAGTGGCTGTTGGCAATTTACATCCCGCCCATCAGTGTAGCAAGGCTCCCATTTCTCCATGGCCTGTCCTGCATTTCTGGTTTTGACACTTTTTTCAGCATGGCCCTTTTGACCGATGGGAAGCGAGACTTCTTTGTAGCGCTGATTTGCCTTTCCAGGTTGCTTGGTTGGCCAAAAAGGGCGTATGCGTTTTTTCCTGAATATATTCAGGAAAAAACGCATACGCCCTTTTTGGCCAAGGGCATTATTGTCAACGTTTTACCGCTTTTCATGTGCTTTAAAGGCGATTCGAATCTACCTCCTGAAATCTGTTTCCTGCAATTCTGCCTTGATTTCATTTCCTCGTCTTTGCCTTCCCTCAATATATTTGTGGACGAGAGTTATCATTTATAACTCTGTAGGTTTGTGAATTGCAGTACCCTGAAACTCCATTTTACAACTCGCTTTTTTGGGAGGTGGCCGCAAAAGCGCAGGATGGCTTCAGACCCTGTTCTGGTTCAGGGGGGCAGGCTGAGCCTGTGGTTAATTCTTCTTCCTGATGGGAAAATAGAGTGACCTGTGCCTGTCCCAACACCAAGAGCTAGTCTCTCACTGGTTCCCCGTCTTCCCGTTCATCCTCAGGACAAATTGCAACCTGTACGGAACAGGAGGTTAAAGGTGCTGATGCTCCAAGTAGGGAGATTGCTAGTAAAGTGGCTGGAATGGCGAACCTGAGAACAAGGAGATGAGAAATGAGGTGCGTTTTAGAAACCTTTCCCCATCACACGGTGTACCATCTTCTGGGTTTCTCATGCATGATTTTGATGTAGGAAGATGCCCTTGAACCTGGAGATTAGGGACCCATGAGATGGGTAGCACGCAGTATTACTTTAAAGGGTCTGCGTTTGCTCACCCAACCTCACCAAACCTCTCAGCCCCAAGAGTGTCCACCCTTATGTCTCATCCAGCTGTGGGTCTAGATATGGTCAATCCAGGTTGCATCACAGCCCCTGAACGAATTGTGTAAGAATTTCTCTCTCTTTCACTGTCTTTGTTTCATGTGTTTTTAAAAGTAATTTATTTTTATAATGGGGTTTAGCTGCTTTTCACGGCTGTGTTTATGCCGCTTTACACCCACTTGACACACTAACAGAGAAATATCAATACATAGCTTTTAAGATTATTACTAGTCAGATATATTCTTGTGCGTTGAATCAGGCGTGTTGAGTCCAGTTCTCTGAGCAAGGAGTAGGTCTTGTCTATTACATATTGGGTTTATGGAACGGTATCTGAGCTAATTTCAAACTCTTGTTTTATGTATCACCCCACCTCACCTTTCCCGTTAAGCAGCCATAGTGTGTTTTCTGTATGTGTGACTCTGTTCTGTTTTGTAATTCAGTTCAAGTGTAACGGTTTTTACATTCCCTCTATAAGTGACACCTTATGAGAAGTGTCCTTTTCTGTGTGACTTATTTCACTTAGAATCGTCGTACCTAAATCCACTCATCATGCTGCTACTAGCCTTATGACATTGATTTCATGGCTGAGTGGTATTCCATTGTACATAAGGACCTCAAATTTTTTATCCATTTTTGGATTTCCTGGGATATTGAAGGTGGAATGAAGTGGAGGTCCTTGTCAACAGAGCAGCCCTAAACGTTGGGGTGCTTGTGTCTTGCTGATTTTTAATTTTCCCACTTTATACCCCCATGCGTGGAAGTGCCCTATGCTCTCTAAGCTGTGTTTTTTAGATGTTTCAGGACACACCATACACTTCTCGAGAGTGGCTGTTGGCAATTTACATCCCGCCCATCAGTGTAGCAAGGCTCCCATTTCTCCATGGCCTGTCCTGCATTTCTGGTTTTGACACTTTTTTCAGCATGGCCCTTTTGACCGATGGGAAGCGAGACTTCTTTGTAGCGCTGATTTGCCTTTCAAGGTTGCTTGGTTGGCCAAAAAGGGCGTATGCGTTTTTTCCTGAATATATTCAGGAAAAAATGCATATGCCCTTTTTGGCCAAGGGCATTATTGTCAACGTTTTGCCGCTTTTCATGTGCTTTAAAGGCGATTCGAATCTACCTCCTGAAATCTGTTTCCTGCAATTCTGCCTTGATTTCAATTCCTCGTCTTTGCCTTCCCTCAATATATTTGTGGACGAGAGTTATCATTTATAACTCTGTAGGATTGTGAATTGCAGTGCCCTGAAACTCCATTTTACAACTCGCTTTTTTGGGAGGTGGCCGCAAAAGCGCAGGATGGCTTCAGACCCTGTTCTGGTTCAGGGGGGCAGGCTGAGCCTGTGGTTAATTCTTCTTCCTGATGGGAAAATAGAGTGACCTGTGCCTGTCCCAACACCAAGAGCTAGTCTCTCATTGGTTCCCCGTCTTCCCGTTCATCCTCAGGACAAATTGCAACCTGTACGGAACAGGAGGTTAAAGGTGCTGATGCTCCAAGTAGGGAGATTGCTAGTAAAGTGGCTGGAATGGCGAACCTGAGAACAAGGAGATGAGAAATGAGGTGCGTTTTAGAAACCTTTCCCCATCACACGGTGTACCATCTTCTGGGTTTCTCATGCATGTTTTTGATGTAGGAAGATGCCCTTGAACCTGGAGATTAGGGACCCATGCGATGGGTAGCACGCAGTATTACTTGAAAGGGTCTGCGTTTGCTCACCCAACCTCACCAAACCTCTCAGCCCCAAGAGTGTCCACCCTTATGTCTCATCCAGCTGTGGGTCTAGATATGGTCAATCCAGGTTGCATCACAGCCCCTGAACGAATTGTGTAAGAATTTCTCTCTCTTTCACTGTCTTTGTTTCATGTGTTTTTAAAAGTAATTTATTTTTATAATGGGGTTTAGCTGCTTTTCACGGCTGTGTTTATGCCGCTTTACACCCACTTGACACACTAACAGAGAAATATCAATCCATAGGTTTTAAGATTATTACTAGTCAGATATATTCTTGTGCGTTGAATCAGGCGTGTTGAGTCCAGTTCTCTGAGCAAGGAGTAGGTCTTGTCTATTACATATTGGGTTTATGGAACGGTATCTGAGCTAATTTCAAACTCTTGTTTTATGTATCACCCCACCTCACCTTTCCCGTTAAGCAGCCATAGTGTGTTTTCTGCATGTGTGACTCTGTTCTGTTTTGTAATTCAGTTCAAGTGTAACGGTTTTTACATTCCCTCTATAAGTGACACCTTATGAGAAGTGTCCTTTTCTGTGTGACTTATTTCACTTAGAATCGTCGTACCTAAATCCACTCATCATGCTGCTACTAGCCTTATGACATTGATTTCAAGGCTGAGTGGTATTCCATTGTACATAAGCACCTCAAATTTTTTATCCATTTTTGGCTTTCCTGGGATATTTAAGGTGGAATGAAGTGGAGGTCCTTGTCAACAGAGCAGCCCTAAACGTTGGGGTGCTTGTGTCTTGCTGATTTTTAATTTTCCCACTTTATACCCCCATGCGTGGAAGTGCCCTATGCTCTCTAAGCTGTGTTTTTTAGCTGTTTCAGGACACACCATACACTTCTCGAGAGTGGCTGTTGGCAATTTACATCCCGCCCATCAGTGTAGCAAGGCTCCCATTTCTCCATGGCCTGTCCTGCATTTCTGGTTTTGACACTTTTTTCAGCATGGCCCTTTTGACCGATGGGAAGCGAGACTTCTTTGTAGCGCTGATTTGCCTTTCCAGGTTGCTTGGTTGGCCAAAAAGGGCGTATGCGTTTTTTCCTGAATATATTCAGGAAAAAACGCATACGCCCTTTTTGGCCAAGGGCATCATTGTCAACGTTTTGCCGCTTTTCATGTGCTTTAAAGGCGATTCGAATCTACCTCCTGAAATCTGTTTCCTGCAATTCTGCCTTGATTTCATTTCCTCGTCTTTGCCTTCCCTCAATATATTTGTGGACGAGAGTTATCATTTATAACTCTGCAGGTTTGTGAATTGCAGTGCCCTGAAACTCCATTTTACAACTCGCTTTTTTGGGAGCTGGCCGCAAAAGCGCAGGATGGCTTCAGGCCCTGTTCTGGTTCCGGGGGGCAGGCTGAGCCTGTGGTTAATTCTTCTTCCTGATGGGAAAATAGAGTGACCTGTGCCTGTCCCAACACCAAGAGCTAGTCTCACATTTTTTCCCCGTCTTCCCATTCATCCTCAGGACAAATTGCAACCTGTACGGAATAGGAGGTTAAAGGTGCTGATGCTCCAAGTAGGGAGATTCCTAGTAAAGTGGCTGGATTTGCGAACCCGAGAACAAGGAGATGAGAAATGAGGTGTGTTTTAGAAACCTTTCCCCATCACACGGTGTACCATCTTCTGGGTTTCTCATGCATGTTTTCGATGTAGGAAGATGCCCTTGAACCTGGAGATTTGGGACCCATGCGACGGGCACCACGCAGTATTACTTTAAAGGGTCTGCGTTTGCTCACCCAACCTCACCAAACCTCTCAGCCCCAAGAGTGTCCACCCTTATGTCTCATCCAGCTGTGGGTCTAGATATGGTCAATCCAGGTTGCATCACAGCCCCTGAATGAATTGTGTAAGAATTTCTCTCTCTTTCACTGTCTTTGTTTCATGGGTTTTTAAAAGAAATTTATTTTTATAATGGGGTTTAGCTGGTTTTCACGGCTGTGTTTATGCCGATTTACACCCACTTGACACACTAACAGAGAAATATCAATACATGGGTTTTAAGATTATTACTAGTCAGATATATTCTTGTGCGTTGAATCAGGCGTGTTGAGTCCAGTTCTCTGAGCAAGGAGTAGGTCTTGTCTATTACATATTGGGTTTATGGAACGGTATCTGAGCTAATTTGAAACTCTTTTTTTATGTATCACCCCACATCACCTTTCCCGTTAAGCAGCCATAGTGTGTTTTCTGCATGTGTGACTCTGTTCTGTTTTGTAATTCAGTTCAAGTGTAACGGTTTTTACATTCCCTCTATAAGTGACACCTTATGAGAAGTGTCCTTTTCTGTGTGACTTATTTCACTTAGAATCGTCGTACCTAAATCCACTCATCATGCTGCTACTAGCCTTTTTACATTGATTTCATGGCTGAGTGATATTCCATTGTACATAAGGACCACAACTTTTTTATCCATTTTTCTCTTTCCTGGGATATTTTAGGTGGAATGAAGTGGAGGTCCTTGTCAACAGAGCAGCCCTAAACTTTGGGGTGCTTGTGTCTTGCTGATTTTTAATTTTCCCTCTTTATGCCCCCATGCGTGGAAGTGCCCTATGCTCTCTAAGCTGTGTTTTTTAGATGTTTCAGGACACACCATACACTTCTCGAGAGTGGCTGTTGGCAATTTACATCCCGCCCATCAGTGTAGCAAGGCTCCCATTTCTCCATGGCCTGTCCTGCATTTCTGGTTTTGACACTTTTTTCAGCATGGCCCTTTTGACCGATGGGAAGCGAGACTTCTTTGTAGCGCTGATTTGCCTTTCAAGGTTGCTTGGTTGGCCAAAAAGGGCGTATGCGTTTTTTCCTGAATATATTCAGGAAAAAACGCATACGCCCTTTTTGGCCAAGGGCATTATTGTCAACGTTTTACCGCTTTTCATGTGCTTTAAAGGCGATTCGAATCTACCTCCTGAAATCTGTTTCCTGCAATTCTGCCTTGATTTCAATTCCTCGTCTTTGCCTTCCCTCAATATATTTGTGGACGAGAGTTATCATTTATAACTCTGTAGGTTTGTGAATTGCAGTACCCTGAAACTCCATTTTACAACTCGCTTTTTTGGGAGGTGGCCGCAAAAGCGCAGGATGGCTTCAGACCCTGTTCTGGTTCAGGGGGGCAGGCTGAGCCTGTGGTTAATTCTTCTTCCTGATGGGAAAATAGAGTGACCTGTGCCTGTCCCAACACCAAGAGCTAGTCTCTCATTGGTTCCCCGTCTTCCCGTTCATCCTCAGGACAAATTGCAACCTGTACGGAACAGGAGGTTAAAGGTGCTGATGCTCCAAGTAGGGAGATTGCTAGTAAAGTGGCTGGAATGGCGAACATGAGAACAAGGAGATGAGAAATGAGGTGCGTTTTAGAAACCTTTCCCCATCACACGGTGTACCATCTTCTGGGTTTCTCATGCATGATTTTGATGTAGGAAGATGCCCTTGAACCTGGAGATTAGGGACCCATGCGATGGGTAGCACGCAGTATTACTTTAAAGGGTCTGCGTTTGCTCACCCAACCTCACCAAACCTCTCAGCCCCAAGAGTGTCCACCCTTATGTCTCATCCAGCTGTGGGTCTAGATATGGTCAATCCAGGTTGCATCACAGCCCCTGAACGAATTGTGTAAGAATTTCTCTCTCTTTCACTGTCTTTGTTTCATGTGTTTTTAAAAGTAATTTATTTTTATAATGGGGTTTAGCTGCTTTTCACGGCTGTGTTTATGCCGCTTTACACCCACTTGACACACTAACAGAGAAATATCAATACATAGGTTTTAAGATTATTACTAGTCAGATATATTCTTGTGCGTTGAATCAGGCGTGTTGAGTCCAGTTCTCTGAGCAAGGAGTAGGTCTTGTCTATTACATATTGGGTTTATGGAACGGTATCTGAGCTAATTTCAAACTCTTGTTTTATGTATCACCCCACCTCACCTTTCCCGTTAAGCAGCCATAGTGTGTTTTCTGCATGTGTGACTCTGTTCTGTTTTGTAATTCAGTTCAAGTGTAATGGTTTTTACATTCCCTCTATAAGTGACACCTTATGAGAAGTGTCCTTTTCTGTGTGACTTATTTCACTTAGAATCGTCATACCTAAATCCACTCATCATGCTGCTACTAGCCTTATGACATTGATTTCATGGCTGAGTGGTATTCCATTGTACATAAGGACCTCAAATTTTTTATCCATTTTTGGATTTCCTGGGATATTGAAGGTGGAATGAAGTGGAGGTCCTTGTCAACAGAGCAGCCCTAAACGTTGGGGTGCTTGTGTCTTGCTGATTTTTAATTTTCCCACTTTATACCCCCATGCGTGGAAGTGCCCTATGCTCTCTAAGCTGTGTTTTTTAGATGTTTCAGGACACACCATACACTTCTCGAGAGTGGCTGTTGGCAATTTACATCCCGCCCATCAGTGTAGCAAGGCTCCCATTTCTCCATGGCCTGTCCTGCATTTCTGGTTTTGACACTTTTTTCAGCATGGCCCTTTTGACCGATGGGAAGCGAGACTTCTTTGTAGCGCTGATTTGCCTTTCAAGGTTGCTTGGTTGGCCAAAAAGGGCGTATGCGTTTTTTCCTGAATATATTCAGGAAAAAATGCATACGCCCTTTTTGGCCAAGGGCATTATTGTCAACGTTTTGCCGCTTTTCATGTGCTTTAAAGGCGATTCGAATCTACCTCCTGAAATCTGTTTCCTGCAATTCTGCCTTGATTTCAATTCCTCGTCTTTGCCTTCCCTCAATATATTTGTGGACGAGAGTTATCATTTATAACTCTGTAGGATTGTGAATTGCAGTGCCCTGAAACTCCATTTTACAACTCGCTTTTTTGGGAGGTGGCCGCAAAAGCGCAGGATGGCTTCAGACCCTGTTCTGGTTCAGGGGGGCAGGCTGAGCCTGTGGTTAATTCTTCTTCCTGATGGGAAAATAGAGTGACCTGTGCCTGTCCCAACACCAAGAGCTAGTCTCTCATTGGTTCCCCGTCTTCCCGTTCATCCTCAGGACAAATTGCAACCTGTACGGAACAGGAGGTTAAAGGTGCTGATGCTCCAAGTAGGGAGATTGCTAGTAAAGTGGCTGGAATGGCGAACCTGAGAACAAGGAGATGAGAAATGAGGTGCGTTTTAGAAACCTTTCCCCATCACACGGTGTACCATCTTCTGGGTTTCTCATGCATGTTTTTGATGTAGAAAGATGCCCTTGAACCTGGAGATTAGGGACCCATGCGATGGGTAGCACGCAGTATTACTTTAAAGGGTCTGCGTTTGCTCACCCAACCTCACCAAACCTCTCAGCCCCAAGAGTGTCCACCCTTATGTCTCATCCAGCTGTGGGTCTAGATATGGTCAATCCAGGTTGCATCACAGCCCCTGAACGAATTGTGTAAGAATTTCTCTCTCTTTCACTGTCTTTGTTTCATGTGTTTTTAAAAGTAATTTATTTTTATAATGGGGTTTAGCTGCTTTTCACGGCTGTGTTTATGCCGCTTTACACCCACTTGACACACTAACAGAGAAATATCAATCCATAGGTTTTAAGATTATTACTAGTCAGATATATTCTTGTGCGTTGAATCAGGCGTGTTGAGTCCAGTTCTCTGAGCAAGGAGTAGGTCTTGTCTATTACATATTGGGTTTATGGAACGGTATCTGAGCTAATTTCAAACTCTTGTTTTATGTATCACCCCACCTCACCTTTCCCGTTAAGCAGCCATAGTGTGTTTTCTGCATGTGTGACTCTGTTCTGTTTTGTAATTCAGTTCAAGTGTAACGGTTTTTACATTCCCTCTATAAGTGACACCTTATGAGAAGTGTCCTTTTCTGTGTGACTTATTTCACTTAGAATCGTCGTACCTAAATCCACTCATCATGCTGCTACTAGCCTTATGACATTGATTTCAAGGCTGAGTGGTATTCCATTGTACATAAGGACCTCAAATTTTTTATCCATTTTTGGCTTTCCTGGGATATTTAAGGTGGAATGAAGTGGAGGTCCTTGTCAACAGAGCAGCCCTAAACGTTGGGGTGCTTGTGTCTTGCTGATTTTTAATTTTCCCACTTTATACCCCCATGCGTGGAAGTGCCCTATGCTCTCTAAGCTGTGTTTTTTAGCTGTTTCAGGACACACCATACACTTCTCGAGAGTGGCTGTTGGCAATTTACATCCCGCCCATCAGTGTAGCAAGGCTCCCATTTCTCCATGGCCTGTCCTGCATTTCTGGTTTTGACACTTTTTTCAGCATGGCCCTTTTGACCGATGGGAAGCGAGACTTCTTTGTAGCGCTGATTTGCCTTTCCAGGTTGCTTGGTTGGCCAAAAAGGGCGTATGCGTTTTTTCCTGAATATATTCAGAAAAAAACGCATACGCCCTTTTTGGCCAAGGGCATCATTGTCAACGTTTTGCCGCTTTTCATGTGCTTTAAAGGCGATTCGAATCTACCTCCTGAAATCTGTTTCCTGCAATTCTGCCTTGATTTCATTTCCTCGTCTTTGCCTTCCCTCAATATATTTGTGGACGAGAGTTATCATTTATAACTCTGCAGGTTTGTGAATTGCAGTGCCCTGAAACTCCATTTTACAACTCGCTTTTTTGGGAGCTGGCCGCAAAAGCGCAGGATGGCTTCAGGCCCTGTTCTGGTTCCGGAGGGCAGGCTGAGCCTGTGGTTAATTCTTCTTCCTGATGGGAAAATAGAGTGACCTGTGCCTGTCCCAACACCAAGAGCTAGTCTCACATTTTTTCCCCGTCTTCCCGTTCATCCTCAGGACAAATTGCAACCTGTACGGAATAGGAGGTTAAAGGTGCTGATGCTCCAAGTAGGGAGATTCCTAGTAAAGTGGCTGGATTTGCGAACCCGAGAACAAGGAGATGAGAAATGAGGTGTGTTTTAGAAACCTTTCCCCATCACACGGTGTACCATCTTCTGGGTTTCTCATGCATGTTTTCGATGTAGGAAGATGCCCTTGAACCTGGAGATTTGGGACCCATGCGACGGGCACCACGCAGTATTACTTTAAAGGGTCTGCGTTTGCTCACCCAACCTCACCAAACCTCTCAGCCCCAAGAGTGTCCACCCTTATGTCTCATCCAGCTGTGGGTCTAGATATGGTCAATCCAGGTTGCATCACAGCCCCTGAACGAATTGTGTAAGAATTTCTCTCTCTTTCACTGTCTTTGTTTCATGGGTTTTTAAAAGAAATTTATTTTTATAATGGGGTTTAGCTGGTTTTCACGGCTGTGTTTATGCCGATTTACACCCACTTTACACACTAACAGAGAAATATCAATACATAGGTTTTAAGATTATTACTAGTCAGATATATTCTTGTGCGGTGAATCGGGCGTGTTGAGTCCAGTTCTCTGAGCAAGGAGTAGGTCTTGTCTATTACATATTGGATTTATGGAACGGTATCTGAGCTAACTTGAAACTCTTGTTTTATGTATCACCCCACCTCACCTATCCCGTTAAGCAGCCATAGTGTGTTTTCTGCATGTGTGACTCTGTTCTGTTTTGTAATTCAGTTCAAGTGTAACGGTTTTTACATTCCCTCTATAAGTGACATCTTATGAGAAGTGTCCTTTTCTGTGTGACTTATTTCACTTAGAATCGTCGTACCTAAATCCACTCATCATGCTTCTACTAGCCTTTTTACATTGATTTCATGGCTGAGTGATATTCCATTGTACATAAGGACCACAACTTTTTTATCCATTTTTCTCTTTCCTGGGATATTTTAGGTGGAATGAAGTGGAGGTCCTTGTCAACAGAGCAGCCCTAAACGTTGGGGTGCTTGTGTCTTGCTGATTTTTAATTTTCCCACTTTATACCCCCATGCGTGGAAGTGCCCTATGCTCTCTAAGCTGTGTTTTTTAGATGTTTCAGGACACACCATACACTTCTCGAGAGTGGCTGTTGGCAATTTACATCCCGCCCATCAGTGTAGCAAGGCTCCCATTTCTCCATGGCCTGTCCTGCATTTCTGGTTTTGACACTTTTTTCAGCATGGCCCTTTTGACCGATGGGAAGCGAGACTTCTTTGTAGCGCTGATTTGCCTTTCAAGGTTGCTTGGTTGGCCAAAAAGGGCGTATGCGTTTTTTCCTGAATATATTCAGGAAAAAATGCATACGCCCTTTTTGGCCAAGGGCATTATTGTCAACGTTTTGCCGCTTTTCATGTGCTTTAAAGGCGATTCGAATCTACCTCCTGAAATCTGTTTCCTGCAATTCTGCCTTGATTTCAATTCCTCGTCTTTGCCTTCCCTCAATATATTTGTGGACGAGAGTTATCATTTATAACTCTGTAGGATTGTGAATTGCAGTGCCCTGAAACTCCATTTTACAACTCGCTTTTTTGGGAGGTGGCCGCAAAAGCGCAGGATGGCTTCAGACCCTGTTCTGGTTCAGGGGGGCAGGCTGAGCCTGTGGTTAATTCTTCTTCCTGATGGGAAAATAGAGTGACCTGTGCCTGTCCCAACACCAAGAGCTAGTCTCTCATTGGTTCCCCGTCTTCCCGTTCATCCTCAGGACAAATTGCAACCTGTACGGAACAGGAGGTTAAAGGTGCTGATGCTCCAAGTAGGGAGATTGCTAGTAAAGTGGCTGGAATGGCGAACCTGAGAACAAGGAGATGAGAAATGAGGTGCGTTTTAGAAACCTTTCCCCATCACACGGTGTACCATCTTCTGGGTTTCTCATGCATGTTTTTGATGTAGAAAGATGCCCTTGAACCTGGAGATTAGGGACCCATGCGATGGGTAGCACGCAGTATTACTTTAAAGGGTCTGCGTTTGCTCACCCAACCTCACCAAACCTCTCAGCCCCAAGAGTGTCCACCCTTATGTCTCATCCAGCTGTGGGTCTAGATATGGTCAATCCAGGTTGCATCACAGCCCCTGAACGAATTGTGTAAGAATTTCTCTCTCTTTCACTGTCTTTGTTTCATGTGTTTTTAAAAGTAATTTATTTTTATAATGGGGTTTAGCTGCTTTTCACGGCTGTGTTTATGCCGCTTTACACCCACTTGACACACTAACAGAGAAATATCAATCCATAGGTTTTAAGATTATTACTAGTCAGATATATTCTTGTGCGTTGAATCAGGCGTGTTGAGTCCAGTTCTCTGAGCAAGGAGTAGGTCTTGTCTATTACATATTGGGTTTATGGAACGGTATCTGAGCTAATTTCAAACTCTTGTTTTATGTATCACCCCACCTCACCTTTCCCGTTAAGCAGCCATAGTGTGTTTTCTGCATGTGTGACTCTGTTCTGTTTTGTAATTCAGTTCAAGTGTAACGGTTTTTACATTCCCTCTATAAGTGACACCTTATGAGAAGTGTCCTTTTCTGTGTGACTTATTTCACTTAGAATCGTCGTACCTAAATCCACTCATCATGCTGCTACTAGCCTTATGACATTGATTTCAAGGCTGAGTGGTATTCCATTGTACATAAGGACCTCAAATTTTTTATCCATTTTTGGCTTTCCTGGGATATTTAAGGTGGAATGAAGTGGAGGTCCTTGTCAACAGAGCAGCCCTAAACGTTGGGGTGCTTGTGTCTTGCTGATTTTTAATTTTCCCACTTTATACCCCCATGCGTGGAAGTGCCCTATGCTCTCTAAGCTGTGTTTTTTAGCTGTTTCAGGACACACCATACACTTCTCGAGAGTGGCTGTTGGCAATTTACATCCCGCCCATCAGTGTAGCAAGGCTCCCATTTCTCCATGGCCTGTCCTGCATTTCTGGTTTTGACACTTTTTTCAGCATGGCCCTTTTGACCGATGGGAAGCGAGACTTCTTTGTAGCGCTGATTTGCCTTTCCAGGTTGCTTGGTTGGCCAAAAAGGGCGTATGCGTTTTTTCCTGAATATATTCAGAAAAAAACGCATACGCCCTTTTTGGCCAAGGGCATCATTGTCAACGTTTTGCCGCTTTTCATGTGCTTTAAAGGCGATTCGAATCTACCTCCTGAAATCTGTTTCCTGCAATTCTGCCTTGATTTCATTTCCTCGTCTTTGCCTTCCCTCAATATATTTGTGGACGAGAGTTATCATTTATAACTCTGCAGGTTTGTGAATTGCAGTGCCCTGAAACTCCATTTTACAACTCGCTTTTTTGGGAGCTGGCCGCAAAAGCGCAGGATGGCTTCAGGCCCTGTTCTGGTTCCGGAGGGCAGGCTGAGCCTGTGGTTAATTCTTCTTCCTGATGGGAAAATAGAGTGACCTGTGCCTGTCCCAACACCAAGAGCTAGTCTCACATTTTTTCCCCGTCTTCCCGTTCATCCTCAGGACAAATTGCAACCTGTACGGAATAGGAGGTTAAAGGTGCTGATGCTCCAAGTAGGGAGATTCCTAGTAAAGTGGCTGGATTTGCGAACCCGAGAACAAGGAGATGAGAAATGAGGTGTGTTTTAGAAACCTTTCCCCATCACACGGTGTACCATCTTCTGGGTTTCTCATGCATGTTTTCGATGTAGGAAGATGCCCTTGAACCTGGAGATTTGGGACCCATGCGACGGGCACCACGCAGTATTACTTTAAAGGGTCTGCGTTTGCTCACCCAACCTCACCAAACCTCTCAGCCCCAAGAGTGTCCACCCTTATGTCTCATCCAGCTGTGGGTCTAGATATGGTCAATCCAGGTTGCATCACAGCCCCTGAACGAATTGTGTAAGAATTTCTCTCTCTTTCACTGTCTTTGTTTCATGGGTTTTTAAAAGAAATTTATTTTTATAATGGGGTTTAGCTGGTTTTCACGGCTGTGTTTATGCCGATTTACACCCACTTTACACACTAACAGAGAAATATCAATACATAGGTTTTAAGATTATTACTAGTCAGATATATTCTTGTGCGGTGAATCGGGCGTGTTGAGTCCAGTTCTCTGAGCAAGGAGTAGGTCTTGTCTATTACATATTGGATTTATGGAACGGTATCTGAGCTAACTTGAAACTCTTGTTTTATGTATCACCCCACCTCACCTATCCCGTTAAGCAGCCATAGTGTGTTTTCTGCATGTGTGACTCTGTTCTGTTTTGTAATTCAGTTCAAGTGTAACGGTTTTTACATTCCCTCTATAAGTGACATCTTATGAGAAGTGTCCTTTTCTGTGTGACTTATTTCACTTAGAATCGTCGTACCTAAATCCACTCATCATGCTTCTACTAGCCTTTTTACATTGATTTCATGGCTGAGTGATATTCCATTGTACATAAGGACCACAACTTTTTTATCCATTTTTCTCTTTCCTGGGATATTTTAGGTGGAATGAAGTGGAGGTCCTTGTCAACAGAGCAGCCCTAAACTTTGGGGTGCTTGTGTCTTGCTGATTTTTAATTTTCCCACTTTATACCCCCGTGCGTGGAAGTGCCCTATGCTCTCTAAGCTGTGTTTTTTAGATGTTTCAGGACACACCGTTCACTTCTCCAGAGTGGCTGTTGGCAATTTACATCCCGCCCATCAGTGTAGCAAGGCTCCCATTTCTCCATGGCCTGTCCTGCATTTCTGGTTTTGACACTTTTTTCAGCATGGCCCTTTTGACCGATGGGAAGCGAGACTTCTTTGTAGCGCTGATTTGCCTTTCCAGGTTGCTTGGTTGGCCAAAAAGGGCGTATGCGTTTTTTCCTGAATATATTCAGGAAAAAACGCATAAGCCCTTTTTGGCCAAGGGCATTATTGTCAACGTTTTGCCGCTTTTCATGTGCTTTAAAGGCGATTCGAATCTACCTCCTGAAATCTGTTTCCTGCAATTCTGCCTTGATTTCAATTCCTCGTCTTTGCCTTCCCTCAATATATTTGTGGACGAGAGTTATCATTTATAACTCTGTAGGTTTGTGAATTGCAGTACCCTGAAACTCCATTTTACAACTCGCTTTTTTGGGAGGTGGCCGCAAAAGCGCAGGATGGCTTCAGAACCTGTTCTGGTTCAGGGGGGCAGGCTGAGCCTGTGGTTAATTCTTCTTCCTGATGGGAAAATAGAGTGACCTGTGCCTGTCCCAACACCAAGAGCTAGTCTCTCATTGGTTCCCCGTCTTCCCGTTCATCCTCAGGACAAATTGCAACCTGTACGGAACAGGAGGTTAAAGGTGCTGATGCTCCAAGTAGGGAGATTGCTAGTAAAGTGGCTGGAATGGCGAACCTGAGAACAAGGAGATGAGAAATGAGGTGCGTTTTAGAAACCTTTCCCCATCACACGGTGTACCATCTTCTGGGTTTCTCATGCATGTTTTTGATGTAGGAAGATGCCCTTGAACCTGGAGATTAGGGACCCATGCGATGGGTAGCACGCAGTATTACTTTAAAGGGTCTGCGTTTGCTCACCCAACCTCACCAAACCTCTCAGCCCCAAGAGTGTCCACCCTTATGTCTCATCCAGCTGTGGGTCTAGATATGGTCAATCCAGGTTGCATCACAGCCCCTGAACGAATTGTGTAAGAATTTCTCTCTCTTTCCCTGTCTTTGTTTCATGTGTTTTTAAAAGTAATTTATTTTTATAATGGGGTTTAGCTGCTTTTCACGGCTGTGTTTATGCCGCTTTACACCCACTTGACACACTAACAGAGAAATATCAATACATAGGTTTTAAGATTATTACTAGTCAGATATATTCTTGTGCGTTGAATCAGGCGTGTTGAGTCCAGTTCTCTGAGCAAGGAGTAGGTCTTGTCTATTACATATTGGGTTTATGGAACGGTATCTGAGCTAATTTCAAACTCTTGTTTTATGTATCACCCCACCTCACCTTTCCCGTTAAGCAGCCATAGTGTGTTTTCTGCATGTGTGACTCTGTTCTGTTTTGTAATTCAGTTCAAGTGTAACGGTTTTTACATTCCCTCTATAAGTGACACCTTATGAGAAGTGTCCTTTTCTGTGTGACTTATTTCACTTAAAATCGTCGTACCTAAATCCACTCATCATGCTGCTACTAGCCTTATGACATTAATTTCAAGGCTGAGTGGTATTCCATTGTACACAAGGATCTCAAATTTTTTATCCATTTTTGGCTTTCCTGGGATATTTAAGGTGGAATGAAGTGGAGGTCCTTGTCAATAGAGCAGCCCTAAACGTTGGGGTGCTTGTGTCTTGCTGATTTTTAATTTTCCCACTTTATACCCCCATGCGTGGAAGTGCCCTATGCTCTCTAAGCTGTGTTTTTTAGCTGTTTCAGGACACACCATACACTTCTCGAGAGTGGCTGTTGGCAATTTACATCCCGCCCATCAGTGTAGCAAGGCTCCCATTTCTCCATGGCCTCTCCTGCATTTCTGGTTTTGACACTTTTTTCAGCATGGCCCTTTTGACCGATGGGAAGCGAGACTTCTTTGTAGCGCTGATTTGCCTTTCCAGGTTGCTTGGTTGGCCAAAAAGGGCGTATGCGTTTTTTCCTGAATATATTCAGGAAAAAACGCATACGCCCTTTTTGGCCAAGGGCATCATTGTCAACGTTTTGCCGCTTTTCATGTGCTTTAAAGGCGATTCGAATCTACCTCCTGAAATCTGTTTCCTGCAATTCTGCCTTGATTTCAATTCCTCGTCTTTGCCTTCCCTCAATATATTTGTGGACGAGAGTTATCATTTATAACTCTGTAGGATTGTGAATTGCAGTGCCCTGAAACTCCATTTTACAACTCGCTTTTTTGGGAGGTGGCCGCAAAAGCGCAGGATGGCTTCAGACCCTGTTCTGGTTCAGGGGGGCAGGCTGAGCCTGTGGTTAATTCTTCTTCCTGATGGGAAAATAGAGTGACCTGTGCCTGTCCCAACACCAAGAGCTAGTCTCTCATTGGTTCCCCGTCTTCCCGTTCATCCTCAGGACAAATTGCAACCTGTACGGAACAGGAGGTTAAAGGTGCTGATGCTCCAAGTAGGGAGATTGCTAGTAAAGTGGCTGGAATGGCGAACCTGAGAACAAGGAGATGAGAAATGAGGTGCGTTTTAGAAACCTTTCCCCATCACACGGTGTACCATCTTCTGGGTTTCTCATGCATGTTTTTGATGTAGGAAGATGCCCTTGAACCTGGAGATTAGGGACCCATGTGATGGGTAGCACGCAGTATTACTTTAAAGGGTCTGCGTTTGCTCACCCAACCTCACCAAACCTCTCAGCCCCAAGAGTGTCCACCCTTATGTCTCATCCAGCTGTGGGTCTAGATATGGTCAATCCAGGTTGCATCACAGCCCCTGAACGAATTGTGTAAGAATTTCTCTCTCTTTCCCTGTCTTTGTTTCATGTGTTTTTAAAAGTAATTTATTTTTATAATGGGGTTTAGCTGCTTTTCACGGCTGTGTTTATGCCGCTTTACACCCACTTGACACACTAACAGAGAAATATCAATACATAGGTTTTAAGATTATTACTAGTCAGATATATTCTTGTGCGTTGAATCAGGCGTGTTGAGTCCAGTTCTCTGAGCAAGGAGTAGGTCTTGTCTATTACATATTGGGTTTATGGAACGGTATCTGAGCTAATTTCAAACTCTTGTTTTATGTATCACCCCACCTCACCTTTCCCGTTAAGCAGCCATAGTGTGTTTTCTGCATGTGTGACTCTGTTCTGTTTTGTAATTCAGTTCAAGTGTAACGGTTTTTACATTCCCTCTATAAGTGACACCTTATGAGAAGTGTCCTTTTCTGTGTGACTTATTTCACTTAGAATCGTCGTACCTAAATCCACTCATCATGCTGCTACTAGCCTTATGACATTGATTTCAAGGCTGAGTGGTATTCCATTATACATAAGGACCTTAAATTTTTTATCCATTTTTGGCTTTCCTGGGATATTTAAGGTGGAATGAAGTGGAGGTCCTTGTCAACAGAGCAGCCCTAAACGTTGGGGTGCTTGTGTCTTGCTGATTTTTAATTTTCCCACTTTATACCCCCATGCGTGGAAGTGCCCTATGCTCTCTAAGCTGTGTTTTTTAGCTGTTTCAGGACACACCATACACTTCTCGAGAGTGGCTGTTGGCAATTTACATCCCGCCCATCAGTGTAGCAAGGCTCCCATTTCTCCATGGCCTGTCCTGCATTTCTGGTTTTGACACTTTTTTCAGCATGGCCCTTTTGACCGATGGGAAGCGAGACTTCTTTGTAGCGCTGATTTGCCTTTCCAGGTTGCTTGGTTGGCCAAAAAGGGCGTATGCGTTTTTTCCTGAATATATTCAGGAAAAAACGCATACGCCCTTTTTGGCCAAGGGCATCATTGTCAACGTTTTGCCGCTTTTCATGTGCTTTAACGGCGATTCGAATCTACCTCCTGAAATCTGTTTCCTGCAATTCTGCCTTGATTTCAATTCCTCGTCTTTGCCTTCCCTCAATATATTTGTGGACGAGAGTTATCATTTATAACTCTGCAGGTTTGTGAATTGCAGTGCCCTGAAGCTCCATTTTACAACTCGCTTTTTTGGGAGCTGGCCGCAAAAGCGCAGGATGGCTTCAGGCCCTGTTCTGGTTCCGGGGGGCAGGCTGAGCCTGTGGTTAATTCTTCTTCCTGATGGGAAAATAGAGTGACCTGTGCCTGTCCCAACACCAAGAGCTAGTCTCTCATTGGTTCCCCGTCTTCCCGTTCATCCTCAGGACAAATTGCAACCTGTACGGAACAGGAGGTTAAAGGTGCTGATGCTCCAAGTAGGGAGATTGCTAGTAAAGTGGCTGGAATGGCGAACCTGAGAACAAGGAGATGAGAAATGAGGTGCGTTTTAGAAACCTTTCCCCATCACACGGTGTACCATCTTCTGGGTTTCTCATGCATGTTTTTGATGTAGGAAGATGCCCTTGAACCTGGAGATTAGGGACCCATGTGATGGGTAGCACGCAGTATTACTTTAAAGGGTCTGCGTTTGCTCACCCAACCTCACCAAACCTCTCAGCCCCAAGAGTGTCCACCCTTATGTCTCATCCAGCTGTGGGTCTAGATATGGTCAATCCAGGTTGCATCACAGCCCCTGAACGAATTGTGTAAGAATTTCTCTCTCTTTCCCTGTCTTTGTTTCATGTGTTTTTAAAAGTAATTTATTTTTATAATGGGGTTTAGCTGCTTTTCACGGCTGTGTTTATGCCGCTTTACACCCACTTGACACACTAACAGAGAAATATCAATACATAGGTTTTAAGATTATTACTAGTCAGATATATTCTTGTGCGTTGAATCAGGCGTGTTGAGTCCAGTTCTCTGAGCAAGGAGTAGGTCTTGTCTATTACATATTGGGTTTATGGAACGGTATCTGAGCTAATTTCAAACTCTTGTTTTATGTATCACCCCACCTCACCTTTCCCGTTAAGCAGCCATAGTGTGTTTTCTGCATGTGTGACTCTGTTCTGTTTTGTAATTCAGTTCAAGTGTAACGGTTTTTACATTCCCTCTATAAGTGACACCTTATGAGAAGTGTCCTTTTCTGTGTGACTTATTTCACTTAGAATCGTCGTACCTAAATCCACTCATCATGCTGCTACTAGCCTTATGACATTGATTTCAAGGCTGAGTGGTATTCCATTATACATAAGGACCTTAAATTTTTTATCCATTTTTGGCTTTCCTGGGATATTTAAGGTGGAATGAAGTGGAGGTCCTTGTCAACAGAGCAGCCCTAAACGTTGGGGTGCTTGTGTCTTGCTGATTTTTAATTTTCCCACTTTATACCCCCATGCGTGGAAGTGCCCTATGCTCTCTAAGCTGTGTTTTTTAGCTGTTTCAGGACACACCATACACTTCTCGAGAGTGGCTGTTGGCAATTTACATCCCGCCCATCAGTGTAGCAAGGCTCCCATTTCTCCATGGCCTGTCCTGCATTTCTGGTTTTGACACTTTTTTCAGCATGGCCCTTTTGACCGATGGGAAGCGAGACTTCTTTGTAGCGCTGATTTGCCTTTCCAGGTTGCTTGGTTGGCCAAAAAGGGCGTATGCGTTTTTTCCTGAATATATTCAGGAAAAAACGCATACGCCCTTTTTGGCCAAGGGCATCATTGTCAACGTTTTGCCGCTTTTCATGTGCTTTAACGGCGATTCGAATCTACCTCCTGAAATCTGTTTCCTGCAATTCTGCCTTGATTTCAATTCCTCGTCTTTGCCTTCCCTCAATATATTTGTGGACGAGAGTTATCATTTATAACTCTGCAGGTTTGTGAATTGCAGTGCCCTGAAGCTCCATTTTACAACTCGCTTTTTTGGGAGCTGGCCGCAAAAGCGCAGGATGGCTTCAGGCCCTGTTCTGGTTCCGGGGGGCAGGCTGAGCCTGTGGTTAATTCTTCTTCCTGATGGGAAAATAGAGTGACCTGTGCCTGTCCCAACACCAAGAGCTAGTCTCACATTTTTTCCCCGTCTTCCCGTTCATCCTCAGGACAAATTGCAACCTGTACGGAATAGGAGGTTAAAGGTGCTGATGCTCCAAGTAGGGAGATTCCTAGTAAAGTGGCTGGATTTGCGAACCCGAGAACAAGGAGATGAGAAATGAGGTGTGTTTTAGAAACCTTTCCCCATCACACGGTGTACCATCTTCTGGGTTTCTCATGCATGTTTTCGATGTAGGAAGATGCCCTTGAACCTGGAGATTTGGGACCCATGCGACGGGCACCACGCAGTATTACTTTAAAGGGTCTGCGTTTGCTCACCCAACCTCACCAAACCTCTCAGCCCCAAGAGTGTCCACCATTATGTCTCATCCAGCTGTGGGTCTAGATATGGTCAATCCAGGTTGCATCACAGCCCCTGAACGAATTGTGTAAGAATTTCTCTCTCTTTCCCTGTCTTTGTTTCATGGGTTTTTAAAAGAAATTTATTTTTATAATGGGGTTTAGCTGGTTTTCACGGCTGTGTTTATGCCGATTTACACCCACTTGACACACTAACAGAGAAATATCAATACATAGGTTTTAAGATTATTACTAGTCAGATATATTCTTGTGCGTTGAATCAGGCGTGTTGAGTCCAGTTCTCTGAGCAAGGAGTAGGTCTTGTCTATTACATATTGGGTTTATGGAACGGTATCTGAGCTAATTTGAAACTCTTTTTTTATGTATCACCCCACCTCACCTTTCCCGTTAAGCAGCCATAGTGTGTTTTCTGCATGTGTGACTCTGTTCTGTTTTGTAATTCAGTTCAAGTGTAACGGTTTTTACATTCCCTCTATAAGTGACACCTTATGAGAAGTGTCCTTTTCTGTGTGACTTATTTCACTTAGAATCGTCGTACCTAAATCCACTCATCATGCTGCTACTAGCCTTTTTACATTGATTTCATGGCGGAGTGATATTCCATTGTACATAAGGACCACAACTTTTTTATCCATTTTTCTCTTTCCTGGGATATTTTAGGTGGAATGAAGTGGAGGTCCTTGTCAACAGAGCAGCCCTAAACTTTGGGGTGCTTGTGTCTTGCTGATTTTTAATTTTCCCTCTTTATGCCCCCATGCGTGGAAGTGCCCTATGCTCTCTAAGCTGTGTTTTTTAGATGTTTCAGGACACACCATACACTTCTCGAGAGTGGCTGTTGGCAATTTACATCCCGCCCATCAGTGTAGCAAGGCTCCCATTTCTCCATGGCCTGTCCTGCATTTCTGGTTTTGACACTTTTTTCAGCATGGCCCTTTTGACCGATGGGAAGCGAGACTTCTTTGTAGCGCTGATTTGCCTTTCAAGGTTGCTTGGTTGGCCAAAAAGGGCGTATGCGTTTTTTCCTGAATATATTCAGGAAAAAACGCATACGCCCTTTTTGGCCAAGGGCATCATTGTCAACGTTTTGCCGCTTTTCATGTGCTTTAAAGGCGATTCGAATCTACCTCCTGAAATCTGTTTCCTGCAATTCTGCCTTGATTTCAATTCCTCGTCTTTGACTTCCCTCAATATATTTGTGGACCAGAGTTATCATTTATATCTCTGCAGGTTTGTGAATTGCAGTGCCCTGAAGCTCCATTTTACAACTCGCTTTTTCGGAAGGTGGCCGCAAAAGCGCAGGATGGCTTCAGGCCCTGTTCTGGTTCCGGGGGGCAGGCTGAGCCTGTGGTTAATTCTTCTTCCTGATGGGAAAATAGAGTGACCTGTGCCTGTCCCAACACCAAGAGCTAGTCTCACATTTTTTCCCCGTCTTCCCGTTCATCCTCAGGACAAATTGCAACCTGTACGGAATAGGAGGTTAAAGGTGCTGATGCTCCAAGTAGGGAGATTCCTAGTAAAGTGGCTGGATTTGCGAACCCGAGAACAAGGAGATGAGAAATGAGGTGTGTTTTAGAAACCTTTCCCCATCACATGGTGTACCATCTTCTGGGTTTCTCATGCATGTTTTCGATGTAGGAAGATGCCCTTGAACCTGGAGATTTGGGACCCATGCGACGGGCACCACGCAGTATTACTTTAAAGGGTCTGCGTTTGCTCACCCAACCTCACCAAACCTCTCAGCCCCAAGAGTGTCCACCCTTATGTCTCATCCAGCTGTGGGTCTAGATATGGTCAATCATGGTTGCATCACAGCCCCTGAACGAATTGTGTAAGAATTTCTCTCTCTTTCACTGTCTTTGTTTCATGGGTTTTTAAAAGAAATTTATTTTTATAATGGGGTTTAGCTGGTTTTCACGGCTGTGTTTATGCCGATTTACACCCACTTGACACACTAACAGAGAAATATCAATACATAGGTTTTAAGATTATTACTAGTCAGATATATTCTTGTGCGGTGAATCGGGCGTGTTGAGTCCAGTTCTCTGAGCAAGGAGTAGGTCTTGTCTATTACATATTGGATTTATGGAACGGTATCTGAGCTAACTTGAAACTCTTGTTTTATGTATCACCCCACCTCACCTATCCCGTTAAGCAGCCATAGTGTGTTTTCTGCATGTGTGACTCTGTTCTGTTTTGTAATTCAGTTCAAGTGTAACGGTTTTTACATTCCCTCTATAAGTGACATCTTATGAGAAGTGTCCTTTTCTGTGTGACTTATTTCACTTAGAATCGTCGTACCTAAATCCACTCATCATGCTTCTACTAGCCTTTTTACATTGATTTCATGGCTGAGTGATATTCCATTGTACATAAGGACCACAACTTTTTTATCCATTTTTCTCTTTCCTGGGATATTTTAGGTGGAATGAAGTGGAGGTCCTTGTCAACAGAGCAGCCCTAAACTTTGGGGTGCTTGTGTCTTGCTGATTTTTAATTTTCCCACTTTATACCCCCATGCGTGGAAGTGCCCTATGCTCTCTAAGCTGTGTTTTTTAGATGTTTCAGGACACACCGTACACTTCTCCAGAGTGGCTGTTGGCAATTTACATCCCGCCCATCAGTGTAGCAAGGCTCCCATTTCTCCATGGCCTGTCCTGCATTTCTGGTTTTGACACTTTTTTCAGCATGGCCCTTTTGACCGATGGGAAGCGAGACTTCTTTGTAGCGCTGATTTGCCTTTCCAGGTTGCTTGGTTGGCCAAAAAGGGCGTATGCGTTTTTTCCTGAATATATTCAGGAAAAAACGCATACGCCCTTTTTGGCCAAGGGCATTATTGTCAACGTTTTACCGCTTTTCATGTGCTTTAAAGGCGATTCGAATCTACCTCCTGAAATCTGTTTCCTGCAATTCTGCCTTGATTTCAATTCCTCGTCTTTGCCTTCCCTCAATATATTTGTGGACGAGAGTTATCATTTATAACTCTGTAGGTTTGTGAATTGCAGTACCCTGAAACTCCATTTTACAACTCGCTTTTTTGGGAGGTGGCCGCAAAAGCGCAGGATGGCTTCAGACCCTGTTCTGGTTCAGGGGGGCAGGCTGAGCCTGTGGTTAATTCTTCTTCCTGATGGGAAAATAGAGTGACCTGTGCCTGTCCCAACACCAAGAGCTAGTCTCTCACTGGTTCCCCGTCTTCCCGTTCATCCTCAGGACAAATTGCAACCTGTACGGAACAGGAGGTTAAAGGTGCTGATGCTCCAAGTAGGGAGATTGCTAGTAAAGTGGCTGGAATGGCGAACCTGAGAACAAGGAGATGAGAAATGAGGTGCGTTTTAGAAACCTTTCCCCATCACACGGTGTACCATCTTCTGGGTTTCTCATGCATGATTTTGATGTAGGAAGATGCCCTTGAACCTGGAGATTAGGGACCCATGAGATGGGTAGCACGCAGTATTACTTTAAAGGGTCTGCGTTTGCTCACCCAACCTCACCAAACCTCTCAGCCCCAAGAGTGTCCACCCTTATGTCTCATCCAGCTGTGGGTCTAGATATGGTCAATCCAGGTTGCATCACAGCCCCTGAACGAATTGTGTAAGAATTTCTCTCTCTTTCACTGTCTTTGTTTCATGTGTTTTTAAAAGTAATTTATTTTTATAATGGGGTTTAGCTGCTTTTCACGGCTGTGTTTATGCCGCTTTACACCCACTTGACACACTAACAGAGAAATATCAATACATAGCTTTTAAGATTATTACTAGTCAGATATATTCTTGTGCGTTGAATCAGGCGTGTTGAGTCCAGTTCTCTGAGCAAGGAGTAGGTCTTGTCTATTACATATTGGGTTTATGGAACGGTATCTGAGCTAATTTCAAACTCTTGTTTTATGTATCACCCCACCTCACCTTTCCCGTTAAGCAGCCATAGTGTGTTTTCTGTATGTGTGACTCTGTTCTGTTTTGTAATTCAGTTCAAGTGTAACGGTTTTTACATTCCCTCTATAAGTGACACCTTATGAGAAGTGTCCTTTTCTGTGTGACTTATTTCACTTAGAATCGTCGTACCTAAATCCACTCATCATGCTGCTACTAGCCTTATGACATTGATTTCATGGCTGAGTGGTATTCCATTGTACATAAGGACCTCAAATTTTTTATCCATTTTTGGATTTCCTGGGATATTGAAGGTGGAATGAAGTGGAGGTCCTTGTCAACAGAGCAGCCCTAAACGTTGTGGTGCTTGTGTCTTGCTGATTTTTAATTTTCCCACTTTATACCCCCATGCGTGGAAGTGCCCTATGCTCTCTAAGCTGTGTTTTTTAGATGTTTCAGGACACACCATACACTTCTCGAGAGTGGCTGTTGGCAATTTACATCCCGCCCATCAGTGTAGCAAGGCTCCCATTTCTCCATGGCCTGTCCTGCATTTCTGGTTTTGACACTTTTTTCAGCATGGCCCTTTTGACCGATGGGAAGCGAGACTTCTTTGTAGCGCTGATTTGCCTTTCAAGGTTGCTTGGTTGGCCAAAAAGGGCGTATGCGTTTTTTCCTGAATATATTCAGGAAAAAATGCATATGCCCTTTTTGGCCAAGGGCATTATTGTCAACGTTTTGCCGCTTTTCATGTGCTTTAAAGGCGATTCGAATCTACCTCCTGAAATCTGTTTCCTGCAATTCTGCCTTGATTTCAATTCCTCGTCTTTGCCTTCCCTCAATATATTTGTGGACGAGAGTTATCATTTATAACTCTGTAGGATTGTGAATTGCAGTGCCCTGAAACTCCATTTTACAACTCGCTTTTTTGGGAGGTGGCCGCAAAAGCGCAGGATGGCTTCAGACCCTGTTCTGGTTCAGGGGGGCAGGCTGAGCCTGTGGTTAATTCTTCTTCCTGATGGGAAAATAGAGTGACCTGTGCCTGTCCCAACACCAAGAGCTAGTCTCTCATTGGTTCCCCGTCTTCCCGTTCATCCTCAGGACAAATTGCAACCTGTACGGAACAGGAGGTTAAAGGTGCTGATGCTCCAAGTAGGGAGATTGCTAGTAAAGTGGCTGGAATGGCGAACCTGAGAACAAGGAGATGAGAAATGAGGTGCGTTTTAGAAACCTTTCCCCATCACACGGTGTACCATCTTCTGGGTTTCTCATGCATGTTTTTGATGTAGGAAGATGCCCTTGAACCTGGAGATTAGGGACCCATGCGATGGGTAGCACGCAGTATTACTTTAAAGGGTCTGCGTTTGCTCACCCAACCTCACCAAACCTCTCAGCCCCAAGAGTGTCCACCCTTATGTCTCATCCAGCTGTGGGTCTAGATATGGTCAATCCAGGTTGCATCACAGCCCCTGAACGAATTGTGTAAGAATTTCTCTCTCTTTCACTGTCTTTGTTTCATGTGTTTTTAAAAGTAATTTATTTTTATAATGGGGTTTAGCTGCTTTTCACGGCTGTGTTTATGCCGCTTTACACCCACTTGACACACTAACAGAGAAATATCAATACATAGGTTTTAAGATTATTACTAGTCAGATATATTCTTGTGCGTTGAATCAGGCGTGTTGAGTCCAGTTCTCTGAGCAAGGAGTAGGTCTTGTCTATTACATATTGGGTTTATGGAACGGTATCTGAGCTAATTTCAAACTCTTGTTTTATGTATCACCCCACCTCACCTTTCCCGTTAAGCAGCCATAGTGTGTTTTCTGCATGTGTGACTCTGTTCTGTTTTGTAATTCAGTTCAAGTGTAACGGTTTTTACATTCCCTCTATAAGTGACACCTTATGAGAAGTGTCCTTTTCTGTGTGACTTATTTCACTTAGAATCGTCGTACCTAAATCCACTCATCATGCTGCTACTAGCCTTATGACATTGATTTCAAGGCTGAGTGGTATTCCATTGTACATAAGGACCTCAAATTTTTTATCCATTTTTGGCTTTCCTGGGATATTTAAGGTGGAATGAAGTGGAGGTCCTTGTCAACAGAGCAGCCCTAAACGTTGGGGTGCTTGTGTCTTGCTGATTTTTAATTTTCCCACTTTATACCCCCATGCGTGGAAGTGCCCTATGCTCTCTAAGCTGTGTTTTTTAGCTGTTTCAGGACACACCATACACTTCTCGAGAGTGGCTGTTGGCAATTTACATCCCGCCCATCAGTGTAGCAAGGCTCCCATTTCTCCATGGCCTGTCCTGCATTTCTGGTTTTGACACTTTTTTCAGCATGGCCCTTTTGACCGATGGGAAGCGAGACTTCTTTGTAGCGCTGATTTGCCTTTCCAGGTTGCTTGGTTGGCCAAAAAGGGCGTATGCGTTTTTTCCTGAATATATTCAGGAAAAAACGCATACGCCCTTTTTGGCCAAGGGCATCATTGTCAACGTTTTGCCGCTTTTCATGTGCTTTAAAGGCGATTCGAATCTACCTCCTGAAATCTGTTTCCTGCAATTCTGCCTTGATTTCATTTCCTCGTCTTTGCCTTCCCTCAATATATTTGTGGACGAGAGTTATCATTTATAACTCTGCAGGTTTGTGAATTGCAGTGCCCTGAAACTCCATTTTACAACTCGCTTTTTTGGGAGCTGGCCGCAAAAGCGCAGGATGGCTTCAGGCCCTGTTCTGGTTCCGGGGGGCA
Source organism: Balaenoptera physalus (assembly GCF_965194825.1). NCBI lineage: Eukaryota > Metazoa > Chordata > Mammalia > Artiodactyla > Balaenopteridae > Balaenoptera > Balaenoptera physalus. Next base: position 328,677 of record NW_028126328.1, on the reverse strand, counting down.
GGCTGAGCCTGTGGTTAATTCTTCTTCCTGATGGGAAAATAGAGTGACCTGTGCCTGTCCCAACACCAAGAGCTAGTCTCACATTTTTTCCCCGTCTTCCCGTTCATCCTCAGGACAAATTGCAACCTGTACGGAATAGGAGGTTAAAGGTGCTGATGCTCCAAGTAGGGAGATTCCTAGTAAAGTGGCTGGATTTGCGAACCCGAGAACAAGGAGATGAGAAATGAGGTGTGTTTTAGAAACCTTTCCCCATCACATGGTGTACCATCTTCTGGGTTTCTCATGCATGTTTTCGATGTAGGAAGATGCCCTTGAACCTGGAGATTTGGGACCCATGCGACGGGCACCACGCAGTATTACTTTAAAGGGTCTGCGTTTGCTCACCCAACCTCACCAAACCTCTCAGCCCCAAGAGTGTCCACCCTTATGTCTCATCCAGCTGTGGGTCTAGATATGGTCAATCCAGGTTGCATCACAGCCCCTGAATGAATTGTGTAAGAATTTCTCTCTCTTTCACTGTCTTTGTTTCATGGGTTTTTAAAAGAAATTTATTTTTATAATGGGGTTTAGCTGGTTTTCACGGCTGTGTTTATGCCGATTTACACCCACTTGACACACTAACAGAGAAATATCAATACATGGGTTTTAAGATTATTACTAGTCAGATATATTCTTGTGCGTTGAATCAGGCGTGTTGAGTCCAGTTCTCTGAGCAAGGAGTAGGTCTTGTCTATTACATATTGGGTTTATGGAACGGTATCTGAGCTAATTTGAAACTCTTTTTTTATGTATCACCCCACCTCACCTTTCCCGTTAAGCAGCCATAGTGTGTTTTCTGCATGTGTGACTCTGTTCTGTTTTGTAATTCAGTTCAAGTGTAACGGTTTTTACATTCCCTCTATAAGTGACACCTTATGAGAAGTGTCCTTTTCTGTGTGACTTATTTCACTTAGAATCGTCGTACCTAAATCCACTCATCATGCTGCTACTAGCCTTTTTACATTGATTTCATGGCTGAGTGATATTCCATTGTACATAAGGACCACAACTTTTTTATCCATTTTTCTCTTTCCTGGGATATTTTAGGTGGAATGAAGTGGAGGTCCTTGTCAACAGAGCAGCCCTAAACTTTGGGGTGCTTGTGTCTTGCTGATTTTTAATTTTCCCTCTTTATGCCCCCATGCGTGGAAGTGCCCTATGCTCTCTAAGCTGTGTTTTTTAGATGTTTCAGGACACACCATACACTTCTCGAGAGTGGCTGTTGGCAATTTACATCCCGCCCATCAGTGTAGCAAGGCTCCCATTTCTCCATGGCCTGTCCTGCATTTCTGGTTTTGACACTTTTTTCAGCATGGCCCTTTTGACCGATGGGAAGCGAGACTTCTTTGTAGCGCTGATTTGCCTTTCAAGGTTGCTTGGTTGGCCAAAAAGGGCGTATGCGTTTTTTCCTGAATATATTCAGGAAAAAACGCATACGCCCTTTTTGGCCAAGGGCATCATTGTCAACGTTTTGCCGCTTTTCATGTGCTTTAAAGGCGATTCGAATCTACCTCCTGAAATCTGTTTCCTGCAATTCTGCCTTGATTTCAATTCCTCGTCTTTGACTTCCCTCAATATATTTGTGGACCAGAGTTATCATTTATATCTCTGCAGGTTTGTGAATTGCAGTGCCCTGAAGCTCCATTTTACAACTCGCTTTTTCGGAAGGTGGCCGCAAAAGCGCAGGATGGCTTCAGGCCCTGTTCTGGTTCCGGGGGGCAGGCTGAGCCTGTGGTTAATTCTTCTTCCTGATGGGAAAATAGAGTGACCTGTGCCTGTCCCAACACCAAGAGCTAGTCTCACATTTTTTCCCCGTCTTCCCGTTCATCCTCAGGACAAATTGCAACCTGTACGGAATAGGAGGTTAAAGGTGCTGATGCTCCAAGTAGGGAGATTCCTAGTAAAGTGGCTGGATTTGCGAACCCGAGAACAAGGAGATGAGAAATGAGGTGTGTTTTAGAAACCTTTCCCCATCACATGGTGTACCATCTTCTGGGTTTCTCATGCATGTTTTCGATGTAGGAAGATGCCCTTGAACCTGGAGATTTGGGACCCATGCGACGGGCACCACGCAGTATTACTTTAAAGGGTCTGCGTTTGCTCACCCAACCTCACCAAACCTCTCAGCCCCAAGAGTGTCCACCCTTATGTCTCATCCAGCTGTGGGTCTAGATATGGTCAATCCAGGTTGCATCACAGCCCCTGAACGAATTGTGTAAGAATTTCTCTCTCTTTCACTGTCTTTGTTTCATGGGTTTTTAAAAGAAATTTATTTTTATAATGGGGTTTAGCTGGTTTTCACGGCTGTGTTTATGCCGCTTTACACCCACTTGACACACTAACAGAGAAATATCAATACATAGGTTTTAAGATTATTACTAGTCAGATATATTCTTGTGCGGTGAATCGGGGGTGTTGAGTCCAGTTCTCTGAGCAAGGAGTAGGTCTTGTCTATTACATATTGGATTTATGGAACGGTATCTGAGGTAACTTGAAACTCTTGTTTTATGTATCACCCCACCTCACCTATCCCGTTAAGCAGCCATAGTGTGTTTTCTGCATGTGTGACTCTGTTCTGTTTTGTAATTCAGTTCAAGTGTAACGGTTTTTACATTCCCTCTATAAGTGACATCTTATGAGAAGTGTCCTTTTCTGTGTGACTTATTTCACTTAGAATCGTCGTACCTAAATCCACTCATCATGCTTCTACTAGCCTTTTTACATTGATTTCATGGCTGAGTGATATTCCATTGTACATAAGGACCACAACTTTTTTATCCATTTTTCTCTTTCCTGGGATATTTTAGGTGGAATGAAGTGGAGGTCCTTGTCAACAGAGCAGCCCTAAACTTTGGGGTGCTTGTGTCTTGCTGATTTTTAATTTTCCCACTTTATACCCCCATGCGTGGAAGTGCCCTATGCTCTCTAAGCTGTGTTTTTTAGATGTTTCAGGACACACCGTACACTTCTCCAGAGTGGCTGTTGGCAATTTACATCCCGCCCATCAGTGTAGCAAGGCTCCCATTTCTCCATGGCCTGTCCTGCATTTCTGGTTTTGACACTTTTTTCAGCATGGCCCTTTTGACCGATGGGAAGCGAGCCTTCGTTGTAGCGCTGATTTGCCTTTCCAGGTTGCTTGGTTGGCCAAAAAGGGCGTATGCGTTTTTTCCTGAATATATTCAGGAAAAAACGCATACGCCCTTTTTGGCCAAGGGCATTATTGTCAACGTTTTACCGCTTTTCATGTGCTTTAAAGGCGATTCGAATCTACCTCCTGAAATCTGTTTCCTGCAATTCTGCCTTGATTTCAATTCCTCGTCTTTGCCTTCCCTCAATATATTTGTGGACGAGAGTTATCATTTATAACTCTGTAGGTTTGTGAATTGCAGTACCCTGAAACTCCATTTTACAACTCGCTTTTTTGGGAGGTGGCCGCAAAAGCGCAGGATGGCTTCAGACCCTGTTCTGGTTCAGGGGGGCAGGCTGAGCCTGTGGTTAATTCTTCTTCCTGATGGGAAAATAGAGTGACCTGTGCCTGTCCCAACACCAAGAGCTAGTCTCTCATTGGTTCCCCGTCTTCCCGTTCATCCTCAGGACAAATTGCAACCTGTACGGAACAGGAGGTTAAAGGTGCTGATGCTCCAAGTAGGGAGATTGCTAGTAAAGTGGCTGGAATGGCGAACATGAGAACAAGGAGATGAGAAATGAGGTGCGTTTTAGAAACCTTTCCCCATCACACGGTGTACCATCTTCTGGGTTTCTCATGCATGATTTTGATGTAGGAAGATGCCCTTGAACCTGGAGATTAGGGACCCATGCGATGGGTAGCACGCAGTATTACTTTAAAGGGTCTGCGTTTGCTCACCCAACCTCACCAAACCTCTCAGCCCCAAGAGTGTCCACCCTTATGTCTCATCCAGCTGTGGGTCTAGATATGGTCAATCCAGGTTGCATCACAGCCCCTGAACGAATTGTGTAAGAATTTCTCTCTCTTTCACTGTCTTTGTTTCATGTGTTTTTAAAAGTAATTTATTTTTATAATGGGGTTTAGCTGCTTTTCACGGCTGTGTTTATGCCGCTTTACACCCACTTGACACACTAACAGAGAAATATCAATACATAGGTTTTAAGATTATTACTAGTCAGATATATTCTTGTGCGTTGAATCAGGCGTGTTGAGTCCAGTTCTCTGAGCAAGGAGTAGGTCTTGTCTATTACATATTGGGTTTATGGAACGGTATCTGAGCTAATTTCAAACTCTTGTTTTATGTATCACCCCACCTCACCTTTCCCGTTAAGCAGCCATAGTGTGTTTTCTGCATGTGTGACTCTGTTCTGTTTTGTAATTCAGTTCAAGTGTAACGGTTTTTACATTCCCTCTATAAGTGACACCTTATGAGAAGTGTCCTTTTCTGTGTGACTTATTTCACTTAGAATCGTCATACCTAAATCCACTCATCATGCTGCTACTAGCCTTATGACATTGATTTCATGGCTGAGTGGTATTCCATTGTACATAAGGACCTCAAATTTTTTATCCATTTTTGGATTTCCTGGGATATTGAAGGTGGAATGAAGTGGAGGTCCTTGTCAACAGAGCAGCCCTAAACGTTGGGGTGCTTGTGTCTTGCTGATTTTTAATTTTCCCACTTTATACCCCCATGCGTGGAAGTGCCCTATGCTCTCTAAGCTGTGTTTTTTAGATGTTTCAGGACACACCATACACTTCTCGAGAGTGGCTGTTGGCAATTTACATCCCGCCCATCAGTGTAGCAAGGCTCCCATTTCTCCATGGCCTGTCCTGCATTTCTGGTTTTGACACTTTTTTCAGCATGGCCCTTTTGACCGATGGGAAGCGAGACTTCTTTGTAGCGCTGATTTGCCTTTCAAGGTTGCTTGGTTGGCCAAAAAGGGCGTATGCGTTTTTTCCTGAATATATTCAGGAAAAAATGCATACGCCCTTTTTGGCCAAGGGCATTATTGTCAACGTTTTGCCGCTTTTCATGTGCTTTAAAGGCGATTCGAATCTACCTCCTGAAATCTGTTTCCTGCAATTCTGCATTGATTTCAATTCCTCGTCTTTGCCTTCCCTCAATATATTTGTGGACGAGAGTTATCATTTATAACTCTGTAGGATTGTGAATTGCAGTGCCCTGAAACTCCATTTTACAACTCGCTTTTTTGGGAGGTGCCCGCAAAAGCGCAGGATGGCTTCAGACCCTGTTCTGGTTCAGGGGGGCAGGCTGAGCCTGTGGTTAATTCTTCTTCCTGATGGGAAAATAGAGTGACCTGTGCCTGTCCCAACACCAAGAGCTAGTCTCTCATTGGTTCCCCGTCTTCCCGTTCATCCTCAGGACAAATTGCAACCTGTACGGAACAGGAGGTTAAAGGTGCTGATGCTCCAAGTAGGGAGATTGCTAGTAAAGTGGCTGGAATGGCGAACCTGAGAACAAGGAGATGAGAAATGAGGTGCGTTTTAGAAACCTTTCCCCATCACACGGTGTACCATCTTCTGGGTTTCTCATGCATGTTTTTGATGTAGAAAGATGCCCTTGAACCTGGAGATTAGGGACCCATGCGATGGGTAGCACGCAGTATTACTTTAAAGGGTCTGCGTTTGCTCACCCAACCTCACCAAACCTCTCAGCCCCAAGAGTGTCCACCCTTATGTCTCATCCAGCTGTGGGTCTAGATATGGTCAATCCAGGTTGCATCACAGCCCCTGAACGAATTGTGTAAGAATTTCTCTCTCTTTCACTGTCTTTGTTTCATGTGTTTTTAAAAGTAATTTATTTTTATAATGGGGTTTAGCTGCTTTTCACGGCTGTGTTTATGCCGCTTTACACCCACTTGACACACTAACAGAGAAATATCAATCCATAGGTTTTAAGATTATTACTAGTCAGATATATTCTTGTGCGTTGAATCAGGCGTGTTGAGTCCAGTTCTCTGAGCAAGGAGTAGGTCTTGTCTATTACATATTGGGTTTATGGAACGGTATCTGAGCTAATTTCAAACTCTTGTTTTATGTATCACCCCACCTCACCTTTCCCGTTAAGCAGCCATAGTGTGTTTTCTGCATGTGTGACTCTGTTCTGTTTTGTAATTCAGTTCAAGTGTAACGGTTTTTACATTCCCTCTATAAGTGACACCTTATGAGAAGTGTCCTTTTCTGTGTGACTTATTTCACTTAGAATCGTCGTACCTAAATCCACTCATCATGCTGCTACTAGCCTTATGACATTGATTTCAAGGCTGAGTGGTATTCCATTGTACATAAGGACCTCAAATTTTTTATCCATTTTTGGCTTTCCTGGGATATTTAAGGTGGAATGAAGTGGAGGTCCTTGTCAACAGAGCAGCCCTAAACGTTGGGGTGCTTGTGTCTTGCTGATTTTTAATTTTCCCACTTTATACCCCCATGCGTGGAAGTGCCCTATGCTCTCTAAGCTGTGTTTTTTAGCTGTTTCAGGACACACCATACACTTCTCGAGAGTGGCTGTTGGCAATTTACATCCCGCCCATCAGTGTAGCAAGGCTCCCATTTCTCCATGGCCTGTCCTGCATTTCTGGTTTTGACACTTTTTTCAGCATGGCCCTTTTGACCGATGGGAAGCGAGACTTCTTTGTAGCGCTGATTTGCCTTTCCAGGTTGCTTGGTTGGCCAAAAAGGGCGTATGCGTTTTTTCCTGAATATATTCAGAAAAAAACGCATACGCCCTTTTTGGCCAAGGGCATCATTGTCAACGTTTTGCCGCTTTTCATGTGCTTTAAAGGCGATTCGAATCTACCTCCTGAAATCTGTTTCCTGCAATTCTGCCTTGATTTCATTTCCTCGTCTTTGCCTTCCCTCAATATATTTGTGGACGAGAGTTATCATTTATAACTCTGCAGGTTTGTGAATTGCAGTGCCCTGAAACTCCATTTTACAACTCGCTTTTTTGGGAGCTGGCCGCAAAAGCGCAGGATGGCTTCAGGCCCTGTTCTGGTTCCGGAGGGCAGGCTGAGCTTGTGGTTAATTCTTCTTCCTGATGGGAAAATAGAGTGACCTGTGCCTGTCCCAACACCAAGAGCTAGTCTCACATTTTTTCCCCGTCTTCCCGTTCATCCTCAGGACAAATTGCAACCTGTACGGAATAGGAGGTTAAAGGTGCTGATGCTCCAAGTAGGGAGATTCCTAGTAAAGTGGCTGGATTTGCGAACCCGAGAACAAGGAGATGAGAAATGAGGTGTGTTTTAGAAACCTTTCCCCATCACACGGTGTACCATCTTCTGGGTTTCTCATGCATGTTTTCGATGTAGGAAGATGCCCTTGAACCTGGAGATTTGGGACCCATGCGACGGGCACCACGCAGTATTACTTTAAAGGGTCTGCGTTTGCTCACCCAACCTCACCAAACCTCTCAGCCCCAAGAGTGTCCACCCTTATGTCTCATCCAGCTGTGGGTCTAGATATGGTCAATCCAGGTTGCATCACAGCCCCTGAACGAATTGTGTAAGAATTTCTCTCTCTTTCACTGTCTTTGTTTCATGGGTTTTTAAAAGAAATTTATTTTTATAATGGGGTTTAGCTGGTTTTCACGGCTGTGTTTATGCCGATTTACACCCACTTGACACACTAACAGAGAAATATCAATACATAGGTTTTAAGATTATTACTAGTCAGATATATTCTTGTGCGGTGAATCGGGCGTGTTGAGTCCAGTTCTCTGAGCAAGGAGTAGGTCTTGTCTATTACATATTGGATTTATGGAACGGTATCTGAGCTAACTTGAAACTCTTGTTTTATGTATCACCCCACCTCACCTATCCCGTTAAGCAGCCATAGTGTGTTTTCTGCATGTGTGACTCTGTTCTGTTTTGTAATTCAGTTCAAGTGTAACGGTTTTTACATTCCCTCTATAAGTGACATCTTATGAGAAGTGTCCTTTTCTGTGTGACTTATTTCACTTAGAATCGTCGTACCTAAATCCACTCATCATGCTTCTACTAGCCTTTTTACATTGATTTCATGGCTGAGTGATATTCCATTGTACATAAGGACCACAAATTTTTTATCCATTTTTCTCTTTCCTGGGATATTTTAGGTGGAATGAAGTGGAGGTCCTTGTCAACAGAGCAGCCCTAAACTTTGGGGTGCTTGTGTCTTGCTGATTTTTAATTTTCCCACTTTATACCCCCGTGCGTGGAAGTGCCCTATGCTCTCTAAGCTGTGTTTTTTAGATGTTTCAGGACACACCATACACTTCTCGAGAGTGGCTGTTGGCAATTTACATCCCGCCCATCACTGTAGCAAGGCTCCCATTTCTCCATGGCCTGTCCTGCATTTCTGGTTTTGACACTTTTTTCAGCATGGCCCTTTTGACCGATGGGAAGCGAGACTTCTTTGTAGCGCTGATTTGCCTTTCAAGGTTGCTTGGTTGGCCAAAAAGGGCGTATGCGTTTTTTCCTGAATATATTCAGGAAAAAATGCATACGCCCTTTTTGGCCAAGGGCATTATTGTCAACGTTTTGCCGCTTTTCATGTGCTTTAAAGGCGATTCGAATCTACCTCCTGAAATCTGTTTCCTGCAATTCTGCCTTGATTTCAATTCCTCGTCTTTGCCTTCCCTCAATATATTTGTGGACGAGAGTTATCATTTATAACTCTGTAGGATTGTGAATTGCAGTGCCCTGAAACTCCATTTTACAACTCGCTTTTTTGGGAGGTGCCCGCAAAAGCGCAGGATGGCTTCAGACCCTGTTCTGGTTCAGGGGGGCAGGCTGAGCCTGTGGTTAATTCTTCTTCCTGATGGGAAAATAGAGTGACCTGTGCCTGTCCCAACACCAAGAGCTAGTCTCTCATTGGTTCCCCGTCTTCCCGTTCATCCTCAGGACAAATTGCAACCTGTACGGAACAGGAGGTTAAAGGTGCTGATGCTCCAAGTAGGGAGATTGCTAGTAAAGTGGCTGGAATGGCGAACCTGAGAACAAGGAGATGAGAAATGAGGTGCGTTTTAGAAACCTTTCCCCATCACACGGTGTACCATCTTCTGGGTTTCTCATGCATGTTTTTGATGTAGAAAGATGCCCTTGAACCTGGAGATTAGGGACCCATGCGATGGGTAGCACGCAGTATTACTTTAAAGGGTCTGCGTTTGCTCACCCAACCTCACCAAACCTCTCAGCCCCAAGAGTGTCCACCCTTATGTCTCATCCAGCTGTGGGTCTAGATATGGTCAATCCAGGTTGCATCACAGCCCCTGAACGAATTGTGTAAGAATTTCTCTCTCTTTCACTGTCTTTGTTTCATGTGTTTTTAAAAGTAATTTATTTTTATAATGGGGTTTAGCTGCTTTTCACGGCTGTGTTTATGCCGCTTTACACCCACTTGACACACTAACAGAGAAATATCAATCCATAGGTTTTAAGATTATTACTAGTCAGATATATTCTTGTGCGTTGAATCAGGCGTGTTGAGTCCAGTTCTCTGAGCAAGGAGTAGGTCTTGTCTATTACATATTGGGTTTATGGAACGGTATCTGAGCTAATTTCAAACTCTTGTTTTATGTATCACCCCACCTCACCTTTCCCGTTAAGCAGCCATAGTGTGTTTTCTGCATGTGTGACTCTGTTCTGTTTTGTAATTCAGTTCAAGTGTAACGGTTTTTACATTCCCTCTATAAGTGACACCTTATGAGAAGTGTCCTTTTCTGTGTGACTTATTTCACTTAGAATCGTCGTACCTAAATCCACTCATCATGCTGCTACTAGCCTTATGACATTGATTTCAAGGCTGAGTGGTATTCCATTGTACATAAGGACCTCAAATTTTTTATCCATTTTTGGCTTTCCTGGGATATTGAAGGTGGAATGAAGTGGAGGTCCTTGTCAACAGAGCAGCCCTAAACGTTGGGGTGCTTGTGTCTTGCTGATTTTTAATTTTCCCACTTTATACCCCCATGCGTGGAAGTGCCCTATGCTCTCTAAGCTGTGTTTTTTAGCTGTTTCAGGACACACCATACACTTCTCGAGAGTGGCTGTTGGCAATTTACATCCCGCCCATCAGTGTAGCAAGGATCCCATTTCTCCATGGCCTGTCCTGCATTTCTGGTTTTGACACTTTTTTCAGCATGGCCCTTTTGACCGATGGGAAGCGAGACTTCTTTGTAGCGCTGATTTGCCTTTCAAGGTTGCTTGGTTGGCCAAAAAGGGCGTATGCGTTTTTTCCTGAATATATTCAGGAAAAAACGCATACGCCCTTTTTGGCCAAGGGCATTATTGTCAACGTTTTGCCGCTTTTCATGTGCTTTAAAGGCGATTCGAATCTACCTCCTGAAATCTGTTTCCTGCAATTCTGCCTTGATTTCAATTACTCGTCTTTGCCTTCCCTCAATATATTTGTGGACGAGAGTTATCATTTATAACTCTGTAGGATTGTGAATTGCAGTGCCCTGAAACTCCATTTTACAACTCGCTTTTTTGGGAGGTGGCCGCAAAAGCGCAGGATGGCTTCAGACCCTGTTCTGGTTCAGGGGGGCAGGCTGAGCCTGTGGTTAATTCTTCTTCCTGATGGGAAAATAGAGTGACCTGTGCCTGTCCCAACACCAAGAGCTAGTCTCTCATTGGTTCCCCGTCTTCCCGTTCATCCTCAGGACAAATTGCAACCTGTACGGAACAGGAGGTTAAAGGTGCTGATGCTCCAAGTAGGGAGATTGCTAGTAAAGTGGCTGGAATGGCGAACCTGAGAACAAGGAGATGAGAAATGAGGTGCGTTTTAGAAACCTTTCCCCATCACACGGTGTACCATCTTCTGGGTTTCTCATGCATGTTTTTGATGTAGGAAGATGCCCTTGAACCTGGAGATTAGGGACCCATGCGATGGGTAGCACGCAGTATTACTTTAAAGGGTCTGCGTTTGCTCACCCAACCTCACCAAACCTCTCAGCCCCAAGAGTGTCCACCCTTATGTCTCATCCAGCTGTGGGTCTAGATATGGTCAATCCAGGTTGCATCACAGCCCCTGAACGAATTGTGTAAGAATTTCTCTCTCTTTCCCTGTCTTTGTTTCATGTGTTTTTAAAAGTAATTTATTTTTATAATGGGGTTTAGCTGCTTTTCACGGCTGTGTTTATGCCGCTTTACACCCACTTGACACACTAACAGAGAAATATCAATACATAGGTTTTAAGATTATTACTAGTCAGATATATTCTTGTGCGTTGAATCAGGCGTGTTGAGTCCAGTTCTCTGAGCAAGGAGTAGGTCTTGTCTATTACATATTGGGTTTATGGAACGGTATCTGAGCTAATTTCAAACTCTTGTTTTATGTATCACCCCACCTCACCTTTCCCGTTAAGCGGCCATAGTGTGTTTTCTGCATGTGTGACTCTGTTCTGTTTTGTAATTCAGTTCAAGTGTAACGGTTTTTACATTCCCTCTATAAGTGACACCTTATGAGAAGTGTCCTTTTCTGTGTGACTTATTTCACTTAGAATCGTCGTACCTAAATCCACTCATCATGCTGCTACTAGCCTTATGACATTGATTTCAAGGCTGAGTGGTATTCCATTATACATAAGGACCTCAAATTTTTTATCCATTTTTGGCTTTCCTGGGATATTTAAGGTGGAATGAAGTGGAGGTCCTTGTCAACAGAGCAGCCCTAAACGTTGGGGTGCTTGTGTCTTGCTGATTTTTAATTTTCCCACTTTATACCCCCATGCGTGGAAGTGCCCTATGCTCTCTAAGCTGTGTTTTTTAGCTGTTTCAGGACACACCATACACTTCTCGAGAGTGGCTGTTGGCAATTTACATCCCGCCCATCAGTGTAGCAAGGCTCCCATTTCTCCATGGCCTGTCCTGCATTTCTGGTTTTGACACTTTTTTCAGCATGGCCCTTTTGACCGATGGGAAGCGAGACTTCTTTGTAGCGCTGATTTGCCTTTCCAGGTTGCTTGGTTGGCCAAAAAGGGCGTATGCGTTTTTTCCTGAATATATTCAGGAAAAAACGCATACGCCCTTTTTGGCCAAGGGCATCATTGTCAACGTTTTGCCGCTTTTCATGTGCTTTAACGGCGATTCGAATCTACCTCCTGAAATCTGTTTCCTGCAATTCTGCCTTGATTTCAATTCCTCGTCTTTGCCTTCCCTCAATATATTTGTGGACGAGAGTTATCATTTATAACTCTGCAGGTTTGTGAATTGCAGTGCCCTGAAGCTCCATTTTACAACTCGCTTTTTTGGGAGCTGGCCACAAAAGCGCAGGATGGCTTCAGGCCCTGTTCTGGTTCCGGGGGGCAGGCTGAGCCTGTGGTTAATTCTTCTTCCTGATGGGAAAATAGAGTGACCTGTGCCTGTCCCAACACCAAGAGCTAGTCTCACATTTTTTCCCCGTCTTCCCGTTCATCCTCAGGACAAATTGCAACCTGTACGGAATAGGAGGTTAAAGGTGCTGATGCTCCAAGTAGGGAGATTCCTAGTAAAGTGGCTGGATTTGCGAACCCGAGAACAAGGAGATGAGAAATGAGGTGTGTTTTAGAAACCTTTCCCCATCACACGGTGTACCATCTTCTGGGTTTCTCATGCATGTTTTCGATGTAGGAAGATGCCCTTGAACCTGGAGATTTGGGACCCATGCGACGGGCACCACGCAGTATTACTTTAAAGGGTCTGCGTTTGCTCACCCAACCTCACCAAACCTCTCAGCCCCAAGAGTGTCCACCATTATGTCTCATCCAGCTGTGGGTCTAGATATGGTCAATCCAGGTTGCATCACAGCCCCTGAACGAATTGTGTAAGAATTTCTCTCTCTTTCCCTGTCTTTGTTTCATGGGTTTTTAAAAGAAATTTATTTTTATAATGGGGTTTAGCTGGTTTTCACGGCTGTGTTTATGCCGATTTACACCCACTTGACACACTAACAGAGAAATATCAATACATAGGTTTTAAGATTATTACTAGTCAGATATATTCTTGTGCGGTGAATCGGGCATGTTGAGTCCAGTTCTCTGAGCAAGGAGTAGGTCTTGTCTATTACATATTGGGTTTATGGAACGGTATCTGAGCTAACTTGAAACTCTTGTTTTATGTATCACCCCACCTCACCTATCCCGTTAAGCAGCCATAGTGTGTTTTCTGCATGTGTGACTCTGTTCTGTTTTGTAATTCAGTTCAAGTGTAACGGTTTTTACATTCCCTCTATAAGTGACATCTTATGAGAAGTGTCCTTTTCTGTGTGACTTATTTCACTTAGAATCGTCGTACCTAAATCCACTCATCATGCTGCTACTAGCCTTATGACATTGATTTCATGGCTGAGTGGTATTCCATTGTACATAAGGACCTCAAATTTTTTATCCATTTTTGGATTTCCTGGGATATTGAAGGTGGAATGAAGTGGAGGTCCTTGTCAACAGAGCAGCCCTAAACTTTGGGGTGCTTGTGTCTTGCTGATTTTTAATTTTCCCACTTTATACCCCCATGCGTGGAAGTGCCCTATGCTCTCTAAGCTGTGTTTTTTAGATGTTTCAGGACACACCATACACTTCTCGAGAGTGGCTGTTGGCAATTTACATCCCGCCCATCAGTGTAGCAAGGCTCCCATTTCTCCATGGCCTGTCCTGCATTTCTGGTTTTGACACTTTTTTCAGCATGGCCCTTTTGACCGATGGGAAGCGAGACTTCTTTGTAGCGCTGATTTGCCTTTCCAGGTTGCTTGGTTGGCCAAAAAGGGCGTATGCGTTTTTTCCTGAATATATTCAGGAAAAAACGCATACGCCCTTTTTGGCCAAGGGCATCATTGTCAACGTTTTGCCGCTTTTCATGTGCTTTAAAGGCGATTCGAATCTACCTCCTGAAATCTGTTTCCTGCAATTCTGCCTTGATTTCAATTCCTCGTCTTTGCCTTCCCTCAATATATTTGTGGACCAGAGTTATCATTTATAACTCTGTAGGATTGTGAATTGCAGTGCCCTGAAGCTCCATTTTACAACTCGCTTTTTCGGGAGGTGGCCGCAAAAGCGCAGGATGGCTTCAGACCCTGTTCTGGTTCAGGGGGGCAGGCTGAGCCTGTGGTTAATTCTTCTTCCTGATGGGAAAATAGAGTGACCTGTGCCTGTCCCAACACCAAGAGCTAGTCTCTCATTGGTTCCCCGTCTTCCCGTTCATCCTCAGGACAAATTGCAACCTGTACGGAACAGGAGGTTAAAGGTGCTGATGCTCCAAGTAGGGAGATTGCTAGTAAAGTGGCTGGAATGGCGAACCTGAGAACAAGGAGATGAGAAATGAGGTGCGTTTTAGAAACCTTTCCCCATCACACGGTGTACCATCTTCTGGGTTTCTCATGCATGTTTTTGATGTAGGAAGATGCCCTTGAACCTGGAGATTAGGGACCCATGCGATGGGTAGCACGCAGTATTACTTTAAAGGGTCTGCGTTTGCTCACCCAACCTCACCAAACCTCTCAGCCCCAAGAGTGTCCACCCTTATGTCTCATCCAGCTGTGGGTCTAGATATGGTCAATCCAGGTTGCATCACAGCCCCTGAACGAATTGTGTAAGAATTTCTCTCTCTTTCCCTGTCTTTGTTTCATGTGTTTTTAAAAGTAATTTATTTTTATAATGGGGTTTAGCTGCTTTTCACGGCTGTGTTTATGCCGCTTTACACCCACTTGACACACTAACAGAGAAATATCAATACATAGGTTTTAAGATTATTACTAGTCAGATATATTCTTGTGCGTTGAATCAGGCGTGTTGAGTCCAGTTCTCTGAGCAAGGAGTAGGTCTTGTCTATTACATATTGGGTTTATGGAACGGTATCTGAGCTAATTTCAAACTCTTGTTTTATGTATCACCCCACCTCACCTTTCCCGTTAAGCAGCCATAGTGTGTTTTCTGCATGTGTGACTCTGTTCTGTTTTGTAATTCAGTTCAAGTGTAACGGTTTTTACATTCCCTCTATAAGTGACACCTTATGAGAAGTGTCCTTTTCTGTGTGACTTATTTCACTTAGAATCGTCGTACCTAAATCCACTCATCATGCTGCTACTAGCCTTATGACATTGATTTCAAGGCTGAGTGGTATTCCATTATACATAAGGACCTCAAATTTTTTATCCATTTTTGGCTTTCCTGGGATATTTAAGGTGGAATGAAGTGGAGGTCCTTGTCAACAGAGCAGCCCTAAACGTTGGGGTGCTTGTGTCTTGCTGATTTTTAATTTTCCCACTTTATACCCCCATGCGTGGAAGTGCCCTATGTTCTCTAAGCTGTGTTTTTTAGCTGTTTCAGGACACACCATACACTTCTCGAGAGTGGCTGTTGGCAATTTACATCCCGCCCATCAGTGTAGCAAGGCTCCCATTTCTCCATGGCCTGTCCTGCATTTCTGGTTTTGACACTTTTTTCAGCATGGCCCTTTTGACCGATGGGAAGCGAGACTTCTTTGTAGCGCTGATTTGCCTTTCCAGGTTGCTTGGTTGGCCAAAAAGGGCGTATGCGTTTTTTCCTGAATATATTCAGGAAAAAACGCATACGCCCTTTTTGGCCAAGGGCATCATTGTCAACGTTTTGCCGCTTTTCATGTGCTTTAACGGCGATTCGAATCTACCTCCTGAAATCTGTTTCCTGCAATTCTGCCTTGATTTCAATTCCTCGTCTTTGCCTTCCCTCAATATATTTGTGGACGAGAGTTATCATTTATAACTCTGCAGGTTTGTGAATTGCAGTGCCCTGAAGCTCCATTTTACAACTCGCTTTTTTGGGAGCTGGCCGCAAAAGCGCAGGATGGCTTCAGGCCCTGTTCTGGTTCCGGGGGGCAGGCTGAGCCTGTGGTTAATTCTTCTTCCTGATGGGAAAATAGAGTGACCTGTGCCTGTCCCAACACCAAGAGCTAGTCTCACATTTTTTCCCCGTCTTCCCGTTCATCCTCAGGACAAATTGCAACCTGTACGGAATAGGAGGTTAAAGGTGCTGATGCTCCAAGTAGGGAGATTCCTAGTAAAGTGGCTGGATTTGCGAACCCGAGAACAAGGAGATGAGAAATGAGGTGTGTTTTAGAAACCTTTCCCCATCACACGGTGTACCATCTTCTGGGTTTCTCATGCATGTTTTTGATGTAGGAAGATGCCCTTGAACCTGGAGATTAGGGACCCATGCGATGGGTAGCACGCAGTATTACTTTAAAGGGTCTGCGTTTGCTCACCCAACCTCACCAAACCTCTCAGCCCCAAGAGTGTCCACCCTTATGTCTCATCCAGCTGTGGGTCTAGATATGGTCAATCCAGGTTGCATCACAGCCCCTGAACGAATTGTGTAAGAATTTCTCTCTCTTTCCCTGTCTTTGTTTCATGTGTTTTTAAAAGTAATTTATTTTTATAATGGGGTTTAGCTGCTTTTCACGGCTGTGTTTATGCCGCTTTACACCCACTTGACACACTAACAGAGAAATATCAATACATAGGTTTTAAGATTATTACTAGTCAGATATATTCTTGTGCGTTGAATCAGGCGTGTTGAGTCCAGTTCTCTGAGCAAGGAGTAGGTCTTGTCTATTACATATTGGGTTTATGGAACGGTATCTGAGCTAATTTCAAACTCTTGTTTTATGTATCACCCCACCTCACCTTTCCCGTTAAGCAGCCATAGTGTGTTTTCTGCATGTGTGACTCTGTTCTGTTTTGTAATTCAGTTCAAGTGTAACGGTTTTTACATTCCCTCTATAAGTGACACCTTATGAGAAGTGTCCTTTTCTGTGTGACTTATTTCACTTAGAATCGTCGTACCTAAATCCACTCATCATGCTGCTACTAGCCTTATGACATTGATTTCAAGGCTGAGTGGTATTCCATTATACATAAGGACCTCAAATTTTTTATCCATTTTTGGCTTTCCTGGGATATTTAAGGTGGAATGAAGTGGAGGTCCTTGTCAACAGAGCAGCCCTAAACGTTGGGGTGCTTGTGTCTTGCTGATTTTTAATTTTCCCACTTTATACCCCCATGCGTGGAAGTGCCCTATGCTCTCTAAGCTGTGTTTTTTAGCTGTTTCAGGACACACCATACACTTCTCGAGAGTGGCTGTTGGCAATTTACATCCCGCCCATCAGTGTAGCAAGGCTCCCATTTCTCCATGGCCTGTCCTGCATTTCTGGTTTTGACACTTTTTTCAGCATGGCCCTTTTGACCGATGGGAAGCGAGACTTCTTTGTAGCGCTGATTTGCCTTTCCAGGTTGCTTGGTTGGCCAAAAAGGGCGTATGCGTTTTTTCCTGAATATATTCAGGAAAAAACGCATACGCCCTTTTTGGCCAAGGGCATCATTGTCAACGTTTTGCCGCTTTTCATGTGCTTTAACGGCGATTCGAATCTACCTCCTGAAATCTGTTTCCTGCAATTCTGCCTTGATTTCAATTCCTCGTCTTTGCCTTCCCTCAATATATTTGTGGACGAGAGTTATCATTTATAACTCTGCAGGTTTGTGAATTGCAGTGCCCTGAAGCTCCATTTTACAACTCGCTTTTTTGGGAGCTGGCCGCAAAAGCGCAGGATGGCTTCAGGCCCTGTTCTGGTTCCGGGGGGCAGGCTGAGCCTGTGGTTAATTCTTCTTCCTGATGGGAAAATAGAGTGACCTGTGCCTGTCCCAACACCAAGAGCTAGTCTCACATTTTTTCCCCGTCTTCCCGTTCATCCTCAGGACAAATTGCAACCTGTACGGAATAGGAGGTTAAAGGTGCTGATGCTCCAAGTAGGGAGATTCCTAGTAAAGTGGCTGGATTTGCGAACCCGAGAACAAGGAGATGAGAAATGAGGTGTGTTTTAGAAACCTTTCCCCATCACACGGTGTACCATCTTCTGGGTTTCTCATGCATGTTTTCGATGTAGGAAGATGCCCTTGAACCTGGAGATTTGGGACCCATGCGACGGGCACCACGCAGTATTACTTTAAAGGGTCTGCGTTTGCTCACCCAACCTCACCAAACCTCTCAGCCCCAAGAGTGTCCACCATTATGTCTCATCCTGCTGTGGGTCTAGATATGGTCAATCCAGGTTGCATCACAGCCCCTGAACGAATTGTGTAAGAATTTCTCTCTCTTTCCCTGTCTTTGTTTCATGGGTTTTTAAAAGAAATTTATTTTTATAATGGGGTTTAGCTGGTTTTCACGGCTGTGTTTATGCCGATTTACACCCACTTGACACACTAACAGAGAAATATCAATACATAGGTTTTAAGATTATTACTAGTCAGATATATTCTTGTGCGGTGAATCGGGCATGTTGAGTCCAGTTCTCTGAGCAAGGAGTAGGTCTTGTCTATTACATATTGGGTTTATGGAACGGTATCTGAGCTAACTTGAAACTCTTGTTTTATGTATCACCCCACCTCACCTATCCCGTTAAGCAGCCATAGTGTGTTTTCTGCATGTGTGACTCTGTTCTGTTTTGTAATTCAGTTCAAGTGTAACGGTTTTTACATTCCCTCTATAAGTGACATCTTATGAGAAGTGTCCTTTTCTGTGTGACTTATTTCACTTAGAATCGTCGTACCTAAATCCACTCATCATGCTGCTACTAGCCTTATGACATTGATTTCATGGCTGAGTGGTATTCCATTGTACATAAGGACCTCAAATTTTTTATCCATTTTTGGCTTTCCTGGGATATTTAAGGTGGAATGAAGTGGAGGTCCTTGTCAACAGAGCAGCCCTAAACGTTGGGGTGCTTGTGTCTTGCTGATTTTTAATTTTCCCACTTTATACCCCCATGCGTGGAAGTGCCCTATGCTCTCTAAGCTGTGTTTTTTAGCTGTTTCAGGACACACCATACACTTCTCGAGAGTGGCTGTTGGCAATTTACATCCCGCCCATCAGTGTAGCAAGGCTCCCATTTCTCCATGGCCTGTCCTGCATTTCTGGTTTTGACACTTTTTTCAGCATGGCCCTTTTGACCGATGGGAAGCGAGACTTCTTTGTAGCGCTGATTTGCCTTTCCAGGTTGCTTGGTTGGCCAAAAAGGGCGTATGCGTTTTTTCCTGAATATATTCAGGAAAAAACGCATACGCCCTTTTTGGCCAAGGGCATCATTGTCAACGTTTTGCCGCTTTTCATGTGCTTTAAAGGCGATTCGAATCTACCTCCTGAAATCTGTTTCCTGCAATTCTGCCTTGATTTCATTTCCTCGTCTTTGCCTTCCCTCAATATATTTGTGGACGAGAGTTATCATTTATAACTCTGCAGGTTTGTGAATTGCAGTGCCCTGAAACTCCATTTTACAACTCGCTTTTTTGGGAGCTGGCCGCAAAAGCGCAGGATGGCTTCAGGCCCTGTTCTGGTTCCGGAGGGCAGGCTGAGCCTGTGGTTAATTCTTCTTCCTGATGGGAAAATAGAGTGACCTGTGCCTGTCCCAACACCAAGAGCTAGTCTCACATTTTTTCCCCGTCTTCCCGTTCATCCTCAGGACAAATTGCAACCTGTACGGAATAGGAGGTTAAAGGTGCTGATGCTCCAAGTAGGGAGATTCCTAGTAAAGTGGCTGGATTTGCGAACCCGAGAACAAGGAGATGAGAAATGAGGTGTGTTTTAGAAACCTTTCCCCATCACACGGTGTACCATCTTCTGGGTTTCTCATGCATGTTTTCGATGTAGGAAGATGCCCTTGAACCTGGAGATTTGGGACCCATGCGACGGGCACCACGCAGTATTACTTTAAAGGGTCTGCGTTTGCTCACCCAACCTCACCAAACCTCTCAGCCCCAAGAGTGTCCACCCTTATGTCTCATCCAGCTGTGGGTCTAGATATGGTCAATCCAGGTTGCATCACAGCCCCTGAACGAATTGTGTAAGAATTTCTCTCTCTTTCACTGTCTTTGTTTCATGTGTTTTTAAAAGTAATTTATTTTTATAATGGGGTTTAGCTGCTTTTCACGGCTGTGTTTATGCCGCTTTACACCCACTTGACACACTAACAGAGAAATATCAATACATAGGTTTTAAGATTATTACTAGTCAGATATATTCTTGTGCGTTGAATCAGGCGTGTTGAGTCCAGTTCTCTGAGCAAGGAGTAGGTCTTGTCTATTACATATTGGGTTTATGGAACGGTATCTGAGCTAATTTCAAACTCTTGTTTTATGTATCACCCCACCTCACCTTTCCCGTTAAGCAGCCATAGTGTGTTTTCTGCATGTGTGACTCTGTTCTGTTTTGTAATTCAGTTCAAGTGTAACGGTTTTTACATTCCCTCTATAAGTGACACCTTATGAGAAGTGTCCTTTTCTGTGTGACTTATTTCACTTAGAATCGTCGTACCTAAATCCACTCATCATGCTGCTACTAGCCTTATGACATTGATTTCATGGCTGAGTGGTATTCCATTGTACATAAGGACCTCAAATTTTTTATCCATTTTTGGATTTCCTGGGATATTGAAGGTGGAATGAAGTGGAGGTCCTTGTCAACAGAGCAGCCCTAAACGTTGGGGTGCTTGGGTCTTGCTGATTTTTAATTTTCCCACTTTATACCCCCATGCGTGGAAGTGCCCTATGCTCTCTAAGCTGTGTTTTTTAGATGTTTCAGGACACACCATACACTTCTCGAGAGTGGCTGTTGGCAATTTACATCCCGCCCATCAGTGTAGCAAGGCTCCCATTTCTCCATGGCCTGTCCTGCATTTCTGGTTTTGACACTTTTTTCAGCATGGCCCTTTTGACCGATGGGAAGCGAGACTTCTTTGTAGCGCTGATTTGCCTTTCAAGGTTGCTTGGTTGGCCAAAAAGGGCGTATGCGTTTTTTCCTGAATATATTCAGGAAAAAATGCATACGCCCTTTTTGGCCAAGGGCATTATTGTCAACGTTTTGCCGCTTTTCATGTGCTTTAAAGGCGATTCGAATCTACCTCCTGAAATCTGTTTCCTGCAATTCTGCATTGATTTCAATTCCTCGTCTTTGCCTTCCCTCAATATATTTGTGGACGAGAGTTATCATTTATAACTCTGTAGGATTGTGAATTGCAGTGCCCTGAAACTCCATTTTACAACTCGCTTTTTTGGGAGGTGCCCGCAAAAGCGCAGGATGGCTTCAGACCCTGTTCTGGTTCAGGGGGGCAGGCTGAGCCTGTGGTTAATTCTTCTTCCTGATGGGAAAATAGAGTGACCTGTGCCTGTCCCAACACCAAGAGCTAGTCTCTCATTGGTTCCCCGTCTTCCCGTTCATCCTCAGGACAAATTGCAACCTGTACGGAACAGGAGGTTAAAGGTGCTGATGCTCCAAGTAGGGAGATTGCTAGTAAAGTGGCTGGAATGATGACCCCGAGCACAAGGAGATGAGAAATGAGGTGCGTTTTAGAAACCTTTCCCCATCACACGGTGTACCATCTTCTGGGTTTCTCATGCATGTTTTTGATGTAGGAAGATGCCCTTGAACCTGGAGATTAGGGACCCATGCGATGGGTAGCACGCAGTATTACTTTAAAGGGTCTGCGTTTGCTCACCCAACCTCACCAAACCTCTCAGCCCCAAGAGTGTCCACCCTTATGTCTCATCCAGCTGTGGGTCTAGATATGGTCAATCCAGGTTGCATCACAGCCCCTGAACGAATTGTGTAAGAATTTCTCTCTCTTTCACTGTCTTTGTTTCATGTGTTTTTAAAAGTAATTTATTTTTATAATGGGGTTTAGCTGCTTTTCACGGCTGTGTTTATGCCGCTTTACACCCACTTGACACACTAACAGAGAAATATCAATCCATAGGTTTTAAGATTATTACTAGTCAGATATATTCTTGTGCGTTGAATCAGGCGTGTTGAGTCCAGTTCTCTGAGCAAGGAGTAGGTCTTGTCTATTACATATTGGGTTTATGGAACGGTATCTGAGCTAATTTCAAACTCTTGTTTTATGTATCACCCCACCTCACCTTTCCCGTTAAGCAGCCATAGTGTGTTTTCTGCATGTGTGACTCTGTTCTGTTTTGTAATTCAGTTCAAGTGTAACGGTTTTTACATTCCCTCTATAAGTGACACCTTATGAGAAGTGTCCTTTTCTGTGTGACTTATTTCACTTAGAATCGTCGTACCTAAATCCACTCATCATGCTGCTACTAGCCTTATGACATTGATTTCAAGGCTGAGTGGTATTCCATTGTACATAAGGACCTCAAATTTTTTATCCATTTTTGGCTTTCCTGGGATATTTAAGGTGGAATGAAGTGGAGGTCCTTGTCAACAGAGCAGCCCTAAACGTTGGGGTGCTTGTGTCTTGCTGATTTTTAATTTTCCCACTTTATACCCCCATGCGTGGAAGTGCCCTATGCTCTCTAAGCTGTGTTTTTTAGCTGTTTCAGGACACACCATACACTTCTCGAGAGTGGCTGTTGGCAATTTACATCCCGCCCATCAGTGTAGCAAGGCTCCCATTTCTCCATGGCCTGTCCTGCATTTCTGGTTTTGACACTTTTTTCAGCATGGCCCTTTTGACCGATGGGAAGCGAGACTTCTTTGTAGCGCTGATTTGCCTTTCCAGGTTGCTTGGTTGGCCAAAAAGGGCGTATGCGTTTTTTCCTGAATATATTCAGGAAAAAACGCATACGCCCTTTTTGGCCAAGGGCATCATTGTCAACGTTTTGCCGCTTTTCATGTGCTTTAAAGGCGATTCGAATCTACCTCCTGAAATCTGTTTCCTGCAATTCTGCCTTGATTTCATTTCCTCGTCTTTGCCTTCCCTCAATATATTTGTGGACGAGAGTTATCATTTATAACTCTGCAGGTTTGTGAATTGCAGTGCCCTGAAACTCCATTTTACAACTCGCTTTTTTGGGAGCTGGCCGCAAAAGCGCAGGATGGCTTCAGGCCCTGTTCTGGTTCCGGAGGGCAGGCTGAGCCTGTGGTTAATTCTTCTTCCTGATGGGAAAATAGAGTGACCTGTGCCTGTCCCAACACCAAGAGCTAGTCTCACATTTTTTCCCCGTCTTCCCGTTCATCCTCAGGACAAATTGCAACCTGTACGGAATAGGAGGTTAAAGGTGCTGATGCTCCAAGTAGGGAGATTCCTAGTAAAGTGGCTGGATTTGCGAACCCGAGAACAAGGAGATGAGAAATGAGGTGTGTTTTAGAAACCTTTCCCCATCACACGGTGTACCATCTTCTGGGTTTCTCATGCATGTTTTCGATGTAGGAAGATGCCCTTGAACCTGGAGATTTGGGACCCATGCGACGGGCACCACGCAGTATTACTTTAAAGGGTCTGCGTTTGCTCACCCAACCTCACCAAACCTCTCAGCCCCAAGAGTGTCCACCCTTATGTCTCATCCAGCTGTGGGTCTAGATATGGTCAATCCAGGTTGCATCACAGCCCCTGAACGAATTGTGTAAGAATTTCTCTCTCTTTCACTGTCTTTGTTTCATGGGTTTTTAAAAGAAATTTATTTTTATAATGGGGTTTAGCTGGTTTTCACGGCTGTGTTTATGCCGATTTACACCCACTTGACACACTAACAGAGAAATATCAATACATAGGTTTTAAGATTATTACTAGTCAGATATATTCTTGTGCGGTGAATCGGGCGTGTTGAGTCCAGTTCTCTGAGCAAGGAGTAGGTCTTGTCTATTACATATTGGATTTATGGAACGGTATCTGAGCTAACTTGAAACTCTTGTTTTATGTATCACCCCACCTCACCTATCCCGTTAAGCAGCCATAGTGTGTTTTCTGCATGTGTGACTCTGTTCTGTTTTGTAATTCAGTTCAAGTGTAACGGTTTTTACATTCCCTCTATAAGTGACATCTTATGAGAAGTGTCCTTTTCTGTGTGACTTATTTCACTTAGAATCGTCGTACCTAAATCCACTCATCATGCTTCTACTAGCCTTTTTACATTGATTTCATGGCTGAGTGATATTCCATTGTACATAAGGACCACAACTTTTTTATCCATTTTTCTCTTTCCTGGGATATTTTAGGTGGAATGAAGTGGAGGTCCTTGTCAACAGAGCAGCCCTAAACTTTGGGGTGCTTGTGTCTTGCTGATTTTTAATTTTCCCACTTTATACCCCCGTGCGTGGAAGTGCCCTATGCTCTCTAAGCTGTGTTTTTTAGATGTTTCAGGACACACCGTTCACTTCTCCAGAGTGGCTGTTGGCAATTTACATCCCGCCCATCAGTGTAGCAAGGCTCCCATTTCTCCATGGCCTGTCCTGCATTTCTGGTTTTGACACTTTTTTCAGCATGGCCCTTTTGACCGATGGGAAGCGAGACTTCTTTGTAGCGCTGATTTGCCTTTCCAGGTTGCTTGGTTGGCCAAAAAGGGCGTATGCGTTTTTTCCTGAATATATTCAGGAAAAAACGCATAAGCCCTTTTTGGCCAAGGGCATTATTGTCAACGTTTTGCCGCTTTTCATGTGCTTTAAAGGCGATTCGAATCTACCTCCTGAAATCTGTTTCCTGCAATTCTGCCTTGATTTCAATTCCTCGTCTTTGCCTTCCCTCAATATATTTGTGGACGAGAGTTATCATTTATAACTCTGTAGGTTTGTGAATTGCAGTACCCTGAAACTCCATTTTACAACTCGCTTTTTTGGGAGGTGGCCGCAAAAGCGCAGGATGGCTTCAGAACCTGTTCTGGTTCAGGGGGGCAGGCTGAGCCTGTGGTTAATTCTTCTTCCTGATGGGAAAATAGAGTGACCTGTGCCTGTCCCAACACCAAGAGCTAGTCTCTCATTGGTTCCCCGTCTTCCCGTTCATCCTCAGGACAAATTGCAACCTGTACGGAACAGGAGGTTAAAGGTGCTGATGCTCCAAGTAGGGAGATTGCTAGTAAAGTGGCTGGAATGGCGAACCTGAGAACAAGGAGATGAGAAATGAGGTGCGTTTTAGAAACCTTTCCCCATCACACGGTGTACCATCTTCTGGGTTTCTCATGCATGTTTTTGATGTAGGAAGATGCCCTTGAACCTGGAGATTAGGGACCCATGCGATGGGTAGCACGCAGTATTACTTTAAAGGGTCTGCGTTTGCTCACCCAACCTCACCAAACCTCTCAGCCCCAAGAGTGTCCACCCTTATGTCTCATCCAGCTGTGGGTCTAGATATGGTCAATCCAGGTTGCATCACAGCCCCTGAACGAATTGTGTAAGAATTTCTCTCTCTTTCCCTGTCTTTGTTTCATGTGTTTTTAAAAGTAATTTATTTTTATAATGGGGTTTAGCTGCTTTTCACGGCTGTGTTTATGCCGCTTTACACCCACTTGACACACTAACAGAGAAATATCAATACATAGGTTTTAAGATTATTACTAGTCAGATATATTCTTGTGCGTTGAATCAGGCGTGTTGAGTCCAGTTCTCTGAGCAAGGAGTAGGTCTTGTCTATTACATATTGGGTTTATGGAACGGTATCTGAGCTAATTTCAAACTCTTGTTTTATGTATCACCCCACCTCACCTTTCCCGTTAAGCAGCCATAGTGTGTTTTCTGCATGTGTGACTCTGTTCTGTTTTGTAATTCAGTTCAAGTGTAACGGTTTTTACATTCCCTCTATAAGTGACACCTTATGAGAAGTGTCCTTTTCTGTGTGACTTATTTCACTTAGAATCGTCGTACCTAAATCCACTCATCATGCTGCTACTAGCCTTATGACATTAATTTCAAGGCTGAGTGGTATTCCATTGTACACAAGGACCTCAAATTTTTTATCCATTTTTGGCTTTCCTGGGATATTTAAGGTGGAATGAAGTGGAGGTCCTTGTCAACAGAGCAGCCCTAAACGTTGGGGTGCTTGTGTCTTGCTGATTTTTAATTTTCCCACTTTATACCCCCATGCGTGGAAGTGCCCTATGCTCTCTAAGCTGTGTTTTTTAGCTGATTCAGGACACACCATACACTTCTCGAGAGTGGCTGTTGGCAATTTACATCCCGCCCATCAGTGTAGCAAGGCTCCCATTTCTCCATGGCCTGTCCTGCATTTCTGGTTTTGACACTTTTTTCAGCATGGCCCTTTTGACCGATGGGAAGCGAGACTTCTTTGTAGCGCTGATTTGCCTTTCCAGGTTGCTTGGTTGGCCAAAAAGGGCGTATGCGTTTTTTCCTGAATATATTCAGGAAAAAACGCATACGCCCTTTTTGGCCAAGGGCATCATTGTCAACGTTTTGCCGCTTTTCATGTGCTTTAAAGGCGATTCGAATCTACCTCCTGAAATCTGTTTCCTGCAATTCTGCCTTGATTTCAATTCCTCGTCTTTGCCTTCCCTCAATATATTTGTGGACGAGAGTTATCATTTATAACTCTGTAGGATTGTGAATTGCAGTGCCCTGAAACTCCATTTTACAACTCGCTTTTTTGGGAGGTGGCCGCAAAAGCGCAGGATGGCTTCAGACCCTGTTCTGGTTCAGGGGGGCAGGCTGAGCCTGTGGTTAATTCTTCTTCCTGATGGGAAAATAGAGTGACCTGTGCCTGTCCCAACACCAAGAGCTAGTCTCTCATTGGTTCCCCGTCTTCCCGTTCATCCTCAGGACAAATTGCAACCTGTACGGAACAGGAGGTTAAAGGTGCTGATGCTCCAAGTAGGGAGATTGCTAGTAAAGTGGCTGGAATGGCGAACCTGAGAACAAGGAGATGAGAAATGAGGTGCGTTTTAGAAACCTTTCCCCATCACACGGTGTACCATCTTCTGGGTTTCTCATGCATGTTTTTGATGTAGGAAGATGCCCTTGAACCTGGAGATTAGGGACCCATGCGATGGGTAGCACGCAGTATTACTTTAAAGGGTCTGCGTTTGCTCACCCAACCTCACCAAACCTCTCAGCCCCAAGAGTGTCCACCCTTATGTCTCATCCAGCTGTGGGTCTAGATATGGTCAATCCAGGTTGCATCACAGCCCCTGAACGAATTGTGTAAGAATTTCTCTCTCTTTCACTGTCTTTGTTTCATGTGTTTTTAAAAGTAATTTATTTTTATAATGGGGTTTAGCTGCTTTTCACGGCTGTGTTTATGCCGCTTTACACCCACTTGACACACTAACAGAGAAATATCAATCCATAGGTTTTAAGATTATTACTAGTCAGATATATTCTTGTGCGTTGAATCAGGCGTGTTGAGTCCAGTTCTCTGAGCAAGGAGTAGGTCTTGTCTATTACATATTGGGTTTATGGAACGGTATCTGAGCTAATTTCAAACTCTTGTTTTATGTATCACCCCACCTCACCTTTCCCGTTAAGCAGCCATAGTGTGTTTTCTGCATGTGTGACTCTGTTCTGTTTTGTAATTCAGTTCAAGTGTAACGGTTTTTACATTCCCTCTATAAGTGACACCTTATGAGAAGTGTCCTTTTCTGTGTGACTTATTTCACTTAGAATCGTCGTACCTAAATCCACTCATCATGCTGCTACTAGCCTTATGACATTGATTTCAAGGCTGAGTGGTATTCCATTGTACATAAGGACCTCAAATTTTTTATCCATTTTTGGCTTTCCTGGGATATTTAAGGTGGAATGAAGTGGAGGTCCTTGTCAACAGAGCAGCCCTAAACGTTGGGGTGCTTGTGTCTTGCTGATTTTTAATTTTCCC
Source organism: Balaenoptera physalus (assembly GCF_965194825.1). Taxonomy (NCBI): domain Eukaryota; kingdom Metazoa; phylum Chordata; class Mammalia; order Artiodactyla; family Balaenopteridae; genus Balaenoptera; species Balaenoptera physalus. Next base: position 301,110 of record NW_028126328.1, on the reverse strand, counting down.
ACTTTATACCCCCATGCGTGGAAGTGCCCTATGCTCTCTAAGCTGTGTTTTTTAGCTGTTTCAGGACACACCATACACTTCTCGAGAGTGGCTGTTGGCAATTTACATCCCGCCCATCAGTGTAGCAAGGCTCCCATTTCTCCATGGCCTGTCCTGCATTTCTGGTTTTGACACTTTTTTCAGCATGGCCCTTTTGACCGATGGGAAGCGAGACTTCTTTGTAGCGCTGATTTGCCTTTCCAGGTTGCTTGGTTGGCCAAAAAGGGCGTATGCGTTTTTTCCTGAATATATTCAGGAAAAAACGCATACGCCCTTTTTGGCCAAGGGCATCATTGTCAACGTTTTGCCGCTTTTCATGTGCTTTAAAGGCGATTCGAATCTACCTCCTGAAATCTGTTTCCTGCAATTCTGCCTTGATTTCATTTCCTCGTCTTTGCCTTCCCTCAATATATTTGTGGACGAGAGTTATCATTTATAACTCTGCAGGTTTGTGAATTGCAGTGCCCTGAAACTCCATTTTACAACTCGCTTTTTTGGGAGCTGGCCGCAAAAGCGCAGGATGGCTTCAGGCCCTGTTCTGGTTCCGGAGGGCAGGCTGAGCCTGTGGTTAATTCTTCTTCCTGATGGGAAAATAGAGTGACCTGTGCCTGTCCCAACACCAAGAGCTAGTCTCACATTTTTTCCCCGTCTTCCCGTTCATCCTCAGGACAAATTGCAACCTGTACGGAATAGGAGGTTAAAGGTGCTGATGCTCCAAGTAGGGAGATTCCTAGTAAAGTGGCTGGATTTGCGAACCCGAGAACAAGGAGATGAGAAATGAGGTGTGTTTTAGAAACCTTTCCCCATCACACGGTGTACCATCTTCTGGGTTTCTCATGCATGTTTTCGATGTAGGAAGATGCCCTTGAACCTGGAGATTTGGGACCCATGCGACGGGCACCACGCAGTATTACTTTAAAGGGTCTGCGTTTGCTCACCCAACCTCACCAAACCTCTCAGCCCCAAGAGTGTCCACCCTTATGTCTCATCCAGCTGTGGGTCTAGATATGGTCAATCCAGGTTGCATCACAGCCCCTGAACGAATAGTGTAAGAATTTCTCTCTCTTTCACTGTCTTTGTTTCATGGGTTTTTAAAAGAAATTTATTTTTATAATGGGGTTTAGCTGGTTTTCACGGCTGTGTTTATGCCGATTTACACCCACTTGACACACTAACAGAGAAATATCAATACATAGGTTTTAAGATTATTACTAGTCAGATATATTCTTGTGCGGTGAATCGGGCGTGTTGAGTCCAGTTCTCTGAGCAAGGAGTAGGTCTTGTCTATTACATATTGGATTTATGGAACGGTATCTGAGCTAACTTGAAACTCTTGTTTTATGTATCACCCCACCTCACCTATCCCGTTAAGCAGCCATAGTGTGTTTTCTGCATGTGTGACTCTGTTCTGTTTTGTAATTCAGTTCAAGTGTAACGGTTTTTACATTCCCTCTATAAGTGACATCTTATGAGAAGTGTCCTTTTCTGTGTGACTTATTTCACTTAGAATCGTCGTACCTAAATCCACTCATCATGCTTCTACTAGCCTTTTTACATTGATTTCATGGCTGAGTGATATTCCATTGTACATAAGGACCACAACTTTTTTATCCATTTTTCTCTTTCCTGGGATATTTTAGGTGGAATGAAGTGGAGGTCCTTGTCAACAGAGCAGCCCTAAACTTTGGGGTGCTTGTGTCTTGCTGATTTTTAATTTTCCCACTTTATACCCCCGTGCGTGGAAGTGCCCTATGCTCTCTAAGCTGTGTTTTTTAGATGTTTCAGGACACACCGTTCACTTCTCCAGAGTGGCTGTTGGCAATTTACATCCCGCCCATCAGTGTAGCAAGGCTCCCATTTCTCCATGGCCTGTCCTGCATTTCTGGTTTTGACACTTTTTTCAGCATGGCCCTTTTGACCGATGGGAAGCGAGACTTCTTTGTAGCGCTGATTTGCCTTTCCAGGTTGCTTGGTTGGCCAAAAAGGGCGTATGCGTTTTTTCCTGAATATATTCAGGAAAAAACGCATAAGCCCTTTTTGGCCAAGGGCATTATTGTCAACGTTTTGACGCTTTTCATGTGCTTTAAAGGCGATTCGAATCTACCTCCTGAAATCTGTTTCCTGCAATTCTGCCTTGATTTCAATTCCTCGTCTTTGCCTTCCCTCAATATATTTGTGGACGAGAGTTATCATTTATAACTCTGTAGGTTTGTGAATTGCAGTACCCTGAAACTCCATTTTACAACTCGCTTTTTTGGGAGGTGGCCGCAAAAGCGCAGGATGGCTTCAGAACCTGTTCTGGTTCAGGGGGGCAGGCTGAGCCTGTGGTTAATTCTTCTTCCTGATGGGAAAATAGAGTGACCTGTGCCTGTCCCAACACCAAGAGGTAGTCTCACATTTTTTCCCCGTCTTCCCGTTCATCCTCAGGACAAATTGCAACCTGTACGGAATAGGAGGTTAAAGGTGCTGATGCTCCAAGTAGGGAGATTCCTAGTAAAGTGGCTGGATTTGCGAACCCGGGAACAAGGAGATGAGAAATGAGGTGTGTTTTAGAAACCTTTCCCCATCACACGGTGTACCATCTTCTGGGTTTCTCATGCATGTTTTCGATGTAGGAAGATGCCCTTGAACCTGGAGATTAGGGACCCATGTGATGGGTAGCACGCAGTATTACTTTAAAGGGTCTGCGTTTGCTCACCCAACCTCACCAAACCTCTCAGCCCCAAGAGTGTCCACCCTTATGTCTCATCCAGCTGTGGGTCTAGATATGGTCAATCCAGGTTGCATCACAGCCCCTGAACGAATTGTGTAAGAATTTCTCTCTCTTTCACTGTCTTTGTTTCATGTGTTTTTAAAAGTAATTTATTTTTATAATGGGGTTTAGCTGCTTTTCACGGCTGTGTTTATGCCGCTTTACACCCACTTGACACACTAACAGAGAAATATCAATACATAGGTTTTAAGATTATTACTAGTCAGATATATTCTTGTGCGTTGAATCAGGCGTGTTGAGTCCAGTTCTCTGAGCAAGGAGTAGGTCTTGTCTATTACATATTGGGTTTATGGAACGGTATCTGAGCTAATTTCAAACTCTTGTTTTATGTATCACCCCACCTCACCTTTCCCGTTAAGCAGCCATAGTGTGTTTTCTGCATGTGTGACTCTGTTCTGTTTTGTAATTCAGTTCAAGTGTAACGGTTTTTACATTCCCTCTATAAGTGACACCTTATGAGAAGTGTCCTTTTCTGTGTGACTTATTTCACTTAGAATCGTCGTACCTAAATCCACTCATCATGCTGCTACTAGCCTTATGACATTGATTTCAAGGCTGAGTGGTATTCCATTGTACATAAGGACCTCAAATTTTTTATCCATTTTTGGCTTTCCTGGGATATTGAAGGTGGAATGAAGTGGAGGTCCTTGTCAACAGAGCAGCCCTAAACGTTGGGGTGCTTGTGTCTTGCTGATTTTTAATTTTCCCACTTTATACCCCCATGCGTGGAAGTGCCCTATGCTCTCTAAGCTGTGTTTTTTAGCTGTTTCAGGACACACCATATACTTCTCGAGAGTGGCTGTTGGCAATTTACATCCCGCCCATCAGTGTAGCAAGGCTCCCATTTCTCCATGGCCTGTCCTGCATTTCTGGTTTTGACACTTTTTTCAGCATGGCCCTTTTGACCGATGGGAAGCGAGACTTCTTTGTAGCGCTGATTTGCCTTTCAAGGTTGCTTGGTTGGCCAAAAAGGGCGTATGCGTTTTTTCCTGAATATATTCAGGAAAAAATGCATACGCCCTTTTTGGCCAAGGGCATTATTGTCAACGTTTTGCCGCTTTTCATGTGCTTTAAAGGCGATTCGAATCTACCTCCTGAAATCTGTTTCCTGCAATTCTGCCTTGATTTCAATTCCTCGTCTTTGCCTTCCCTCAATATATTTGTGGACGAGAGTTATCATTTATAACTCTGTAGGATTGTGAATTGCAGTGCCCTGAAACTCCATTTTACAACTCGCTTTTTTGGGAGGTGGCCGCAAAAGCGCAGGATGGCTTCAGACCCTGTTCTGGTTCAGGGGGGCAGGCTGAGCCTGTGGTTAATTCTTCTTCCTGATGGGAAAATAGAGTGACCTGTGCCTGTCCCAACACCAAGAGCTAGTCTCTCATTGGTTCCCCGTCTTCCCGTTCATCCTCAGGACAAATTGCAACCTGTACGGAACAGGAGGTTAAAGGTGCTGATGCTCCAAGTAGGGAGATTGCTAGTAAAGTGGCTGGAATGGCGAACCTGAGAACAAGGAGATGAGAAATGAGGTGCGTTTTAGAAACCTTTCCCCATCACACGGTGTACCATCTTCTGGGTTTCTCATGCATGTTTTTGATGTAGGAAGATGCCCTTGAACCTGGAGATTAGGGACCCATGCGATGGGTAGCACGCAGTATTACTTTAAAGGGTCTGCGTTTGCTCACCCAACCTCACCAAACCTCTCAGCCCCAAGAGTGTCCACCCTTATGTCTCATCCAGCTGTGGGTCTAGATATGGTCAATCCAGGTTGCATCACAGCCCCTGAACGAATTGTGTAAGAATTTCTCTCTCTTTCACTGTCTTTGTTTCATGTGTTTTTAAAAGTAATTTATTTTTATAATGGGGTTTAGCTGCTTTTCACGGCTGTGTTTATGCCGCTTTACACCCACTTGACACACTAACAGAGAAATATCAATCCATAGGTTTTAAGATTATTACTAGTCAGATATATTCTTGTGCGTTGAATCAGGCGTGTTGAGTCCAGTTCTCTGAGCAAGGAGTAGGTCTTGTCTATTACATATTGGGTTTATGGAACGGTATCTGAGCTAATTTCAAACTCTTGTTTTATGTATCACCCCACCTCACCTTTCCCGTTAAGCAGCCATAGTGTGTTTTCTGCATGTGTGACTCTGTTCTGTTTTGTAATTCAGTTCAAGTGTAACGGTTTTTACATTCCCTCTATAAGTGACACCTTATGAGAAGTGTCCTTTTCTGTGTGACTTATTTCACTTAGAATCGTCGTACCTAAATCCACTCATCATGCTGCTACTAGCCTTATGACATTGATTTCAAGGCTGAGTGGTATTCCATTGTACATAAGGACCTCAAATTTTTTATCCATTTTTGGCTTTCCTGGGATATTTAAGGTGGAATGAAGTGGAGGTCCTTGTCAACAGAGCAGCCCTAAACGTTGGGGTGCTTGTGTCTTGCTGATTTTTAATTTTCCCACTTTATACCCCCATGCGTGGAAGTGCCCTATGCTCTCTAAGCTGTGTTTTTTAGCTGTTTCAGGACACACCATACACTTCTCGAGAGTGGCTGTTGGCAATTTACATCCCGCCCATCAGTGTAGCAAGGCTCCCATTTCTCCATGGCCTGTCCTGCATTTCTGGTTTTGACACTTTTTTCAGCATGGCCCTTTTGACCGATGGGAAGCGAGACTTCTTTGTAGCGCTGATTTGCCTTTCCAGGTTGCTTGGTTGGCCAAAAAGGGCGTATGCGTTTTTTCCTGAATATATTCAGGAAAAAACGCATACGCCCTTTTTGGCCAAGGGCATCATTGTCAACGTTTTGCCGCTTTTCATGTGCTTTAAAGGCGATTCGAATCTACCTCCTGAAATCTGTTTCCTGCAATTCTGCCTTGATTTCATTTCCTCGTCTTTGCCTTCCCTCAATATATTTGTGGACGAGAGTTATCATTTATAACTCTGCAGGTTTGTGAATTGCAGTGCCCTGAAACTCCATTTTACAACTCGCTTTTTTGGGAGCTGGCCGCAAAAGCGCAGGATGGCTTCAGGCCCTGTTCTGGTTCCGGAGGGCAGGCTGAGCCTGTGGTTAATTCTTCTTCCTGATGGGAAAATAGAGTGACCTGTGCCTGTCCCAACACCAAGAGCTAGTCTCACATTTTTTCCCCGTCTTCCCGTTCATCCTCAGGACAAATTGCAACCTGTACGGAATAGGAGGTTAAAGGTGCTGATGCTCCAAGTAGGGAGATTCCTAGTAAAGTGGCTGGATTTGCGAACCCGAGAACAAGGAGATGAGAAATGAGGTGTGTTTTAGAAACCTTTCCCCATCACACGGTGTACCATCTTCTGGGTTTCTCATGCATGTTTTCGATGTAGGAAGATGCCCTTGAACCTGGAGATTTGGGACCCATGCGACGGGCACCACGCAGTATTACTTTAAAGGGTCTGCGTTTGCTCACCCAACCTCACCAAACCTCTCAGCCCCAAGAGTGTCCACCCTTATGTCTCATCCAGCTGTGGGTCTAGATATGGTCAATCCAGGTTGCATCACAGCCCCTGAACGAATTGTGTAAGAATTTCTCTCTCTTTCACTGTCTTTGTTTCATGGGTTTTTAAAAGAAATTTATTTTTATAATGGGGTTTAGCTGGTTTTCACGGCTGTGTTTATGCCGATTTACACCCACTTGACACACTAACAGAGAAATATCAATACATAGGTTTTAAGATTATTACTAGTCAGATATATTCTTGTGCGGTGAATCGGGCGTGTTGAGTCCAGTTCTCTGAGCAAGGAGTAGGTCTTGTCTATTACATATTGGATTTATGGAACGGTATCTGAGCTAACTTGAAACTCTTGTTTTATGTATCACCCCACCTCACCTATCCCGTTAAGCAGCCATAGTGTGTTTTCTGCATGTGTGACTCTGTTCTGTTTTGTAATTCAGTTCAAGTGTAACGGTTTTTACATTCCCTCTATAAGTGACATCTTATGAGAAGTGTCCTTTTCTGTGTGACTTATTTCACTTAGAATCGTCGTACCTAAATCCACTCATCATGCTTCTACTAGCCTTTTTACATTGATTTCATGGCTGAGTGATATTCCATTGTACATAAGGACCACAACTTTTTTATCCATTTTTCTCTTTCCTGGGATATTGAAGGTGGAATGAAGTGGAGGTCCTTGTCAACAGAGCAGCCCTAAACGTTGGGGTGCTTGTGTCTTGCTGATTTTTAATTTTCCCACTTTATACCCCCATGCGTGGAAGTGCCCTATGCTCTCTAAGCTGTGTTTTTTAGCTGTTTCAGGACACACCATATACTTCTCGAGAGTGGCTGTTGGCAATTTACATCCCGCCCATCAGTGTAGCAAGGCTCCCATTTCTCCATGGCCTGTCCTGCATTTCTGGTTTTGACACTTTTTTCAGCATGGCCCTTTTGACCGATGGGAAGCGAGACTTCTTTGTAGCGCTGATTTGCCTTTCAAGGTTGCTTGGTTGGCCAAAAAGGGCGTATGCGTTTTTTCCTGAATATATTCAGGAAAAAATGCATACGCCCTTTTTGGCCAAGGGCATTATTGTCAACGTTTTGCCGCTTTTCATGTGCTTTAAAGGCGATTCGAATCTACCTCCTGAAATCTGTTTCCTGCAATTCTGCCTTGATTTCAATTCCTCGTCTTTGCCTTCCCTCAATATATTTGTGGACGAGAGTTATCATTTATAACTCTGTAGGATTGTGAATTGCAGTGCCCTGAAACTCCATTTTACAACTCGCTTTTTTGGGAGGTGGCCGCAAAAGCGCAGGATGGCTTCAGACCCTGTTCTGGTTCAGGGGGGCAGGCTGAGCCTGTGGTTAATTCTTCTTCCTGATGGGAAAATAGAGTGACCTGTGCCTGTCCCAACACCAAGAGCTAGTCTCTCATTGGTTCCCCGTCTTCCCGTTCATCCTCAGGACAAATTGCAACCTGTACGGAACAGGAGGTTAAAGGTGCTGATGCTCCAAGTAGGGAGATTGCTAGTAAAGTGGCTGGAATGGCGAACCTGAGAACAAGGAGATGAGAAATGAGGTGCGTTTTAGAAACCTTTCCCCATCACACGGTGTACCATCTTCTGGGTTTCTCATGCATGTTTTTGATGTAGGAAGATGCCCTTGAACCTGGAGATTAGGGACCCATGCGATGGGTAGCACGCAGTATTACTTTAAAGGGTCTGCGTTTGCTCACCCAACCTCACCAAACCTCTCAGCCCCAAGAGTGTCCACCCTTATGTCTCATCCAGCTGTGGGTCTAGATATGGTCAATCCAGGTTGCATCACAGCCCCTGAACGAATTGTGTAAGAATTTCTCTCTCTTTCACTGTCTTTGTTTCATGTGTTTTTAAAAGTAATTTATTTTTATAATGGGGTTTAGCTGCTTTTCACGGCTGTGTTTATGCCGCTTTACACCCACTTGACACACTAACAGAGAAATATCAATCCATAGGTTTTAAGATTATTACTAGTCAGATATATTCTTGTGCGTTGAATCAGGCGTGTTGAGTCCAGTTCTCTGAGCAAGGAGTAGGTCTTGTCTATTACATATTGGGTTTATGGAACGGTATCTGAGCTAATTTCAAACTCTTGTTTTATGTATCACCCCACCTCACCTTTCCCGTTAAGCAGCCATAGTGTGTTTTCTGCATGTGTGACTCTGTTCTGTTTTGTAATTCAGTTCAAGTGTAACGGTTTTTACATTCCCTCTATAAGTGACACCTTATGAGAAGTGTCCTTTTCTGTGTGACTTATTTCACTTAGAATCGTCGTACCTAAATCCACTCATCATGCTGCTACTAGCCTTATGACATTGATTTCAAGGCTGAGTGGTATTCCATTGTACATAAGGACCTCAAATTTTTTATCCATTTTTGGCTTTCCTGGGATATTTAAGGTGGAATGAAGTGGAGGTCCTTGTCAACAGAGCAGCCCTAAACGTTGGGGTGCTTGTGTCTTGCTGATTTTTAATTTTCCCACTTTATACCCCCATGCGTGGAAGTGCCCTATGCTCTCTAAGCTGTGTTTTTTAGCTGTTTCAGGACACACCATACACTTCTCGAGAGTGGCTGTTGGCAATTTACATCCCGCCCATCAGTGTAGCAAGGCTCCCATTTCTCCATGGCCTGTCCTGCATTTCTGGTTTTGACACTTTTTTCAGCATGGCCCTTTTGACCGATGGGAAGCGAGACTTCTTTGTAGCGCTGATTTGCCTTTCCAGGTTGCTTGGTTGGCCAAAAAGGGCGTATGCGTTTTTTCCTGAATATATTCAGGAAAAAACGCATACGCCCTTTTTGGCCAAGGGCATCATTGTCAACGTTTTGCCGCTTTTCATGTGCTTTAAAGGCGATTCGAATCTACCTCCTGAAATCTGTTTCCTGCAATTCTGCCTTGATTTCATTTCCTCGTCTTTGCCTTCCCTCAATATATTTGTGGACGAGAGTTATCATTTATAACTCTGCAGGTTTGTGAATTGCAGTGCCCTGAAACTCCATTTTACAACTCGCTTTTTTGGGAGCTGGCCGCAAAAGCGCAGGATGGCTTCAGGCCCTGTTCTGGTTCCGGAGGGCAGGCTGAGCCTGTGGTTAATTCTTCTTCCTGATGGGAAAATAGAGTGACCTGTGCCTGTCCCAACACCAAGAGCTAGTCTCACATTTTTTCCCCGTCTTCCCGTTCATCCTCAGGACAAATTGCAACCTGTACGGAATAGGAGGTTAAAGGTGCTGATGCTCCAAGTAGGGAGATTCCTAGTAAAGTGGCTGGATTTGCGAACCCGAGAACAAGGAGATGAGAAATGAGGTGTGTTTTAGAAACCTTTCCCCATCACACGGTGTACCATCTTCTGGGTTTCTCATGCATGTTTTCGATGTAGGAAGATGCCCTTGAACCTGGAGATTTGGGACCCATGCGACGGGCACCACGCAGTATTACTTTAAAGGGTCTGCGTTTGCTCACCCAACCTCACCAAACCTCTCAGCCCCAAGAGTGTCCACCCTTATGTCTCATCCAGCTGTGGGTCTAGATATGGTCAATCCAGGTTGCATCACAGCCCCTGAACGAATTGTGTAAGAATTTCTCTCTCTTTCACTGTCTTTGTTTCATGGGTTTTTAAAAGAAATTTATTTTTATAATGGGGTTTAGCTGGTTTTCACGGCTGTGTTTATGCCGATTTACACCCACTTGACACACTAACAGAGAAATATCAATACATAGGTTTTAAGATTATTACTAGTCAGATATATTCTTGTGCGGTGAATCGGGCGTGTTGAGTCCAGTTCTCTGAGCAAGGAGTAGGTCTTGTCTATTACATATTGGATTTATGGAACGGTATCTGAGCTAACTTGAAACTCTTGTTTTATGTATCACCCCACCTCACCTATCCCGTTAAGCAGCCATAGTGTGTTTTCTGCATGTGTGACACTGTTCTGTTTTGTAATTCAGTTCAAGTGTAACGGTTTTTACATTCCCTCTATAAGTGACATCTTATGAGAAGTGTCCTTTTCTGTGTGACTTATTTCACTTAGAATCGTCGTACCTAAATCCACTCATCATGCTTCTACTAGCCTTTTTACATTGATTTCATGGCTGAGTGATATTCCATTGTACATAAGGACCACAACTTTTTTATCCATTTTTCTCTTTCCTGGGATATTTTAGGTGGAATGAAGTGGAGGTCCTTGTCAACAGAGCAGCCCTAAACTTTGGGGTGCTTGTGTCTTGCTGATTTTTAATTTTCCCACTTTATACCCCCGTGCGTGGAAGTGCCCTATGCTCTCTAAGCTGTGTTTTTTAGATGTTTCAGGACACACCGTTCACTTCTCCAGAGTGGCTGTTGGCAATTTACATCCCGCCCATCAGTGTAGCAAGGCTCCCATTTCTCCATGGCCTGTCCTGCATTTCTGGTTTTGACACTTTTTTCAGCATGGCCCTTTTGACCGATGGGAAGCGAGACTTCTTTGTAGCGCTGATTTGCCTTTCCAGGTTGCTTGGTTGGCCAAAAAGGGCGTATGCGTTTTTTCCTGAATATATTCAGGAAAAAACGCATAAGCCCTTTTTGGCCAAGGGCATTATTGTCAACGTTTTGCCGCTTTTCATGTGCTTTAAAGGCGATTCGAATCTACCTCCTGAAATCTGTTTCCTGCAATTCTGCCTTGATTTCAATTCCTCGTCTTTGCCTTCCCTCAATATATTTGTGGACGAGAGTTATCATTTATAACTCTGTAGGTTTGTGAATTGCAGTACCCTGAAACTCCATTTTACAACTCGCTTTTTTGGGAGGTGGCCGCAAAAGCGCAGGATGGCTTCAGAACCTGTTCTGGTTCAGGGGGGCAGGCTGAGCCTGTGGTTAATTCTTCTTCCTGATGGGAAAATAGAGTGACCTGTGCCTGTCCCAACACCAAGAGCTAGTCTCTCATTGGTTCCCCGTCTTCCCGTTCATCCTCAGGACAAATTGCAACCTGTACGGAACAGGAGGTTAAAGGTGCTGATGCTCCAAGTAGGGAGATTGCTAGTAAAGTGGCTGGAATGGCGAACATGAGAACAAGGAGATGAGAAATGAGGTGCGTTTTAGAAACCTTTCCCCATCACACGGTGTACCATCTTCTGGGTTTCTCATGCATGTTTTTGATGTAGGAAGATGCCCTTGAACCTGGAGATTAGGGACCCATGCGATGGGTAGCACGCAGTATTACTTTAAAGGGTCTGCGTTTGCTCACCCAACCTCACCAAACCTCTCAGCCCCAAGAGTGTCCACCCTTATGTCTCATCCAGCTGTGGGTCTAGATATGGTCAATCCAGGTTGCATCACAGCCCCTGAACGAATTGTGTAAGAATTTCTCTCTCTTTCCCTGTCTTTGTTTCATGTGTTTTTAAAAGTAATTTATTTTTATAATGGGGTTTAGCTGCTTTTCACGGCTGTGTTTATGCCGCTTTACACCCACTTGACACACTAACAGAGAAATATCAATACATAGGTTTTAAGATTATTACTAGTCAGATATATTCTTGTGCGTTGAATCAGGCGTGTTGAGTCCAGTTCTCTGAGCAAGGAGTAGGTCTTGTCTATTACATATTGGGTTTATGGAACGGTATCTGAGCTAATTTCAAACTCTTGTTTTATGTATCACCCCACCTCACCTTTCCCGTTAAGCAGCCATAGTGTGTTTTCTGCATGTGTGACTCTGTTCTGTTTTGTAATTCAGTTCAAGTGTAACGGTTTTTACATTCCCTCTATAAGTGACACCTTATGAGAAGTGTCCTTTTCTGTGTGACTTATTTCACTTAGAATCGTCGTACCTAAATCCACTCATCATGCTGCTACTAGCCTTATGACATTAATTTCAAGGCTGAGTGGTATTCCATTGTACACAAGGACCTCAATTTTTTTATCCATTTTTGGCTTTCCTGGGATATTTAAGGTGGAATGAAGTGGAGGTCCTTGTCAACAGAGCAGCCCTAAACGTTGGGGTGCTTGTGTCTTGCTGATTTTTAATTTTCCCACTTTATACCCCCATGCGTGGAAGTGCCCTATGCTCTCTAAGCTGTGTTTTTTAGCTGATTCAGGACACACCATACACTTCTCGAGAGTGGCTGTTGGCAATTTACATCCCGCCCATCAGTGTAGCAAGGCTCCCATTTCTCCATGGCCTGTCCTGCATTTCTGGTTTTGACACTTTTTTCAGCATGGCCCTTTTGACCGATGGGAAGCGAGACTTCTTTGTAGCGCTGATTTGCCTTTCCAGGTTGCTTGGTTGGCCAAAAAGGGCGTATGCGTTTTTTCCTGAATATATTCAGGAAAAAACGCATACGCCCTTTTTGGCCAAGGGCATCATTGTCAACGTTTTGCCGCTTTTCATGTGCTTTAAAGGCGATTCGAATCTACCTCCTGAAATCTGTTTCCTGCAATTCTGCCTTGATTTCAATTCCTCGTCTTTGCCTTCCCTCAATATATTTGTGGACGAGAGTTATCATTTATAACTCTGCAGGTTTGTGAATTGCAGTGCCCTGAAGCTCCATTTTACAACTCGCTTTTTTGGGAGCTGGCCGCAAAAGCGCAGGATGGCTTCAGGCCCTGTTCTGGTTCCGGGGGGCAGGCTGAGCCTGTGGTTAATTCTTCTTCCTGATGGGAAAATAGAGTGACCTGTGCCTGTCCCAACACCAAGAGCTAGTCTCACATTTTTTCCCCGTCTTCCCGTTCATCCTCAGGACAAATTGCAACCTGTACGGAATAGGAGGTTAAAGGTGCTGATGCTCCAAGTAGGGAGATTCCTAGTAAAGTGGCTGGATTTGCGAACCCGAGAACAAGGAGATGAGAAATGAGGTGTGTTTTAGAAACCTTTCCCCATCACACGGTGTACCATCTTCTGGGTTTCTCATGCATGTTTTCGATGTAGGAAGATGCCCTTGAACCTGGAGATTAGGGACCCATGTGATGGGTAGCACGCAGTATTACTTTAAAGGGTCTGCGTTTGCTCACCCAACCTCACCAAACCTCTCAGCCCCAAGAGTGTCCACCCTTATGTCTCATCCAGCTGTGGGTCTAGATATGGTCAATCCAGGTTGCATCACAGCCCCTGAACGAATTGTGTAAGAATTTCTCTCTCTTTCACTGTCTTTGTTTCATGTGTTTTTAAAAGTAATTTATTTTTATAATGGGGTTTAGCTGCTTTTCACGGCTGTGTTTATGCTGCTTTACACCCACTTGACACACTAACAGAGAAATATCAATACATAGGTTTTAAGATTATTACTAGTCAGATATATTCTTGTGCGTTGAATCAGGCGTGTTGAGTCCAGTTCTCTGAGCAAGGAGTAGGTCTTGTCTATTACATATTGGGTTTATGGAACGGTATCTGAGCTAATTTCAAACTCTTGTTTTATGTATCACCCCACCTCACCTTTCCCGTTAAGCAGCCATAGTGTGTTTTCTGCATGTGTGACTCTGTTCTGTTTTGTAATTCAGTTCAAGTGTAACGGTTTTTACATTCCCTCTATAAGTGACACCTTATGAGAAGTGTCCTTTTCTGTGTGACTTATTTCACTTAGAATCGTCGTACCTAAATCCACTCATCATGCTGCTACTAGCCTTATGACATTGATTTCAAGGCTGAGTGGTATTCCATTGTACATAAGGACCTCAAATTTTTTATCCATTTTTGGCTTTCCTGGGATATTGAAGGTGGAATGAAGTGGAGGTCCTTGTCAACAGAGCAGCCCTAAACGTTGGGGTGCTTGTGTCTTGCTGATTTTTAATTTTCCCACTTTATACCCCCATGCGTGGAAGTGCCCTATGCTCTCTAAGCTGTGTTTTTTAGCTGTTTCAGGACACACCATACACTTCTCGAGAGTGGCTGTTGGCAATTTACATCCCGCCCATCAGTGTAGCAAGGCTCCCATTTCTCCATGGCCTGTCCTGCATTTCTGGTTTTGACACTTTTTTCAGCATGGCCCTTTTGACCGATGGGAAGCGAGACTTCTTTGTAGCGCTGATTTGCCTTTCAAGGTTGCTTGGTTGGCCAAAAAGGGCGTATGCGTTTTTTCCTGGATATATTCAGGAAAAAATGCATACGCCCTTTTTGGCCAAGGGCATTATTGTCAACGTTTTGCCGCTTTTCATGTGCTTTAAAGGCGATTCGAATCTACCTCCTGAAATCTGTTTCCTGCAATTCTGCCTTGATTTCAATTCCTCGTCTTTGCCTTCCCTCAATATATTTGTGGACGAGAGTTATCATTTATAACTCTGTAGGATTGTGAATTGCAGTGCCCTGAAACTCCATTTTACAACTCGCTTTTTTGGGAGGTGGCCGCAAAAGCGCAGGATGGCTTCAGACCCTGTTCTGGTTCAGGGGGGCAGGCTGAGCCTGTGGTTAATTCTTCTTCCTGATGGGAAAATAGAGTGACCTGTGCCTGTCCCAACACCAAGAGCTAGTCTCTCATTGGTTCCCCGTCTTCCCGTTCATCCTCAGGACAAATTGCAACCGGTACGGAACAGGAGGTTAAAGGTGCTGATGCTCCAAGTAGGGAGATTGCTAGTAAAGTGGCTGGAATGGCGAACCTGAGAACAAGGAGATGAGAAATGAGGTGCCTTTTAGAAACCTTTCCCCATCACACGGTGTACCATCTTCTGGGTTTCTCATGCATGTTTTTGATGTAGGAAGATGCCCTTGAACCTGGAGATTAGGGACCCATGCGATGGGTAGCACGCAGTATTACTTTAAAGGGTCTGCGTTTGCTCACCCAACCTCACCAAACCTCTCAGCCCCAAGAGTGTCCACCCTTATGTCTCATCCAGCTGTGGGTCTAGATATGGTCAATCCAGGTTGCATCACAGCCCCTGAACGAATTGTGTAAGAATTTCTCTCTCTTTCCCTGTCTTTGTTTCATGTGTTTTTAAAAGTAATTTATTTTTATAATGGGGTTTAGCTGCTTTTCACGGCTGTGTTTATGCCGCTTTACACCCACTTGACACACTAACAGAGAAATATCAATACATAGGTTTTAAGATTATTACTAGTCAGATATATTCTTGTGCGTTGAATCAGGCGTGTTGAGTCCAGTTCTCTGAGCAAGGAGTAGGTCTTGTCTATTACATATTGGGTTTATGGAACGGTATCTGAGCTAATTTCAAACTCTTGTTTTATGTATCACCCCACCTCACCTTTCCCGTTAAGCAGCCATAGTGTGTTTTCTGCATGTGTGACTCTGTTCTGTTTTGTAATTCAGTTCAAGTGTAACGGTTTTTACATTCCCTCTATAAGTGACACCTTATGAGAAGTGTCCTTTTCTGTGTGACTTATTTCACTTAGAATCGTCGTACCTAAATCCACTCATCATGCTGCTACTAGCCTTATGACATTGATTTCAAGGCTGAGTGGTATTCCATTATACATAAGGACCTCAAATTTTTTATCCATTTTTGGCTTTCCTGGGATATTTAAGGTGGAATGAAGTGGAGGTCCTTGTCAACAGAGCAGCCCTAAACGTTGGGGTGCTTGTGTCTTGCTGATTTTTAATTTTCCCACTTTATACCCCCATGCGTGGAAGTGCCCTATGCTCTCTAAGCTGTGTTTTTTAGCTGTTTCAGGACACACCATACACTACTCGAGAGTGGCTGTTGGCAATTTACATCCCGCCCATCAGTGTAGCAAGGCTCCCATTTCTCCATGGCCTGTCCTGCATTTCTGGTTTTGACACTTTTTTCAGCATGGCCCTTTTGACCGATGGGAAGCGAGACTTCTTTGTAGCGCTGATTTGCCTTTCCAGGTTGCTTGGTTGGCCAAAAAGGGCGTATGCGTTTTTTCCTGAATATATTCAGGAAAAAACGCATACGCCCTTTTTGGCCAAGGGCATCATTGTCAACGTTTTGCCGCTTTTCATGTGCTTTAAAGGCGATTCGAATCTACCTCCTGAAATCTGTTTCCTGCAATTCTGCCTTGATTTCAATTCCTCGTCTTTGCCTTCCCTCAATATATTTGTGGACGAGAGTTATCATTTATAACTCTGCAGGTTTGTGAATTGCAGTGCCCTGAAGCTCCATTTTACAACTCGCTTTTTTGGGAGCTGGCCGCAAAAGCGCAGGATGGCTTCAGGCCCTGTTCTGGTTCCGGGGGGCAGGCTGAGCCTGTGGTTAATTCTTCTTCCTGATGGGAAAATAGAGTGACCTGTGCCTGTCCCAACACCAAGAGCTAGTCTCACATTTTTTCCCCGTCTTCCCGTTCATCCTCAGGACAAATTGCAACCTGTACGGAATAGGAGGTTAAAGGTGCT
This sequence comes from Balaenoptera physalus, assembly GCF_965194825.1. NCBI lineage: Eukaryota > Metazoa > Chordata > Mammalia > Artiodactyla > Balaenopteridae > Balaenoptera > Balaenoptera physalus. Next base: position 284,523 of record NW_028126328.1, on the reverse strand, counting down.
GATGCTCCAAGTAGGGAGATTCCTAGTAAAGTGGCTGGATTTGCGAACCCGAGAACAAGGAGATGAGAAATGAGGTGTGTTTTAGAAACCTTTCCCCATCACACGGTGTACCATCTTCTGGGTTTCTCATGCATGTTTTCGATGTAGGAAGATGCCCTTGAACCTGGAGATTTGGGACCCATGCGACGGGCACCACGCAGTATTACTTTAAAGGGTCTGCGTTTGCTCACCCAACCTCACCAAACCTCTCAGCCCCAAGAGTGTCCACCATTATGTCTCATCCAGCTGTGGGTCTAGATATGGTCAATCCAGGTTGCATCACAGCCCCTGAACGAATTGTGTAAGAATTTCTCTCTCTTTCCCTGTCTTTGTTTCATGGGTTTTTAAAAGAAATTTATTTTTATAATGGGGTTTAGCTGGTTTTCACGGCTGTGTTTATGCCGATTTACACCCACTTGACACACTAACAGAGAAATATCAATACATAGGTTTTAAGATTATTACTAGTCAGATATATTCTTGTGCGGTGAATCGGGCGTGTTGAGTCCAGTTCTCTGAGCAAGGAGTAGGTCTTGTCTATTACATATTGGATTTATGGAACGGTATCTGAGCTAACTTGAAACTCTTGTTTTATGTATCACCCCACCTCACCTATCCCGTTAAGCAGCCATAGTGTGTTTTCTGCATGTGTGACTCTGTTCTGTTTTGTAATTCAGTTCAAGTGTAACGGTTTTTACATTCCCTCTATAAGTGACATCTTATGAGAAGTGTCCTTTTCTGTGTGACTTATTTCACTTAGAATCGTCGTACCTAAATCCACTCATCATGCTTCTACTAGCCTTTTTACATTGATTTCATGGCTGAGTGATATTCCATTGTACATAAGGACCACAACTTTTTTATCCATTTTTCTCTTTCCTGGGATATTTTAGGTGGAATGAAGTGGAGGTCCTTGTCAACAGAGCAGCCCTAAACTTTGGGGTGCTTGTGTCTTGCTGATTTTTAATTTTCCCACTTTATACCCCCATGCGTGGAAGTGCCCTATGCTCTCTAAGCTGTGTTTTTTAGATGTTTCAGGACACACCGTACACTTCTCCAGAGTGGCTGTTGGCAATTTACATCCCGCCCATCAGTGTAGCAAGGCTCCCATTTCTCCATGGCCTGTCCTGCATTTCTGGTTTTGACACTTTTTTCAGCATGGCCCTTTTGACCGATGGGAAGCGAGACTTCTTTGTAGCGCTGATTTGCCTTTCCAGGTTGCTTGGTTGGCCAAAAAGGGCGTATGCGTTTTTTCCTGAATATATTCAGGAAAAAACGCATACGCCCTTTTTGGCCAAGGGCATTATTGTCAACGTTTTGCCGCTTTTCATGTGCTTTAAAGGCGATTCGAATCTACCTCCTGAAATCTGTTTCCTGCAATTCTGCCTTGATTTCAATTCCTCGTCTTTGCCTTCCCTCAATATATTTGTGGACGAGTGTTATCATTTATAACTCTGTAGGTTTGTGAATTGCAGTGCCCTGAAACTCCATTTTACAACTCGCTTTTTTGGGAGGTGGCCGCAAAAGCGCAGGATGGCTTCAGACCCTGTTCTGGTTCAGGGGGGCAGGCTGAGCCTGTGGTTAATTCTTCTTCCTGATGGGAAAATAGAGTGACCTGTGCCTGTCCCAACACCAAGAGCTAGTCTCTCATTGGTTCCCCGTCTTCCCGTTCATCCTCAGGACAAATTGCAACCTGTACGGAACAGGAGGTTAAAGGTGCTGATGCTCCAAGTAGGGAGATTGCTAGTAAAGTGGCTGGAATGGCGAACCTGAGAACAAGGAGATGAGAAATGAGGTGCGTTTTAGAAACCTTTCCCCATCACACGGTGTACCATCTTCTGGGTTTCTCATGCATGATTTTGATGTAGGAAGATGCCCTTGAACCTGGAGATTAGGGACCCATGCGATGGGTAGCACGCAGTATTACTTTAAAGGGTCTGCGTTTGCTCACCCAACCTCACCAAACCTCTCAGCCCCAAGAGTGTCCACCCTTATGTCTCATCCAGCTGTGGGTCTAGATATGGTCAATCCAGGTTGCATCACAGCCCCTGAACGAATTGTGTAAGAATTTCTCTCTCTTTCACTGTCTTTGTTTCATGTGTTTTTAAAAGTAATTTATTTTTATAATGGGGTTTAGCTGCTTTTCACGGCTGTGTTTATGCCGCTTTACACCCACTTGACACACTAACAGAGAAATATCAATACATAGGTTTTAAGATTATTACTAGTCAGATATATTCTTGTGCGTTGAATCAGGCGTGTTGAGTCCAGTTCTCTGAGCAAGGAGTAGGTCTTGTCTATTACATATTGGGTTTATGGAACGGTATCTGAGCTAATTTCAAACTCTTGTTTTATGTATCACCCCACCTCACCTTTCCCGTTAAGCAGCCATAGTGTGTTTTCTGCATGTGTGACTCTGTTCTGTTTTGTAATTCAGTTCAAGTGTAACGGTTTTTACATTCCCTCTATAAGTGACACCTTATGAGAAGTGTCCTTTTCTGTGTGACTTATTTCACTTAGAATCGTCGTACCTAAATCCACTCATCATGCTGCTACTAGCCTTATGACATTGATTTCATGGCTGAGTGGTATTCCATTGTACATAAGGACCTCAAATTTTTTATCCATTTTTGGATTTCCTGGGATATTGAAGGTGGAATGAAGTGGAGGTCCTTGTCAACAGAGCAGCCCTAAACTTTGGGGTGCTTGTGTCTTGCTGATTTTTAATTTTCCCACTTTATACCCCCATGCGTGGAAGTGCCCTATGCTCTCTAAGCTGTGTTTTTTAGATGTTTCAGGACACACCGTACACTTCTCCAGAGTGGCTGTTGGCAATTTACATCCCGCCCATCAGTGTAGCAAGGCTCCCATTTCTCCATGGCCTGTCCTGCATTTCTGGTTTTGACACTTTTTTCAGCATGGCCCTTTTGACCGATGGGAAGCGAGACTTCTTTGTAGCGCTGATTTGCCTTTCCAGGTTGCTTGGTTGGCCAAAAAGGGCGTATGCGTTTTTTCCTGAATATATTCAGGAAAAAACGCATACGCCCTTTTTGGCCAAGGGCATTATTGTCAACGTTTTGCCGCTTTTCATGTGCTTTAAAGGCGATTCGAATCTACCTCCTGAAATCTGTTTCCTGCAATTCTGCCTTGATTTCAATTCCTCGTCTTTGCCTTCCCTCAATATATTTGTGGACGAGTGTTATCATTTATAACTCTGTAGGTTTGTGAATTGCAGTGCCCTGAAACTCCATTTTACAACTCGCTTTTTTGGGAGGTGGCCGCAAAAGCGCAGGATGGCTTCAGACCCTGTTCTGGTTCAGGGGGGCAGGCTGAGCCTGTGGTTAATTCTTCTTCCTGATGGGAAAATAGAGTGACCTGTGCCTGTCCCAACACCAAGAGCTAGTCTCTCATTGGTTCCCCGTCTTCCCGTTCATCCTCAGGACAAATTGCAACCTGTACGGAACAGGAGGTTAAAGGTGCTGATGCTCCAAGTAGGGAGATTGCTAGTAAAGTGGCTGGAATGGCGAACCTGAGAACAAGGAGATGAGAAATGAGGTGCGTTTTAGAAACCTTTCCCCATCACACGGTGTACCATCTTCTGGGTTTCTCATGCATGATTTTGATGTAGGAAGATGCCCTTGAACCTGGAGATTAGGGACCCATGCGATGGGTAGCACGCAGTATTACTTTAAAGGGTCTGCGTTTGCTCACCCAACCTCACCAAACCTCTCAGCCCCAAGAGTGTCCACCCTTATGTCTCATCCAGCTGTGGGTCTAGATATGGTCAATCCAGGTTGCATCACAGCCCCTGAACGAATTGTGTAAGAATTTCTCTCTCTTTCACTGTCTTTGTTTCATGTGTTTTTAAAAGTAATTTATTTTTATAATGGGGTTTAGCTGCTTTTCACGGCTGTGTTTATGCCGCTTTACACCCACTTGACACACTAACACAGAAATATCAATACATAGGTTTTAAGATTATTACTAGTCAGATATATTCTTGTGCGTTGAATCAGGCGTGTTGAGTCCAGTTCTCTGAGCAAGGAGTAGGTCTTGTCTATTACATATTGGGTTTATGGAACGGTATCTGAGCTAATTTCAAACTCTTGTTTTATGTATCACCCCACCTCACCTTTCCCGTTAAGCAGCCATAGTGTGTTTTCTGCATGTGTGACTCTGTTCTGTTTTGTAATTCAGTTCAAGTGTAACGGTTTTTACATTCCCTCTATAAGTGACACCTTATGAGAAGTGTCCTTTTCTGTGTGACTTATTTCACTTAGAATCGTCGTACCTAAATCCACTCATCATGCTGCTACTAGCCTTATGACATTGATTTCATGGCTGAGTGGTATTCCATTGTACATAAGGACCTCAAATTTTTTATCCATTTTTGGATTTCCTGGGATATTGAAGGTGGAATGAAGTGGAGGTCCTTGTCAACAGAGCAGCCCTAAACTTTGGGGTGCTTGTGTCTTGCTGATTTTTAATTTTCCCACTTTATACCCCCATGCGTGGAAGTGCCCTATGCTCTCTAAGCTGTGTTTTTTAGATGTTTCAGGACACACCATACACTTCTCGAGAGTGGCTGTTGGCAATTTACATCCCGCCCATCAGTGTAGCAAGGCTCCCATTTCTCCATGGCCTGTCCTGCATTTCTGGTTTTGACACTTTTTTCAGCATGGCCCTTTTGACCGATGGGAAGCGAGACTTCTTTGTAGCGCTGATTTGCCTTTCCAGGTTGCTTGGTTGGCCAAAAAGGGCGTATGCGTTTTTTCCTGAATATATTCAGGAAAAAACGCATACGCCCTTTTTGGCCAAGGGCATCATTGTCAACGTTTTGCCGCTTTTCATGTGCTTTAAAGGCGATTCGAATCTACCTCCTGAAATCTGTTTCCTGCAATTCTGCCTTGATTTCAATTCCTCGTCTTTGCCTTCCCTCAATATATTTGTGGACCAGAGTTATCATTTATAACTCTGTAGGATTGTGAATTGCAGTGCCCTGAAGCTCCATTTTACAACTCGCTTTTTCGGGAGGTGGCCGCAAAAGCGCAGGATGGCTTCAGGCCCTGTTCTGGTTCAGGGGGGCAGGCTGAGCCTGTGGTTAATTCTTCTTCCTGATGGGAAAATAGAGTGACCTGTGCCTGTCCCAACACCAAGAGCTAGTCTCTCATTGGTTCCCCGTCTTCCCTTTCATCCTCAGGACAAATTGCAACCTGTACGGAACAGGAGGTTAAAGGTGCTGATGCTCCAAGTAGGGAGATTGCTAGTAAAGTGGCTGGAATGGCGAACCTGAGAACAAGGAGATGAGAAATGAGGTGCGTTTTAGAAACCTTTCCCCATCACACGGTGTACCATCTTCTGGGTTTCTCATGCATGTTTTTGATGTAGGAAGATGCCCTTGAACCTGGAGATTAGGGACCCATGCGATGGGTAGCACGCAGTATTACTTTAAAGGGTCTGCGTTTGCTCACCCAACCTCACCAAACCTCTCAGCCCCAAGAGTGTCCACCCTTATGTCTCATCCAGCTGTGGGTCTAGATATGGTCAATCCAGGTTGCATCACAGCCCCTGAACGAATTGTGTAAGAATTTCTCTCTCTTTCACTGTCTTTGTTTCATGTGTTTTTAAAAGTAATTTATTTTTATAATGGGGTTTAGCTGCTTTTCACGGCTGTGTTTATGCCGCTTTACACCCACTTGACACACTAACAGAGAAATATCAATACATAGGTTTTAATATTATTACTAGTCAGATATATTCTTGTGCGTTGAATCAGGCGTGTTGAGTCCAGTTCTCTGAGCAAGGAGTAGGTTTTGTCTATTACATATTGGGTTTATGGAACGGTATCTGAGCTAATTTGAAACTCTTGTTTTATGTATCACCCCACCTCACCTTTCCCGTTAAGCAGCCATAGTGTGTTTTCTGCATGTGTGACTCTGTTCTGTTTTGTAATTCAGTTCAAGTGTAACGGTTTTTACATTCCCTCTATAAGTGACACCTTATGAGAAGTGTCCTTTTCTGTGTGACTTATTTCACTTAGAATCGTCGTACCTAAATCCACTCATCATGCTGCTACTAGCCTTATGACATTGATTTCATGGCTGAGTGGTATTCCATTGTACATAAGGACCTCAAATTTTTTATCCATTTTTGGCTTTCCTGGGATATTGAAGGTGGAATGAAGTGGAGGTCCTTGTCAACAGAGCAGCCCTAAACTTTGGGGTGCTTGTGTCTTGCTGATTTTTAATTTTCCCACTTTATACCCCCATGCGTGGAAGTGCCCTATGCTCTCTAAGCTGTGTTTTTTAGATGTTTCAGGACACACCATACACTTCTCGAGAGTGGCTGTTGGCAATTTACATCCCGCCCATCAGTGTAGCAAGGCTCCCATTTCTCCATGGCCTGTCCTGCATTTCTGGTTTTGACACTTTTTTCAGCATGGCCCTTTTGACCGATGGGAAGCGAGACTTCTTTGTAGCGCTGATTTGCCTTTCAAGGTTGCTTGGTTGGCCAAAAAGGGCGTATGCGTTTTTTCCTGAATATATTCAGGAAAAAACGCATACGCCCTTTTTGGCCAAGGGCATCATTGTCAACGTTTTGCCGCTTTTCATGTGCTTTAAAGGCGATTCGAATCTACCTCCTGAAATCTGTTTCCTGCAATTCTGCCTTGATTTCAATTCCTCGTCTTTGCCTTCCCTCAATATATTTGTGGACCAGAGTTATCATTTATAACTCTGTAGGATTGTGAATTGCAGTGCCCTGAAACTCCATTTTACAACTCGCTTTTTTGGGAGGTGGCCGCAAAGGCGCAGGATGGCTTCAGACCCTGTTCTGGTTCAGGGGGGCAGGCTGAGCCTGTGGTTAATTCTTCTTCCTGATGGGAAAATAGAGTGACCTGTGCCTGTCCCAACACCAAGAGCTAGTCTCTCATTGGTTCCCCGTCTTCCCTTTCATCCTCAGGACAAATTGCAACCTGTATGGAACAGGAGGTTAAAGGTGCTGATGCTCCAAGTAGGGAGATTGCTAGTAAAGTGGCTGGAATGGCAAACCTGAGAACAAGGAGATGAGAAATGAGGTGCGTTTTAGAAACCTTTCCCCATCACACGGTGTACCATCTTCTGGGTTTCTCATGCATGTTTTTGATGTAGGAAGATGCCCTTGAACCTGGAGATTAGGGACCCATGCGATGGGTAGCACGCAGTATTACTTTAAAGGGTCTGCGTTTGCTCACCCAACCTCACCAAACCTCTCAGCCCCAAGAGTGTCCACCCTTATGTCTCATCCAGCTGTGGGTCTAGATATGGTCAATCCAGGTTGCATCACAGCCCCTGAACGAATTGTGTAAGAATTTCTCTCTCTTTCACTGTCTTTGTTTCATGTGTTTTTAAAAGTAATTTATTTTTATAATGGGGTTTAGCTGCTTTTCACGGCTGTGTTTATGCCGCTTTACACCCACTTGACACACTAACAGAGAAATATCAATACATAGGTTTTAATATTATTACTAGTCAGATATATTCTTGTGCGTTGAATCAGGCGTGTTGAGTCCAGTTCTCTGAGCAAGGAGTAGGTCTTGTCTATTACATATTGGGTTTATGGAACGGTATCTGAGCTAATTTCAAACTCTTGTTTTATGTATCACCCCACCTCACCTTTCCCGTTAAGCAGCCATAGTGTGTTTTCTGCATGTGTGACTCTGTTCTGTTTTGTAATTCAGTTCAAGTGTAACGGTTTTTACATTCCCTCTATAAGTGACACCTTATGAGAAGTGTCCTTTTCTGTGTGACTTATTTCACTTAGAATCGTCGTACCTAAATCCACTCATCATGCTGCTACTAGCCTTATGACATTGATTTCATGGCTGAGTGGTATTCCATTGTACATAAGGACCTCAAATTTTTTATCCATTTTTGGCTTTCCTGGGATATTGAAGGTGGAATGAAGTGGAGGTCCTTGTCAACAGAGCAGCCCTAAACTTTGGGGTGCTTGTGTCTTGCTGATTTTTAATTTTCCCACTTTATACCCCCATGCGTGGAAGTGCCCTATGCTCTCTAAGCTGTGTTTTTTAGATGTTTCAGGACACACCATACACTTCTCGAGAGTGGCTGTTGGCAATTTACATCCCGCCCATCAGTGTAGCAAGGCTCCCATTTCTCCATGGCCTGTCCTGCATTTCTGGTTTTGACACTTTTTTCAGCATGGCCCTTTTGACCGATGGGAAGCGAGACTTCTTTGTAGCGCTGATTTGCCTTTCCAGGTTGCTTGGTTGGCCAAAAAGGGCGTATGCGTTTTTTCCTGAATATATTCAGGAAAAAACGCATACGCCCTTTTTGGCCAAGGGCATCATTGTCAACGTTTTGCCGCTTTTCATGTGCTTTAAAGGCGATTCGAATCTACCTCCTGAAATCTGTTTCCTGCAATTCTGCCTTGATTTCAATTCCTCGTCTTTGCCTTCCCTCAATATATTTGTGGACCAGAGTTATCATTTATAACTCTGTAGGATTGTGAATTGCAGTGCCCTGAAGCTCCATTTTACAACTCGCTTTTTCGGGAGGTGGCCGCAAAAGCGCAGGATGGCTTCAGGCACTGTTCTGGTTCAGGGGGGCAGGCTGAGCCTGTGGTTAATTCTTCTTCCTGATGGGAAAATAGAGTGACCTGTGCCTGTCCCAACACCAAGAGCTAGTCTCTCATTGGTTCCCCGTCTTCCCTTTCATCCTCAGGACAAATTGCAACCTGTACGGAACAGGAGGTTAAAGGTGCTGATGCTCCAAGTAGGGAGATTGCTAGTAAAGTGGCTGGAATGGCGAACCTGAGAACAAGGAGATGAGAAATGAGGTGCGTTTTAGAAACCTTTCCCCATCACACGGTGTACCATCTTCTGGGTTTCTCATGCATGTTTTTGATGTAGGAAGATGCCCTTGAACCTGGAGATTAGGGACCCATGCGATGGGTAGCACGCAGTATTACTTTAAAGGGTCTGCGTTTGCTCACCCAACCTCACCAAACCTCTCAGCCCCAAGAGTGTCCACCCTTATGTCTCATCCAGCTGTGGGTCTAGATATGGTCAATCCAGGTTGCATCACAGCCCCTGAACGAATTGTGTAAGAATTTCTCTCTCTTTCACTGTCTTTGTTTCATGAGTTTTTAAAAGTAATTTATTTTTATAATGGGGTTTAGCTGCTTTTCACGGCTGTGTTTATGCCGCTTTACACCCACTTGACACACTAACAGAGAAATATCAATACATAGGTTTTAATATTATTACTAGTCAGATATATTCTTGTGCGTTGAATCAGGCGTGTTGAGTCCAGTTCTCTGAGCAAGGAGTAGGTCTTGTCTATTACATATTGGGTTTATGGAACGGTATCTGAGCTAATTTGAAACTCTTGTTTTATGTATCACCCCACCTCACCTTTCCCTTTAAGCAGCCATAGTGTGTTTTCTGCATGTGTGACTCTGTTCTGTTTTGTAATTCAGTTCAAGTGTAACGGTTTTTACATTCCCTCTATAAGTGACACCTTATGAGAAGTGTCCTTTTCTGTGTGACTTATTTCACTTAGAATCGTCGTACCTAAATCCACTCATCATGCTGCTACTAGCCTTATGACATTGATTTCATGGCTGAGTGGTATTCCATTGTACATAAGGACCTCAAATTTTTTATCCATTTTTGGCTTTCCTGGGATATTGAAGGTGGAATGAAGTGGAGGTCCTTGTCAACAGAGCAGCCCTAAACTTTGGGGTGCTTGTGTCTTGCTGATTTTTAATTTTCCCACTTTATACCCCCATGCGTGGAAGTGCCCTATGCTCTCTAAGCTGTGTTTTTTAGATGTTTCAGGACACACCATACACTTCTCGAGAGTGGCTGTTGGCAATTTACATCCCGCCCATCAGTGTAGCAAGGCTCCCATTTCTCCATGGCCTGTCCTGCATTTCTGGTTTTGACACTTTTTTCAGCATGGCCCTTTTGACCGATGGGAAGCGAGACTTCTTTGTAGCGCTGATTTGCCTTTCAAGGTTGCTTGGTTGGCCAAAAAGGGCGTATGCGTTTTTTCCTGAATATATTCAGGAAAAAACGCATACGCCCTTTTTGGCCAAGGGCATCATTGTCAACGTTTTGCCGCTTTTCATGTGCTTTAAAGGCGATTCGAATCTACCTCCTGAAATCTGTTTCCTGCAATTCTGCCTTGATTTCAATTCCTCGTCTTTGCCTTCCCTCAATATATTTGTGGACCAGAGTTATCATTTATAACTCTGTAGGATTGTGAATTGCAGTGCCCTGAAACTCCATTTTACAACTCGCTTTTTTGGGAGGTGGCCGCAAAGGCGCAGGATGGCTTCAGACCCTGTTCTGGTTCAGGGGGGCAGGCTGAGCCTGTGGTTAATTCTTCTTCCTGATGGGAAAATAGAGTGACCTGTGCCTGTCCCAACACCAAGAGCTAGTCTCTCATTGGTTCCCCGTCTTCCCTTTCATCCTCAGGACAAATTGCAACCTGTACGGAACAGGAGGTTAAAGGTGCTGATGCTCCAAGTAGGGAGATTGCTAGTAAAGTGGCTGGAATGGCGAACCTGAGAACAAGGAGATGAGAAATGAGGTGCGTTTTAGAAACCTTTCCCCATCACACGGTGTACCATCTTCTGGGTTTCTCATGCATGTTTTTGATGTAGGAAGATGCCCTTGAACCTGGAGATTAGGGACCCATGTGATGGGTAGCACGCAGTATTACTTTAAAGGGTCTGCGTTTGCTCACCCAACCTCACCAAACCTCTCAGCCCCAAGAGTGTCCACCCTTATGTCTCATCCAGCTGTGGGTCTAGATATGGTCAATCCAGGTTGCATCACAGCCCCTGAACGAATTGTGTAAGAATTTCTCTCTCTTTCACTGTCTTTGTTTCATGTGTTTTTAAAAGTAATTTATTTTTATAATGGGGTTTAGCTGCTTTTCACGGCTGTGTTTATGCCGCTTTACACCCACTTGACACACTAACAGAGAAATATCAATCCATAGGTTTTAAGATTATTACTAGTCAGATATATTCTTGTGCGTTGAATCAGGCGTGTTGAGTCCAGTTCTCTGAGCAAGGAGTAGGTCTTGTCTATTACATATTGGGTTTATGGAACGGTATCTGAGCTAATTTGAAACTCTTGTTTTATGTATCACCCCACCTCACCTTTCCCGTTAAGCAGCCATAGTGTGTTTTCTGCATGTGTGACTCTGTTCTGTTTTGTAATTCAGTTCAAGTGTAACGGTTTTTACATTCCCTCTATAAGTGACACCTTATGAGAAGTGTCCTTTTCTGTGTGACTTATTTCACTTAGAATCGTCGTACCTAAATCCACTCATCATGCTGCTACTAGCCTTATGACATTGATTTCATGGCTGAGTGGTATTCCATTGTACATAAGGACCTCAAATTTTTTATCCATTTTTGGATTTCCTGGGATATTGAAGGTGGAATGAAGTGGAGGTCCTTGTCAACAGAGCAGCCCTAAACTTTGGGGTGCTTGTGTCTTGCTGATTTTTAATTTTCCCACTTTATACCCCCATTCGTGGAAGTGCCCTATGCTCTCTAAGCTGTGTTTTTTAGATGTTTCAGGACATACCGTACACTTCTCCAGAGTGGCTGTTGGCAATTTACATCCCGCCCATCAGTGTAGCAAGGCTCCCATTTCTCCATGGCCTGTCCTGCATTTCTGGTTTTGACACTTTTTTCAGCATGGCCCTTTTGACTGATGGGAAGCGAGACTTCTTTGTAGCGCTGATTTGCCTTTCCAGGTTGCTTGGTTGGCCAAAAAGGGCGTATGCGTTTTTTCCTGAATATATTCAGGAAAAAACGCATACGCCCTTTTTGGCCAAGGGCATTATTGTCAACGTTTTGCCGCCTTTCATGTGCTTTAAAGGCGATTCGAATCTACCTCCTGAAATCTGTTTCCTGCAATTCTGCCTTGATTTCAATTCCTCGTCTTTGCCTTCCCTCAATATATTTGTGGACGAGAGTTATCATTTATAACTCTGTAGGATTGTGAATTGCAGTGCCCTGAAGCTCCATTTTACAACTCGCTTTTTCGGGAGGTGGCCGCAAAAGCGCAGGATGGCTTCAGGCCCTGTTCTGGTTCCGGGGGGCAGGCTGAGCCTGTGGTTAATTCTTCTTCCTCATGGGAAAATAGACTGACCTGTGCCTGTCCCAACACCAAAAGCTAGTCTCTCATTGGTTCCCCGTCTTCCCGTTCATCCTCAGGACAAATTGCAACCTGTACGGAACAGGAGGTTAAAGGTGCTGATGCTCCAAGTAGGGAGATTGCTAGTAAAGTGGCTGGAATGGCGAACCTGAGAACAAGGAGATGAGAAATGAGGTGCGTTTTAGAAACCTTTCCCCATCACACGGTGTACCATCTTCTGGGTTTCTCATGCATGTTTTTGATGTAGGAAGATGCCCTTGAACCTGGAGATTAGGGACCCATGCGATGGGTAGCACGCAGTATTACTTTAAAGGGTCTGCGTTTGCTCACCCAACCTCACCAAACCTCTCAGCCCCAAGAGTGTCCACCCTTATGTCTCATCCAGCTGTGAGTCTAGATATGGTCAATCCAGTTTGCATCACAGCCCCTGAACGAATTGTGTAAGAATTTCTCTCTCTTTCACTGTCTTTGTTTCATGGGTTTTTAAAAGTAATTTCTTTATATAATGGGGTTTAGCTGCTTTTCACGGCTGTTTTTATGCCGCTTTACACCCACTTGACACACTAACAGAGAGATATCAATACATAGGTTTTAACATTATTACTAGTCAGATATATTCTTGTGCGGTGAATCGGGCGTGTTGAGTCCAGTTCTCTGAGCAAGGAGTAGGTCTTGTCTATTACATATTGGGTTTATGGAACGGTATCTGAGCTAATTGGAAACTCTTGTATTATGTATCACCCCACCTCACCTTTCCCGTTAAGCAGCCATAGTGTGTTTTCTGCATGTGTGACTCTGTTCTGTTTTGTAATTCAGTTCAAGTGTAACGGTTTTTACATTCCCTCTATAAGTGACACCTTATGAGAAGTGTCCTTTTCTGTGTGACTTATTTCACTTAGAATAGTGGTACTTAAATCCACTCATCATGCTGCTAATAGCCTTATGACATTGATTTCATGGCTGAGTGATATTCCATTGTACATAAGGAACACAAATTCTTTATCCATTTTTCTCGTTCCTTGGATATTTAAGGTGGAATGAAGTGGAGGACCTTGGAAACAGAGCAGCCCTAATCATTGGGGTGCTTGTGTTTTGCTGATTTTTCATTTTCCCAATTTATACCCCCATGAGTGGAAGTGCCCTATGCTCTCTAAGGTGTGGTTTTTAGATGTTTCAGGACACACCGTACACTTCTCCAGAGTGGCTGTTGGCCATTTACATCCCGCCCATCAGTGTAGCAAGGCTCCCATTTCTCCATGGCCTGTCCTGCATTTCTGGTTTTGACACTTTTTTCAGCATGGCCCTTTTGACCGATGGTAAGCGAGACTTCTTTGTAGTGCTGATTTGCCTTTCCTGGTTGCTTGGTTGGCCAAAAAGGGCGTATGCGTTTTTTCCTGAATATATTCAGGAATAACGCATACGCCCTTTTTGGCCAAAAGCATCATTGTCAACGTTCTGCCGCTTTTCATGTGCTTTAAAGGCGATTCGAATCTACCTCCTGAAATCTGTTTCCTGCAATTCTGCCTTGATTTCAATTCCTCGTCTTTGCCTTCCCTCAATATATTTGTGGACGAGAGTTATCATTTATAACTCTGTAGGATTGTAAATTGCAGTGCCCTGAGGCTCCATTTTACAACTCGCTTTTTCGGGAGGTGGCCGCAAAAGCGCAGGATGGCTTCAGGCCCTGTTCTGCTTCCGGGGGGCAGGCTGAGCCTTTGGTTAATTCTTCTTCCTGATGGGAAAATAGAGTGACCTGTGCCTGTCCCAACACCAAGAGCTAGGCTCTCATTGGTTCCCCGTCTTCCCGTTCATCCTCAGGACAAATTGCAACCTGTACGGAACAGGAGGTTAAAGGTGCTGATGCTCCAAGTAGGGAGATTGCTAGTAAAGTGGCTGGAATGGCGAACCCGAGAACAAGGAGATGAGAAATGAGGTGCGTTTTAGAAACCTTTCCCCATCACACGGTGTACCATCTTCTGGGTTTCTCATGCATGTTTTCGATGTAGGAAGATGCCCTTGAACCTGGAGATTTGGGAACCATGCGATGGGTAGCACGCAGTATTACTTTAAAGGGTCTGCGTTTGCTCACCCAACCTCACCAAACCTCTCAGCCCCAAGAGTGTCCACCCTTATGTCTCATCCAGCTGTGGGTCTAGATATGGTCAATCCAGGTTGCATCACAGCCCCTGAACGAATTGTGTAAGAATTTCTCTCTCTTTCACTGTCTTTGTTTCATGTGTCTTTAAAAGTAATATATTTTTATAATAGGGTTTAGCTGCTTTTCACGGCTGTGTTTATGCCGCTTTACACCCACTTGACACACTAACAGAGAGATATCAATACATAGGTTTTAAGATTATTACTAGTCAGATATATTCTTGTGCGTTGAATCAGGCGTGTTGAGTCCAGTTCTCTGAGCAAGGAGTAGGTCTTGTCTATTACATATTGGGTTTATGGAACGGTATCTGAGCTAATTTGAAACTCCTGTTTTATGTATCACCCCACCTCACCTTTCCCGTTAAGCAGCCATAGTGTGTTTTCTGCATGTGTGACTCTGTTCTGTTTTGTAATTCAGTTCAAGTGTAACGGTTTTTACATTCCCTCTATAAGTGACACCTTATGAGAAGTGTCCTTTTCTGTGTGACTTATTTCACTTAGAATCGTCGTACCTAAATCCACTCATCATGCTGCTACTAGCCTTATGACATTGATTTCATGGCTGAGTGGTATTCCATTGTACATAAGGACCTCAAATTTTTTATCCATTTTTCGCTTTCCTGGGATATTGAAGGTGGAATGAAGTGGAGGTCCTTGTCAACAGAGCAGCCCTAAACTTTGGGGTGCTTGTGTCTTGCTGATTTTTAATTTTCCCACTTTATACCCCCAGGCGTGCAAGTGCCCTATGCTCTCTAAGCTGTGTTTTTTAGATGTTTCAGGACACACCGTACACTTCTCGAGAGTGGCTGTTGGCAATTTACATCCCGCCCATCAGTGTAGCAAGGCTCCCATTTCTCCATGGCCTGTCCTGCATTTCTGGTTTTGAAACTTTTTTCAGCATGGCCCTTTTGACCGATGGGAAGCGAGACTTCTTTGTAGCGCTGATTTGCCTTTCCAGGTTGCTTGGTTGGCCAAAAAGGGCGTATGCGTTTTTTCCTGAATATATTCAGGAAAAAACGCATACGCCCTTTTTGGCCAAGGGCATCATTGTCAACGTTTTGCCGCTTTCCATGTGCTTTAAAGGCGATTTGAATCTACCTCCTGAAATCTGTTTCCTGCAATTCTGCCTTGATTTCAATTCCTCGTCTTTGCCTTCCCTCAATATATTTGTGGACGAGAGTTATCATTTATAACTCTTTAGGATTGTGAATTGCAGTGCCCTGAGGCTCCATTTTACAACTCGCTTTTTCGGGAGGTGGCCGCAAAAGCGCAGGATGGCTTCAGGCCCTGTTCTGGTTCCTGGGGGCAGGCTGAGCCTGTGGTTAATTCTTCTTCCTGATGGGAAAATAGATTGACCTCTGCCTGTCCCAACACCAAGAGCTAGTCTCTCATTGGTTCCCCGTCTTCCCGTTCAACCTCAGGACAAATTGCAACCTGTACAGAACAGGAGGTTAAAGGTGCTGATGCTCCAAGTAGGGAGATTGCTAGTAAAGTGGCTGGAATGGCGAACCCGAGAACAAGGAGATGAGAAATGAGGTGCGTTTTAGAAACCTTTCCCCATCACACGGTGCACCATCTTCTGGGTTTCTCATGCATGTTTTTGATGTAGGAAGATGCCCTTGAACCTGGAGATTTGGGACCCATGCGATGGGTAGCACGCAGTACTACTTTAAAGGGTCTGCGTTTGCTCACCCAACCTCACCAAACCTCTCAGCCCCAAGAGTGTCCACCCTTATGTCTCATCCAGCTGTGGGTCTAGATATGGTAAATCCAGGTTGCATCACAGCCCCTGAATGAATTGTGTAAGAATTTCTCTCTCTTTCACTGTCTTTGTTTCATGGGTTTTTAAAAGAAATTTATTTTTATAATGGGGTTTAGCTGCTTTTCACGGCTGTGTTTATGCCGCTTTACACCCACTTGACACACTAACAGAGAAATATCAATACATAGGTTTTAAGATTATTACTAGTCAGATATATTCTTGTGCGGTGAATCGGGCGTGTTGAGTCCAGTTCTCTGAGCAAGGAGTAGGTCTTGTCTATTACATATTGGGTTTATGGAACGGTATCTGAGCTAACTTGAAACTCTTGTTTTATGTATCACCCCACCTCACCTTTCCCGTTAAGCAGCCATAGTGTGTTTTCTGCATGTGTGACTCTGTTCTGTTTTGTAATTCAGTTCAAGTGTAACGGTTTTTACATTCCCTCTATAAGTGACACCTTATGAGAAGTGTCCTTTTCTGTGTGACTTATTTCACTTAGAATCTTCGTACCTAAATCCACTCATCATGCTTCTACTAGCCTTTTTACATTGATTTCATGGCTGAGTGATATTCCATTGTACATAAGGACCACAACTTTTTTATCCATTTTTCTGTTTCCTGGGATATTTTAGGTGGAATGAAGTGGAGGTCCTTGTCAACACAGCAGCCCTAAACTTTGGGGTGCTTGTGTCTTGCTGATTTTTAATTTTCCCACTTTATACCCCCATGCGTGGAAGTGCCCTATGCTCTCTAAGCTGTGTTTTTTAGATGTTTCAGGACACACCGTACACTTCTCCAGAGTGGCTGTTGGCAATTTACATCCCGCCCATCAGTGTAGCAAGGCTCCCATTTCTCCATGGCCTGTCCTGCATTTCTGGTTTTGACACTTTTTTCAGCATGGCCCTTTTGACCGATGGGAAGCGAGACTTCTTTGTAGCGCTGATTTGCCTTTCCAGGTTGCTTGGTTGGCCAAAAAGGGCGTATGCGTTTTTTCCTGAATATATTCAGGAAAAAATGCATACGCCCTTTTTGGCCAAGGGCATTATTGTCAACGTTTTGCCGCTTTTCATGTGCTTTAAAGGCGATTCGAATCTACCTCCTGAAATCTGTTTCCTGCAATTCTGCCTTGATTTCAATTCCTCGTCTTTGCCTTCCCTCAATATATTTGTGGACGAGAGTTATCATTTAATTTATAACTCGGTAGTATTGTGAATTGCAGTGCCCTGAAACTCCATTTTACAACTCGCTTTTTTGGGAGGTGGCCGCAAAAGCGCAGGATGGCTTCAGACCCCGTTCTGGTTCAGGGGGGCAGGCTGAGCCTGTGGTTAATTCTTCTTCCTGATGGGAAAATAGAGTGACCTGTGCCTGTCCCAACACCAAGAGCTAGTCTCTCATTGGTTCCCCGTCTTCCCGTTCATCCTCAGGACAAATTGCAACCTGTACGGAACAGGAGGTTAAAGGTGCTGATGCTCCAAGTAGGGAGTTTGCTAGTAAAGTGGCTGGAATGGCGAACCTGAGCACAAGGAGATGAGAAATGAGGTGCGTTTTAGAAACCTTTCCCCATCACACGGTGTACCATCTTCTGGGTTTCTCATGCATGTTTTTGATGTAGGAAGATGCCCCTGAACCTGGAGATTAGGGACCCATGCGATGGGTAGCACGCAGTATTACTTTAAAGGGTCTGCGTTTGCTCACCCAACCTCACCAAACCTCTCAGCCCCAAGAGTGTCCACCCTTATGTCTCATCCAGCTGTGGGTCTAGATATGGTCAATCCAGGTTGCATCACAGCCCCTGAACGAATTGTGTAAGAATTTCTCTCTCTTTCCCTGTCTTTGTTTCATGGGTTTTTAAAAGTAATTTATTTTTATAATGAGGTTTAGCTGCTTTTCACGGCTGTGTTTATGCCGCTTTACACCCACTTGACACACTAACAGAGAGATATCAATACATAGGTTTTAAGATTATTACTAGTCAGATATATTCTTGTGCGTTGAATCGGGCGTGTTGAGTCCAGTTCTCTGAGCAAGGAGTAGGTCTTGTCTCTTACATATTGGGTTTATGGAACGGTATCTGAGCTAATTTGAAACTCTTGTTTTATGTATCACCCCACCTCACCTTTCCCGTTAAGCAGCCATAGTGTGTTTTCTGCATGTGTGACTCTGTTCTGTTTTGTAATTCAGTTCAAGTGTAACGGTTTTTACATTCCCTCTATAAGTGACACCTTATGAGAAGTGTCCTTTTCTGTGTGACTTATTTCACTTAGAATCGTCGTACCTAAATCCACACATCATGCTGCTACTAGCCTTATGACATTGATTTCATGGCTGAGTGGTATTCCATTGTACATAAGGACCTCAAATTTTTTATCCATTTTTGGCTTTCCTGGGATATTTAAGGTGGAATGAAGTGGAGGTCCTTGTCAACAGAGCAGCCCTAAACTTTGGGGTGCTTGTGTCTTGCTGATTTTTAATTTTCCCACTTTATACCCCCATGCGTGGAAGTGCCCTATGCTCTCTAAGCTGTGTTTTTTATATGTTTCAGGACACACCATACACTTCTCGAGAGTGGCTGTTGGCAATTTACATCCTGCCCATCAATGTAGCAAGGCTCCCATTTCTCCATGGCCTGTCCTGCATTTCTGGTTTTGACACTTTTTTCAGCATGGCCCTTTTGACCGATGGGAAGCGAGACTTCTTTGTAGCGCTGATTTGCCTTTCCAGGTTGCTTGGTTGGCCAAAAAGGGCGTATGCGTTTTTTCCTGAATATATTCAGGAAAAAACGCATACGCCCTTTTTGGCCAAGGGCATATTTGTCGAACCTTTGCCGCTTTTCATGGGCTTTAAAGGCGATTCGCATCTACCTTTTGAAATATTTTTCCTGCAATTCTGCCTTGCTTTCACATCCTCTTCGTTGCCTTCCATCGACATATTTGTGGACGAGAGTTATCATTTATATCTCTGCAGTTTTTTGAATTGCAGTGACCCTCAGCTCCATTTTTCAACTCTCTTTTATGGGAGCTGGCCGCAAAAGCGCAGAATGTCTTCAGGCCCTATTCTGGTTCCGGTGGGCAAGCTGATCCTGTGGTTAATTCTTCTTCCTAATGGGAAAATAGAGTGACCTGTGCCTGTCCCAACACGTAGAGCTATTCTCTCATTGGTTCTCCCTCTTCCCATTCATCCTTATTACAAATTGCCACCTGTACGGAACAGGAGGATAAAGGTGATTATTCTCCAAGTAGGGAGATTGCTATTAAAGCGGCTGGAATGGCAAATCCGAACACAAGGAGATGAGAAATGAGGTGCGTTTTAGAATCCTTTCCCGATCACATGGTGTACCATCTTCTGGGTTTCTCATGCATGTTTTCGATGTATGAAGAGGCCATGGAACCTGGAGATTTGGGACCCATGCGACGGGTACCACGCAGTATTACTTTAAAGGGTCTGCATTTGCTCACCCAACCTCACCAAACCTCTCAGCCCTAAGAGTGTCCACCCTTATGTCTCATCCAGCTGTGGGTCTAGATATGGTCAATCCAGGTTGCATCACAACCGCTGAATGAAGTGTGTAAGAATTTCTCTCTCTTTCACTGTCTTTGTTTCATGGGTTTTTAAAAGTAATTTCTTTTTATAATGGGGTTTAGCTGCTTTTCACTGCTGTGTTTATGCCGCTTTACACCCTCTTGACAAACTTCCAGAGAGATATCAACACTTAGGTTTTAAGATTTTTCTAGTCAGATATGTCCTTTTGCGGTGAATAGGCGGTGTTGAGTCCAGTTCACTGAGCAAGGAGTAGTTCTTGTCTATTACATATTGGGTTTATGGAACGTTATCTGAGCTAATTTGAAATCCTTCTTTTATGCATCACCCCAGCTCACCTTTCCCGTTAAGCAACCATAGTGTGTTTTCTGCATGTGTGACTCTGTTCTGTTTTGTAATTCAGTTCAAGTGTAACGGTTTTTACATTCCCTCTATAAATGATACCTTATAAGCAGTGTCCTTTTCTGTGTGACTAATTTCACTTAGAATAGTGGTACCTAAATCCACTCATCATGCTGCTACTATCCTTATGACATTGATTTCATGGCTGAGTGATATTCCATTGTACATAAGGAACACAACTTCTTTATCCATTTTTCTCTTTCCTGGGATATTTAAGGTGGAATGAATTGGAGGACCTTGGCAACAGAGCAGCCCTAAACTTTGGGGTGCTAGTGTTTTGCTGATTTTTCATTTTCCCAATTTATACCCCCATGAGTGGAAGTGCCCTATGCTCTCTAAGCTGTGGTTTTTAGATGTTTCAGGACACACCGTACACTTCTCCAGAGTGGCTGTTGGCAATTTACATCCCGCCCATCAGTGTAGCAAGGCTCCCATTTCTCCATGGCCTGTCCTGCATTTCTGGTTTTGACACTTTTTTCAGCATGGCCCTTTTGACCGATGGGAAGCGAGACTTCTTTGTAGTGCTGATTTGCCTTTCCAGGTTGCTTGGTTGGCCAAAAAGGGCGTATGCGTTTTTTCCTGAATATATTCAGGAAAAACGCATACGCCCTTTTTGGCCAAAAGCATCATTGTCAATGTTCTGCCGCTTTTCATGTGCTTTAAATGCGATTCGAATCTACCTCCTGAAACCTGTTTCCTGCAATTCTGCCTTGATTTCAAATCCTCTTCTTTGCCTTCTCTCAATATATTTGTGGACGAGAGTTATCATTTATAACTCTGCAGGTTTGTGAATTGCAGTGCCCTGAAGCTCAATTTTACAACTCGCTTTTTTGGGAGCTGGCCGCAAAAGCGCAGGATGGCTTCAGGCCCTGTTCTGGTTCCGGGGGGCAGTCTGAGCCTGTGGTTAATTCTTCTTCCTGATGGGAAAATAGAGTGACCTGTGCCTGTCCCAACACCAAGAGCTAGTCTCTCATTGGTTCCCCGTCTTCCCGTTCATCCTCAGGACAAATTGCAACCTGTAAGGAACAGGAGGTTAAAGGTGCTGATGCTCCAAGTAGGGAGATTGCTAGTAAAGTGGCTGAAATGGCAAACCCGAGCACAAGGAGATGAGATATGAGGTGCGTTTTAGAAACCTTTCCCCATCACACGGTGTACCATCTTCTGGGTTTCTCATGCATGTTTTTGATGTAGGAAGATGCCCTTGAACCTGGAGATTTGGGACCCATGCGATGGGTAGCACGCAGTATTACTTTAAAGGGTCTGCGTTTGCTCACCCAACCTCACCAAGCCTCTCAGCAACAAGAGTGTCCACCCATATGTCTCATCCAGCTGTGGGTTTAGATATGGTCAATCCAGTTTGCATCAGAGCCCCTGAACGAATTGTGTAAGAATTTCTCTCTCTTTCACTGTCTTTGTTTCATGTGTTTTTAAAAGTAATTTATTTATTTATTTATTTTTTTTTAACATCTTTATTGAAGTATAATTGCCTTACAATGGTGTGTTAGCTTCTGCTTTATAACAAAGTGAATCAGTAATACATATACAATATGTTCCCATTTCTCTTCCCTCTTGCATCTCCCTCCCTCCCACCCTCCCCATCCCATCCCTCTAGGTGGTCACAAAGTACTGAGCTGATCTCCCTGTGCTATGCAGCTGCTTCCCACTAGTTATCTATTTTACATTTGGTAGTTTATATATGTCCATGACACTCTCTTTCCCTGTCACATCTCACCCCACCCCCTCCCCATATCCTCAAGTCCATTCTCTAGTAGGTCTGTGTCTTTATTCCCGTCTTGCCACTAGGTTCTTCATGGCCTTTTTTTTTTCCCTTAGATTCCCTATATATGTGTTAGCATACTGTATTTGTTTTTCTCTTTCTGACTTACTTCACTCTGTATGACAGACTCTAACTCCATCCACCTCATTACAAATACCTCCATTTCATTTCTTTTTATGGCTGAGTAATATTCCATTGTATATATGTGCCACATCTTCTTTATCCATTCATCTGTCGATGGACATTTAGATTGCTTCCATGTCCTGGCTATTGTAAATAGAGCTGCAATGAACATTTTGGTACATGACTCTTTTTGACCTATGGTTTTCTCAGGGTATATGCCCAGTAGTGGGATTGCTGGGTCGTATGGTAGTTCTATTTGTAGTTTTTTAAGGAACCTCCATACTGTTCTCCATAGTGGCTGTATCAATTTACATTCCCACCAACAGTGCAAGAGTGTTCCCTTTCCTCCACACCTTCTCCAGCATTTATTGTTTCTAGATTTTTTGATGATGGCCATTCTGACCGGTGTGAGATGATATCTCATTGTAGTTTTGATTTGCATTTCTCTAATGATTAATGATGTTGAGCATTCTTTCATGTGTCTGTAGGCCATCTGTATATCTTCTTTGGAGAAATGTCTATTTAGGTCTTCGGCCCATTTTTGGATTCGGTTGTTCGTTTTTTTGTTATTGAGCTGCATGAGCTGCTTGTAAATCTTGGAGATTAATCCTTTGTCAGTTGCTTCATTTGCAAATATTTTCTCCCATTCTGATGGTTGTCTTTTGGTCTTGTTTATGGTTTCCTTTGCTGTGCAAAAGCTTTTAAGTTTCATTAGGTCCCATTTGTTTATTTGTGTTCTTATTTCCATTTCTCTGGGAGCTGGGTCAAAAAGAATCTTGCTGTGATGTATGTCATAGAGTGTTCTGCTTATGTTTTCCTCTAAGAGTTTGATAGTGTCTGCCCTTACACTTAGGTCTTTAATCCATTTTGAGTTTATTTTTGTGCATGGTGTCAGGGAGTGTTCTATTTTCATACTTTTACATGTACCTGTCCAATTTTCCCAGCACCACTTATTGAAGAGGCTGTCTTTTCTCCACTGTATATGCTTGCCTCCTTTATCAAAAATAAGGTGCCCATATGTGTGTGGGTTTATCTCTGGGCTTTCTATCCTGTTCCATTGATCTATATTTCTGTTTTTGTGCCAGTACCACACTGTCTTGATTACTGAAGCTTTGTAATATAGTCTGAAGTCAGGGAGCCTGATTCCCCCAGCTCCATTTTTCGTTCTCAAGATTGCTTTGGCTATTCGGGGTCTTTTGTGTTTCCATACAAATTGTGAAATTTTTTGTTCTAGTTCTGTGAAAAATGCCAGTGGTAGTTTGATAGGGATTGCATTGAATCTGTAGATTGCTTTGGGTAGTAGAGTCATTTTCACAATGTTGATTCTTCCAATCCAGGAACATGGTATATCTCTCCATCTATTTGTATCATCTTTAATTTCTTTCATCAGTGTCTTATAATTTTCTGCATACAGGTCTTTTGTCTCCTTAGGTAGGTTTATTCCTAGATATTTTATTCTTTTTGTTGCAATGGTAAATGGGAGTGTTTTCTTAATTTCACTTTCAGATTTTTCGTCATTAGTGTATAGAAATGCAAGAGATTTCTGTGCATTAATTTTGTATCCTGCTACTTTACCAAATTCATTGATTAGCTCTAGGAGTTTTCTGGTAGCATCTTTAGGATTCTCTATGTATAGTATCATGTCATCTGCAAATAGTGACAGCTTTACTTCTTCTTTTCCAATTTGGATTCCTTTTATTTCTTTGTCTTCTCTGATTGCTGTGGCTAACACTTCCAAAACTATGTTGAATAATAGTGGTGAGAGTCGGCAACCTTGTCTTGTTCCTGATCTTAGTGGAAATGGTTTCAGTTTTTCACCATTGAGGACAATGTTGGCTGTGGGTTTGTCATATATGGCCTTTATTATGTTGAGGAAAGTTCCCTCTATGCCTACTTTCTGCAGGGCTTTTATCATAAATGGGTGTTGAATTTTGTCGAAAGCTTTCTCTGCATCTATTGAGATGATCATATGGTTTTTCTCCTTCAGTTTGTTAATATGATGTATCACATTGATTGATTTGCGTATATTGAAGAATCCTTGCATTCCTGGGATAAACCCCACTTGATCATGGTGTATGATCCTTTTAATGTGCTGTTGGATTCTGTTTGCTAGTATTTTGTTGAGGATTTTTGCATCTATGTTCATCAGTGATATTGGCCTGTAGTTTTCTTTCTTTGTGACATCTTTGTCTGGTTTTGGTATCAGGGTGATGGTGGCCTCGTAGAATGAGTTTGGAGGTGTTCCTCCCTCTGCAATATTTTGGAAGAGTTTGAGAAGGATAGGTGTTAGCTCTTCTCTAAATGTTTGATAGAATTCACCTGTGAAGCCATCTGGTCCTGGGCTTTTGTTAGTTGGAAGGTTTTTAATCACAGTTTCAATTTCAGTGCTTGTGATTGGTCTGTTCATATTTTCTATTTCTTCCTGGTTCAGTCTCGGCAGTTTGTGCATTTCTAAGAATCTGTCCATTTCTTCCAGGTTGTCCATTTTATTGGCATAGAGTTGCTTGTAGTAATCTCTCATGATCTTTTGTTTTTCTGCAGTGTCAGTGGTTACTTCTCCTTTTTCATTTCTAATTCTATTGATCTGAGTCTTCTCCCTTTTTCTCTTGATGAGTGTGGCTAATGGTTTATCAATTTTGTTTATCTTCTCAAAGAACCAGCTTTTAGTTTCATTGATTTTTGCTATTGTTTCCTTCATTTCTTTTTCATTTATTTCTGACCTGATCTTTATAATTTCTTTCCTTCTGCTGGCTTTGGGGTTTTTTTGTTCTTCTTTCTCTAATTGCTTTAGGTGCAAGGTTAGGTTGTTTATTCGAGATGTTTCCTGTTTCTTGAGGTAGGCTTGTATTGCTATAAACTTCCCTCTTAGCACTGCTTTTGCTGTGTCCCATAGGTTTTGGGTCGTCGTATCTCCATTGTCATTTGTTTCTAGGTATTTTTTGATTTCCCCTTTGATTTCTTCAGTGATCACTTCGTTATTAAGTAATGTATTGTGTAGCCTCTATGTGTTTGTATTTTTTACAGATCTTTTCCTGTAATTGATATCTAGTCTCATAGCGTTGTGGTCGGAAAAGATACTTGACACGATTTCAATTTTCTTAAATTTACCAAGGCTTGATTTGTGACCCAAGATATGATCTATCCTGGAGAATGTTCCATGAGCACTTGAGAAAAATGTGTATTCTGTTGTTTTTGTATGGAATGTCCTATAAATATCAATTAAGTCCATCTTGTTTAATGTATCATTTAAAGCTTGTGTTTCCTTATTTATTTTCATTTTGGATGATCTGTCCATTGGGGAGAGTGGGGTGTTAAAGTCCCCTACTAGGATTGTGTTGCTGTCGATTTCCCCTTTTATGGCTGTCAGTATTTGCCTTATGTATTGAGGTGCTCCTATGTTGGGTGCATAAATATTTCCAATTGTTATACCTTCCTCTTGTATCGATCCCTTGATCATTATATAGTGTCCTTCTTTGTCTCTTGTAATAGTCTTTATTTTAAAGTCTATTTTGTCTGATATGAGAATTGCTACTCCAGCTTTCTTTTGATTTCCATTTGCATGGAATATCTTTTTCCATCCCCTCACTTTCAGTCTATATGTGTCTCTAGGTCTGAAGTGGGTCTCTTGTAGACAGCATATATATGGGTCTTGTTTTTGTATCCATTCAGCCAGCCTGTGTCTTTTGGTGGGAGCATTTAATCCATTTACATTCAAGGTAATTATCGATATGTATGTTCCTATTCCCATTTTCTTAAATGTTTTGGGTTTGTTATTGTAGGTGTTTTCCTTCTCTTGTGTTTCTTGCGTAGAAAAGTTCCTTTAGCATTTGTTGTAAAGCTGGTTTGGTGGTGCTGAACTCTCTCAGCTTTTGCTTGTCTGTAAAGGTTTTAATTTCTCCATCGAATCTAAATGAGATCCTTGCTGGGTAGTGTAACCTTGGTTGTAGGTTTTTCTCCTTCATCACTTTAAGTATATCCTGCCACTCCCTTCTGGCTTGCAGAGTTTCTGCTGAAAGATCAGATGTTAACCTTATGGGGATTCCCTTGTGTGTTATTTGTTTTTTTTCCCTTGTTGCCTTTAATATGTTTTCCTTATATTTAATTTTTGACAGTTTGATTAATATGTGTCTTGGTGTGTTTCTCCTTGGGTTTATCCTGTATGGGACTCTCTGTGCTTCCAGGACTTGATTAACTATTTCCTTTCCCATATTAGGGAAGTTTTCAACTAGAATCTCTTCAAATATCTTCTCAGTCCCTTTCTTTTTCTCTTCTTCTTCTGGGACCCCTATAATTCGAATGTTGGTGCGTTTAATGTTGTCCCAGAGGTCTCTGAGACTGTCCTCAGTTCTTTTCATTCTTTTTTCTTTATCCTGCTCTGTAGTAGTTATTTCCACCATTTTATCTTCCAGGTCACTTATCCTTTCTTCTGCCTCAGTTATTCTGCTATTGATCCCATCTAGAGTATTTTTAATTTCATTTATTGTGGTTTTCATCATTGCTTGGTTCCTCTTTAGTTCTTCTACGTCCTTGTTAAATGTTTCTTGCATTTTGTCTATTCTGTTTCCAAGATTTTGGATCATCCTTACTATCATTATTCTGAATTCTTTTTCAGGTAGACTACCTATTTCCTCTGCATTTGTTAAGTCTGGTATGTTCTGACCCTGCTCCTTCATCTGCTGTGTGTTTTTCTGTCGTCTCATTTTGCTTATCTTACTGTGTTTGGGGTCTCCTTTTCACCGGCTGCAGGTTCGTAGTTCCTGTTGTTTTTGGTATCTGTCCCCAGTGGCTAAGGTTGGTTCAGTGGGTTGTGTTGGCTTCCTGGTGGAGGGAACTAGTGCCTGAGCTCTGGTGGATGAGGTTGGATCTCGTCTTTCTGGTGGGCACGTCCACGTCTGGTGGTGTATTTTGGGGTGTCTGTGGCCCTATTATGATTTTAGGCAGCCTCTCTGCTAATGGATGGGGCTGTGTTCCTGTCTTGCTAGTTGTTTGGCATAGGGTGTCCAGCACTGTAGCTTGCTCGTCGTTGAGTGAAGCTGGGTCTTGATGTTGAGATGGAGATCTCTGAGAGATTTTTGCTGTTTGGTATTACGTGGAGCTGGGAGGTCTCTTGTGGACCAGTGTCCTGAAGTTGGCTCTCCCACCTCAGAGGCACGGCCCTGATGCCTGGCTGGAGCACCAAGAGCCTTTCGTCCACACGGCTCAGAGTAAAAGGGAGAAAAAATAGAAAGAAAGAAAGAAAGAAAGAGGCTATAATATAGTGAAGTAAAATAAAGCTATTGAAAAGCAAAGCTATACAGACAAAATCGCACCCAGAAGCATATACATATACACTCACAAATAAAAGGAAAAGGGGAAAAATTAATATATCCTGCTCCCAAAGTCCACCTCCTGAATTTGGGATGATTCGTTGTCTATTCAGGTATTCAACAGATGCAGGCACATCAAGTTGTTTGTGGAGTTTTAATCCGCAGCTTCTAAGGCTGCTGGGAGAGATTTCCCCTTATCTTCCCTGTTCGCACAGCTCCTGGGGTTCAGCTTTGGATTTGGACCCGCCTCTGCGTGTAGGTCGCCTGAGGGCGTCTATTCCCCACCCAGACAGGACGGGGTTAAAGGAGCAGCTGTTCGGGGGCTCTGGCTCACTCAGGCCACGGGGAGGGAGGTGTACAGAGGAGGCGGGGTGAGCCTGCGGCGGCCGAGGCCGGCGTGACGTTGCACCAGCCTGAGGCGGGCAGTGCGTTCTCCCGGGGAACTTGTCCCCGGATCACGGGACCCTGGCAGTGGCGGGCTGCACAGGCTCCCGGGAGGGGCGATGTGGAGAGTGACCTGTGCTCACACACAGGCTTTTTGGAGCCGGCAGCAGCAGCCCCAGCGTCTCACGCCCGTCTCTGGGGTCCGTGCTGATCGCCGCGGCTCGCGCCTTTCTCTGGAGTTCATTTAGGCGGCACTCTGAATCCCCTCTTCTTGCGCTCAGCGAAACAAAGAGGCAAGAAAAAGTCTCTTGCCTCTTCGGCAGCTGCAGACCTTTTCCCGGTCTCCCTCCCAGCCAGCTGTGGTGCGCTAACTCCTTCAGGCTGTGTTCACGCCGCCAGCCCCAGTCCTCTCCCTGCGATCCAACGGAAGCCCGAGCCTCAGCTCCCAGCCCCGCCCGCCGAGCAGACAAGCCTCTTGGGCTGGTGAGTGCTGCTCGGCACCGAGCCTCTGTGTGGGAGTCTCTCCGTTTTTTTCCTCTGCGCCCCTGTTGCTGTGGGGTCTGTGGTGATCGCCGCGGCTCGCGCCCTTCTCTGGAGTTCATTTAGGCGGTGCTCTGAATCCCCTCTCCTTGCGCGCCGCGAAACAAAGAGGCAAGAAAAAGTCTCTTGCCTCTTCGGCAGCTGCAGACTTTTTCCCAGTCTCCCTCCCAGCCAGCTGTTGTGCGCTAATCCCTTCAGGCTGTGTTCACGCTGCCAGCCTCAGTCCTCTCCCTGCGATCCGACCGAAGCCCGAGCCTCAGCTCCCAGCCCCGCCCGCCCCGGCGGGGGAGCAGACAAGCCTCTGGGGCTGGAGAGTGCTGGTCGGCACCGCTCCTCCGTGGGAACCTCTTCTCTTTGCCCTCCGCACCCCTGTGGCTGCGCTCTCCTCCGTGGCTCCGAAGCTTCCCCCCTCTACCACCCGCAGTCTCTGCCCGCGAAGGGGCTTCCTAGTGTGTGGAAATCTTTCCTCCTTCACGGCTCCCTCCCACTAGTGCAGGTGCCGTCCCTATTCTTTTGACTCTGTTATTTCTTTTTTCTTTTGCCCTACCCAAGTACAGGGGGAGTTTCTTGCCTTTTTGGAGGTCGGACGTTTTCTGCCAGCGTTCAGTGGGTGTTCTGTAGGAGCAGTTCCACGTGCAGATGTATTTCTACTGTATCTGTGGGAAGGAAGGTGATCTCCACGTCTTACTCTTCCGCTATCTTCCCGAGGCCCCCTAAAAGTAATTTATTTTTATAATGGGGTTTAGCTGCTTTTCACTGCTGTGTTTATGCCGCTTTACACCCACTTGACACACTAACAGAGAGATAATAATACATTGGTTTTAAGATTATTACTAGTCAGATATATTCTTGTGCGGTGAATAGGGCGTGTTGAGTCCAGTTCTCTGAGCAAGGAGTAGGTCTTGTCTATTACATATTGGGTTTATGGAACGGTATCTGAGCTAATTTGAAACTCCTGTTTTATGTATCACCCCACCTCACCTTTCCCGTTAAGCAGCCATAGTGTGTTTTCTGCATGTGTGACTCTGTTCTGTTTTGTAATTCAGTTCAAGTGTAACGGTTTTTACATTCCCTCTATAAGTGACACCTTATGAGAAGTGTCCTTTTCTGTGTGACTTATTTCACTTAGAATCGTCGTACCTAAATCCACTCATCATGCTGCTACTAGCCTTATGACATTGATTTCATGGCTGAGTGGTATTCCATTGTACATAAGGACCTCAAATTTTTTATCCATTTTTCGCTTTCCTGGGATATTGAAGGTGGAATGAAGTGGAGGTCCTTGTCAACAGAGCAGCCCTAAACTTTGGGGTGCTTGTGTCTTGCTGATTTTTAATTTTCCCACTTTATACCCCCATGCGTGGAAGTGCCCTATGCTCTCTAAGCTGTGTTTTTTAGATGTTTCAGGACACACCGTACACTTCTCGAGAGTGGCTGTTGGCAATTTACATCCCGCCCATCAGTGTAGCAAGGCTCCCATTTCTCCATGGCCTCTCCTGCATTTCTGGTTTTGACACTTTTTTCAGCATGGCCCTTTTGACCGATGGGAAGCGAGACTTCTTTGTAGCGCTGATTTGCCTTTCCAGGTTGCTTGGTTGGCCAAAAAGGGCGTATGCGTTTTTTCCTGAATATATTCAGGAAAAAACGCATACGCCCTTTTTGGCCAAGGGCATCATTGTCAACGTTTTGCCGCTTTCCATGTGCTTTAAAGGCGATTTGAATCTACCTCCTGAAATCTGCTTCCTGCAATTCTGCCTTGATTTCAATTCCTCGTCTTTGCCTTTCCTCAATATATTTGTGGACGAGAGTTATCATTTATAACTCTGTAGGATTGTGAATTGCAGTGCCCTGAGGCTCCATTTAACAACTCGCTTTTTCGGGAGGTGGCCGCAAAAGCGCAGGATGGCTTCAGGCCCTGTTCTGCTTCCGGGGGGCAGGCTGAGCCTGTGGTTAATTCTTCTTCCTCATGGGAAAATAGATTGACCTGTGCCTGTCCCAACACCAAGAGCTAGTCTCTCATTGGTTCCCCGTCTTCCCGTTCATCCTCAGGACAAATTGCAACCTGTACAGAACAGGAGGTTAAAGGTGCTGATGCTCCAAGTAGGGAGATTGCTAGTAAAGTGGCTGGAATGGCGAACCCGAGAACAAGGAGGTGAGAAATGAGGTGCGTTTTAGAAACCTTTCCCCATCACACGGTGTACCATCTTCTGGGTTTCTCATGCATGTTTTTGATGTAGGAAGATGCCCTTGAACCTGGAGATTAGGGACCCATGCGATGGGTAGCACGCAGTACTACTTTAAAGGGTCTGCGTTTGCTCACCCAACCTCACCAAACCTCTCAGCCCCAAGAGTGTCCACCCTTATGTCTCATCCAGCTGTGGGTCTAGATATGGTCAATCCAGGTTGCATCACAGCCCCTGAACGAATTATGTAAGAATTTCTCTCTCTTCCACTGTCTTTGTTTCATGGGTTTTTAAAAGAAATTTATTTTTATAATGGGGTTTAGCTGCTTTTCACGGCTGTGTTTATGCCGTTTTACACCCACTTGACACACTAACAGAGAAATATCAATACATAGGTTTTAAGATTATTACTAGTCAGATATATTCTTGTGCAGTGAATCGGGCGTGTTGAGTCCAGTTCTCTGAGCAAGGAGTAGGTCTTGTCTATTACATATTGGGTTTATGGAACGGTATCTGAGCAAACTTGAAACTCTTGTTTTATGTATCACCCCACCTCACCTTTCCCGTTAAGCAGCCATAGTGTGTTTTCTGCATGTGTGACTCTGTTCTGTTTTGTAATTCAGTTCAAGTGTAACGGTTTTTACATTCCCTCTATAAGTGACACCTTATGAGAAGTGTCCTTTTCTGTGTGACTTATTTCACTTAGAATCTTCGTACCTAAATCCACTCATCATGCTTCTACTAGCCTTTTTACATTGATTTCATGGCTGAGTGATATTCCATTGTACATAAGGACCACAACTTTTTTATCCATTTTTCTCTTTCCTGGGATATTTTAGGTGGAATGAAGTGGAGGTCCTTGTCAACAGAGCAGCCCTAAACTTTGGGGTGCTTGTGTCTTGCTGATTTTTAATTTTCCCACTTTATACCCCCATGCGTGGAAGTGCCCTATGCTCTCTAAGCTGTGTTTTTTAGATGTTTCAGGACACACCGTACACTTCTCCAGAGTGGCTGTTGGCAATTTACATCCCGCCCATCAGTGTAGCAAGGCTCCCATTTCTCCATGGCCTGTCCTGCATTTCTGGTTTTGACACTTTTTTCAGCATGGCCCTTTTGACCGATGGGAAGCGAGACTTCTTTGTAGCGCTGATTTGCCTTTCCAGGTTGCTTGGTTGGCCAAAAAGGGCGTATGCGTTTTTTCCTGAATATATTCAGGAAAAAATGCATACGCCCTTTTTGGCCAAGGGCATTATTGTCAACGTTTTGCCGCTTTTCATGTGCTTTAAAGGCGATTCGAATCTACCTCCTGAAATCTGTTTCCTGCAATTCTGCCTTGATTTCAATTCCTCGTCTTTGCCTTCCCTCAATATATTTGTGGACGAGAGTTATCATTTAATTTATAACTCGGTAGGATTGTGAATTGCAGTGCCCTGAAACTCCATTTTACAACTCGCTTTTTTGGGAGGTGGCCGCAAAAGCGCAGGATGGCTTCAGACCCTGTTCTGGTTCAGGGGGGCAGGCTGAGCCTGTGGTTAATTCTTCTTCCTGATGGGAAAATAGAGTGACCTGTGCCTGTCCCAACACCAAAAGCTAGTCTCTCATTGGTTCCCCGTCTTCCCGTTCATCCTCAGGACAAATTGCAACCTGTACGGAACAGGAGGTTAAAGGTGCTGATGCTCCAAGTAGGGAGATTGCTAGTAAAGTGGCTGGAATGGCGAACCTGAGAACAAGGAGATGAGAAATGAGGTGCGTTTTAGAAACCTTTCCCCATCACACGGTGTACCATCTTCTGGGTTTCTCATGCATGTTTTTGATGTAGGAAGATGCCCCTGAACCTGGAGATTAGGGACCCATGCGATGGGTAGCACGCAGTATTACTTTAAAGGGTCTGCGTTTGCTCACCCAACCTCACCAAACCTCTCAGCCCCAAGAGTGTCCACCCTTATGTCTCATCCAGCTGTGGGTCTAGATATGGTCAATCCAGGTTGCATCACAGCCCCTGAACGAATTGTGTAAGAATTTCTCTCTCTTTCACTGTCTTTGTTTCATGGGTTTTTAAAAGTAATTTATTTTTATAATGAGCTTTAGCTGCTTTTCACGGCTGTGTTTATGCCGCTTTACACCCACTTGACACACTAACAGAGAGATATCAATACATAGGTTTTAAGATTATTACTAGTCAGATATATTCTTGTGCGTTGAATCGGGCGTGTTGAGTCCAGTTCTCTGAGCAAGGAGTAGGTCTTGTCTATTACATATTGGGTTTATGGAACGGTATCTGAGCTAATTTGAAACTCTTGTTTTATGCATCACCCCACCTCACCTTTCCCGTTAAGCAGCCATAGTGTGTTTTCCGCATGTGTGACTCTGTTCTGTTTTGTAATTCAGTTCAAGTGTAACGGTTTTTACATTCCCTCTATAAGTGACACCTTATGAGAAGTGTCCTTTTCTGTGTGACTTATTTCACTTAGAATCGTCGAACCTAAATCCACTCATCATGCTGCTACTAGCCTTATGACATTGATTTCATGGCTGAGTGGTATTCCATTGTACATAAGGACCTCAAATTTTTTATCCATTTTTGGCTTTCCTGGGATATTTAAGGTGGAATGAAGTGGAGGTCCTTGTCAACAGAGCAGCCCTAAACTTTGGGGTGCTTGTGTCTTGCTGATTTTTAATTTTCCCACTTTATACCCCCATGCGTAGAAGTGCCCTATGCTCTCTAAGCTGTGTTTTTTAGATGTTTCAGGACACACCATACACTTTTCGAGAGTGGCTGTTGGCAATTTACATCCCGCCCATCAGTGTAGCAAGGCTCCCATTTCTCCATGGCCTGTCCTGCATTTCTGGTTTTGACACTTTTTTCAGCATGGCCCTTTTGACCGATGGGAAGCGAGACTTCTTTGTAGCGCTGATTTGCCTTTCCAGGTTGCTTGGTTGGCCAAAAAGGGCGTATGCGTTTTTTCCTGAATATATTCAGGAAAAAACGCATACGCCCTTTTTGGCCAAGGGCATATTTGTCGAACCTTTGCCGCTTTTCATGGGTTTTAAAGGCGATTCGCATCTACCTTTTGAAATATTTTTCCTGCAATTCTGCCTTGCTTTCACATCCTCTTCGTTGCCTTCCATCGACATATTTGTGGACGAGAGTTATCATTTATATCTCTGCAGTTTTTTGAATTGCAGTGACCTCAGCTCCATTTTTCAACTCGCTTTTATGGGAGCTGGCCGCAAAAGCGCAGAATGTCTTCAGGCCCTATTCTGGTTCCGGTGGGCAAGCTGATCCTGTGGTTAATTCTTCTTCCTAATGGGAAAATAGAGTGACCTGTGCCTGTCCCAACACGTAGAGCTATTCTCTCATTGGTTCTCCCTCTTCCCATTCATCCTTATTACAAATTGCCACCTGTACGGAACAGGAGGATAAAGGTGATTATTCTCCAAGTAGGGAGATTGCTATTAAAGCGGCTGGAATGGCAAATCCGAACACAAGGAGATGAGAAATGAGGTGCGTTTTAGAATCCTTTCCCGATCACATGGTGTACCATCTTCTGGGTTTCTCATGCATGTTTTCGATGTATGAAGAGGCCCTGGAACCTGGAGATTTGGGACCCATGCGACGGGTACCACGCAGTATTACTTTAAAGGGTCTGCATTTGCTCACCCAACCTCACCAAACCTCTCAGCCCTAAGAGTGTCCACCCTTATGTCTCATCCAGCTGTGGGTCTAGATATGGTCAATCCAGGTTGCATCACAACCTCTGAATGAAGTGTGTAAGAATTTCTCTCTCTTTCACTGTCTTTGTTTCATGGGTTTTTAAAAGTAATTTATTTTTATAATGGGGTTTAGCTGCTTTTCACTGCTGTGTTTATGCCGCTTTACACCCTCTTGACAAACTTCCAGAGAGATATCAACACTTAGGTTTTAAGATTTTTCTAGTCAGATATGTCCTTTTGCGGTGAATAGGCGGTGTTGAGTCCAGTTCACTGAGCAAGGAGTAGTTCTTGTCTATTACATATTGGGTTTATGGAACGTTATCTGAGCTAATTTGAAATCCTTCTTTTATGCATCACCCCAGCTCACCTTTCCCGTTAAGCAACCATAGTGTGTTTTCTGCATGTGTGACTCTGTTCTGTTTTGTAATTCAGTTCAAGTGTAACGGTTTTTACATTCCCTCTATAAATGATACCTTATAAGCAGTGTCCTTTTCTGTGTGACTAATTTCACTTAGAATAGTGGTACCTAAATCCACTCATCATGCTGCTACTATCCTTATGACATTGATTTCATGGCTGAGTGATATTCCATTGTACATAAGGAACACAAATTCTTTATCCATTTTTCTCTTTCCTGGGATATTTAAGGTGGAATGAAGTGGAGGACCTTGGCAACAGAGCAGCCCTAAACTTTGGGGTGCTAGTGTTTTGCTGATTTTTCATTTTCCCAATTTATACCCCCATGAGTGGAAGTGCCCTATGCTCTCTAAGCTGTGGTTTTTAGATGTTTCAGGACACACCGTACACTTCTCCAGAGTGGCTGTTGGCAATTTACATCCCGCCCATCAGTGTAGCAAGGCTCCCATTTCTCCATGGCCTGTCCTGCATTTCTGGTTTTGACACTTTTTTCAGCATGGCCCTTTTGACCGATGGGAAGCGAGACTTCTTTGTAGTGCTGATTTGCCTTTCCAGGTTGCTTGGTTGGCCAAAAAGGGCGTATGCGTTTTTTCCTGAATATATTCAGGAATAACGCATACGCCCTTTTTGGCCAAAAGCATCATTGTCAACGTTCTGCCGCTTTTCATGTGCTTTAAAGGCGATTCGAATCTACCTCCTGAAACCTGTTTCCTGCAATTCTGCCTTGATTTCAAATCCTCTTCTTTGCCTTCTCTCAATATATTTGTGGACGAGAGTTATCATTTATAACTCTGCAGGTTTGTGAATTGCAGTGCCCTGAAGCTCCATTTTACAACTCGCTTTTTTGGGAGCTGGCCGCAAAAGCGCAGGATGGCTTCAGGCCCTGTTCTGCTTCCGGGGGGCAGTCTGAGCCTGTGGTTAATTCTTCTTCCTGATGGGAAAATAGAGTGACCTGTGCCTGTCCCAACACCAAGAGCTAGTCTCTCATTGGTTCCCCGTCTTCCCGTTCATCCTCAGGACAAATTGCAACCTGTAAGGAACAGGAGGTTAAAGGTGCTGATGCTCCAAGTAGGGAGATTGCTAGTAAAGTGGCTGAAATGGCAAACCCGAGCACAAGGAGATGAGATATGAGGTGCGTTTTAGAAACCTTTCCCCATCACACGGTGTACCATCTTCTGGGTTTCTCATGCATGTTTTTGATGTAGGAAGATGCCCTTGAACCTGGAGATTTGGGACCCATGCGATGGGTAGCACGCAGTATTACTTTAAAGGGTCTGCGTTTGCTCACCCAACCTCACCAAGCCTCTCAGCAACAAGAGTGTCCACCCATATGTCTCATCCAGCTGTGAGTCTAGATATGGTCAATCCAGTTTGCATCACAGCCCCTGAACGAATTGTGTAAGAATTTCTCGCTCTTTCACTGTCTTTGTTTCATGGGTTTTTAAAAGTAATTTCTTTTTATAATGGGGTTTAGCTGCTTTTCACGGCTGTGTTTATGCCGCTTTACACCCACTTGACACACTAACAGAGAGATATCAATACATAGGTTTTAAGATTATTACTAGTCAGATATATTCTTGTGCGGTGAATCGGGCGTGTTGAGTCCAGTTCTCTGAGCAAGGAGTAGGTCTTGTATATTACATCTTGGGTTTATGGAACGGTATCTGAGCTAATTTGAAACTCTTGTTTTATGTATCACCCCACCTCACCTTTCCCGTTAAGCAGCCATAGTGTGTTTTCTGCATGTGTGACTCTGTTCTGTTTTGTAATTCAGTTCAAGTGTAACGGTTTTTACATTCCCTCTATAAGTGACACCTTATGAGAAGTGTCCTTTTCTGTGTGACTTATTTCACTTAGAATCGTCATACCTCAATCCACTCATCATGCTGCTAGTAGCCTTATGACATTGATTTCATGGCTGAGTGATATTCCATTGTACATATGGACCTCAAATTTTTTATCCATTTTTCGCTTTGCTGGGATATTTAAGGTGGAATGAAGTGGAGGTCCTTGTGAACAGAGCAACCCTAAACTTTGGGGTGCTTGTGTCTTGCTGATTTTTAATTTTCCCACTTTATACCCCCATGCGTGGAAGTGCCCTATGCGCTCTAAGCTGTGTTTTTTAGATGTTTCAGGACACACCGTACACTTCTCCAGAGTGGCTGTTGCCAATTTACATCCCGCCCATCAGTGTAGCAAGGCTCCCATTTCTCCATGGCCTGTCCTGCATTTCTGGTTTTGACACTTTTTTCAGCATGGCCCTTTTGACCGATGGGAAGCGAGACTTCTTTGTAGCGCTGATTTGCCTTTCCAGTTTGCTTGGTTGGCCAAAAAGGGCGTATGCGTTTTTTCCTGAATATATTCAGGAAAAAACGCATACGCCCTTTTTGGCCAAGGGCATTATTGTCAACGATTTGCCGCTTTTCATGTGCTTTAAAGGCGTTTCGAATCTACCTCCTGAAATCTGTTTCCTGCAATTCTGCCTTGCTTTCAAATCCTCTTAGTTGCCTTCCATCGACATATTTGTGGACGAGAGTTATCATTTATATCTCTGCAGTTTTTTGAATTGCAGTGACCCTCAGCTCCATTTTTCAACTCGCTTTTATGGGAGCTGGCCGCAAAAGCGCAGAATGTCTTCAGGCCCTATTCTGGTTCCGGTGGGCAAGCTGATCCTGTGGTTAATTCTTCTTCCTAATGGGAAAATAGAGTGACCTGTGCCTGTCCCAACACGTAGAGCTATTCTCTCATTGGTTCTCCCTCTTCCCATTCATCCTTATTACAAATTGCCACCTGTACGGAACAGGAGGATAAAGGTGATTATTCTCCAAGTAGGGAGATTGCTATTAAAGCGGCTGGAATGGCGAATCCGAACACAAGGAGATGAGAAATGAGGTGCGTTTTAGAATCCTTTCCCGATCACATGGTGTACCATCTTCTGGGTTTCTCATGCATGTTTTCGATGTATGAAGAGGCCCTTGAACCTGGAGATTTGGGACCCATGCGACGGGTACCACGCAGTATTACTTTAAAGGGTCTGCATTTGCTCACCCAACCTCACCAAACCTCTCAGCCCTAAGAGTGTCCACCCTTATGTCTCATCCAGCTGTGGGTCTAGATATGGTCAATCCAGGTTGCATCACAACCTCTGAATGAAGTGTGTAAGAATTTCTCTCTCTTTCACTGTCTTTGTTTCATGGGTTTTTAAAAGTAATTTCTTTTTATAATGGGGTTTAGCTGCTTTTCACTGCTGTGTTTATGCCGCTTTACACCCTCTTGACAAACTTCCAGAGAGATATCAACACTTAGGTTTTAAGATTTTTCTAGTCAGATATGTCCTTTTGCGGTGAATAGGCGGTGTTTGGTCCAGTTCACTGAGCAAGGAGTAGTTCTTGTCTGTTACATATTGGGTTTATGGAACGTTATCTGAGCTAATTTGAAATCCTTCTTTTATGCATCACCCCAGCTCACCTTTCCCGTTAAGCAACCATAGTGTGTTTTCTGCATGTGTGACTCTGTTCTGTTTTGTAATTCAGTTCAAGTGTAACGGTTTTTACATTCCCTCTATAAATGATACCTTATAAGCAGTGTCCTTTTCTGTGTGACTAATTTCACTTAGAATAGTGGTACCTAAATCCACTCATCATGCTGCTACTAGCCTTATGACATTGATTTCATGGCTGAGTGATATTCCATTGTACATAAGGACCACAACTTCTTTATCCATTTTTCTCTTTCCTGGGATATTTAAGGTGGAATGAAGTGGAGGACCTTGGCAACAGAGCCGCCCTAAACATTGGGGTGCTTGTGTTTCGTGGATTTTTTATTTTCCCAATTTATACCCCCATGAGTGGAAGTGCCCTATGCTCTCTAAGCTGTGGTTTTTAGATGTTTCAGGACACACCGTACACTTCTCCAGAGTGCTTGTTGGCAATTTACATCCCGCCCATCAGTGTAGCAAGGCTCCCATTGCTCCATGGCCTGTCCTGCATTTCTGGTTTTGACACTTTTTTCAGCATGGCCCTTTTGACCGATGGGAAGCGAGACTTCGTTGTAGCGCTGATTTGCCTTTCCAGGTTGCTTGGTTGGCCAAAAAGGGCGTATGCGTTTTTTCCTGAATATATTCAGGAAAAAACGCATACGCCCTTTTTGGCCAAGGGCATCATTGTCAACGTTTTGCCGCTTTTCATGTGCTTTAAAGGCGATTCGAATCTACCTCCTGAAATCTGTTTCCTGCAATTCTGCCTTGATTTCAAATCCTCTTCTTTGCCTTCCCTCAATATATTTGTGGACGAGAGTTATCATTTATAACTCTGCAGCTTTTGAATTCCAGTGCCCTGAAGTTCCATTTTACAACTCGCTTTTTTGGGAGCTGGCCGCAAAAGCGCAGGATGGCTTCAGGCCCTGTTCTGCTTCCGGGGGGCAGGCTGAGCCTGTGGTTAATTCTTCTTCCTGATGGGAAAATAGAGTGACCTGTGCCTGTCCCATCACCAAGAGCTAGTCTCTCATTGGTTCCCCGTCTTCCCGTTCATCCTCAGGACAAATTGCAACCTGTACGGAACAGGAGGTTAAAGGTGCTGATGCTCCAAGTAGGGAGATTGCTAGTAAAGTGGCTGGAATGGCGACCCCGAGCACAAGGAGATGAGAAATGAGGTGCGTTTTAGAAACCTTTCCCCATCACACAGTGTACCATCTTCTGGGTTTCTCATGCATGTTTTCGAATTAGGAAGATGCCCTTGAACCTGGAGATTTGGGACCCATGCGATGGGTAGCACGCAGTATTACTTTAAAGGGTCTGCGTTTGCTCACCCAACCTCACCAAACCTCTCAGCCCCAAGAGTGTCCACCCTTATGTCTCATCCAGCTGTGAGTCTAGATATGGTCAATCCAGTTTGCATCACAGCCCCTGAACGAATTGTGTAAGAATTTCTCTCTCTTTCACTGTCTTTGTTTCATGGGTTTTTAAAAGTAATTTCTTTTTATAATGGGGTTTAGCTGCTTTTCACGGCTGTGTTTATGCCGCTTTACACCCACTTGACACACTAACAGAGAGATATCAATACATAGGTTTTAAGATTATTACTAGTCAGATATATTCTTGTGCGGTGAATCGGGCGTGTTGAGTCCAGTTCTCTGAGCAAGGAGTAGGTCTTGTCTATTACATATTGGGTTTATGGAACGGTATCTGAGCTAATTTGAAACTCTTGTTTTATGTATCACCCCACCTCACCTTTCCCGTTAAGCAGCCATAGTGTGTTTTCTGCATGTGTGACTCTGTTCTGTTTTGTAATTCAGTTCAAGTGTAACGGTTTTTACATTCCCTCTATAAGTGACACCTTATGAGAAGTGTCCTTTTCTGTGTGACTTATTTCACTTAGAATCGTCGTACCTCAATCCACTCATCATGCTGCTAGTAGCCTTATGACATTGATTTCATGGCTGAGTGATATTCCATTGTACATATGGACCTCAAATTTTTTATCCATTTTTCGCTTTGCTGGGATATTTAAGGTGGAATGAAGTGGAGGTCCTTGTCAACAGAGCAGCCCTAAACTTTGGGGTGCTTGTGTCTTGCTGATTTTTAATTTTCCCACTTTATACCCCCATGCGTGGAAGTGCCCTATGCGCTCTAAGCTGTGTTTTTTAGATGTTTCAGGACACACCGTACACTTTTCCAGAGTGGCTGTTGGCAATTTACATCCCGCCCATCAGTGTAGCAAGGCTCCCATTTCTCCATGGCCTGTCCTGCATTTCTGGTTTTGACACTTTTTTCAGCATGGCCCTTTTGACCGATGGGAAGCGAAACTTCTTTGTAGCGCTGATTTGCCTTTCCAGGTTGCTTGGTTGGCCAAAAAGGGCGTATGCGTTTTTTCCTGAATATATTCAGGAAAAAACGCATACGCCCTTTTTGGCCAAGGGCATTATTGTCAACGATTTGCCGCTTTTCATGTGCTTTAAAGGCGATTCGAATCTACCTCCTGAAATCTGTTTCCTGCAATTCTGCCTTGCTTTCAAATCCTCTTAGTTGCCTTCCATCGACATATTTGTGGACGAGAGTTATCATTTATATCTCTGCAGTTTTTTGAATTGCAGTGACCCTCAGCTCCATTTTTCAACTCGCTTTTATGGGAGCTGGCCGCAAAAGCGCAGAATGTCTTCAGGCCCTATTCTGGTTCCGGTGGGCAAGCTGATCCTGTGGTTAATTCTTCTTCCTAATGGGAAAATAGAGTGACCTGTGCCTGTCCCAACACGTAGAGCTATTCTCTCATTGGTTCTCCCTCTTCCCATTCATCCTTATTACAAATTGCCACCTGTACGGAACAGGAGGATAAAGGTGATTATTCTCCAAGTAGGGAGATTGCTATTAAAGCGGCTGGAATGGCGAATCCGAACACAAGGAGATGAGAAATGAGGTGCGTTTTAGAATCCTTTCCCGATCACATGGTGTACCATCTTCTGGGTTTCTCATGCATGTTTTCGATGTATGAAGAGGCCCTTGAACCTGGAGATTTGGGACCCATGCGACGGGTACCACGCAGTATTACTTTAAAGGGTCTGCATTTGCTCACCCAACCTCACCAAACCTCTCAGCCCTAAGAGTGTCCACCCTTATGTCTCATCCAGCTGTGGGTCTAGATATGGTCAATCCAGGTTGCATCACAACCTCTGAA
Source organism: Balaenoptera physalus (assembly GCF_965194825.1). Taxonomy (NCBI): domain Eukaryota; kingdom Metazoa; phylum Chordata; class Mammalia; order Artiodactyla; family Balaenopteridae; genus Balaenoptera; species Balaenoptera physalus. Next base: position 243,333 of record NW_028126328.1, on the reverse strand, counting down.
TGAAGTGTGTAAGAATTTCTCTCTCTTTCACTGTCTTTGTTTCATGGGTTTTTAAAAGTAATTTCTTTTTATAATGGGGTTTAGCTGCTTTTCACTGCTGTGTTTATGCCGCTTTACACCCTCTTGACAAACTTCCAGAGAGATATCAACACTTAGGTTTTAAGATTTTTCTAGTCAGATATGTCCTTTTGCGGTGAATAGGCGGTGTTTGGTCCAGTTCACTGAGCAAGGAGTAGTTCTTGTCTGTTACATATTGGGTTTATGGAACGTTATCTGAGCTAATTTGAAATCCTTCTTTTATGCATCACCCCAGCTCACCTTTCCCGTTAAGCAACCATAGTGTGTTTTCTGCATGTGTGACTCTGTTCTGTTTTGTAATTCAGTTCAAGTGTAACGGTTTTTACATTCCCTCTATAAATGATACCTTATAAGCAGTGTCCTTTTCTGTGTGACTAATTTCACTTAGAATAGTGGTACCTAAATCCACTCATCATGCTGCTACTAGCCTTATGACATTGATTTCATGGCTGAGTGATATTCCATTGTACATAAGGACCACAACTTTTTTATCCATTTTTCTCTTTCCTGGGATATTTAAGGTGGAATGAAGTGGAGGACCTTGGCAACAGAGCAGCCCTAAACTTTGGGGTGCTAGTGTTTTGCTGATTTTTCATTTTCCCAATTTATACCCCCATGAGTGGAAGTGCCCTATGCTCTCTAAGCTGTGGTTTTTATATGTTTCAGGACACACCGTACACTTCTCCAGAGTGGCTGTTGGCAATTTACATCCCGCCCATCAGTGTAGCAAGGCTCCCATTTCTCCATGGCCTGTCCTGCATTTCTGGTTTTGACACTTTTTTCAGCATGGCCCTTTTGACCGATGGGAAGCGAGACTTCTTTGTAGTGCTGATTTGCCTTTCCAGGTTGCTTGGTTGGCCAAAAAGGGCGTATGCGTTTTTTCCTGAATATATTCAGGAATAACGCATACGCCCTTTTTGGCCAAAAGCATCATTGTCAACGTTCTGCCGCTTTTCATGTGCTTTAAAGGCGATTCGAATCTACCTCCTGAAACCTGTTTCCTGCAATTCTGCCTTGATTTCAAATCCTCTTCTTTGCCTTCTCTCAATATATTTGTGGACGAGAGTTATCATTTATAACTCTGCAGGTTTGTGAATTGCAGTGCCCTGAAGCTCAGTTTTACAACTCGCTTTTTTGGGAGCTGGCCGCAAAAGCGCAGGATGGCTTCAGGCCCTGTTCTTGTTCCGGGGGGCAGTCTGAGCCTGTGGTTAATTCTTCTTCCTGATGGGAAAATAGAGTGACCTGTGCCTGTCCCAACACCAAGAGCTAGTCTCTCATTGGTTCCCCGTCTTCCCGTTCATCCTCAGGACAAATTGCAACCTGTAAGGAACAGGAGGTTAAAGGTGCTGATGCTCCAAGTAGGGAGATTGCTAGTAAAGTGGCTGAAATGGCAAACCCGAGCACAAGGAGATGAGATATGAGGTGCGTTTTAGAAACCTTTCCCCATCACACGGTGTACCATCTTCTGGGTTTCTCATGCATGTTTTTGATGTAGGAAGATGCCCTTGAACCTGGAAATTTGGGACCCATGCGATGGGTAGCACGCAGTATTACTTTAAAGGGTCTGCGTTTGCTCACCCAACCTCACCAAGCCTCTCAGCAACAAGAGTGTCCACCCATATGTCTCATCCAGCTGTGGGTTTAGATATGGTCAATCCAGTTTGCATCAGAGCCCCTGAACGAATTGTGTAAGAATTTCTCTCTCTTTCACTGTCTTTGTTTCATGTGTTTTAAAAGTAATTTATTTATTTATTTATTTATTTTTAACATCTTTATTGAAGTATAATTGCTTTACAATGGTGTGTTAGCTTCTGCTTTATAACAAAGTGAATCAGTAATACATATACAATATGTTCCCATTTCTCTTCCCTCTTGCATCTCCCTCCCTCCCACCCTCCCCATCCCATCCCTCTAGGTGGTCACAAAGTACTGAGCTGATCTCCCTGTGCTATGCAGCTGCTTCCCACTAGTTATCTATTTTACATTTGGTAGTTTATATATGTCCATGACACTCTCTTACCCTGTCACATCTCACCCCACCCCCTCCCCATATCCTCAAGTCCATTCTCTAGTAGGTCTGTGTCTTTATTCCCGTCTTGCCACTAGGTTCTTCATGGCCTTTTTTTTTTTTCCCTTAGATTCCCTATATATGTGTTAGCATACTGTATTTGTTTTTCTCTTTCTGACTTACTTCACTCTGTATGACAGACTCTAACTCCCTCCACCTCATTACAAATACCTCCATTTCATTTCTTTTTATGGCTGAGTAATATTCCATTGTATATATGTTCCACATCTTCTTTATCCATTCATCTGTCGATGGACATTTAGATTGCTTCCATGTCCTGGCTATTGTAAATAGAGCTGCAATGAACATTTTGGTACATGACTCTTTTTGACCTATGGTTTTCTCAGGGTATATGCCCAGTAGTGGGATTGCTGGGTCGTATGGTAGTTCTATTTGTAGTTTTTTAAGGAACCTCCATACTGTTCTCCATAGTGGCTGTATCAATTTACATTCCCACCAACAGTGCAAGAGTGTTCCCTTTCCTCCACACCTTCTCCAGCATTTATTGTTTCTAGATTTTTTGATGATGGCCATTCTGACCGGTGTGAGATGATATCTCATTGTAGTTTTGATTTGCATTTCTCTAATGATTAATGATGTTGAGCATTCTTTCATGTGTCTGTAGGCCATCTGTATATCTTCTTTGGAGAAATGTCTATTTAGGTCTTCGGCCCATTTTTGGATTCGGTTGTTCGTTTTTTTGTTATTGAGCTGCATGAGCTGCTTGTAAATCTTGGAGATTAATCCTTTGTCAGTTGCTTCATTTGCAAATATTTTCTCCCATTCTGATGGTTGTCTTTTGGTCTTGTTTATGGTTTCCTTTGCTGTGCAAAAGCTTTTAAGTTTCATTAGGTCCCATTTGTTTATTTGTGTTCTTATTTCCATTTCTCTGGGAGCTGGGTCAAAAAGAATCTTGCTGTGATGTATGTCATAGAGTGTTCTGCTTATGTTTTCCTCTAAGAGTTTGATAGTGTCTGCCCTTACACTTAGGTCTTTAATCCATTTTGAGTTTATTTTTGTGCATGGTGTCAGGGAGTGTTCTATTTTCATACTTTTACATGTACCTGTCCAATTTTCCCAGCACCACTTATTGAAGAGGCTGTCTTTTCTCCACTGTATATGCTTGCCTCCTTTATCAAAAATAAGGTGCCCATATGTGTGTGGGTTTATCTCTGGGCTTTCTATCCTGTTCCATTGATCTATATTTCTGTTTTTGTGCCAGTACCACACTGTCTTGATTACTGAAGCTTTGTAATATAGTCTGAAGTCAGGGAGCCTGATTCCCCCAGCTCCATTTTTCGTTCTCAAGATTGCTTTGGCTATTCGGGGTCTTTTGTGTTTCCATACAAATTGTGAAATTTTTTGTTCTAGTTCTGTGAAAAATGCCAGTGGTAGTTTGATAGGGATTGCATTGAATCTGTAGATTGCTTTGGGTAGTAGAGTCATTTTCACAATGTTGATTCTTCCAATCCAGGAACATGGTATATCTCTCCATCTATTTGTATCATCTTTAATTTCTTTCATCAGTGTCTTATAATTTTCTGCATACAGGTCTTTTGTCTCCTTAGGTAGGTTTATTCCTAGATATTTTATTCTTTTTGTTGCAATGGTAAATGGGAGTGTTTTCTTAATTTCACTTTCAGATTTTTCGTCATTAGTGTATAGAAATGCAAGAGATTTCTGTGCATTAATTTTGTATCCTGCTACTTTACCAAATTCATTGATTAGCTCTAGGAGTTTTCTGGTAGCATCTTTAGGATTCTCTATGTATAGTATCATGTCATCTGCAAATAGTGACAGCTTTACTTCTTCTTTTCCAATTTGGATTCCTTTTATTTCTTTGTCTTCTCTGATTGCTGTGGCTAACACTTCCAAAACTATGTTGAATAATAGTGGTGAGAGTCGGCAACCTTGTCTTGTTCCTGATCTTAGTGGAAATGGTTTCAGTTTTTCACCATTGAGGACAATGTTGGCTGTGGGTTTGTCATATATGGCCTTTATTATGTTGAGGAAAGTTCCCTCTATGCCTACTTTCTGCAGGGCTTTTATCATAAATGGGTGTTGAATTTTGTCGAAAGCTTTCTCTGCATCTATTGAGATGATCATATGGTTTTTCTCCTTCAGTTTGTTAATATGATGTATCACATTGATTGATTTGCGTATATTGAAGAATCCTTGCATTCCTGGGATAAACCCCACTTGATCATGGTGTATGATCCTTTTAATGTGCTGTTGGATTCTGTTTGCTAGTATTTTGTTGAGGATTTTTGCATCTATGTTCATCAGTGATATTGGCCTGTAGTTTTCTTTCTTTGTGACATCTTTGTCTGGTTTTGGTATCAGGGTGATGGTGGCCTCGTAGAATGAGTTTGGGAGTGTTCCTCCCTCTGCAATATTTTGGAAGAGTTTGAGAAGGATAGGTGTTAGCTCTTCTCTAAATGTTTGATAGAATTCACCTGTGAAGCCATCTGGTCCTGGGCTTTTGTTAGTTGGAAGGTTTTTAATCACAGTTTCAATTTCAGTGCTTGTGATTGGTCTGTTCATATTTTCTATTTCTTCCTGGTTCAGTCTCGGCAGTTTGTGCATTTCTAAGAATCTGTCCATTTCTTCCAGGTTGTCCATTTTATTGGCATAGAGTTGCTTGTAGTAATCTCTCATGATCTTTTGTTTTTCTGCAGTGTCAGTGGTTACTTCTCCTTTTTCATTTCTAATTCTATTGATCTGAGTCTTCTCCCTTTTTCTCTTGATGAGTGTGGCTAATGGTTTATCAATTTTGTTTATCTTCTCAAAGAACCAGCTTTTAGTTTCATTGATTTTTGCTATTGTTTCCTTCATTTCTTTTTCATTTATTTCTGACCTGATCTTTATAATTTCTTTCCTTCTGCTGGCTTTGGGGTTTTTTTGTTCTTCTTTCTCTAATTGCTTTAGGTGCAAGGTTAGGTTGTTTATTCGAGATGTTTCCTGTTTCTTGAGGTAGGCTTGTATTGCTATAAACTTCCCTCTTAGCACTGCTTTTGCTGCATCCCATAGGTTTTGGGTCGTCGTATCTCCATTGTCATTTGTTTCTAGGTATTTTTTGATTTCCCCTTTGATTTCTTCAGTGATCACTTCGTTATTAAGTAATGTATTGTGTAGCCTCCATGTGTTTGTATTTTTTACAGATCTTTTCCTGTAATTGATATCTAGTCTCATAGCGTTGTGGTCGGAAAAGATACTTGACACGATTTCAATTTTCTTAAATTTACCAAGGCTTGATTTGTGACCCAAGATATGATCTATCCTGGAGAATGTTCCATGAGCACTTGAGAAAAATGTGTATTCTGTTGTTTTTGGATGGAATGTCCTATAAATATCAATTAAGTCCATCTTGTTTAATGTATCATTTAAAGCTTGTGTTTCCTTATTTATTTTCATTTTGGATGATCTGTCCATTGGGGAGAGTGGGGTGTTAAAGTCCCCTACTAGGATTGTGTTGCTGTCGATTTCCCCTTTTATGGCTGTCAGTATTTGCCTTATGTATTGAGGTGCTCCTATGTTGGGTGCATAAATATTTCCAATTGTTATACCTTCCTCTTGTATCGATCCCTTGATCATTATATAGTGTCCTTCTTTGTCTCTTGTAATAGTCTTTATTTTAAAGTCTATTTTGTCTGATATGATAATTGCTACTCCAGCTTTCTTTTGATTTCCATTTGCATGGAATATCTTTTTCCATCCCCTCACTTTCAGTCTATATGTGTCTCTAGGTCTGAAGTGGGTCTCTTGTAGACAGCATATATATGGGTCTTGTTTTTGTATCCATTCAGCCAGCCTGTGTCTTTTGGTGGGAGCATTTAATCCATTTACATTCAAGGTAATTATCGATATGTATGTTCCTATTCCCATTTTCTTAAATGTTTTGGGTTTGTTATTGTAGGTGTTTTCCTTCTCTTGTGTTTCTTGCGTAGAAAAGTTCCTTTAGCATTTGTTGTAAAGCTGGTTTGGTGGTGCTGAACTCTCTCAGCTTTTGCTTGTCTGTAAAGGTTTTAATTTCTCCATCGAATCTAAATGAGATCCTTGCTGGGTAGTGTAATCTTGGTTGTAGGTTTTTCTCCTTCATCACTTTAAGTATATCCTGCCACTCCCTTCTGGCTTGCAGAGTTTCTGCTGAAAGATCAGATGTTAACCTTATGGGGATTCCCTTGTGTGTTATTTGTTTTTTTTCCCTTGTTGCCTTTAATATGTTTTCCTTATATTTAATTTTTGACAGTTTGATTAATATGTGTCTTGGTGTGTTTCTCCTTGGGTTTATCCTGTATGGGACTCTCTGTGCTTCCAGGACTTGATTAACTATTTCCTTTCCCATATTAGGGAAGTTTTCAACTAGAATCTCTTCAAATATCTTCTCAGTCCCTTTCTTTTTCTCTTCTTCTTCTGGGACCCCTATAATTCGAATGTTGGTGCGTTTAATGTTGTCCCAGAGGTCTCTGAGACTGTCCTCAGTTCTTTTCATTCTTTTTTCTTTATCCTGATCTGCAGTAGTTATTTCCACCATTTTATCTTCCAGGTCACTTATCCTTTCTTCTGCCTCAGTTATTCTGCTATTGATCCCATCTAGAGTATTTTTAATTTCATTTATTGTGGTTTTCATCATTGCTTGGTTCCTCTTTAGTTCTTCTACGTCCTTGTTAAATGTTTCTTGCATTTTGTCTATTCTGTTTCCAAGATTTTGGATCATCCTTACTGTCATTATTCTGAATTCTTTTTCAGGTAGACTACCTATTTCCTCTGCATTTGTTAAGTCTGGTATGTTCTGACCCTGCTCCTTCATCTGCTGTGTGTTTTTCTGTTGTCTCATTTTGCTTATCTTACTGTGTTTGGGGTCTCCTTTTCACAGGCTGCAGGTTCGTAGTTCCTGTTGTTTTTGGTATCTGTCCCCAGTGGCTAAGGTTGGTTCAGTGGGTTGTGTAGGCTTCCTGGTGGAGGGAACTAGTGCCTGAGCTCTGGTGGATGAGGTTGGATCTCGTCTTTCTGGTGGGCACGTCCACGTCTGGTGGTGTATTTTGGGGTGTCTGTGGCCTTATTATGATTTTAGGCAGCCTCTCTGCTAATGGATGGGGCTGTGTTCCTGTCTTGCTAGTTGTTTGGCATAGGGTGTCCAGCACTGGAGCTTGCTCGTCGTTGAGTGAAGCTGGGTCTTGATGTTGAGATGGAGATCTCTGAGAGATTTTTGCCGTTTGGTATTACGTGGAGCTGGGAGGTCTCTTGTGGACCAGTGTCCTGAAGTTGGCTCTCCCACCTCAGAGGCACGGCCCTGATGCCTGGCTGGAGCACCAAGAGCCTTTCGTCCACACGGCTCAGAGTAAAAGGGAGAAAAAATAGAAAGAAAGAAAGAAAGAAAGAGGCTATAATATAGTGAAGTAAAATAAAGCTATTGTAAAGCAAAGCTATACAGACAAAATCGCACCCAGAAGCATATACATATACACTCACAAATAAAAGGAAAAGGGGAAAAATTAATATATCCTGCTCCCAAAGTCCACCTCCTGAATTTGGGATGATTCGTTGTCTATTCAGGTATTCAACAGATGCAGGCACATCAAGTTGTTTGTGGAGTTTTAATCCGCTGCTTCTAAGGCTGCTGGGAGAGATTTCCCCTTATCTTCCCTGTTCGCACAGCTCCTGGGGTTCAGCTTTGGATTTGGACCCGCCTCTGCGTGTAGGTCGCCTGAGGGCGTCTATTCCCCACCCAGACAGGACGGGGTTAAAGGAGCAGCTGTTCGGGGGCTCTGGCTCACTCAGGCCACGGGGAGGGAGGTGTACAGAGGAGGCGGGGTGAGCCTGCGGCGGCCGAGGCCGGCGTGACGTTGCACCAGCCTGAGGCGGGCAGTGCGTTCTCCCGGGGAACTTGTCCCCGGATCACGGGACCCTGGCAGTGGCGGGCTGCACAGGCTCCCGGGAGGGGCGATGTGGAGAGTGACCTGTGCTCACACACAGGCTTTTTGGAGCCGGCAGCAGCAGCCCCAGCGTCTCACGCCCGTCTCTGGGGTCCGTGCTGATCGCCGCGGCTCGCGCCTTTCTCTGGAGTTCGTTTAGGCGGCACTCTGAATCCCCTCTCCTTGCGCTCAGCGAAACAAAGAGGCAAGAAAAAGTCTCTTGCCTCTTCGGCAGCTGCAGACCTTTTCCCGGTCTCCCTCCCAGCCAGCTGTGGTGCGCTAACTCCTTCAGGCTGTGTTCACGCCGCCAGCCCCAGTCCTCTCCCTGCGATCCAACGGAAGCCCGAGCCTCAGCTCCCAGCCCCGCCCGCCGAGCAGACAAGCCTCTTGGGCTGGTGAGTGCTGCTCGGCACCGAGCCTCTGTGTGGGAGTCTCTCCGTTTTTTTCCTCTGCGCCCCTGTTGCTGTGGGGTCTGTGGTGATCGCCGCGGCTCGCGCCCTTCTCTGGAGTTCGTTTAGGCGGCGCTCTGAATCCCCTCTCCTTGCGCGCCGCGAAACAAAGAGGCAAGAAAAAGTCTCTTGCCTCTTCGGCAGCTGCAGACTTTTTCCCGGTCTCCCTCCCAGCCAGCTGTTGTGCGCTAATCCCTTCAGGCTGTGTTCACGCTGCCAGCCTCAGTCCTCTCCCTGCGATCCGACCGAAGCCCGAGCCTCAGCTCCCAGCCCCGCCCGCCCCGGCGGGGGAGCAGACAAGCCTCTGGGGCTGGAGAGTGCTGGTCGGCACCGCTCCTCCGTGGGAACCTCTTCTCTTTGCCCTCCGCACCCCTGTGGCTGCGCTCTCCTCGGTGGCTCCGAAGCTTCCCCCCTCTGCCACCCGCAGTCTCTGCCCGCGAAGGGGCTTCCTAGTGTGTGGAAATCTTTCCTCCTTCACGGCTCCCTCCCACTAGTGCAGGTGCCGTCCCTATTCTTTTGTCTCTGTTATTTCTTTTTTCTTTTGCCCTACCCAAGTACAGGGGGAGTTTCTTGCCTTTTTGCAGGTCGGACGTTTTCTCCCAGCGTTCAGTGGGTGTTCTGTAGGAGCAGTTCCACGTGCAGATGTATTTCTACTGTATCTGTGGGAAGGAAGGTGATCTCCACGTCTTACTCTTCCGCGATCTTCCCGAGGCCCCCTAAAAGTAATTTATTTTTATAATGGGGTTTAGCTGCTTTTCACTGCTGTGTTTATGCCGCTTTACACCCACTTGACACACTAACAGAGAGATAATAATACATTGGTTTTAAGATTATTACTAGTCAGATATATTCTTGTGCAGTGAATAGGGCGTGTTGAGTCCAGTTCTCTGAGCAAGGAGTAGGTCTTGTCTATTACATATTGGGTTTATGGAACGGTATCTGAGCTAATTTGAAACTCCTGTTTTATGTATCACCCCACCTCACCTTTCCCGTTAAGCAGCCATAGTGTGTTTTCTGCATGTGTGACTCTGTTCTGTTTTGTAATTCAGTTCAAGTGTAACGGTTTTTACATTCCCTCTATAAGTGACACCTTATGAGAAGTGTCCTTTTCTGTGTGACTTATTTCACTTAGAATCGTCATACCTAAATCCACTCATCATGCTGCTACTAGCCTTATGACATTGATTTCATGGCTGAGTGGTATTCCATTGTACATAAGGACCTCAAATTTTTTATCCATTTTTCGCTTTCCTGGGATATTGAAGTTGGAATGAAGTGGAGGTCCTTGTCAACAGAGCAGCCCTAAACTTTGGGGTGCTTGTGTCTTGCTGATTTTTAATTTTCCCACTTTATACCCCCATGCGTGGAAGTGCCCTATGCTCTCTAAGCTGTGTTTTTTAGATGTTTCAGGACACACCGTACACTTCTCGAGAGTGGCTGTTGGCAATTTACATCCCGCCCATCAGTGTAGCAAGGCTCCCATTTCTCCATGGCCTGTCCTGCATTTCTGGTTTTGACACTTTTTTCAGCATGGCCCTTTTGACCGATGGGAAGCGAGACTTCTTTGTAGCGCTGATTTGCCTTTCCAGGTTGCTTGGTTGGCCAAAAAGGGCGTATGCGTTTTTTCCTGAATATATTCAGGAAAAAACGCATACGCCCTTTTTGGCCAAGGGCATCATTGTCAACGTTTTGCTGCATTTCATGTGCTTTAAAGGCGATTCGAATCTACCTCCTGAAATCTGTTTCCTGCAATTCTGCCTTGATTTCAAATCCTCTTCTTTGCCTTCCCTCAATATATTTGTGGACGAGAGTTATCATTTATAACTCTGCAGGTTTGTGAATTGCAGTGCCCTGAAGCTCCATTTTACAACTCGGTTTTTTGGGAGCTGGCCGCAAAAGCGCAGGATGGCTTCAGGCCCTGTTCTGGTTCCGGGGGGCAGGCTGAGCCTGTGGTTAATTCTTCTTCCTGATGGGAAAATAGAGTGACCTGTGCCTGTCCAATCACCAAGAGCTAATCTCTCATTGGTTCCCCGTCTTCCCGTTCATCCTCAGGACAAATTGCAACCTGTACAGAACAGGAGGTTAAAGGTGCTGATGCTCCAAGTAGGGAGATTGCTAGTAAAGTGGCTGGAATGGCGAACCCGAGCACAAGGAGATGAGAAATGAGGTGCGTTTTAGAAACCTTTCCCCATCACACAGTGTACCATCTTCTGGGTTTCTCATGCATGTTTTCGATGTAGGAAGATGCCCTTGAACCTGGAGATTTGGGACCCATGCGATGGGTAGCACGCAGTATTACTTTAAAGGGTCTGCGTTTGCTCACCCAACCTCACCAAACCTCTCAGCCCCAAGAGTGTCCACCCTTATGTCTCATCCAGCTGTGAGTCTAGATATGGTCAATCCAGTTTGCATCACAGCCCCTGAACGAATTGTGTAAGAATTTCTCTCTCTTTCACTGTCTTTGTTTCATGGGTTTTTAAAAGTAATTTCTTTTTATAATGGGGTTTAGCTGCTTTTCACGGCTGTGTTTATGCCGCTTTACACCCACTTGACACACTAACAGAGAGATATCAATACATAGGTTTTAAGATTATTACTAGTCAGATATATTCTTGTGCGGTGAATTGGGCGTGTTGAGTCCAGTTCTCTGAGCAAGGAGTAGGTCTTGTCTATTACATATTGGGTTTATGGAACGGTATCTGAGCTAATTTGAAACTCTTGTTTTATGTATCACCCCACCTCACCTTTCCCGTTAAGCAGCCATAGTGTGTTTTCTGCATGTGTGACTCTGTTCTGTTTTGTAATTCAGTTCAAGTGTAACGGTTTTTACATTCCCTCTATAAGTGACACCTTATGAGAAGTGTCCTTTTCTGTGTGACTTATTTCACTTAGAATCGTCGTACCTCAATCCACTCATCATGCTGCTAGTAGCCTTATGACATTGATTTCATGGCTGAGTGATATTCCATTGTACATATGGACCTCAAATTTTTTATCCATTTTTCGCGTTGCTGGGATATTTAAGGTGGAATGAAGTGGAGGTCCTTGTCAACAGAGCAGCCCTAAACTTTGGGGTGCTTGTGTCTTGCTGATTTTTAATTTTCCCACTTTATACCCCCATGCGTGGAAGTGCCCTATGCGCTCTAAGCTGTGTTTTTTAGATGTTTCAGGACACACCGTACACTTCTCCAGAGTGGCTGTTGGCAATTTACATCCCACCCAGCAGTGTAGCAAGGCTCCCATTTCTCCATGGCCTGTCCTGCATTTCTGGTTTTGACACTTTTTTAAGCATGGCCCTTTTGACCGATGGGAAGCGAGACTTCTTTGTAGCGCTGATTTGCCTTTCCAGGTTGCTTGGTTGGCCAAAAAGGGCGTATGCGTTTTTTCCTGAATATATTCAGGAAAAAACGCATACGCCCTTTTTGGCCAAGGGCATTATTGTCAACGATTTGCCGCTTTTCATGTGCTTTAAAGGCGATTCGAATCTACCTCCTGAAATCTGTTTCCTGCAATTCTGCCTTGCTTTCAAATCCTCTTAGTTGCCTTCCATCGACATATTTGTGGACGAGAGTTATCATTTATATCTCTGCAGTTTTTTGAATTGCAGTGACCCTCAGCTCCATTTTTCAACTCGCTTTTATGGGAGCTGGCCGCAAAAGCGCAGAATGTCTTCAGGCCCTATTCTGGTTCCGGTGGGCAAGCTGATCCTGTGGTTAATTCTTCTTCCTAATGGGAAAATAGAGTGACCTGTGCCTGTCCCAACACGTAGAGCTATTCTCTCATTGGTTCTCCCTCTTCCCATTCATCCTTATTACAAATTGCCACCTGTACGGAACAGGAGGATAAAGGTGATTATTCTCCAAGTAGGGAGATTGCTATTAAAGCGGCTGGAATGGCGAATCCGAACACAAGGAGATGAGAAATGAGGTGCGTTTTAGAATCCTTTCCCGATCACATGGTGTACCATCTTCTGGGTTTCTCATGCATGTTTTCGATGTATGAAGAGGCCCTTGAACCTGGAGATTTGGGACCCATGCGACGGGTACCACGCAGTATTACTTTAAAGGGTCTGCATTTGCTCACCCAACCTCACCAAACCTCTCAGCCCTAAGAGTGTCCACCCTTATGTCTCATCCAGCTGTGGGTCTAGATATGGTCAATCCAGGTTGCATCACAACCTCTGAATGAAGTGTGTAAGAATTTCTCTCTCTTTCACTGTCTTTGTTTCATGGGTTTTTAAAAGTAATTTATTTTTATAATGGGGTTTAGCTGCTTTTCACTGCTGTGTTTATGCCGCTTTACACCCTCTTGACAAACTTCCAGAGAGATATCAACACTTAGGTTTTAAGATTTTTCTAGTCAGATATGTCCTTTTGCGGTGAATAGGCGGTGTTGAGTCCAGTTCACTGAGCAAGTAGTAGTTCTTGTCTATTACATATTGGGTTTATGGAACGTTATCTGAGCTAATTTGAAATCCTTCTTTTATGCATCACCCCAGCTCACCTTTCCCGTTAAGCAACCATAGTGTGTTTTCTGCATGTGTGACTCTGTTCTGTTTTGTAATTCAGTTCAAGTGTAACGGTTTTTACATTCCCTCTATAAATGATACCTTATAAGCAGTGTCCTTTTCTGTGTGACTAATTTCACTTAGAATAGTGGTACCTAAATCCACTCATCATGCTGCTACTAGCCTTATGACATTGATTTCATGGCTGAGTGATATTCCATTGTACATAAGGAACACAACTTCTTTATCCATTTTTCTCTTTCCTGGGATATTTAAGGTGGAATGAAGTGGAGGACCTTGGCAACAGAGCAGCCCTAAACTTTGGGGTGCTAGTGTTTTGCTGATTTTTCATTTTCCCAATTTATACCCCCATGAGTGGAAGTGCCCTATGCTCTCTAAGCTGTGGTTTTTATATGTTTCAGGACACACCGTACACTTCTCCAGAGTGGCTGTTGGCAATTTACATCCCGCCCATCAGTGTAGCAAGGCTCCCATTTCTCCATGGCCTGTCCTGCATTTCTGGTTTTGACACTTTTTTCAGCATGGCCCTTTTGACCGATGGGAAGCGAGACTTCTTTGTAGCGCTGATTTGCCTTTCCATGTTGCTTGGTTGGCCAAAAAGGGCGTATGCATTTTTTTTCTGAATATATTCAGGAAAAAACGCATATGCCCTTTTTGGCCAAGGGCATATTTGTCGAACCTTTGCCGCTTTTCATGGGCTTTAAAGGCGATTGGCATCTACCTTTTGAAACCTTTTTCCTGCAATTCTACCCTTCTTTCAATTCCTCTTCTTTGCCTTCCCTCAATATATTTGGGGACGAGAGTTACCATTTATAACTCTGCAGGTTTCTGAATTGCAGTGCCCTGAAGCTCTATTTTTCAACTCGTTTTTTGGGAGCTGGCCGCAAAAGCGCAGGATTGCCTCAGGCCCTATTCAGGTTCCAGGGTGGCAGGCTGAGCCTGTGGTTAATTCTTCTTCCTCATGGGAAAATAGAGTGACCTGTGCCTGTCCCAACACCAACAGCTTGTCTCTCATTGGTTCCACGTCTTCCCGTTCATCCTCAGGACAAATTGCAACCTGTACGGAACAGGAGGTTAAAGGTGCTGATGCTCCAAGTAGGGAGATTGCTAGTAAAGGGGCTGGAATGGCGAACCCGGGCAAAAGGAGATGAGAAACGAGGTGCGTTTTAGAAAACTTTCCCCATCACACGGTGTACCATCTTCTGGGTTTCTCATGCATGTTTTCGATGTAGGAAGATGTCCTTGAACTTGGAGATTTGGGACCCAGGGGATGGGTACCATGCAGTATAACTTTAAAGGGTCTGCGTTTGCTCACCCAACCTCATCAAATCTCTCAGGCCCAAGAGTGTCCACCCTTATGTCTCATCCAGCTGTGGGTCTAGATATGGTCAATCCAGGTTGCATCACTGCCACTGAACGAATTGTGTAAGTATTTCTAGCTCCTTCATTGTCTTTTTTCATGGGTTTTTAAGTGTAATTTATTTTTATAATGGGGTTTGGCTGCTTTTCACGGCTGTGTTTATGCCGCTTTACAGCCACTTGACACACTTACAGAGAGATATCAATACATATGTTTTAAGATTCTTACTAGTCAGATATTTTCATATGCGGTGCATAGCGGGTGTTGAGTTCAGTTCTCTGAGCAAGGAGTAGGTCTTGTCTATTACATATTGGGTTTATGGAATGGTATCTGAGCTAATATGAAACCCTTGTTTTATGCATTACCTCACCTCATCTTTCCCATTAAGCAGCCACCGTGTGTTTTCTGCATGTGTGACTCTGTTCTGTTTTGTAATTCAGTTCAAGTGTAACGGATTTTACATTCCCTCTATAAGTTAAATCTTATGATAAGTGTCTTTTTCTATGAGACTAATTTCAGTTAGAATCGTCGTACCTAAATCCAGTCCTCCTGCTGCTACTAGCCTTATGACATTGATTTCATGGCTGAGTGATATTCCATTGTACATAAGGACCACAACTTCTTTATCCATTTTTCTCTTTCCTGGATATTTAAGGTGGAATGAAGTGGAGGATCCTGTCAAGAGAGGAGCCCTAAACTTTGGGGTGCCTGTGTCTTGCTGATTTTTGGTTTTCCCAATTTATACCCCCATGAGTGGAAGTGCCCTATGCTCTCTATGCTTTGTTTTTTAGATGTTTCAGGACACACCGTACACTTCTCCAGAGTGGCTGTTGGCAATATACATCTGGTCCATCAGAAGAGAAAGGCTCCCATCTCTCCATGGCCTTTCCTGCATTTCTGGTTTGTACACTTTTTTCAGCATGGCACTTTTGACAAATGAGAAGCGAGACTGCTTTGTACCGCTGATTTCCCTTTCCAGGTTGCTTGGTTGGGCAAAAAGGGCGTATGCGTTTTTTCCTGAATATATTCAGGAAAAAACACATACGCCCTTTTTGGCTAAGGGCATCATTGTCGACCTTTGGCCTGTTTTCATGTGCCTTAAATGCGATTCGAATCTACCTCCTGAAATCTGTTTCCTGCAATTCTGCCTTGCTTTCAAATCCTCTTCGTTGCCTTCCCTCAATATATTTGTGGATGAGAGTTATCATTTATAACTCTGCAGGTTTGTGAATTGCAGTGCCCCTGACCCCCATTTTTCAACTCGCTTTTTTGGGAGCTGTCCGCAAAAATAGAGGATTGCTTCAGGCCCTATTCTGGTTCCGGAGGGCAGGGTGAGCCTGTGGTTAATTCTTCTTCCTGATGGGAAAATAGAGTGACCTGTGCCTGTCCCAACACCTAGAGCTAGTCTCTCATTGGTTCCCCCTCTTCCCGTTCAGCCACAGGACAAATTGCAAGCTGTACGGAACAGGAGGTGAAAGGTGCTGATGCTCCAATTAGGGAGATTGCTAGTAAAGCGGCTGGAATGGCGAATCCGAGCAGAAGGAGTTGAGAAATGAGGTGCGTTTTAGAAAGGTTTCCCCATCACCCAGTGTACCATATTCTGGGTTTCTCATGCATGTTTTCGATGTAGGAAGATGCCCTTGAACCTGGAGATTTCGGACCCATGGGGTGGGTACCATGCAGTATTACTTTAAAGGTTCTGCATTTGTTCCCCCAACCTCATCAAAACTCTCAGCCCCAAGAGTGTCCAACCTTATGTCACATCCAGCTGTGGGTCTAGGTATGGTCAATCCAGGTTGCATCACATCCCCAGAATGAATTGTGTAAGAATTTCTCCTTCTATCACTGTCTTTGTTTCATGGGTTTTTAAAAGTAATTTATTTTTTTAATGGGGTTTAGCTGCTTTTCACTGCTGTGTTTATGCCGCTTTACACCCACTTGACACACTTAAAGTGATATATCAGTATATAGGTTTAAGATTCTTAATAGTCAGATATATTCCTTTGCGGTGAATAAGGGGTGTTGAGTCCATTTCCTGAGCAAGCAGTAGGTCTTGTCTATTACATATTGGGTTTATGGAACGGTATCTGAGCTAATTTGAAACCCTTGTTTTATGCATCACCCCACTTCACCTTTCCCGTTAAGCAGCAATAGTGTGTTTTCTACATGTGTGACTCTGTTCTGTTTTGTAATTCATTTCAAGTGTAACGGTTTTTACATTCGCTTTATAACTGATATCTTATGATAAGTGTCTTTTTCTCTGTGACTTATTTCACTTAGTATCGTCGTACATAACTCCACTCATCATGCTGCTACTAGTCTTATGACATTGATTCCATGGCTGAGTGATATTCTATTGTACATAAGGACCACAACTTCTTTATCCATTTTTCTCTTTCCTGGGATATTTAAGGTGGAATGAAGTGGAGTTTCCTGTCAACGGAGCAGCGGTAAACTTTGGGTTGCCTGTGTATTGCTGATTTTAGTTTCCCCAATTTATACACCAATGAGTAGAAGTGCCGTATGCTCTCTAAGCTGTGTTTCTTACATATTTCAGGACACACTGTACACTTCTCCAGTTTGGCTGTTGGCAATTTACATTCCGCCCATCAGAGTAGCAAGGCTCCCATTTCTCCATGGCCTGGCCTGCATTTCTAGTTTGTACACTTTTTTCAGCATGGCCCTTTTGACTGATGGGAAGTGAGACTTCTTTGTACCGCTGATTTGCCTTTCCAGGTTGCTTGGTTGGCCAAAAAGGGCGTATGCGTTTTTTCCTGAATATATTCAGGAAAAAACGCATACGCCCTTTTTGGGCAAGGGCATCATTGTTGACGTTTTGCAGCTTTTCATGTGCTTTAAAGGCGATTCACATCTACTTCCTGAAATGTGTTTCCTGCAATTCTGCCTTGCTTTCAAATCCTCTTCGTTGCCTTCCCTCAATATATTTTTGGATGAGAATTCCAATTTATAACTCTGCAGCTTTGTGAATTGCAGTGCCCGTGACCTCCATTTTTCAACTCGCTTTTTTGGAAGCTGGCCGCAAAAGTGCAGGATTGCTTCAGGCCCTGTTCTGGTTCCTGGGGGCAGGCTGAGCCTGGGGTTAATTCTTCATCCTGATGGGAAAATAGAGTGACCTGTGCCTGTCCCGAAACCTAGAGCTAGTCTCTCATTGGTTCCCCGTCTTCCCGTTCATCCTCAGGACAAATTGCAACTGTACGGAACAGGAGGTTAAAGGTGCTGATGCTCCAAGTAGGGAGATTGCTAGTAGAGCGGGTGGAATGGCGAAGGTGAGCACAAGTAGATGAGAAATGAGGTGCGTTTTAGCAACCTTTACCCATCACACGGTGTACCATCTTCTGGGTTTCTCATGCATGTTTTCTATGTAGCAAGATTCCCTTGAACCTGGAGATTTGGGACCCATGGGATTGGTATCATGCAGTATTACTTTAAATGCTCTGCGTTTGCTCACCCAACCTCACCAAACGTCTCAGCCCCAAGAGTGTCCACCCTTATGTCTCATCCAGCTGTGGGTCTAGATATGGTCAAACCTGGTTGCATCATATTCCCTGAATGAATTGTGTAAGAATTTGTTTCTATTTCACGATCTTTGTTTCATGGGTTTTTAAAAGTAATTTATTTTTATAATGGGGTTTAGCTGCTTTTCACTGCTGTGTTTATGCCGCTTTACACCCACTTGACACACTAACAGAGAGATTTCAATACATAGGTTTTAGATTCTTACTAGTCAGATATATTCTTGTGTGGTGAGTAGCGGGTGTTGAGTTCTGTTCTCTGAGCAAGGAGTAGTGCTTGTCTATTACATATTGGGTTTATGGAATGGTATCTGAGCTACTTTGAAACCCTTGTTTTATGCATCACCCTACCTCACGTTTCCCGTTAAGCAGCCATAGTTTGTTTTTTAAATGTATGACTCTCTTCTGTTTGGTAAATCTGTTCAAGTGTAACGGTTTTTACATTCCCTCTATAAGTGATATCTTATGATAAGTGTCTTTTTCTGTGTGACTTATTTCACTTAGAATCGTCGTACCTAAATCCACTCATCATGCTGCTACTAGCGTTATGACATTGATTTCATGGCTGTTTCATACTCCACTGTACATAAGGATCACAACTTCTTTATCCATTTTTCTCCTTCCTGGGATATTTAAGGTGGAATGAAGTCGATGTTTCTGTCAACAGAGCAGCCCTAAACTTTGGGGTGCCTGTGTCTTGCTGATTTTTACTTTTCCCATTTTATGCACCCATGAGAGGAAGTACCCTATGCTCTCTAAGCTGTGTTTTTTAGATGTTTCAGGACACACCGTACACTTCTCCAGAGTGGCTGTTGGCAATTTACATCCCGCCCATCAGCGTAGCAAGGCTCCCATTTCTCCATGGCCTGTCTTGCATTTCTTGTTTTGACACTTTTTTCAGCATGGCCCTTTTGACCGATAAGAAGCGAGACTTCTTGGTAGCACTGATGTGCCTTTCCAGGTTGCTTGTTTGGCCAAAAAGGGCATATGTGTTTTTTCCTGAATATATGCAGGAAAAAACGCATACGCACTTTTTGGCAAAGGGCATCATTGTCGACGTTTTGCCGTTTTTCATGTGCTTTAATGGCGATTCGCATCTACCTCCTGAAATCTGTTTCCTGCAATTCTGCCTTGATTTCAAATCCTCTTCGATGCCTTCCCTCAGTTTTTTGTGGATGAGAGTTGTCATTTATAAGTCTGCAGGTTTGTAAATTGCAGTGCCCCAGAGCTCCATTTTTCAACTCGCTTTTTTGGGAGCTGTCCGCAAAAGCGCAGGATTGCTTCAGGCCCTGTTCTGGTTCCGGGTGGCAGGCTGAGCCAGTGGTTAACTCTTCTTCCTGATGGGAAAATAGAGTAACCTGTGCCGCTCCGAACACCTAGAGCTAGTCTCTCATTTGTTGCCCCTCTTCCCATTCATCCTCAGGACAAATTGCAACCTGTACGAAACAGGAGGTTAAAGGAGCTGATGCTCCAAGTAGAGAGATTTCTAGTAAAGCGGCTGTAATGGCGAATCCGAGCACAAGGACATGAGAAATGAGGTGTGTTTTAGAAACCTTTCCTGATCACACGGTGTACAATCTTCTGGGTTTCTCATGCATGTTTTCGATGTAGGAAGATGCCCTTGAACCTGGAGTTTTGGGACCTATGGGATGGGTACCACGCAGTATTACTTTAAAGGATCTGCGTTTGCTCACTAACCTCACCAAACCTCTCATCCCCAAGAGTGTCCACCCTTGTGTCTCTTCCAGCTGCGTGTGTACATATGGTCAATCCAGGTTGTATCACAGCCTTTGAACGAATGTTTTAAGAATTTCTTTCACTGTCTTTGTTCCATGGGGTTTTAAAAGTACTTTATTTTTCTAATGGGGTGTAGCTGCTTTTCACTGCTGTGTTTATGCCACTTTACACCCACTTGACACTCTTACAGTGAGATATCAATACAAGGGTTTTAAGTTTCTTACTAGTCAGATATAATCTTGTGCGGTGAATAGGGGGTGTTGAGTCCATTTCCTGAACAAGAGTAGGTCTTGTCTATAACATATTGGGATTAAGGAACGGTATCTGAGCTAATTTGTAACCCTTGTTTTATGCATCACCCCACCTCACCTTTCCCGTTAAGCAGCCATAGTGTGTTTTCTGCATGTGTGACTCTGTATTGTTTTGTATTTCAGTTCCAGTGTAATGGTTTTTACATTCCCTCTATAAGTGATATCTTATGATAAGTGTCATTTTCTGTGTGACTTATTTCATTTAGAATCGTCATAGCTAACTCCACTCATGATTCTCCCACTACCCTTATGACATTGAGTTCATGGCTCTGTGATATTCCATTGTACATATAGATCAGAACTTCTTTATCCATTTTTCTCTTTCCTGAGATATTTAGGTGGAATGAAGTGGACGTTCTTGTCAACAGAGCAGCCCTGAACTTTGGTGTGCCTGTGTCATGCTGATTTTTAGTTTTCCCAAATTATACACCCATGAGTGGAAGTTCCCTATGCTCTCTAAGCTGTGTTTCTTACATGTTTCAGGACACACCGTACACTTCTCCACAGTGGCTGTTGGCAATTTACATCCCGCCCATCAGCATAGCAAGGCTCCCATTTCTCCATGGCCTGTCCTGCATTTCTGGTTTTGACACTTTTTTCAGCATGGCCCTTTTGACCGATGGGAAGCGAGACTTCTTTGTAGCACTGAATTGCCTTTCCAGTTTGCTTGGTTAGCCAAAAAGGGCATATGCTTTTTTCCTGCGTATATTCAGGAAAAAACACATACACCCTTTTTGGTCAAGGGCATATTTGTTGAACTTTTGCCGCTTTTCATGGGCTTTAAAGGCGATTCGAATCTACCTCTTGAAATCTTTTTCCTGCAATTCTGCCTTGCTTTCAAATCCTCTTCGTTACCTTCCCTCAATATATTTGTGGACGACTGTTATCATTTATATCTCTGCAGTTTTCTGAATTGCAGTGCCCCTGAGCTCCATTTTTCAACTCGCTTTTATGGGAGCTGGCCGCAAAAGCTCAGAATGGTTTCAGGCCCTATTCTGGTTCCGGTGGGCAAGCTGATCCTGTGGTTAATTCTTCTTCCTGATGGGAAAATAGAGTGACCTGTGCCTGTCCCAAAACTTAGAGCTAGTCTCTCATTGGTTCTCCCTCTTCCCATTCATCCTCATTACAAATTGCCACGTGTATGGAACAGGAGGTTAAAGGTGCTGATTCTCCAAGTAGGGAGATTGCTATTAAAGTGGCTGGAATGGCGAATCCGAGCACAAGGACGTGAGAAATGAGGTGCGTTTTAGAATCCTTTCCCGATCACATGGTGTACCATCTTCTGGGTTTCAAATGCATGTTTTCGATGTAGGAAGATGCCCTTGAACCTGGAGATTTGGGACCCATGCGATGGGTACCACGCAATATTATTTTAAAGGGTCTGCGTTTGCTCACCCAACCTCACCAAACCTCGCAGCCCCAAGAGTGTCCACCTTTATGTCTCATCCAGCTGTGTGTCTAGATACGATCAATCCAGGTTGCATCACAGCCTCTGAATGATTTTTGTACGTATTTCGCTCTCTTTCACTATCTTTGTTTCATGGGGTTTTAAAAGTAGTTTGTTTTTATAATGGGGTTTAGCTGCTTTTCACTGCTGTGTTTATGCCGCTTTACACCCACTTGACACACTTACAGAGAGATATCAATACATAGGTTTTAAGATTCTTACTAGTCAGATATGTTGTTGTGCGGTGAATAGGGGGTGTTGAGTCCTGTTCACTGAGCAAGGAGTAAGTCTTTTCTATTACATATTGGGTTTATGGAACGTTATCTGAGCTAATTTGAAATCCTTGTTTTTTCATCACCCCAGCTCACCTTTCCCATTAAGCAACCATAGTGTGTTTTCTAAATGTGTGACTCTGTTCTGTTTTGTAATTCTGTTCAAGTGTAACGGTATTTACATTCCTTCTGTTAGTGATATCTTATGATAAGTGTCTTTTTCTGTGTGACTTATTTCACTTAGAATTGTCGTACCTAAATCCACTCATCATGCTGCTACTAGCCTTATGATATTTATTTCACGCCCGAGTGATATTGTATTGTACATAAGGACCACAAATTCTTTATCCATTTTTCTCTTTCCTGGGCTATTTAAGGTGGAATGAAGTGGAGGTTCTTGTCAACAGAGCAGCCCTAAACTTTGGGGTGCCTGTGTCTTGCTGATTTTTAGTTTTCCCAATTTATACCCCCATGAGTGGATGTGCCCCTTTCTCTCTAGCTGTGTTTTTTAGATGTTTTAGGAAACACCATACCCTTCTCCAGAGTTGTCATTGGCAATTTACATCTCACCCATCAGTGTAACAAGGCTCCCTTTCCTCCCTGGCCTCTCCTGCATTTCTTGTTTTTACACATTTTTAGGAAGGACCTTTTGACCTATGGGAAGTGAGACTTCTTTGTAGTGCTGAATTGCATTTCCAGCTTGCTTGGTTGGCCAAAAAGGGCCTATGGGTTTTTTCCTGAATTTATTCAGAAAAAAACGCATATTGTCTTTTTGGCCAAGTGCATCATTGTGGACGTTTGGCCGCTTTTCTTGTGCTTTAGGGGCGATTCGAATCTAACTCCTGAAATCTGTTTCCTGCAATTCTGCCTTGCTTTCAAATCCTCTTCGTTGCCTTCCCTCAATATATTTGTGGACGAGAGTTATTATTTATAACTCTGCAGGTTTGTGAATTGCAGGGCCCCTGAGCTCCATTTTTCAACTCGCTTTTTTTGGAGCTTTCCGCAGAACCGCTGGTTTGCTTTTGGCCCTACTCTGGTTCCCATTTGCAGGCTAAGCTTTTGCTTAATTCTTCTTCCTGACTGGAAAGTAGAGTGACATGTGCCTCTCTGAACATCTAGGGCTTGGCTCTCCTTGTTTCTCCTCCTTCCCCTTCTTCCTTTGGACAAATTCCAATTTCTGTGCAACTGGTTGTTGAAGGTGCTGACATCCTCAAGTGGGGAGATTTTAAGGAAAAAGGCTGGAGGGGTGAACCCAACACCCAGGAAATTAGGAGTTTTAGTGCCTTTTCCAAAATCTTCCTGATCCAACCGTGTTCCATCTTCTGGGTGTCACATGCATGTTGTAGCTGTAGGAAAGGTCCCGTGTATGTAAGGAGAACACAAGGGATTTTTCCAAATCAGTGTCTCCGCGAACTCCAATCTGGGGAATTTTTAAGCTGCTGGTACATGTGTGTTCATTAAGGGACTTGGGCCGTAGGCAGAGTCCGAACTTTAGATAATTGAAGTCTTCAGGTTCAGAAACGCTCACCATCGGCCTCCTTTAGTTTCCATTTTATCTGTAGTTGATAGATGATGTCGATATAGATATCTATGGTTTTTCAGATTATTTCCCCTCAGGGGTCATTACAAAATATTGAGTATAGTTCCCTGTGCTATACAGTAGTTCCTTGTTCATGATATATTTTATACATAGCAGTGTGTATATGTTAATCTGAAACTGTTAATTTATCCCTCCTCCCACCTTTCCCCTTTGGTAATAAAAAATATAAGATTTTATACTTCTCAGAAATCTAGGAGCTGAAAGACAGGTATCATTTTCAATGGAAAATCATTCGAAACAAGGTTGAAACTTCAACCAAGATTATTAGATGTACATCCTTGGAAAGAAATCACTGCATTTCTCTACTGTTGACCTGACAAATAAGACAAACCCCTCCACTGAACTTGCTTATAATAAAGTGATGGAAATATCAAATGGAAGTGTTAGAAACATCTCATTTTACACGAGCCTTATACACTGCTCTATGTTAATTACAGTTTGGCTCACACATCTGTTCATTGAAGTTACAATGTTCTCAAATTCTGTTACTGATCCTGCAGAGTGGGCCCCAACAAGGGTCTCCCTGCCCAGTGTCATTGGAGCCAACAGATCGAGACTGACTTTGGTTCAGAAGCAAAGGAAATCTTTATATTTTGATCAGAGAATGGAGAGGTGATAGTGTGTGCTCCCCTGCGGGTTGTGGGCCGGGCTGCTGTGTAGGGATCCTGTCAGCATCAGCGGGAGGGAGGGGGCGGAGCTCTCGAGGGCTGGGTTGCCTGGAGCTCAGGCTCTATGTCGCAGAGTCTGCACGGGGCCCCACGAGCTGAGGTGTCGGCCCAGCCATTTTGCACTAGGAAATCGGGTCTGAAGTGTCGGGTGTGGGACCTCTGCATGTGGAAACCTAGGAGCAAGTGAAATTAGACAAAGCACAAAGGAAAAAATGGTTAGACTTTACTTTATTGCCCAGATTCTATTTTTATCTCCCAGGAATTTTTAATGGGCTTTGCCAGTGACAAAGCCCTCCTCTGCCTTTTGTCCCGTTCCTCATTCTTGGGGCGCTGAGGGTGCAGACACGTCTTCTGTAAATGCTTCGTGCTGAGTTGGGTGTGCTCATACCCGGGGGTAGGGGCAGGACTTCTCCCCAGCAGCCTCCATGGTGAGGTTGATTGTCCGCAGGCCTCCTCCCTCACTGCTCGTCTGCCTGAGCACCAGCATTGGAAGTTTTATAGATTCTAATGACCTTTAAGGGTCCAGGAAAGAGATGTGCAGAGACGCTGAGGGGGTGGGCGGTTTTACCCTGCTCCACATTGGTTCAGTCCCCTTAGGCTGACGGTTTCTGCCAGCCTAGATGCTCTGACCAGTAGTCTGCGCTTTCTTCAGTTAGGCCAACTGAATTAACGTACAAACAGCACCAGGTGTCAGAGCCCTGCTTGCTCAACTCCCAGACATTCCAGGGCCAGTGGTGATCCAGGACCATGACGGCCACTCAGTCAACGGCCTTTTGAAGTAGCCAGGAGTACAGCCGGTCTCATTAGCCCCCGTCACCACGGTGCCTGTAGGCTTTTCTATGGTGGCAGCGTTATTTACGGTTCCCCTGCCAAGTTTATTAGCTCTGCTCTGGGTGCAGTAAGTCCTGTAAGCAATAGTCAGCTCTTTAGGGGCACACTCTTGTTGTTTTCTGAGAGAAGCTCCAGGTCAAGTGATGGTCACACGAGTCGTCATGGGGGCCCATTGCCCCAGGTTGTCTCTCTGGAGGTTGGTGTTGGAGGGCCTCCTCACTCGAGGTCATTGTGCCCACG
Organism: Balaenoptera physalus; assembly: GCF_965194825.1. Lineage (NCBI taxonomy): Eukaryota > Metazoa > Chordata > Mammalia > Artiodactyla > Balaenopteridae > Balaenoptera > Balaenoptera physalus. The sequence continues at coordinate 218,296 of NW_028126328.1, read as the reverse complement.
GAGCAATCCCTGCAACTTCAGGGCATGGTGGGTGGTTAGGATCACCAAGTGGCGTCCTTTTCCCTTAGGAGGGAGCTGGCCTTGCGGGCTGCTGATTTCCAGGTTTTTAGATACCCCCAGTATCCTGGTCGGATGGGGTGGCTGGCCAATGCCTGGAGGGAATTCTTGCATTGTTCCATTTCAAGTGGTCCCAGTTTTTGCACTAATACTCCAAGGGCGATTCGCCTTGGACCAGGAATGTAAAGGTCAAAGGGTTTAGCTAACTTAGGGAGGTCCAGGGCCAGGGTCTGAATTGACTGCTCTTTCCATTCTTGAAAGGCCGCTTCTGGATTCTATTCAAAAGGATCATCATCTTTTCCTTTCAGTGTTTCATATAGAGGCCCAGCTATTAGACTCTAGTTAGGGATCCAGATGCAGCAAACCCCGGTCTCCCCAGGAACCCCTAAGCTGTCTTCTAGTTTCAGGGAGGCTGAGGCTGCAAATGGCTTCTTCCCTTTCCTGGGGTGGGCTTCTCCGACCTTCTGTGCGAATGAAGCCCAGGAAGGCCACTTTAGTTTGTGATATTTGAGCCTTTTCCTTGGACACCTTCTATCTTTTATTGGCTAGGTAGTTCAGAGGCCTCCTTAGTCGGGCTGGTGATCAGAATGTCATCTGCATATTGAAGGAGGGTTCCCTTCTCCAGAGGTAGATCTTTTAGGTCTTTAGCTAACGTTTCCCCAAAGATGGTGTGGGAATTTTTGAACCCCTGGGGCAGGACGGCCCAGCAGTATTGTTTTTGTTGTATGTTGAGTCCTGCCACTCACAGCCAAAATTTCTTGTGACTCTGGGAGTAATGGAATACAGAAGAAGGCATCATTGAAGTCTAATACAGAATACCATGTCCTGGTGGATGGTAGAATGACCAGCAGGGTGTAGGAATTAGGAACTACTAGATGTATATCCTCTGTGGCTTCACTGACTGTCCTGGCATCCTCTACCAGGTCCCCAGCAGCCCACGGGGCTCTTGTGGTCAGGCCCCTCCCAGGATATGGAGCTCACCTGGGCAGGTACCCAGCAGCCCATGGGGCCCTCATGGTCAGGCCCCTCCCAGGATATGGAGCTCACCTGGGCAGGTACGCAGCAGCCCACGGGGCTCTCGTTGGCAGGCCCCTCCCTGGATATTGAGCTCCCGTGGACGGGTACCCCAGCAGCGCTGGGCACACAGGATCCGTGCACATAGCCCTCATTGCAGAGCACCCCCAGCACACCTGTCACTCAGAGCTGACACAGAGCACCTCAGAGCAGAGCTTGAACTAACAAACAGCAGCTCCAACAGGTCTGTGACCCTAGGCTTCACTCTGTGCAGCCTCCCTCTGCCTGGTCTTCCAGGGGCTTCCACTGCAGCCGGGGCACCAGGCCTCTGTCTCCACCCACCACCCCTCCTCTCCCTGACTCCTGGGTTCCTCTCATTAGCAGAGGGTCTTCTTGAAGTTGTCTCCCACTCATGGACCAGATAAAATGATTAGAAAACAAGCCAGGGCTGCCGCCCCTTATCTATCCTGACTCTCGGGACCCTACACCTGTTCCTTGGATCTGGCCGGTGCAGCAAGGCCCATTCTCTGCAACTCTGAGCCCCTGAGGGGCGAGGATTGGCTGACCTGGGCAGCCCGACCCGGCCGGCCAGCCCTTCCCAGGTGTGCCTGGGTTGAGGTCAATATAAACACCCCTCCAGGCAGCAAAAGCCTCTGCAGCTGTGCCTGACGCCATATTCTCTGCCCCGTCAGCAGTCTCGGGTTTGGGCTGGTGGGAGGGAGTAGGGCCCACGGCTCTATGAGTGGCCCGGTGTGACTGGGGCTCTGCTGGACTTTCTGCAGGAGTTGCCGGGCTGCCACCTGCTAAAGAAGAGGATGTGTCACCCATACTTGCTGCTGGAATTTCTCCCCGGGCAGAGGTGAGGAAGGAAAAAAGCAGTGGGGGCCGGGACAGGAGGGGTACCTCAGGCAGGGAAATGGAAAGCTTCCAGACGAGCGCCCGGGGCCAGGACCATCCTGGCTGGCCTGCAGGCACCACGTCGGCCTGCGTGCTGTCACTGGTGTGACCTCAAGCCCCTTCCTCTAGTTTTTAAAGTCTTTGCACACATTCAGGTGTTTTACCTGGGAAGGGTGGGAAAAGTTCAGCAGCAGCTGGCCTGGGGCTCAGCTCACGTTTACTCAGAGACGCCTCCTCACGGTCCCCCAGCTTTGCAATGAGGACGCTCCTCGTGTGGGGGCTGCTGGCTGCATGGGAGATGATTCCCCACCTGTGACCAACTTCAGAATTGTTTTCCACTGGAGCAAGTGCCCTGATAGGGTTTTCCTCTGTATGACCAGTGGGTTCTGTTTTTTTTTTTTTTTTCTTTTTTGGTTCAAGGTATGTTTTATTCCTCATTTTGTATTTATGGATATAAGCATGGAAATAATTCATTCATATAAATACGTCTATGGGAAGGACAGAACTTTTTTTTCTGTTTTATTTCTTTAAGTATTATTTATTTTTTAATTTTTGAATTTATTTTATTCATTTTTTTATACAGCAGGCTCTTATTGGTTATCTATTTTATACATATAAGTGTATATATGTCAATCCCAGGCTCGCAATTCATCCCACCACCACCACCCTGCCACTTTCCCCACTTGGTGTCCATACATTTGTTCTCTACATCTGTGTCTCTATTTCTCCCTTGCAAACCGGTTCATCTTTACCATTTTTCTAGGTTCCCCATGTATGCATTAATATACGATATTTGTTTTCTCTTTCTGACATACTTCACTCTGTATGACAGTCTCTAGATCTATCCACGTCTCTACAAATGACCCAATTTCATTCCTTTTTATGGCTGAGTAATATTCCATTTTATACATGTAGCACATCTTTTCTGTTCGTCTGTCTATGGGCATTTAAGTTGCTTCCATGACCTGGCTATTATAAATAGTGCTGCAATGAATATTGTGGTGAATATGTCTTTTTGAATTATGGTTTTCTCTGGGTATATGGCCAGTAGTGGGATTGCTGGGTCATATGGTAATTCTATTTTTAGTTTTTTAAGGAACCTCCATACTGTTCTCCATAGTGACTGTATCAATTTACATTCCCACAAATAGTGTAAGAGGGTTCCCTTTTCTCCACACCCTCTCCAGCATTTGTTGCTTGTAGATTTTCTGATGATGCCCATTCTAACTCGTGTGAAGTGATACCTCATTGTAGTTTTGGTTTATATTTCTCTAATAATTAGTGATGTTGAGCAGCTTTTCATGTGCTTCTTAGTCATCTGTATGTCTTCTTGGGACAAATGTCTATTTACATCATCTGCCCATTTTTGGATTGGGTTGTTTGTTTTTTTACTGTTGAGCTGCATGAGCTGTTTATATACGTTGGAGATTACTCCTTTGTCCATTGATTCATTTGCAAATATTTTCTCCCATTGTGAGGGTTGTCTTTTCGTCTTGTTTGTAGTTTCCTTTGCTTTGCAAAAGCTTTTAGGTTTCATTTGCTCCCATATGTTTATTTTTTTTTATTCCATTACTCTACAAGGTGGATCAAAAAAGATCTTGCTGTGATTTATGTCAAAGAGTATACTTCCTATGTTTTCCTCTAAGAGTTTTATACTGTCCGGTCTTACATTTTGGTCTCTAATCCATTTTGAGTTTATTTTTTGTGTATGGTGTTAGGGAGTGTTCTAATTTCATTATTTTACATGTAGCTGTCCATTTTTCCCAGCACCACTTATTGAAGAGACTGTCTTTTCTCCTTTGTATACCCTTGCCTCCTTTGTCATAGATTAGTGGGCCATAGGTGTGTAGGTTTATCTCTGGGCTTTCTTTTTTTTTTTCTTTTACATCTTTATTGGAGTATAATTGCGTTACAATTGTGTGTTAGTTTCTGCTGTATAAAAAAGTGAATCAGCTGTGCGTATACATATAACACCATATCCCCTCCCTCTTGCACCTCCCTCTCACTCCCTTATCCCACCCTTTTAGGTGGTCACAAAGCACAGAGCTGATCTCCCTGTGCTATGTGGCTGCTTCCCAGTAGCTATCAATTTTACATTTGGTAGTGTATATTTGTCCATACCACTCTCTCACTTTGTCCCAGCTTACCCTTCCCTCTCCCCATGTCCTCAAGTCCTTTCTCTACGTCTGTGTCCTTAATCCTTTCCTGCCCCTAGGTTCTTCATAAACTTTTTTTTTAGATTCCATATATATGTGTTAGCATACGGTATTTGTTTTTCTCTTTCTGACTTACTTCACTCTGTAGGACAGACTCTAGATCCATCCACCTCACTAAAAATAACTCAATTTCGTTTCTTTTTATGGCTGAATAATGTTCCATTGTATATATGTGCCACATCTTCTTTATCCTTTTATCTGTTGTTGGACACTTAGGTTGCTTCCATGTCCTGGCTATTGTAAATAGAGCTACAGTGAACATTGTGGTACATGACTCTTTTTGAATTATGGTTTTCTCAGGGTAAATGTCCAGGAGTGGGTTTGCTGGGTTGTATGGTAGTTCTATTTTTAGTTTTTAAGGAACCCCCATACCGTTCTCCCTAGTGGCTATATCAATTTACATTCCCACCAACAGTGCAAGAGGGTTCCCTTTGCTCCAATAAATGCCTCTCCAGCATTTATTGTTGGTAGATTTTTTGATGATGGCCAATCTGACTGGTGTGAGGTGATACCTCACTGTAGTTTTGATTTGCATTTTTCTAATGATTAGTGATGTTCAGCATCCTTTCATGTGTTTGTTGGCAACCTGTATATCTTCTTTGGAGAAATGTCTATTTAGGTCTTCTGCCCATTTTTGGATTGGGTTGTTTGGTTTTGTGATATTGAGCTACATGAGCTGCTTTTTGGAGATTAATCCTTTGCCATTTGCTTCATTTGAAAATATTTTCTCCCATTCTGATGGTTGTCTTTTCATCTTGCTAATGTTTTCCTTTGCTGTGCAAAAGAATTTATGTTTCATTCGGTCCCATTTTTTAATTTTTGTTTTTATTTCCATTTCTCTAAGAGGTGGGTCAGAAAGGATCTTGCTGTGATTTATGTCATAGACTGTTCTGCTTATGTTTTCCTCTAAGAGTTTTATAGTGGCTGGTCTTATATTTAGGTCTCTAATCCATTTTGAGTTTACTTTTGTGTATGGTGTTAGGGAGTGTAGTAATTTCATTCTTTTACATGTAACTGTCCAGTTTTCCCAGCACCACTTACTGAAGACACTGTCTTTTCTCCATTGTATACCCTTGCCTCCTTTGTCATAGATTAGTGAACCATAGGTACGTGGGTTTATCTCTGTGCTTTCTATCCTGTTCTATTGACCTATATTTCTGTTTTTCTGTCAGTACCATATTATCTTGATTACTGTAGCTTTGTAATATAGTCTGAAGTCTGGAAGTCTGATTCCTCCAGCTCTTTTTTTTCCCCCTCAAGACTGCTTTGGCTATCCAGGGTCTTTTGTGTCTCCCTACAAATTTTAAGATTTTTTTTTCTTGTTCTGTAGAAAATGCCAAAGGTATTTTGATCGGGATGCATTGAATATGTAGATTGCTTTGGGTAGTATAGTCATTTTCACAATATTGATTCTTCTAATCCGAGAACATGGTATACGTCTCCATCTGTTTATATCATCTTTGATTTCTTTCATCAGTGTCTTATAGTTTTCTGAGTACAGGTCTTTTACTTCCTTAGGTAGGTTTATTCCTAGGTATTTTATTCTTTTTGTTGCAGTGGTAATGGGATTGTTTCCTTAATTTCTCTTTCTGATCTTTCATTGTTAGTGTATAGGAATGCAAGCGATTTCTGTGCATTAATTTTGTATCCTGCAACTTTACCAAATTCATTGATTAGCTCCAGTGGTTTTCTGGTGGCATCTTTAGGATTCTCTATCTATGATATCATGTCATCTGCAAACAGTGACAATTTTACTTCTTCTTTTCCTTTTTGTATTCCTTTTATTTCTTTTTCTTTTCTGATTGCCATGGCTAGGACTTCCAAAACTATGTTGAATAGCAGTGGTGAGAGTGGACATCCTCGTCTTGTTCCTGATCTTAGAGGAAACGCTTTCAGTTTTTCACCATTGAGAATGCTGTTTGCTGTGGGTTTGTCATATATGGCCTTTATTATGTTGAGGTAGTTTCCCTCTATGCCCACACTCTGCAGAGTTTTTATCGTAAATGAGTGTTGAATTTTCTCAAAATCTTTTCCTTCATCTATTGAGAGGATCATATGGTTTTATTCTACAATTTGTTAATATGGTGTATCACATTGATTTGTGTATATTGAAGAATCCTTGCATCCCTGGGATAAACCCCACTTGATCATGGTGTATGATCCTTTTAATGTGTTGTTCGATTCTGTTTGCTAGTATTTTGTTGAGGATTTTTACATCTATATTCATCAGTGATATTGGTCTATAATTTTCTTTCCTTGTAGTATCTCTGTCTGATTTTGGTATCAGGGTGATGGTGGTCTCATAGAATGAGTTTGGGAGTGTTCCTTCCCCTGCAATTGTTTTGAAGAATTTGAGAAGGTTGGGTGTTAGCTCTTCTCTAAATGTTTGATAGAATTCACCTGTGATGCCATCTGGTTCTGAACTTTTGTTTGTTGGAAGATTTTTAATCACAGTTTCAATTTCATTGCTTGCGATAGGTTTGTTCATATTTTCTATTTCTTCCTGGTTCAGTCTTAGAAGGTTATCCCTTTCTAAGAATTTGTCCATTTCTTCCAGATTTTCCATTTTATTGCCCTAGAGTTGCTTGTAGTAGTCTCTTAGGATGCTTTGTATTCCTGTGGTGTCTGTTGTAACTTCTGCTTTTTCACTTCTAATTTTGTTGATTTGCGTCCTCTCCCTCTTTTTCTGGAGTCTGGCTAAAGGTTGATCATTTTTGCTTATCTTCTCAAAGAACCAGCTTTTAGTTTTATTGATCTTTGCTTTCGTTTTCTTTGTTTCTATTTCATTTATTTCCGCTCTGATCTTTATGATTTCTTTCCTTCTACTAACTTTGGGTTTTGTTCTTCTTTCTCTAGTTCCTCTAGGTGTAAGGTTAGATTATTTATTTGAGATTTTTCTTGTTTCTTGAGGTAGGCTTGTATTGCTATAAACTTCCCTCTTAGAACTCCTTTTGCTGCATCCCATAGGTTTTGGATCATCGTGTTTTTGTTGTCATTTGTCTCTAGGTAGTTTTTGATTTCCTCTTTGATTTCCTAAGTGATCTGTTGGTTATTTATTAACGTATTGTTTAGCCTCCATGTGTTTGTGTTTTTTACGTTTTTTTCCATGTAATTGATTTCTTTTTTTTTTTTCATGTAATTGATTTCTAATCTCATAGCATTGTGGTAGGAACAGCTGCTTGATATGATTTCAGTTTTCTTAAATTTACTGAGGCTTTATCTGTGACCCAAGATGTGATCTATCCTGGGGCATGTTCCGTGTGCAGTTCAGAAGAACGTGTAATCTGCTGCTTTTGGATGGAATGTCCTATAAATATCAATTAACTCTATCTGGTCTATTGTGTCATTTAAAGCTTGTGTTTCCTTATTAATTTTCTGTCTGGCTGATCTCCACTGGTGTAAATGAGCTTTTAAAGTCCCCCGCTATTATTGTGTTACTGTCGATTTCCTCTTTTATAGCTGTTAGCAGTTGCCTTATACATTGAGGTGCTCCTATTTTGGGTACATATATATTTATAATTGTTATATCTTCTTCTTGGATTGATCCCTTGACCATTATGTAGTGTCTTTCCTTGTCTCTTGTAACATTCTTTATTTTAAAGTCTATTTTATCTGATATGAGTATTGCTACTCCAGCTTTCTTTTGATTTTCATTTGCATAGAATATATTTTTCCATCGCCTCACTTTGAGTCTGTATGTGTCCCTAGGTCTGAAATGGATCTCTTGTAGACAGCATATATATGGGTCTTGTTTTTGTATCCATTCAGCGAGCCTGTGTCTTTTGGTTGGAACATTTAGTGCATTCACCTTTAAGGTAATTATCAATATGTATGTTCCTAGTACTATTTTCTTAATTGTTATAGGTTTGTCTTGGTGGGTCCTTTTCTTCTCTTGTGTTTCCCACTTAGAGAAGTTCCTTCAGCATTTGGTGTAGAGCTGGTTTCATGGTGCTGAATTCTCTTAGCTTTTGCTTGTCTTTAAGGCTTTTGATTTCTCCATCAAATCTGAATGAGCTCTTTGCAGGGTGGAGTACTCTTGGTTGTAGGTTCTTCCCTTTCATCACTTTAAATTTATCATGCCACTTCCTTCTGGCTTGTAGATTTTCTACTGAGAAATCAGCTGTTATCCTTATGGGAGTTCCCTTGTATGTTATTTGTCATTTTTCCCTTGCTGCTTTCAATCATTTCTCTTTGTCATTAATTTTTGTCAATTTGATTACTATGTGTCTTGTCATTTTTCTCCTTTGGTTTATCCTGCCTGGGACACTCTGTGCTTCCGGACTTGGGTGGCTATTTCTTTTCCCATGCTAGGGAAGTTTTTGACCATAATCTCTTCAAATATATTCTCGGGTCCTTTCTCTCTCTCTTCTCCTTCTGGGACCCCTATAATGCGAATGTTGTTGCGTTTAATGTTGTCCCAGAGGACTCTTGGGGTGTCTTCATTTATTTTCATTCTTTTTCTTTATTCTGTTCCATGGCAGTGATTTCCACCTTTCTGTCTTCCAGGTCACTTATCCGTTCTTCTGCCACAGTTATTCTGCTACTGATTCCTTCTAGTGTATTTTTCATTTCAGTTATTCCATTGTTCACCTCTGTTTGTTTGTTCTTTAATTCTTCTAGGTGTTTGTTCCTTAATTCTTCTAGGTCTTTGTTAAGCATTTCTTGCGTCTTCTCGATCTTTGCCTCCTTTCTTTTTCCAAGGTCTTGGCTCAACTTCACTATCATTATTCTGAATTCTTTTTCTGAAAGGTTCCCTATCTCCACCTCATTTCATTTTTTTTTCTGGGGTTTTATCTTGTTCCTTGATCTGGTATAATGTCCTCTGCCTTTTCATTTTGTCTATCTTTCTGTGAATGTGGTTTTCCTTCCACAGGCTGCAGAATTGTAGTTCTTCTTGCTTCTGCTGTCTGCTCTCTGGTGGATGAGTCTATCTTAGAGGCTTGTGCAAGCTTCCTGATGGGAGGGACTGGTGGTGGGTAGAGCTGGGTGTTGCTTTGGTGGACAGAGCTTTAATCTGCTTGTCTACGGATTAAATAAAACTTTAATAAAAAGTTTAATCCGCTTGTCTGCTGATGCATGGGGCTGGGTTCCCTCCCTGTTGGTTGTTTGGCCTGAGGCGACCCAGCGCTGGAACCTACCTTGCTCTTGGTGGGGCTAACGGCGGACTCTGGGAGGGCTCACACCAAGGAGTATTTCCCAGAACTTCTGCTGCCAGTGTCGTTGTCCTCATGGTGAGCCACAGCCACAGACACCACCTGCCTCTGCAGGAGACCCTCTAAAAGTAGCAGGTAATTCTGGTCATTCTCCTACGGGGTCACTGCTCCGTCCCCTGGGTCCTGATGTGCACACTACTTTGTGTGTGCCTTCCAAGAGTGGAGTATCTGAGTGGAGTTGAGACTCTGATTCTCTGTGTGGAGTCGCACAGACTCTGGGTCCTGTGAAGCTTCGATGTTTTCTGATTCTAGAAATCCTATAGGAGACGGTCCACAGCAGGTGACACTAATGTTGTCAGTAGAGGTGTTGAAGCCAAAGATCTGCAGTTCCAGCTAGAGGTGCCGATGTACATACAGGACAAAATCATCTCGTGTGAATGTAGTTCAGGCATGTTTAAGATGAATGCAGTCATGTTAATGCCTACCATATTCTATCTTGAGCCTCTCCTCAGGGACCCCCTCCTCAGTTCCTGAGGCTCCTGTAAGTCATGTACAGGGGACTGAAGAGTGGGCTCTGTCCAGTCTGAGCCCTGAGTTACCCTGTGTGTATCTTAGGATACTTTGTATTTCTGTGGTGTCTGTTGTAACATCATCTCTTTCATTTCAGATTTATTTGGGCCCTCTCTTTTTAAAAAAACATACGACTGCTGTCTTTTATTCTTTACAGAAGTTTAATAAGTGTTTGATCTACTATCCTTACCCTATGTATACTTTTTGCAGTGAGATTTTTACTTTTCTTTGTTTCCTTGTTACTATCAATAATTAGTGAGACTTCTTTTAAGCTACCTTCAACATTGCTTATAAAGCTGCTTTATTAGTGATGACAGAGCCTTAATGGAAGTCATGTTCTGGTTGTAAATTAGAATGCAATGTGCCAGCAAAAAGCCCCTTAAGTTTATTTCTCATTACTTCTTCTTCTTTTTTTAATTTAATTTTTATTTTTTGTCAGAGCAAATGTAATTAAAATGTTTTGTTTCTTCTAGGTGTGCAAGATGTGGTTCTTTTAAACATATACATATATCTATTCTTCTTTGGATCATTTTCCCATGTAGGTTATGATACAATGTTGAGTAGTCTTGTCTTGGTATTACGTAGGTCTTTGGTGATTACATATTTCACATGTGTTTCTATATCTATCTTAACCCCAATAGCCTAATGTTTCCAATCCTCACACCTTTCCATTTGGTGAACCATAAGTTTGTTTAATGAACCTGTGATTGCATTTCTCTGTGGAAATATCTTCATTGGTATCAATTTTATCTAAGACCTATAAGTGATATTATAGGATATGTGTCTTTTGCTTTCTGACTTAGTACAATTTGCCTGATTACCTCAAGAATCATACATGGTGCTGCAAATGGCATTGTTTCATTTTTTTCCCTGGCTAATAGTCCATCTGTACGTGTACCAGTTCTTCTTTGGCCACGCACCTGTTGATGGACTTTCTGGTTGCCTCCATGTCTTGGCTATTGTAATACTGCTGCAATGCACATTTGCTTGCCTGTGTCTTTCCAGTTCTATCTTCTTATGTTATAGGCCAAGGAGTGGGCTTGCTGTATCACATGGTAGCTCAGTGTGTACGTTTTAAAGGCACCACCATTCAGTTTTCATTAGTGGCTCTTTCCAGGTTACGTCCCACTTAAAATTGAGGGTATGCATTTCTCCAAAACACCTTCAATATTTATTGTTTGTAGTTTTCTTGCTGATGGTTATTCTAACAGGTGTGAGCTGATACCTCTCTGTGGTTGAATTTGCATGTGTCCCATAATCTGTTGAAATTGAGCTTTAAATCATGCCCTTTTTATTTATCAAACTGTGATTACAGCTTAGTTGTTCAAAGTGTTTTCTTAAAGTAAGTGTCACATTTTGAAAATTTTTGGCCATTACCTCCGTCAAGACATTTTGAGGGCAGGTTTCATTTACAGCCCTGAAGTACTTGTTCATATGAAGTGACCATTAGCACAGGTTTTAAAGCTGCTTTTACAGGTAACGACAACACGGCGGCAGCCTTTCTACGTTCCCCAATCTGGTAACTAGGGAAAGAGACCTTCAGCCCCAAGAGTGTCCAGCTTTATTTCTCATCCAGCTGTGGGTCTAGATATGGTCACACCAGGTTGCATCACAACCCCGGAACGAATTATGTAAAAATTTCTCCCTCTATCACTCTCTTTGATTTTTGGGTTTTTTAAAGTAATTTATTTTTATAATGGGGTTTACCTGATTTTCACTGCTGTGTTTATGCCACTTTACACCCACTTCTTTCACTTACAGAGAGATATCAATACATAGGTTTTAAGATTTTTACTAGTCAGATATATTCTTCTTTGTTGAATAGGGGGTGTTGCGTCCACTTCACGGAGCAAGGAGTAGGTTTGTCTATTACATATTGGGTTTATGGAACAGTATCTGAGCTAATTTGAAACTCTTGTTTTATGTATCACCCCACCTCAGCTTTCCCATTAAGCAGCCATAGTCTGTTTTCAAAATATGTGACTCTGTTCTGTTTAGTAATTCAGTTCAAGTGTAACGGTTTTTACATTCCCTCTATAAGTGATATCTTATGATAAGTGCCGTTTTCTGTGTGACTTATTTCACTTAGAATTGTCGTACCTAAATCCACTCATCATGCAGCTACTAGCATTATGACATTGATTTCATGGCTGAATGATATTCCATTGTACATAAGGACCACAACTTCTTTATCCATTTTTCTCTTTCCTGGGATATTTAAGGTGGAATGAAGTGGAGGTCCTTGTCAACAGAGTACCCCTAAACTTTGGGGTGCCTGTATGTTGCTGATTTTTCATTTTCCCGATTTATACCCCATGCGTGGAAGTGCCCTATGCTCTCTAAGCTGTGTTTGTTAGGTGTTTCAGGACACACCGTACACTTCTCCAGAGTGGCTGTTGGAAATTAACATCCCGTCCATCAGAATAGCAAGGCTCCCATTTCTCCATGGCCTGTCCTGCATTTCTGGTTTGTACAGTTTTTTCAGCATGCCACTTTTGACCAATGGGAAGCGATACTTCTTTGTACCGCTGATTTGCATTTCCAGGTTGCTTGGTAGGCCAAAAAGGGCGTATGCGTTTTTTCCTGAATATATTCAGAAAAAACCGCATACGCCCTTTTGGCCAAGGGCATCATTGTCGACGTTTTGCCTCTTTTCATGTGCGTTAAAGGCGATTCGAATCAACGTCATGAAATCTGTTTCCGGCAATTCTGCCTTGTTTTCAAATCCTCTTCGCTGCCTTCCCTAAATATATTTGTGGATGAGAGTTATCATTTATAACTCTGCAGGTTCGTGAATTGCAGTGCCCCTGACCCCCATTTTTCAACTCGCTTTTTAGGGAGCTGACCGCAGAAGCACAGGATTGCTTCAGGCCCTATTCTGGTTCCGGGGGGAAGGCTGAGCTTATGTTTAATTCTTCTTCCCGATGGGAAAATAGAGTGACCTGTGCCTGTTCCAACACCTAGAGCTAGTCTCTCATTGGTTGCCCCTATTCCCGTTCACCCTCAGGACAAATTGCAACCTGTACGGAACAAGAGGTTAAAGGTGCTGATGCTCCAAGTAGGGAAATTGCTAGTAAAGCGACTGGAATGGGGAACCCTAGCACAAGGAGATGAGAAATGAGGTGCGTTTTAGAAACCTTTCGCCATCACACGCTGTACCATCTTCTGGGTTTCTCATGCTTGTTTTCGATGTAGGAAGATGCCCTTGAACCTGGAGATTAGGGACCCATGGGAGGGGTAACACGCAGTATTATTTTAAGGGTCTGCGTTTGCTCACGCAACCTCACCAAACCTCTCAGCCCCAAGAGTGTCCACCCATATGTCTCATCCAGCTGTGGGTCTAGATATGTTCAATCCAGGTGGCATCAAAGCCCCTGAACGAATTCTGTAAGAATTTCTCTCTTTTACGCTGTCTTTGTTCCATGGGGTTTTAATAGTAATTTATTTTTATGATGCGGCATAGCTGCTTTTCACTCCTGTGATTATGCCACATTACACATTTACAGTGATATATGAATACACAGGTTTCAAGATTCTTACTAGTCAGATATATCCTTTTGCGGTGAATAGGGTGTGTAGAGTCCATTTCCTGAGCAAGGAGTAGGTCTTGTCTATTACATATTGGGTTTAAGGAACGGTATCTGAGCTAATTTGAAACCCTTGTTTTATGTACCACCCCACCTCACCTTTCCCGTTAAGCAGCCATAGTGTGTTTTCTGCATGTGTGACTCTGTTCTGTTTTGTAATTCAGTTCAAGTGTAACGGTTTTTACATTCCCTCTATAAGTGATACCTTATGAGAAATGACCTTTTTTGTGTGACTTATTTCACTTAGAATCGTCGTACCTAAATCCACTCATCATGCTGCTACTAGCCTTATGACATTGATTTCAGGGCTGAGTGACATTCCATTGTACATAATTACCACAACTTCTTTATCCATTTTTCTCTTTCCTGGGATATTTAAGGTGGGATGAAGTGGAGGTCCTTGGCAAGAGAGCAGCCCGAAACTTTGGAGTGCTTGTGTCTTGCTGATTTTTAATTTTCCCAATTTATACCCCCATGAGTGGAATCGCACTATGCTCTCTAAGCTCTGTTTTTTATATGTTTCAGGACACACCGTACCCTTCTCCAGAGTGGCTGTTGGCGATTTACATCCCGCCCATCAGTGTAGCAAGGCTCCCATTTCTCCATGGCCTGTCCTGCATTTCTGGTTTTGACACTTTTTTCAGCATGGCCCGTTTGACCGATGGGAAGTGAGACTTCTTTGTAGTGCTGATTTGCCTTTCTAGGTTGCTTGGTTGGCCAAAAAGGGCGTATGCGTTTCTTCCTGAATATATTCAGGAAAAAACGCATACGCCCTTTTAGTCCAAGGGCATCACTGTCAACGTTTTGCCGCTTTTCATGTGCTTTAAAGGCGATTCGAATCTACCTCCTGAAATCTGTTTCCTGCAATTCTGCCTTGATTTCAAATCCTCTTCTTTACCTTCCCTCAATATATTTGTGGACGAGAGTTTTCATTTATAAATCTGCAGGTTTGTGAATTGCAGTGCCTTGAAGCTCCATTTTACAACTCGCTTTTTTGGGAGCTGGCCACCAAAGCGTAGGATGGCTTCAGGCCCTCTTCTGGTTCTGGGTGGCAGGCAGAGCCTTTCGGTAATTCTTCTTCCTGATGGGAAAATAGAGTGACCTGTGCCTGTCCCAACACCAAGAGCTAGTCTCTCATTGGTTCCCCATCTTCCCGTTCATCCTCAGGATAAATTGCAACCTGTACGGAACAGGAGGTTAAAGGTGCTGATACTCCAAGTAGGGAGATTGCTAGTAAAGTGGCTGGAATGGTGAACCCGAGCACAAGGAGATGAGAAATGAGGTGCGTTTTAGAAACCTTTCCCAATCACACGGAGTACAATCTTCTGGGTTTCTCCTGCATGTTTTTGATGTAGGAAGATGCCCTTGAACCTGGAGATTTGGGACCCATGCGATGGGTACCACGCAGTATTACTTTAAAGGGTCTGCGTTTGCTCACCCAACCTCACCAAACCTCTCAGCCCCTAGAGTGTCCACCCTTATGTCTCATCCAGCTGTGGGTCTAGATATGGTCAATCCAGGTTGCATCACAGCCCCTGAACGAATTGTGTAAGAATTTCTCTCTCTTTCACTGTCTTTGTTTCATGTGTTTTTAAAAGTAATTTCTTTTTATAATGGGGTTTAGCTGCTTTTCACGGCTGTGTTTATGCCGCTTTACACCCACTTGACACACTAACAGAGAGATATCAATACATAGGTTTTAAGATTATTACTAGTCAGATATATTCTTGTGCGGTGAATCGGGCGTGTTGAGTCCAGTTCTCTGAGCAAGGAGTAGGTCTTGTCTATTACATATTGGGTTTATGGAACGGTATCTGAGCTAATTTGAAACTCTTGTTTTATTTATCACCCCACCTCACCTTTCCCGTTAAGCAGCCATAGTGTGTTTTCTGCATGTGTGACTCTGTTCTGTTTTGTAATTCAGTTCAAGTGTAACGGTTTTTACATTCCCTCTATAAGTGACACCATATTGGAAGTGTCCTTTTCTGTGTGACTTATTTCACTTAGAATCGTCGTACCTAAATCCACTCATCATGCTGCTACTAGCCTTATGACATTGATTTCATGGCTGAGTGATATTCCATTGTACATAAGGACCACAACTTTTGTATCCATTTTTCACTTTCCTGGGATATGTAAGGTGGAATGAAGTGGAGGTCCTTGTCAACAGAGCAGCCCTAAACTTTGGGGTGCTTGTGTCTTGCTGATTTTTAATTTTCCCACTTTATACCCCCATGCGTGGAAGTGCCCTATGCTCTCTAAGCTGTGTTTTTTAGATGTTTCAGGACACACCGTACACTTCTCGAGAGTGGCTGTTGGCAATTTACATCCCGCCCATCAGTGTAGCAAGGCTCCCATTTCTCCATGGCCTGTCCTGCATTTCTGGTTTTGACACTTTTTTCAGCATGGCCCTTTTGACCGATGGGAAGTGAGACTTCTTTGTAGCGCTGATTTGCCTTTCCAGGTTGCTTGGTTGGCCAAAAAGGGCGTATGCGTTTTTTCCTGAATATATTCAGGAAAAAACGCATACGCCCTTTTTGGCCAAGGGCATCATTGTCAACGTTTTGCCGCTTTTCATGTGCATTAAAGGCGATTCGAATCTACCTCCTGAAATCTGTTTCCTGCAATTCTGCCTTGATTTCAATTCCTCGTCTTTGCCTTCCCTCAATATATTTGTGGACGAGAGTTATCATTTATAACTCTGTAGGATTGTGAATTGCAGTGCCCTGAAGCTCCATTTTACAACTCGCTTTTTCGGGAGGTGGCCGCAAAAGCGCAGGATGGCTTCAGGTCCTGTTCTGGTTCCGGGGGGCAGGCTGGGCCTGTGGTTAATTCTTCTTCCTGATGGGAAAATAGAGTGACCTGTGCCTGTCCAAACACCAAGAGCTAGTCTCTCATTGGTTCCCCGTCTTCCCGTTCATCCTCAGGACAAATTGCAACCTGTACAGAACAGGAGGTTAAAGGTGCTGATGCTCCAAGTAGGGAGATTGCTAGTAAAGTGGCTGTAATGGCGAACCCGAGAACAAGGAGATGAGAAATGAGGTGCGTTTTAGAAACCTTTCCCTATCACACGGTGTACCATCTTCTGGATTTCTCATGCATGTTTTTGATGTAGGAAGATGCCCTTGAACCTGGAGATTAGGGACCCATGCGATGGGTAGCACGCAGTATTACTTTAAAGGGTCTACGTTTGCTCACCCAACCTCACCAAACCTCTCAGCCCCAAGAGTGTAAACCCTTATGTCTCATCCAGCTGTGGGTCTAGATATGGTCAATCCAGGTTGCATCACAGCACCTGAACGAATTGTGTAAGAATTTCTCTCTCTTTCACTGTCTTTGTTTCATGGGTTTTTAAAAGAAATTTATTTTTATAATGGGGTTTAGCTGATTTTCACGGCTGTGTTTATGACGCTTTACACCCACTTGACACACTAACAGAGAAATATCAATACATAGGTTTTAAGATTATTACTAGTCAGATATATTCTTGTGCGGTGAATCGGGCGTGTTGAATCCAGTTCTCTGAGCAAGGAGTAGGTCTTGTCTATTACATATTGGGTTTATGGAACGGTATCGGAGCTAATTTGAAACTCTTGTTTTATGTATCACCCCACCTCACCTTTCCCGTTAAGCAGCCATAGTGTGTTTTCTGCATGTGTGACTCTGTTCTGTTTTGTAATTCAGTTCAAGTGTAACGGTTTTTACATTCCCTCTATAAGTGACACCTTATGAGAAGTGTCCTTTTCTGTGTGACTTATTTCACTTAGAATCGTCGTACCTAAATCCACTCATCATGCTGCTACTAGCCTTATGACATTGATTTCATGGCTGAGTGGTATTCCATTGTACATAAGGACCTCAAATTTTTTATCCATTTTTCGCTGTCCTGGGATATTTAAGGTGGAATGAAGTGGAGGTCCTTCTCAACAGAGCAGCCCTAAACTTTGGGGTGCTTGTGTCTTGATGATTTTTAATTTTCACACTTTATACCCCCATGCGTGGAAGTGCCCTATGCTCTCTAAGTTGTGTTTTTTAGATGTTTCAGGACACACCGTACACTTCTCGAGAGTTGCTGTTGGCAATTTACATCCCGCCCATCAGTGTAGCAAGGCTCCCATTTCTCCATGGCCTGTCCTGCATTTCTGGTTTTGATACTTTTTTCAGCATGGCCCTTTTGACCGATGGGAAGCGAGACTTCTTTGTAGCGCTGATTTGCCTTTCCAGGTTGCTTGGTTGGCCAAAAAGGGCGTATGCGTTTTTTCCTGAATATATTCAGGAAAAAACGCATACGCCCTTTTTGGCCAAGGGCATCATTGTCAACGTTTTGCCGCTTTTCATGTGCATTAAAGGCGATTCGAATCTACCTCCTGAAATCTGTTTCCTGCAATTCTGCCTTGATTTCAATTCCTCGTCTTTGCCTTCCCTCAATATATTTGTGGACGAGAGTTATCATTTATAACTCTGTAGGATTTTGAATTGCAGTGCCCTGAAGCTCCATTTTAAAACTCGCTTTTTCGGGAGGTGGCCGCAAAAGCGCAGGATGGCTTCAGGCCCTGTTCTGGTTCCGGGGGGCAGGCTGAGCCTGTGGTTAATTCTTCTTCCTGATGGTAAAATAGAGTGACCTGTGCCTGTCCCAACACCAAGAGCTAGTCTCTCATTGGTTCCCCGTCTTCCCGTTCATCCTCAGGACAAATTGCAACCTGTACGGAACAGGAGGTTAAAGGTGCTGATGCTCCAAGTAGGGAGATTGCTAGTAAAGTGGCTGGAATGGCGAAGCCGAGCACAAGGAGATGAGAAATGAGGTGCGTTTTAGAAACCTTTCCCCATCACACGGTGTACCATCTTCTGGGTTTCTCATGCATGTTTTCGATGTAGGAAGATGCCCTTGAACCTGGAGATTTGGGAACCATGCGATGGGTAGCACGCAGTATTACTTTAAAGGGTCTGCGTTTGCTCACCCAACCTCACCAAACCTCTCAGCCCCAAGAGTGTCCACCCTTATGTCTCATCCAGCTGTGGGTCTAGATATGGTCAATCCAGGTTGCATCACAGCCCCTGAACGAATTGTGTAAGAATTTCTCTCTCTTTCCCTGTCTTTGTTTCATGGGTTTTTAAAAGAAATTTATTTTTATAATGGGGTTTAGCTGCTTTTCACGGCTGTGTTTATGCCGCTTTACACCCACTTGACACACTAACAGAGAGATATCAATACATAGGTTTTAAGATTATTACTAGTCAGATATATTCTTGTGCGTTGAATCGGGCGTGTTGAGTCCAGTTCTCTGAGCAAGGAGTAGGTCTTGTCTATTATATATTGGGTTTATGGAACGGTATCTGAGCTAATTTGAAACTCTTGTTTTATGCATCACCCCACCTCACCTTTCCCGTTAAGCAGCCATAGTGTGTTTTCCGCATGTGTGACTCTGTTCTGTTTTGTAATTCAGTTCAAGTGTAACGGTTTTTACATTCCCTCTATAAGTGACACCTTATGAGAAGTGTCCTTTTCTGTGTGACTTATTTCACTTAGAATCGTCGTACCTAAATCCACTCATCATGCTGCTACTAACCTTATGACATTGATTTCATGGCTGAGTGGTATTCCATTGTACATAAGGACCTCAAATTTTTTATCCATTTTTCGCTTTCCTGGGATATTTAAGGTGGAATGAAGTGGAGGTCCTTGTCAACAGAGCAGCCCTAAACTTTGGGGTGCTTGTGTCCTGCTGATTTTTAATTTTCCCACTTTATATCCCCATGCGTGGAAGTGCCCTATGCTCTCTAAGCTGTGTTTTTTAGATGTTTCAGGACACACCGTACACTTCTCGAGAGTGGCTGTTGGCAATTTACATCCCGCCCATCAGTGTAGCAAGGCTCCCATTTCTCCATGGCCTGTCCTGCATTTCTAGTTTTGAAACTTTTTTCAGCATGGCCCTTTTGACCGATGGGAAGCGAGACTTCTTGTAGCGCTGATTTGCCTTTCCAGGTTGCTTGGTTGGCCAAAAAGGGCGTATGCGTTTTTTCCTGAATATATTCAGGAAAAAACGCATACGCCCTTTTTGGCCAAGGGCATCATTGTCAACGATTTGCCGCTTTTCATGTGCTTTAAAGGCGATTCGAATCTACCTCCTGAAATCTGTTTCCTGCAATTCTGCCTTGATTTCAATTCCTCGTCTTTGCCTTCCCTCAATATATTTGTGGACGAGAGTTATCATTTATAACTCTGTAGGATTGTGAATTGCAGTGCCCTGAGGCTCCATTTTACAACTCGCTTTTTCGGGAGGTGGCCGCAAAAGCGCAGGTTGGCTTCAGGCCCTGTTCTGGTTCCGGGGGGCAGGCTGAGCCTGTGGTTAATTCTTCTTCCTGATGGGAAAATAGAGTGACCTGTGCCTGTCCCAACACCAAGAGCTAGTCTCTCTTTGGTTCCCCGTCTTCCCGTTCATCCTCTGGACAAATTGCAACCTGTACGGAACAGGAGGTTAAAGGTGCTGATGCTCCAAGTAGGGAGATTGCTAGTAAAGTGGCTGGAATGGCGAACCCGAGAACAAGGAGATGAGAAATGAGGTGCGTTTTAGAAACCTTTCCCCATCACACGGTGTACCATCTTCTGGGTTTCTCATGCATGTTTTCGATGTAGGAAGATGCCCTTGAACCTGGAGATTTGGGAACCATGCGATGGGTAGCACGCAGTATTACTTTAAAGGGTCTGCGTTTGCTCACCCAACCTCACCAAACCTCTCAGCCCCAAGAGTGTCCACCCTTATGTCTCATCCAGCTGTGGGTCTAGATATGGTCAATCCAGGTTGCATCACAGCCCCTGAACGAATTGTGTAAGAATTTCTCTCTCTTTCACTGTCTTTGTTTCATGGGTTTTTAAAAGTAATTTATTTTTATAATGGGGTTTAGCTGCTTTTCACGGCTGTGTTTATGCCGCTTTACACCCACTTGACAGACTAACAGAGAGATATCAATACATAGGTTTTAAGATTATTACTAGTCAGATATATTCTTGTGCGTTGAATCGGGCGTGTTGAGTCCAGTTCTCTGAGCAAGGAGTAGGTCTTGTCTATTACATATTGGGTTTATGGAACGGTATCTGAGCTAATTTGAAACTCTTGTTTTATGTATCACCCCACCTCACCTTTCCCGTTAAGCAGCCATAGTGTGTTTTCTGCATGTGTGACTCTGTTCTGTTTTGTAATTCAGTTCAAGTGTAACGGTTTTTACATTCCCTCTATAAGTGACACCTTATGAGAAGTGTCCTTTTCTGTGTGACTTATTTCACTTAGAATCGTCGTACCTCAATCCACTCATCATGCTGCTAGTAGCCTTATGACATTGATTTCATGGCTGAGTGATATTCCATTGTACATATGGACCTCAAATTTTTTATCCATTTTTCGCTTTGCTGGGATATTTAAGGTGGAATGAAGTGGAGGTCCTTGTCAACAGAGCAGCCCTAAACTTTGGGGTGCTTGTGTCTTGCTGATTTTTAATTTTCCCACTTTATACCCCCATGCGTGGAAGTGCCCTATGCGCTCTAAGCTGTGTTTTTTAGATGTTTCAGGACACACCGTACACTTTTCCAGAGTGGCTGTTGGCAATTTACATCCCGCCCATCAGTGTAGCAAGGCTCCCATTTCTCCATGGCCTGTCCTGCATTTCTGGTTTTGACACTTTTTTCAGCATGGCCCTTTTGACCGATGGGAAGCGAGACTTCTTTGTAGCGCTGATTTGCCTTTCCAGGTTGCTTGGTTGGCCAAAAAGGGCGTATGCGTTTTTTCCTGAATATATTCAGGAAAAAACGCATACGCCCTTTTTGGCCAAGGGCATTATTGTCAACGATTTGCCGCTTTTCATGTGCTTTAAAGGCGATTCGAATCTACCTCCTGAAATCTGTTTCCTGCAATTCTGCCTTGCTTTCAAATCCTCTTAGTTGCCTTCCATCGACATATTTGTGGACGAGAGTTATCATTTATATCTCTGCAGTTTTTTGAATTGCAGTGACCCTCAGCTCCATTTTTCAACTCGCTTTTATGGGAGCTGGCCGCAAAAGCGCAGAATGTCTTCAGGCCCTATTCTGGTTCCGGTGGGCAAGCTGATCCTGTGGTTAATTCTTCTTCCTAATGGGAAAATAGAGTGACCTGTGCCTGTCCCAACACGTAGAGCTATTCTCTCATTGGTTCTCCCTCTTCCCATTCATCCTTATTACAAATTGCCACCTGTACGGAACAGGAGGATAAAGGTGATTATTCTCCAAGTAGGGAGATTGCTATTAAAGCGGCTGGAATGGCGAATCCGAACACAAGGAGATGAGAAATGAGGTGCGTTTTAGAATCCTTTCCCGATCACATGGTGTACCATCTTCTGGGTTTCTCATGCATGTTTTCGATGTATGAAGAGGCCCTTGAACCTGGAGATTTGGGACCCATGCGACGGGTACCACGCAGTATTACTTTAAAGGGTCTGCATTTGCTCACCCAACCTCACCAAACCTCTCAGCCCTAAGAGTGTCCACCCTTATGTCTCATCCAGCTGTGGGTCTAGATATGGTCAATCCAGGTTGCATCACAACCTCTGAATGAAGTGTGTAAGAATTTCTCTCTCTTTCACTGTCTTTGTTTCATGGGTTTTTAAAAGTAATTTCTTTTTATAATGGGGTTTAGCTGCTTTTCACTGCTGTGTTTATGCCGCTTTACACCCTCTTGACAAACTTCCAGAGAGATATCAACACTTAGGTTTTAAGATTTTTCTAGTCAGATATGTCCTTTTGCGGTGAATAGGCGGTGTTTGGTCCAGTTCACTGAGCAAGGAGTAGTTCTTGTCTGTTACATATTGGGTTTATGGAACGTTATCTGAGCTAATTTGAAATCCTTCTTTTATGCATCACCCCAGCTCACCTTTCCCGTTAAGCAACCATAGTGTGTTTTCTGCATGTGTGACTCTGTTCTGTTTTGTAATTCAGTTCAAGTGTAACGGTTTTTACATTCCCTCTATAAATGATACCTTATAAGCAGTGTCCTTTTCTGTGTGACTAATTTCACTTAGAATAGTGGTACCTAAATCCACTCATCATGCTGCTACTAGCCTTATGACATTGATTTCATGGCTGAGTGATATTCCATTGTACATAAGGACCACAACTTTTTTATCCATTTTTCTCTTTCCTGGGATATTTAAGGTGGAATGAAGTGGAGGACCTTGGCAACAGAGCAGCCCTAAACTTTGGGGTGCTAGTGTTTTGCTGATTTTTCATTTTCCCAATTTATACCCCCATGAGTGGAAGTGCCCTATGCTCTCTAAGCTGTGGTTTTTATATGTTTCAGGACACACCGTACACTTCTCCAGAGTGGCTGTTGGCAATTTACATCCCGCCCATCAGTGTAGCAAGGCTCCCATTTCTCCATGGCCTGTCCTGCATTTCTGGTTTTGACACTTTTTTCAGCATGGCCCTTTTGACCGATGGGAAGCGAGACTTCTTTGTAGTGCTGATTTGCCTTTCCAGGTTGCTTGGTTGGCCAAAAAGGGCGTATGCGTTTTTTCCTGAATATATTCAGGAATAACGCATACACCCTTTTTGGCCAAAAGCATCATTGTCAACGTTCTGCCGCTTTTCATGTGCTTTAAAGGCGATTCGAATCTACCTCCTGAAACCTGTTTCCTGCAATTCTGCCTTGATTTCAAATCCTCTTCTTTGCCTTCTCTCAATATATTTGTGGACGAGAGTTATCATTTATAACTCTGCAGGTTTGTGAATTGCAGTGCCCTGAAGCTCAGTTTTACAACTCGCTTTTTTGGGAGCTGGCCGCAAAAGCGCAGGATGGCTTCAGGCCCTGTTCTTGTTCCGGGGGGCAGTCTGAGCCTGTGGTTAATTCTTCTTCCTGATGGGAAAATAGAGTGACCTGTGCCTGTCCCAACACCAAGAGCTAGTCTCTCATTGGTTCCCCGTCTTCCCGTTCATCCTCAGGACAAATTGCAACCTGTAAGGAACAGGAGGTTAAAGGTGCTGATGCTCCAAGTAGGGAGATTGCTAGTAAAGTGGCTGAAATGGCAAACCCGAGCACAAGGAGATGAGATATGAGGTGCGTTTTAGAAACCTTTCCCCATCACACGGTGTACCATCTTCTGGGTTTCTCATGCATGTTTTTGATGTAGGAAGATGCCCTTGAACCTGGAAATTTGGGACCCATGCGATGGGTAGCACGCAGTATTACTTTAAAGGGTCTGCGTTTGCTCACCCAACCTCACCAAGCCTCTCAGCAACAAGAGTGTCCACCCATATGTCTCATCCAGCTGTGGGTTTAGATATGGTCAATCCAGTTTGCATCAGAGCCCCTGAACGAATTGTGTAAGAATTTCTCTCTCTTTCACTGTCTTTGTTTCATGTGTTTTAAAAGTAATTTATTTATTTATTTATTTATTTTTAACATCTTTATTGAAGTATAATTGCTTTACAATGGTGTGTTAGCTTCTGCTTTATAACAAAGTGAATCAGTAATACATATACAATATGTTCCCATTTCTCTTCCCTCTTGCATCTCCCTTCCTCCCACCCTCCCCATCCCATCCCTCTAGGTGGTCACAAAGTACTGAGCTGATCTCCCTGTGCTATGCAGCTGCTTCCCACTAGTTATCTATTTTACATTTGGTAGTTTATATATGTCCATGACACTCTCTTACCCTGTCACATCTCACCCCACCCCCTCCCCATATCCTCAAGTCCATTCTCTAGTAGGTCTGTGTCTTTATTCCCGTCTTGCCACTAGGTTCTTCATGGCCTTTTTTTTTTTTCCCTTAGATTCCCTATATATGTGTTAGCATACTGTATTTGTTTTTCTCTTTCTGACTTACTTCACTCTGTATGACAGACTCTAACTCCCTCCACCTCATTACAAATACCTCCATTTCATTTCTTTTTATGGCTGAGTAATATTCCATTGTATATATGTTCCACATCTTCTTTATCCATTCATCTGTCGATGGACATTTAGATTGCTTCCATGTCCTGGCTATTGTAAATAGAGCTGCAATGAACATTTTGGTACATGACTCTTTTTGACCTATGGTTTTCTCAGGGTATATGCCCAGTAGTGGGATTGCTGGGTCGTATGGTAGTTCTATTTGTAGTTTTTTAAGGAACCTCCATACTGTTCTCCATAGTGGCTGTATCAATTTACATTCCCACCAACAGTGCAAGAGTGTTCCCTTTCCTCCACACCTTCTCCAGCATTTATTGTTTCTAGATTTTTTGATGATGGCCATTCTGACCGGTGTGAGATGATATCTCATTGTAGTTTTGATTTGCATTTCTCTAATGATTAATGATGTTGAGCATTCTTTCATGTGTCTGTAGGCCATCTGTATATCTTCTTTGGAGAAATGTCTATTTAGGTCTTCGGCCCATTTTTGGATTCGGTTGTTCGTTTTTTTGTTATTGAGCTGCATGAGCTGCTTGTAAATCTTGGAGATTAATCCTTTGTCAGTTGCTTCATTTGCAAATATTTTCTCCCATTCTGATGGTTGTCTTTTGGTCTTGTTTATGGTTTCCTTTGCTGTGCAAAAGCTTTTAAGTTTCATTAGGTCCCATTTGTTTATTTGTGTTCTTATTTCCATTTCTCTGGGAGCTGGGTCAAAAAGAATCTTGCTGTGATGTATGTCATAGAGTGTTCTGCTTATGTTTTCCTCTAAGAGTTTGATAGTGTCTGCCCTTACACTTAGGTCTTTAATCCATTTTGAGTTTATTTTTGTGCATGGTGTCAGGGAGTGTTCTATTTTCATACTTTTACATGTACCTGTCCAATTTTCCCAGCACCACTTATTGAAGAGGCTGTCTTTTCTCCACTGTATATGCTTGCCTCCTTTATCAAAAATAAGGTGCCCATATGTGTGTGGGTTTATCTCTGGGCTTTCTATCCTGTTCCATTGATCTATATTTCTGTTTTTGTGCCAGTACCACACTGTCTTGATTACTGAAGCTTTGTAATATAGTCTGAAGTCAGGGAGCCTGATTCCCCCAGCTCCATTTTTCGTTCTCAAGATTGCTTTGGCTATTCGGGGTCTTTTGTGTTTCCATACAAATTGTGAAATTTTTTGTTCTAGTTCTGTGAAAAATGCCAGTGGTAGTTTGATAGGGATTGCATTGAATCTGTAGATTGCTTTGGGTAGTAGAGTCATTTTCACAATGTTGATTCTTCCAATCCAGGAACATGGTATATCTCTCCATCTATTTGTATCATCTTTAATTTCTTTCATCAGTGTCTTATAATTTTCTGCATACAGGTCTTTTGTCTCCTTAGGTAGGTTTATTCCTAGATATTTTATTCTTTTTGTTGCAATGGTAAATGGGAGTGTTTTCTTAATTTCACTTTCAGATTTTTCGTCATTAGTGTATAGAAATGCAAGAGATTTCTGTGCATTAATTTTGTATCCTGCTACTTTACCAAATTCATTGATTAGCTCTAGGAGTTTTCTGGTAGCATCTTTAGGATTCTCTATGTATAGTATCATGTCATCTGCAAATAGTGACAGCTTTACTTCTTCTTTTCCAATTTGGATTCCTTTTATTTCTTTGTCTTCTCTGATTGCTGTGGCTAACACTTCCAAAACTATGTTGAATAATAGTGGTGAGAGTCGGCAACCTTGTCTTGTTCCTGATCTTAGTGGAAATGGTTTCAGTTTTTCACCATTGAGGACAATGTTGGCTGTGGGTTTGTCATATATGGCCTTTATTATGTTGAGGAAAGTTCCCTCTATGCCTACTTTCTGCAGGGCTTTTATCATAAATGGGTGTTGAATTTTGTCGAAAGCTTTCTCTGCATCTATTGAGATGATCATATGGTTTTTCTCCTTCAGTTTGTTAATATGATGTATCACATTGATTGATTTGCGTATATTGAAGAATCCTTGCATTCCTGGGATAAACCCCACTTGATCATGGTGTATGATCCTTTTAATGTGCTGTTGGATTCTGTTTGCTAGTATTTTGTTGAGGATTTTTGCATCTATGTTCATCAGTGATATTGGCCTGTAGTTTTCTTTCTTTGTGACATCTTTGTCTGGTTTTGGTATCAGGGTGATGGTGGCCTCGTAGAATGAGTTTGGGAGTGTTCCTCCCTCTGCAATATTTTGGAAGAGTTTGAGAAGGATAGGTGTTAGCTCTTCTCTAAATGTTTGATAGAATTCACCTGTGAAGCCATCTGGTCCTGGGCTTTTGTTAGTTGGAAGGTTTTTAATCACAGTTTCAATTTCAGTGCTTGTGATTGGTCTGTTCATATTTTCTATTTCTTCCTGGTTCAGTCTCGGCAGTTTGTGCATTTCTAAGAATCTGTCCATTTCTTCCAGGTTGTCCATTTTATTGGCATAGAGTTGCTTGTAGTAATCTCTCATGATCTTTTGTTTTTCTGCAGTGTCAGTGGTTACTTCTCCTTTTTCATTTCTAATTCTATTGATCTGAGTCTTCTCCCTTTTTCTCTTGATGAGTGTGGCTAATGGTTTATCAATTTTGTTTATCTTCTCAAAGAACCAGCTTTTAGTTTCATTGATTTTTGCTATTGTTTCCTTCATTTCTTTTTCATTTATTTCTGACCTGATCTTTATAATTTCTTTCCTTCTGCTGGCTTTGGGGTTTTTTTGTTCTTCTTTCTCTAATTGCTTTAGGTGCAAGGTTAGGTTGTTTATTCGAGATGTTTCCTGTTTCTTGAGGTAGGCTTGTATTGCTATAAACTTCCCTCTTAGCACTGCTTTTGCTGCATCCCATAGGTTTTGGGTCGTCGTATCTCCATTGTCATTTGTTTCTAGGTATTTTTTGATTTCCCCTTTGATTTCTTCAGTGATCACTTCGTTATTAAGTAATGTATTGTGTAGCCTCCATGTGTTTGTATTTTTTACAGATCTTTTCCTGTAATTGATATCTAGTCTCATAGCGTTGTGGTCGGAAAAGATACTTGACACGATTTCAATTTTCTTAAATTTACCAAGGCTTGATTTGTGACCCAAGATATGATCTATCCTGGAGAATGTTCCATGAGCACTTGAGAAAAATGTGTATTCTGTTGTTTTTGGATGGAATGTCCTATAAATATCAATTAAGTCCATCTTGTTTAATGTATCATTTAAAGCTTGTGTTTCCTTATTTATTTTCATTTTGGATGATCTGTCCATTGGGGAGAGTGGGGTGTTAAAGTCCCCTACTAGGATTGTGTTGCTGTCGATTTCCCCTTTTATGGCTGTCAGTATTTGCCTTATGTATTGAGGTGCTCCTATGTTGGGTGCATAAATATTTACAATTGTTATACCTTCCTCTTGTATCGATCCCTTGATCATTATATAGTGTCCTTCTTTGTCTCTTGTAATAGTCTTTATTTTAAAGTCTATTTTGTCTGATATGAGAATTGCTACTCCAGCTTTCTTTTGATTTCCATTTGCATGGAATATCTTTTTCCATCCCCTCACTTTCAGTCTATATGTGTCTCTAGGTCTGAAGTGGGTCTCTTGTAGACAGCATATATATGGGTCTTGTTTTTGTATCCATTCAGCCAGCCTGTGTCTTTTGGTGGGAGCATTTAATCCATTTACATTCAAGGTAATTATCGATATGTATGTTCCTATTCCCATTTTCTTAAATGTTTTGGGTTTGTTATTGTAGGTGTTTTCCTTCTCTTGTGTTTCTTGCGTAGAAAAGTTCCTTTAGCATTTGTTGTAAAGCTGGTTTGGTGGTGCTGAACTCTCTCAGCTTTTGCTTGTCTGTAAAGGTTTTAATTTCTCCATCGAATCTAAATGAGATCCTTGCTGGGTAGTGTAATCTTGGTTGTAGGTTTTTCTCCTTCATCACTTTAAGTATATCCTGCCACTCCCTTCTGGCTTGCAGAGTTTCTGCTGAAAGATCAGATGTTAACCTTATGGGGATTCCCTTGTGTGTTATTTGTTTTTTTTCCCTTGTTGCCTTTAATATGTTTTCCTTATATTTAATTTTTGACAGTTTGATTAATATGTGTCTTGGTGTGTTTCTCCTTGGGTTTATCCTGTATGGGACTCTCTGTGCTTCCAGGACTTGATTAACTATTTCCTTTCCCATATTAGGGAAGTTTTCAACTAGAATCTCTTCAAATATCTTCTCAGTCCCTTTCTTTTTCTCTTCTTCTTCTGGGACCCCTATAATTCGAATGTTGGTGCGTTTAATGTTGTCCCAGAGGTCTCTGAGACTGTCCTCAGTTCTTTTCATTCTTTTTTCTTTATCCTGATCTGCAGTAGTTATTTCCACCATTTTATCTTCCAGGTCACTTATCCTTTCTTCTGCCTCAGTTATTCTGCTATTGATCCCATCTAGAGTATTTTTAATTTCATTTATTGTGGTTTTCATCATTGCTTGGTTCCTCTTTAGTTCTTCTACGTCCTTGTTAAATGTTTCTTGCATTTTGTCTATTCTGTTTCCAAGATTTTGGATCATCCTTACTGTCATTATTCTGAATTCTTTTTCAGGTAGACTACCTATTTCCTCTGCATTTGTTAAGTCTGGTATGTTCTGACCCTGCTCCTTCATCTGCTGTGTGTTTTTCTGTTGTCTCATTTTGCTTATCTTACTGTGTTTGGGGTCTCCTTTTCACAGGCTGCAGGTTCGTAGTTCCTGTTGTTTTTGGTATCTGTCCCCAGTGGCTAAGGTTGGTTCAGTGGGTTGTGTAGGCTTCCTGGTGGAGGGAACTAGTGCCTGAGCTCTGGTGGATGAGGTTGGATCTCGTCTTTCTGGTGGGCACGTCCACGTCTGGTGGTGTATTTTGGGGTGTCTGTGGCCTTATTATGATTTTAGGCAGCCTCTCTGCTAATGGATGGGGCTGTGTTCCTGTCTTGCTAGTTGTTTGGCATAGGGTGTCCAGCACTGGAGCTTGCTCGTCGTTGAGTGAAGCTGGGTCTTGATGTTGAGATGGAGATCTCTGAGAGATTTTTGCCGTTTGGTATTACGTGGAGCTGGGAGGTCTCTTGTGGACCAGTGTCCTGAAGTTGGCTCTCCCACCTCAGAGGCACGGCCCTGATGCCTGGCTGGAGCACCAAGAGCCTTTCGTCCACACGGCTCAGAGTAAAAGGGAGAAAAAATAGAAAGAAAGAAAGAAAGAAAGAGGCTATAATATAGTGAAGTAAAATAAAGCTATTGTAAAGCAAAGCTATACAGACAAAATCGCACCCAGAAGCATATACATATACACTCACAAATAAAAGGAAAAGGGGAAAAATTAATATATCCTGCTCCCAAAGTCCACCTCCTGAATTTGGGATGATTCGTTGTCTATTCAGGTATTCAACAGATGCAGGCACATCAAGTTGTTTGTGGAGTTTTAATCCGCTGCTTCTAAGGCTGCTGGGAGAGATTTCCCCTTATCTTCCCTGTTCGCACAGCTCCTGGGGTTCAGCTTTGGATTTGGACCCGCCTCTGCGTGTAGGTCGCCTGAGGGCGTCTATTCCCCACCCAGACAGGACGGGGTTAAAGGAGCAGCTGTTCGGGGGCTCTGGCTCACTCAGGCCACGGGGAGGGAGGTGTACAGAGGAGGCGGGGTGAGCCTGCGGCGGCCGAGGCCGGCGTGACGTTGCACCAGCCTGAGGCGGGCAGTGCGTTCTCCCGGGGAACTTGTCCCCGGATCACGGGACCCTGGCAGTGGCGGGCTGCACAGGCTCCCGGGAGGGGCGATGTGGAGAGTGACCTGTGCTCACACACAGGCTTTTTGGAGCCGGCAGCAGCAGCCCCAGCGTCTCACGCCCGTCTCTGGGGTCCGTGCTGATCGCCGCGGCTCGCGCCTTTCTCTGGAGTTCGTTTAGGCGGCACTCTGAATCCCCTCTCCTTGCGCTCAGCGAAACAAAGAGGCAAGAAAAAGTCTCTTGCCTCTTCGGCAGCTGCAGACCTTTTCCCGGTCTCCCTCCCAGCCAGCTGTGGTGCGCTAACTCCTTCAGGCTGTGTTCACGCCGCCAGCCCCAGTCCTCTCCCTGCGATCCAACGGAAGCCCGAGCCTCAGCTCCCAGCCCCGCCCGCCGAGCAGACAAGCCTCTTGGGCTGGTGAGTGCTGCTCGGCACCGAGCCTCTGTGTGGGAGTCTCTCCGTTTTTTTCCTCTGCGCCCCTGTTGCTGTGGGGTCTGTGGTGATCGCCGCGGCTCGCGCCCTTCTCTGGAGTTCGTTTAGGCGGCGCTCTGAATCCCCTCTCCTTGCGCGCCGCGAAACAAAGAGGCAAGAAAAAGTCTCTTGCCTCTTCGGCAGCTGCAGACTTTTTCCCGGTCTCCCTCCCAGCCAGCTGTTGTGCGCTAATCCCTTCAGGCTGTGTTCACGCTGCCAGCCTCAGTCCTCTCCCTGCGATCCGACCGAAGCCCGAGCCTCAGCTCCCAGCCCCGCCCGCCCCGGCGGGGGAGCAGACAAGCCTCTGGGGCTGGAGAGTGCTGGTCGGCACCGCTCCTCCGTGGGAACCTCTTCTCTTTTCCCTCCGCACCCCTGTGGCTGCGCTCTCCTCGGTGGCTCCGAAGCTTCCCCCCTCTGCCACCCGCAGTCTCTGCCCGCGAAGGGGCTTCCTAGTGTGTGGAAATCTTTCCTCCTTCACGGCTCCCTCCCACTAGTGCAGGTGCCGTCCCTATTCTTTTGTCTCTGTTATTTCTTTTTTCTTTTGCCCTACCCAAGTACAGGGGGAGTTTCTTGCCTTTTTGCAGGTCGGACGTTTTCTCCCAGCGTTCAGTGGGTGTTCTGTAGGAGCAGTTCCACGTGCAGATGTATTTCTACTGTATCTGTGGGAAGGAAGGTGATCTCCACGTCTTACTCTTCCGCGATCTTCCCGAGGCCCCCTAAAAGTAATTTATTTTTATAATGGGGTTTAGCTGCTTTTCACTGCTGTGTTTATGCCGCTTTACACCCACTTGACACACTAACAGAGAGATAATAATACATTGGTTTTAAGATTATTACTAGTCAGATATATTCTTGTGCAGTGAATAGGGCGTGTTGAGTCCAGTTCTCTGAGCAAGGAGTAGGTCTTGTCTATTACATATTGGGTTTATGGAACGGTATCTGAGCTAATTTGAAACTCCTGTTTTATGTATCACCCCACCTCACCTTTCCCGTTAAGCAGCCATAGTGTGTTTTCTGCATGTGTGACTCTGTTCTGTTTTATAATTCAGTTCAAGTGTAACGGTTTTTACATTCCCTCTATAAGTGACACCTTATGAGAAGTGTCCTTTTCTGTGTGACTTATTTCACTTAGAATCGTCATACCTAAATCCACTCATCATGCTGCTACTAGCCTTATGACATTGATTTCATGGCTGAGTGGTATTCCATTGTACATAAGGACCTCAAATTTTTTATCCATTTTTCGCTTTCCTGGGATATTGAAGTTGGAATGAAGTGGAGGTCCTTGTCAACAGAGCAGCCCTAAACTTTGGGGTGCTTGTGTCTTGCTGATTTTTAATTTTCCCACTTTATACCCCCATGCGTGGAAGTGCCCTATGCTCTCTAAGCTGTGTTTTTTAGATGTTTCAGGACACACCGTACACTTCTCGAGAGTGGCTGTTGGCAATTTACATCCCGCCCATCAGTGTAGCAAGGCTCCCATTTCTCCATGGCCTGTCCTGCATTTCTGGTTTTGACACTTTTTTCAGCATGGCCCTTTTGACCGATGGGAAGCGAGACTTCTTTGTAGCGCTGATTTGTCTTTCCAGGTTGCTTGGTTGGCCAAAAAGGGCGTATGCGTTTTTTCCTGAATATATTCAGGAAAAAACGAATACGCCCTTTTTCGCCAAGGGCATCATTGTCAACGTTTTGCCGCTTTCCATGTGCTTTAAAGGCGATTTGAATCTACCTCCTGAAATCTGCTTCCTGCAATTCTGCCTTGATTTCAATTCCTCGTCTTTGCCTTCCCTCAATATATTTGTGGACGAGAGTTATCATTTATAACTCTGTAGGATTGTGAATTGCAGTGCCCTGAGGCTCCATTTAACAACTCGCTTTTTCGGGAGGTGGCCGCAAAAGCGCAGGATGGCTTCAGGCCCTGTTCTGGTTCCGGGGGGCAGGCTGAGCCTGTGGTTAATTCTTCTTCCTCATGGGAAAATAGATTGACCTGTGCCTGTCCCAACACCAAGAGCTAGTCTCTCATTGGTTCCCCGTCTTCCCGTTCATCCTCAGGACAAATTGCAACCTGTACAGAACAGGAGGTTAAAGGTGCTGATGCTTCAAGTAGGGAGATTGCTAGTAAAGTGGCTGGAATGGCGAACCCGAGAAGAAGGAGATGAGAAATGAGGTGCGTTTTAGAAACCTTTCCCCATCACACAGTGTACCATTTTCTGGGTTTCTCATGCATGTTTTTGATGTAGGAAGATGCCCTTGAACCTGGAGATTTGGGACCCATGCGATGGGTAGCACGCAGTACTACTTTAAAGGGTCTGCGTTTGCTCACCCAACCTCACCAAACCTCTCAGCCGCAAGAGTGTCCACCCTTATGTCTCATCCAGCTGTGGGTCTATATATGGTCAATCCAGGTTGCATCACAGCCCCTGAACGAATTGTGTAAGAATTTCTCTCTCTTTCACTGTCTTTGTTTCATGGCTTTTTAAAAGTAATTTATTTTTATAATGGGGTTTAGCTGCTTTTCATGTCTGTGTTTATGCCGCTTTACACCCACTTGACACACTAACAGAGAGATATCAATACATAGGTTTTAAGATTATTACTAGTCAGATATATTCTTGTGCGGTGAATCGGGCGTGTTGAGTCCAGTTCTCTGAGCAGGGAGTAGGTCTTATCTATTACATATGGGGTTTATGGAATGGTTTCTGAGCTAATTTGAAACTCTTGTTTTATGTATCCCCCCACCTCACCTTTCTCGTTAAGCAGCCATAGTGTGTTTTCTGCATGTGTGACTCTGTTCTGTTTTGTAATTCAGTTCAAGTGTAACGGTTTTTACATTCCCTCTATAAGTGACACCTTATGAGAAGTGTCCTTTTCTGTGTGACTTATTTCACTTAGAATCGTCGTACCTAAATCCACTCATCATGCTGCTACTAGCCTTATGACATTGATTTCATCGCTGAGTGATATTCCATTGTACATAAGGACCACAACTTTTTTATCCATTTTTCGCTTTCCTGGGATATTTAAGGTGGAATGAAGTGGAGGTCCTTGTCAACAGAGCAGCCCTAAACTTTGGGGTGCTTGTGTCTTGCTGATTTTCAATTTTCCCACTTTATACCCCCATGCGTGGAAGTGCCCTATGCTCTCTAAGCTGTGTTTTTTAGATGTTTCAGGACACACCGTACACTTCTCCAGAGTGGCTGTTGGCAATTTACATCCCGCCCATCAGTGTAGCAAGGCTCCCATTTCTCCATGGCCTGTCCTGCATTTCTGGTTTTGACACTTTTTTCAGCATGGCCCTTTTGACCGATGGGAAGCGAGACTTCTTTGTAGCGCTGATTTGCCTTTCCAGGTTGCTTGGTTGGCCAAAAAGGGCGTATGCGTTTTTTCCTGAATATATTCAGGAAAAAACGCATACGCCCTTTTTGGCCAAGGGCATCATTGTCAACGTTTTGCTGCATTTCATGTGCTTTAAAGGCGATTCGAATCTACCTCCTGAAATCTGTTTCCTGCAATTCTGCCTTGATTTCAAATCCTCTTCTTTGCCTTCCCTCAATATATTTGTGGACGAGAGTTATCATTTATAACTCTGCAGGTTTGTGAATTGCAGTGCCCTGAAGCTCCATTTTACAACTCGGTTTTTTGGGAGCTGGCCGCAAAAGCGCAGGATGGCTTCAGGCCCTGTTCTGGTTCCGGGGGGCAGGCTGAGCCTGTGGTTAATTCTTCTTCCTGATGGGAAAATAGAGTGACCTGTGCCTGTCCAATCACCAAGAGCTAATCTCTCATTGGTTCCCCGTCTTCCCGTTCATCCTCAGGACAAATTGCAACCTGTACAGAACAGGAGGTTAAAGGTGCTGATGCTCCAAGTAGGGAGATTGCTAGTAAAGTGGCTGGAATGGCGAACCCGAGCACAAGGAGATGAGAAATGAGGTGCGTTTTAGAAACCTTTCCCCATCACACAGTGTACCATCTTCTGGGTTTCTCATGCATGTTTTCGATGTAGGAAGATGCCCTTGAACCTGGAGATTTGGGACCCATGCGATGGGTAGCACGCAGTATTACTTTAAAGGGTCTGCGTTTGCTCACCCAACCTCACCAAACCTCTCAGCCCCAAGAGTGTCCACCCTTATGTCTCATCCAGCTGTGAGTCTAGATATGGTCAATCCAGTTTGCATCACAGCCCCTGAACGAATTGTGTAAGAATTTCTCTCTCTTTCACTGTCTTTGTTTCATGGGTTTTTAAAAGTAATTTCTTTTTATAATGGGGTTTAGCTGCTTTTCACGGCTGTGTTTATGCCGCTTTACACCCACTTGACACACTAACAGAGAGATATCAATACATAGGTTTTAAGATTATTACTAGTCAGATATATTCTTGTGCGGTGAATTGGGCGTGTTGAGTCCAGTTCTCTGAGCAAGGAGTAGGTCTTGTCTATTACATATTGGGTTTATGGAACGGTATCTGAGCTAATTTGAAACTCTTGTTTTATGTATCACCCCACCTCACCTTTCCCGTTAAGCAGCCATAGTGTGTTTTCTGCATGTGTGACTCTGTTCTGTTTTGTAATTCAGTTCAAGTGTAACGGTTTTTACATTCCCTCTATAAGTGACACCTTATGAGAAGTGTCCTTTTCTGTGTGACTTATTTCACTTAGAATCGTCGTACCTCAATCCACTCATCATGCTGCTAGTAGCCTTATGACATTGATTTCATGGCTGAGTGATATTCCATTGTACATATGGACTTCAAATTTTTTATCCATTTTTCGCTTTGCTGGGATATTTAAGGTGGAATGAAGTGGAGGTCCTTGTCAACAGAGCAGCCCTAAACTTTGGGGTGCTTGTGTCTTGCTGATTTTTAATTTTCCCACTTTATACCCCCATGCGTGGAAGTGCCCTATGCGCTCTAAGCTGTGTTTTTTAGATGTTTCAGGACACACCGTACACTTCTCCAGAGTGGCTGTTGGCAATTTACATCCCACCCAGCAGTGTAGCAAGGCTCCCATTTCTCCATGGCCTGTCCTGCATTTCTGGTTTTGACACTTTTTTAAGCATGGCCCTTTTGACCGATGGGAAGCGAGACTTCTTTGTAGCGCTGATTTGCCTTTCCAGGTTGCTTGGTTGGCCAAAAAGGGCGTATGCGTTTTTTCCTGAATATATTCAGGAAAAAACGCATACGCCCTTTTTGGCCAAGGGCATTATTGTCAACGATTTGCCGCTTTTCATGTGCTTTAAAGGCGATTCGAATCTACCTCCTGAAATCTGTTTCCTGCAATTCTGCCTTGCTTTCAAATCCTCTTAGTTGCCTTCCATCGACATATTTGTGGACGAGAGTTATCATTTATATCTCTGCAGTTTTTTGAATTGCAGTGACCCTCAGCTCCATTTTTCAACTCGCTTTTATGGGAGCTGGCCGCAAAAGCGCAGAATGTCTTCAGGCCCTATTCTGGTTCCGGTGGGCAAGCTGATCCTGTGGTTAATTCTTCTTCCTAATGGGAAAATAGAGTGACCTGTGCCTGTCCCAACACGTAGAGCTATTCTCTCATTGGTTCTCCCTCTTCCCATTCATCCTTATTACAAATTGCCACCTGTACGGAACAGGAGGATAAAGGTGATTATTCTCCAAGTAGGGAGATTGCTATTAAAGCGGCTGGAATGGCGAATCCGAACACAAGGAGATGAGAAATGAGGTGCGTTTTAGAATCCTTTCCCGATCACATGGTGTACCATCTTCTGGGTTTCTCATGCATGTTTTCGATGTATGAAGAGGCCCTTGAACCTGGAGATTTGGGACCCATGCGACGGGTACCACGCAGTATTACTTTAAAGGGTCTGCATTTGCTCACCCAACCTCACCAAACCTCTCAGCCCTAAGAGTGTCCACCCTTATGTCTCATCCAGCTGTGGGTCTAGATATGGTCAATCCAGGTTGCATCACAACCTCTGAATGAAGTGTGTAAGAATTTCTCTCTCTTTCACTGTCTTTGTTTCATGGGTTTTTAAAAGTAATTTATTTTTATAATGGGGTTTAGCTGCTTTTCACTGCTGTGTTTATGCCGCTTTACACCCTCTTGACAAACTTCCAGAGAGATATCAACACTTAGGTTTTAAGATTTTTCTAGTCAGATATGTCCTTTTGCGGTGAATAGGCGGTGTTGAGTCCAGTTCACTGAGCAAGTAGTAGTTCTTGTCTATTACATATTGGGTTTATGGAACGTTATCTGAGCTAATTTGAAATCCTTCTTTTATGCATCACCCCAGCTCACCTTTCCCGTTAAGCAACCATAGTGTGTTTTCTGCATGTGTGACTCTGTTCTGTTTTGTAATTCAGTTCAAGTGTAACGGTTTTTACATTCCCTCTATAAATGATACCTTATAAGCAGTGTCCTTTTCTGTGTGACTAATTTCACTTAGAATAGTGGTACCTAAATCCACTCATCATGCTGCTACTAGCCTTATGACATTGATTTCATGGCTGAGTGATATTCCATTGTACATAAGGAACACAACTTCTTTATCCATTTTTCTCTTTCCTGGGATATTTAAGGTGGAATGAAGTGGAGGACCTTGGCAACAGAGCAGCCCTAAACTTTGGGGTGCTAGTGTTTTGCTGATTTTTCATTTTCCCAATTTATACCCCCATGAGTGGAAGTGCCCTATGCTCTCTAAGCTGTGGTTTTTATATGTTTCAGGACACACCGTACACTTCTCCAGAGTGGCTGTTGGCAATTTACATCCCGCCCATCAGTGTAGCAAGGCTCCCATTTCTCCATGGCCTGTCCTGCATTTCTGGTTTTGACACTTTTTTCAGCATGGCCCTTTTGACCGATGGGAAGCGAGACTTCTTTGTAGCGCTGATTTGCCTTTCCATGTTGCTTGGTTGGCCAAAAAGGGCGTATGCATTTTTTTTCTGAATATATTCAGGAAAAAACGCATATGCCCTTTTTGGCCAAGGGCATATTTGTCGAACCTTTGCCGCTTTTCATGGGCTTTAAAGGCGATTGGCATCTACCTTTTGAAACCTTTTTCCTGCAATTCTACCCTTCTTTCAATTCCTCTTCTTTGCCTTCCCTCAATATATTTGGGGACGAGAGTTACCATTTATAACTCTGCAGGTTTCTGAATTGCAGTGCCCTGAAGCTCTATTTTTCAACTCGTTTTTTGGGAGCTGGCCGCAAAAGCGCAGGATTGCCTCAGGCCCTATTCAGGTTCCAGGGTGGCAGGCTGAGCCTGTGGTTAATTCTTCTTCCTCATGGGAAAATAGAGTGACCTGTGCCTGTCCCAACACCAACAGCTTGTCTCTCATTGGTTCCACGTCTTCCCGTTCATCCTCAGGACAAATTGCAACCTGTACGGAACAGGAGGTTAAAGGTGCTGATGCTCCAAGTAGGGAGATTGCTAGTAAAGGGGCTGGAATGGCGAACCCGGGCAAAAGGAGATGAGAAACGAGGTGCGTTTTAGAAAACTTTCCCCATCACACGGTGTACCATCTTCTGGGTTTCTCATGCATGTTTTCGATGTAGGAAGATGTCCTTGAACTTGGAGATTTGGGACCCAGGGGATGGGTACCATGCAGTATAACTTTAAAGGGTCTGCGTTTGCTCACCCAACCTCATCAAATCTCTCAGGCCCAAGAGTGTCCACCCTTATGTCTCATCCAGCTGTGGGTCTAGATATGGTCAATCCAGGTTGCATCACTGCCACTGAACGAATTGTGTAAGTATTTCTAGCTCCTTCATTGTCTTTTTTCATGGGTTTTTAAGTGTAATTTATTTTTATAATGGGGTTTGGCTGCTTTTCACGGCTGTGTTTATGCCGCTTTACAGCCACTTGACACACTTACAGAGAGATATCAATACATATGTTTTAAGATTCTTACTAGTCAGATATTTTCATATGCGGTGCATAGCGGGTGTTGAGTTCAGTTCTCTGAGCAAGGAGTAGGTCTTGTCTATTACATATTGGGTTTATGGAATGGTATCTGAGCTAATATGAAACCCTTGTTTTATGCATTACCTCACCTCATCTTTCCCATTAAGCAGCCACCGTGTGTTTTCTGCATGTGTGACTCTGTTCTGTTTTGTAATTCAGTTCAAGTGTAACGGATTTTACATTCCCTCTATAAGTTAAATCTTATGATAAGTGTCTTTTTCTATGAGACTAATTTCAGTTAGAATCGTCGTACCTAAATCCAGTCCTCCTGCTGCTACTAGCCTTATGACATTGATTTCATGGCTGAGTGATATTCCATTGTACATAAGGACCACAACTTCTTTATCCATTTTTCTCTTTCCTGGATATTTAAGGTGGAATGAAGTGGAGGATCCTGTCAAGAGAGGAGCCCTAAACTTTGGGGTGCCTGTGTCTTGCTGATTTTTGGTTTTCCCAATTTATACCCCCATGAGTGGAAGTGCCCTATGCTCTCTATGCTTTGTTTTTTAGATGTTTCAGGACACACCGTACACTTCTCCAGAGTGGCTGTTGGCAATATACATCTGGTCCATCAGAAGAGAAAGGCTCCCATCTCTCCATGGCCTTTCCTGCATTTCTGGTTTGTACACTTTTTTCAGCATGGCACTTTTGACAAATGAGAAGCGAGACTGCTTTGTACCGCTGATTTCCCTTTCCAGGTTGCTTGGTTGGGCAAAAAGGGCGTATGCGTTTTTTCCTGAATATATTCAGGAAAAAACACATACGCCCTTTTTGGCTAAGGGCATCATTGTCGACCTTTGGCCTGTTTTCATGTGCCTTAAATGCGATTCGAATCTACCTCCTGAAATCTGTTTCCTGCAATTCTGCCTTGCTTTCAAATCCTCTTCGTTGCCTTCCCTCAATATATTTGTGGATGAGAGTTATCATTTATAACTCTGCAGGTTTGTGAATTGCAGTGCCCCTGACCCCCATTTTTCAACTCGCTTTTTTGGGAGCTGTCCGCAAAAATAGAGGATTGCTTCAGGCCCTATTCTGGTTCCGGAGGGCAGGGTGAGCCTGTGGTTAATTCTTCTTCCTGATGGGAAAATAGAGTGACCTGTGCCTGTCCCAACACCTAGAGCTAGTCTCTCATTGGTTCCCCCTCTTCCCGTTCAGCCACAGGACAAATTGCAAGCTGTACGGAACAGGAGGTGAAAGGTGCTGATGCTCCAATTAGGGAGATTGCTAGTAAAGCGGCTGGAATGGCGAATCCGAGCAGAAGGAGTTGAGAAATGAGGTGCGTTTTAGAAAGGTTTCCCCATCACCCAGTGTACCATATTCTGGGTTTCTCATGCATGTTTTCGATGTAGGAAGATGCCCTTGAACCTGGAGATTTGGGACCCATGCGATGGGTAGCACGCAGTATTAATTTAAAGGGTCTGCGTTTGCTCACCCAACCTCACCAAACCTCTCAGCCCCAAGAGTGTCCACCCTTATGTCTCATCCAGCTGTGAGTCTAGATATGGTCAATCCAGTTTGCATCACAGCCCCTGAACGAATTGTGTAAGAATTTCTCTCTCTTTCACTGTCTTTGTTTCATGGGTTTTTAAAAGTAATTTCTTTTTATAATGGGGTTTAGCTGCTTTTCACGGCTGTGTTTATGCCGCTTTACACCCACTTGACACACTAACAGAGAGATATCAATACATAGGTTTTAAGATTATTACTAGTCAGATATATTCTTGTGCGGTGAATCGGGCGTGTTGAGTCCAGTTCTCTGAGCAAGGAGTAGGTCTTGTCTATTACATATTGGGTTTATGGAACGGTATCTGAGCTAATTTGAAACTCTTGTTTTATGTATCACCCCACCTCACCTTTCCCGTTAAGCAGCCATAGTGTGTTTTCTGCATGTGTGACTCTGTTCTGTTTTGTAATTCAGTTCAAGTGTAACGGTTTTTACATTCCCTCTATAAGTGACACCTTATGAGAAGTGTCCTTTTCTGTGTGACTTATTTCACTTAGAATCGTCGTACCTCAATCCACTCATCATGCTGCTAGTAGCCTTATGACATTGATTTCATGGCTGAGTGATATTCCATTGTACATATGGACCTCAAATTTTTTATCCATTTTTCGCTTTGCTGGGATATTTAAGGTGGAATGAAGTGGAGGTCCTTGTCAACAGAGCAGCCCTAAACTTTGGGGTGCTTGTGTCTTGCTGATTTTTAATTTTCCCACTTTATACCCCCATGCGTGGAAGTGCCCTATGCGCTCTAAGCTGTGTTTTTTAGATGTTTCAGGACACACCGTACACTTTTCCAGAGTGGCTGTTGGCAATTTACATCCCGCCCATCAGTGTAGCAAGGCTCCCATTTCTCCATGGCCTGTCCTGCATTTCTGGTTTTGACACTTTTTTCAGCATGGCCCTTTTGACCGATGGGAAGCGAGACTTCTTTGTAGCGCTGATTTGCCTTTCCAGGTTGCTTGGTTGGCCAAAAAGGGCGTATGCGTTTTTTCCTGAATATATTCAGGAAAAAACGCATACGCCCTTTTTGGCCAAGGGCATTATTGTCAACGATTTGCCGCTTTTCATGTGCTTTAAAGGCGATTCGAATCTACCTCCTGAAATCTGTTTCCTGCAATTCTGCCTTGCTTTCAAATCCTCTTAGTTGCCTTCCATCGACATATTTGTGGACGAGAGTTATCATTTATATCTCTGCAGTTTTTTGAATTGCAGTGACCCTCAGCTCCATTTTTCAACTCGCTTTTATGGGAGCTGGCCGCAAAAGCGCAGAATGTCTTCAGGCCCTATTCTGGTTCCGGTGGGCAAGCTGATCCTGTGGTTAATTCTTCTTCCTAATGGGAAAATAGAGTGACCTGTGCCTGTCCCAACACGTAGAGCTATTCTCTCATTGGTTCTCCCTCTTCCCATTCATCCTTATTACAAATTGCCACCTGTACGGAACAGGAGGATAAAGGTGATTATTCTCCAAGTAGGGAGATTGCTATTAAAGCGGCTGGAATGGTTAATCCGAACACAAGGAGATGAGAAATGAGGTGCGTTTTAGAATCCTTTCCCGATCACATGGTGTACCATCTTCTGGGTTTCTCATGCATGTTTTCGATGTATGAAGAGGCCCTTGAACCTGGAGATTTGGGACCCATGCGACGGGTACCACGCAGTATTACTTTAAAGGGTCTGCATTTGCTCACCCAACCTCACCAAACCTCTCAGCCCTAAGAGTGTCCACCCTTATGTCTCATCCAGCTGTGGGTCTAGATATGGTCAATCCAGGTTGCATCACAACCTCTGAATGAAGTGTGTAAGAATTTCTCTCTCTTTCACTGTCTTTGTTTCATGGGTTTTTAAAAGTAATTTCTTTTTATAATGGGGTTTAGCTGCTTTTCACTGCTGTGTTTATGCCGCTTTACACCCTCTTGACAAACTTCCAGAGAGATATCAACACTTAGGTTTTAAGATTTTTCTAGTCAGATATGTCCTTTTGCGGTGAATAGGCGGTGTTTGGTCCAGTTCACTGAGCAAGGAGTAGTTCTTGTCTGTTACATATTGGGTTTATGGAACGTTATCTGAGCTAATTTGAAATCCTTCTTTTATGCATCACCCCAGCTCACCTTTCCCGTTAAGCAACCATAGTGTGTTTTCTGCATGTGTGACTCTGTTCTGTTTTGTAATTCAGTTCAAGTGTAACGGTTTTTACATTCCCTCTATAAATGATACCTTATAAGCAGTGTCCTTTTCTGTGTGACTAATTTCACTTAGAATAGTGGTACCTAAATCCACTCATCATGCTGCTACTAGCCTTATGACATTGATTTCATGGCTGAGTGATATTCCATTGTACATAAGGACCACAACTTTTTTATCCATTTTTCTCTTTCCTGGGATATTTAAGGTGGAATGAAGTGGAGGACCTTGGCAACAGAGCAGCCCTAAACTTTGGGGTGCTAGTGTTTTGCTGATTTTTCATTTTCCCAATTTATACCCCCATGAGTGGAAGTGCCCTATGCTCTCTAAGCTGTGGTTTTTATATGTTTCAGGACACACCGTACACTTCTCCAGAGTGGCTGTTGGCAATTTACATCCCGCCCATCAGTGTAGCAAGGCTCCCATTTCTCCATGGCCTGTCCTGCATTTCTGGTTTTGACACTTTTTTCAGCATGGCCCTTTTGACCGATGGGAAGCGAGACTTCTTTGTAGTGCTGATTTGCCTTTCCAGGTTGCTTGGTTGGCCAAAAAGGGCGTATGCGTTTTTTCCTGAATATATTCAGGAATAACGCATACGCCCTTTTTGGCCAAAAGCATCATTGTCAACGTTCTGCCGCTTTTCATGTGCTTTAAAGGCGATTCGAATCTACCTCCTGAAACCTGTTTCCTGCAATTCTGCCTTGATTTCAAATCCTCTTCTTTGCCTTCTCTCAATATATTTGTGGACGAGAGTTATCATTTATAACTCTGCAGGTTTGTGAATTGCAGTGCCCTGAAGCTCAGTTTTACAACTCGCTTTTTTGGGAGCTGGCCGCAAAAGCGCAGGATGGCTTCAGGCCCTGTTCTTGTTCCGGGGGGCAGTCTGAGCCTGTGGTTAATTCTTCTTCCTGATGGGAAAATAGAGTGACCTGTGCCTGTCCCAACACCAAGAGCTAGTCTCTCATTGGTTCCCCGTCTTCCCGTTCATCCTCAGGACAAATTGCAACCTGTAAGGAACAGGAGGTTAAAGGTGCTGATGCTCCAAGTAGGGAGATTGCTAGTAAAGTGGCTGAAATGGCAAACCCGAGCACAAGGAGATGAGATATGAGGTGCGTTTTAGAAACCTTTCCCCATCACACGGTGTACCATCTTCTGGGTTTCTCATGCATGTTTTTGATGTAGGAAGATGCCCTTGAACCTGGAAATTTGGGACCCATGCGATGGGTAGCACGCAGTATTACTTTAAAGGGTCTGCGTTTGCTCACCCAACCTCACCAAGCCTCTCAGCAACAAGAGTGTCCACCCATATGTCTCATCCAGCTGTGGGTTTAGATATGGTCAATCCAGTTTGCATCAGAGCCCCTGAACGAATTGTGTAAGAATTTCTCTCTCTTTCACTGTCTTTGTTTCATGTGTTTTAAAAGTAATTTATTTATTTATTTATTTATTTTTAACATCTTTATTGAAGTATAATTGCTTTACAATGGTGTGTTAGCTTCTGCTTTATAACAAAGTGAATCAGTAATACATATACAATATGTTCCCATTTCTCTTCCCTCTTGCATCTCCCTTCCTCCCACCCTCCCCATCCCATCCCTCTAGGTGGTCACAAAGTACTGAGCTGATCTCCCTGTGCTATGCAGCTGCTTCCCACTAGTTATCTATTTTACATTTGGTAGTTTATATATGTCCATGACACTCTCTTACCCTGTCACATCTCACCCCACCCCCTCCCCATATCCTCAAGTCCATTCTCTAGTAGGTCTGTGTCTTTATTCCCGTCTTGCCACTAGGTTCTTCATGGCCTTTTTTTTTTTTCCCTTAGATTCCCTATATATGTGTTAGCATACTGTATTTGTTTTTCTCTTTCTGACTTACTTCACTCTGTATGACAGACTCTAACTCCCTCCACCTCATTACAAATACCTCCATTTCATTTCTTTTTATGGCTGAGTAATATTCCATTGTATATATGTTCCACATCTTCTTTATCCATTCATCTGTCGATGGACATTTAGATTGCTTCCATGTCCTGGCTATTGTAAATAGAGCTGCAATGAACATTTTGGTACATGACTCTTTTTGACCTATGGTTTTCTCAGGGTATATGCCCAGTAGTGGGATTGCTGGGTCGTATGGTAGTTCTATTTGTAGTTTTTTAAGGAACCTCCATACTGTTCTCCATAGTGGCTGTATCAATTTACATTCCCACCAACAGTGCAAG
Organism: Balaenoptera physalus; assembly: GCF_965194825.1. Lineage (NCBI taxonomy): Eukaryota > Metazoa > Chordata > Mammalia > Artiodactyla > Balaenopteridae > Balaenoptera > Balaenoptera physalus. The sequence continues at coordinate 173,875 of NW_028126328.1, read as the reverse complement.
AGTGTTCCCTTTCCTCCACACCTTCTCCAGCATTTATTGTTTCTAGATTTTTTGATGATGGCCATTCTGACCGGTGTGAGATGATATCTCATTGTAGTTTTGATTTGCATTTCTCTAATGATTAATGATGTTGAGCATTCTTTCATGTGTCTGTAGGCCATCTGTATATCTTCTTTGGAGAAATGTCTATTTAGGTCTTCGGCCCATTTTTGGATTCGGTTGTTCGTTTTTTTGTTATTGAGCTGCATGAGCTGCTTGTAAATCTTGGAGATTAATCCTTTGTCAGTTGCTTCATTTGCAAATATTTTCTCCCATTCTGATGGTTGTCTTTTGGTCTTGTTTATGGTTTCCTTTGCTGTGCAAAAGCTTTTAAGTTTCATTAGGTCCCATTTGTTTATTTGTGTTCTTATTTCCATTTCTCTGGGAGCTGGGTCAAAAAGAATCTTGCTGTGATGTATGTCATAGAGTGTTCTGCTTATGTTTTCCTCTAAGAGTTTGATAGTGTCTGCCCTTACACTTAGGTCTTTAATCCATTTTGAGTTTATTTTTGTGCATGGTGTCAGGGAGTGTTCTATTTTCATACTTTTACATGTACCTGTCCAATTTTCCCAGCACCACTTATTGAAGAGGCTGTCTTTTCTCCACTGTATATGCTTGCCTCCTTTATCAAAAATAAGGTGCCCATATGTGTGTGGGTTTATCTCTGGGCTTTCTATCCTGTTCCATTGATCTATATTTCTGTTTTTGTGCCAGTACCACACTGTCTTGATTACTGAAGCTTTGTAATATAGTCTGAAGTCAGGGAGCCTGATTCCCCCAGCTCCATTTTTCGTTCTCAAGATTGCTTTGGCTATTCGGGGTCTTTTGTGTTTCCATACAAATTGTGAAATTTTTTGTTCTAGTTCTGTGAAAAATGCCAGTGGTAGTTTGATAGGGATTGCATTGAATCTGTAGATTGCTTTGGGTAGTAGAGTCATTTTCACAATGTTGATTCTTCCAATCCAGGAACATGGTATATCTCTCCATCTATTTGTATCATCTTTAATTTCTTTCATCAGTGTCTTATAATTTTCTGCATACAGGTCTTTTGTCTCCTTAGGTAGGTTTATTCCTAGATATTTTATTCTTTTTGTTGCAATGGTAAATGGGAGTGTTTTCTTAATTTCACTTTCAGATTTTTCGTCATTAGTGTATAGAAATGCAAGAGATTTCTGTGCATTAATTTTGTATCCTGCTACTTTACCAAATTCATTGATTAGCTCTAGGAGTTTTCTGGTAGCATCTTTAGGATTCTCTATGTATAGTATCATGTCATCTGCAAATAGTGACAGCTTTACTTCTTCTTTTCCAATTTGGATTCCTTTTATTTCTTTGTCTTCTCTGATTGCTGTGGCTAACACTTCCAAAACTATGTTGAATAATAGTGGTGAGAGTCGGCAACCTTGTCTTGTTCCTGATCTTAGTGGAAATGGTTTCAGTTTTTCACCATTGAGGACAATGTTGGCTGTGGGTTTGTCATATATGGCCTTTATTATGTTGAGGAAAGTTCCCTCTATGCCTACTTTCTGCAGGGCTTTTATCATAAATGGGTGTTGAATTTTGTCGAAAGCTTTCTCTGCATCTATTGAGATGATCATATGGTTTTTCTCCTTCAGTTTGTTAATATGATGTATCACATTGATTGATTTGCGTATATTGAAGAATCCTTGCATTCCTGGGATAAACCCCACTTGATCATGGTGTATGATCCTTTTAATGTGCTGTTGGATTCTGTTTGCTAGTATTTTGTTGAGGATTTTTGCATCTATGTTCATCAGTGATATTGGCCTGTAGTTTTCTTTCTTTGTGACATCTTTGTCTGGTTTTGGTATCAGGGTGATGGTGGCCTCGTAGAATGAGTTTGGGAGTGTTCCTCCCTCTGCAATATTTTGGAAGAGTTTGAGAAGGATAGGTGTTAGCTCTTCTCTAAATGTTTGATAGAATTCACCTGTGAAGCCATCTGGTCCTGGGCTTTTGTTAGTTGGAAGGTTTTTAATCACAGTTTCAATTTCAGTGCTTGTGATTGGTCTGTTCATATTTTCTATTTCTTCCTGGTTCAGTCTCGGCAGTTTGTGCATTTCTAAGAATCTGTCCATTTCTTCCAGGTTGTCCATTTTATTGGCATAGAGTTGCTTGTAGTAATCTCTCATGATCTTTTGTTTTTCTGCAGTGTCAGTGGTTACTTCTCCTTTTTCATTTCTAATTCTATTGATCTGAGTCTTCTCCCTTTTTCTCTTGATGAGTGTGGCTAATGGTTTATCAATTTTGTTTATCTTCTCAAAGAACCAGCTTTTAGTTTCATTGATTTTTGCTATTGTTTCCTTCATTTCTTTTTCATTTATTTCTGACCTGATCTTTATAATTTCTTTCCTTCTGCTGGCTTTGGGGTTTTTTTGTTCTTCTTTCTCTAATTGCTTTAGGTGCAAGGTTAGGTTGTTTATTCGAGATGTTTCCTGTTTCTTGAGGTAGGCTTGTATTGCTATAAACTTCCCTCTTAGCACTGCTTTTGCTGCATCCCATAGGTTTTGGGTCGTCGTATCTCCATTGTCATTTGTTTCTAGGTATTTTTTGATTTCCCCTTTGATTTCTTCAGTGATCACTTCGTTATTAAGTAATGTATTGTGTAGCCTCCATGTGTTTGTATTTTTTACAGATCTTTTCCTGTAATTGATATCTAGTCTCATAGCGTTGTGGTCGGAAAAGATACTTGACACGATTTCAATTTTCTTAAATTTACCAAGGCTTGATTTGTGACCCAAGATATGATCTATCCTGGAGAATGTTCCATGAGCACTTGAGAAAAATGTGTATTCTGTTGTTTTTGGATGGAATGTCCTATAAATATCAATTAAGTCCATCTTGTTTAATGTATCATTTAAAGCTTGTGTTTCCTTATTTATTTTCATTTTGGATGATCTGTCCATTGGGGAGAGTGGGGTGTTAAAGTCCCCTACTAGGATTGTGTTGCTGTCGATTTCCCCTTTTATGGCTGTCAGTATTTGCCTTATGTATTGAGGTGCTCCTATGTTGGGTGCATAAATATTTACAATTGTTATACCTTCCTCTTGTATCGATCCCTTGATCATTATATAGTGTCCTTCTTTGTCTCTTGTAATAGTCTTTATTTTAAAGTCTATTTTGTCTGATATGAGAATTGCTACTCCAGCTTTCTTTTGATTTCCATTTGCATGGAATATCTTTTTCCATCCCCTCACTTTCAGTCTATATGTGTCTCTAGGTCTGAAGTGGGTCTCTTGTAGACAGCATATATATGGGTCTTGTTTTTGTATCCATTCAGCCAGCCTGTGTCTTTTGGTGGGAGCATTTAATCCATTTACATTCAAGGTAATTATCGATATGTATGTTCCTATTCCCATTTTCTTAAATGTTTTGGGTTTGTTATTGTAGGTGTTTTCCTTCTCTTGTGTTTCTTGCGTAGAAAAGTTCCTTTAGCATTTGTTGTAAAGCTGGTTTGGTGGTGCTGAACTCTCTCAGCTTTTGCTTGTCTGTAAAGGTTTTAATTTCTCCATCGAATCTAAATGAGATCCTTGCTGGGTAGTGTAATCTTGGTTGTAGGTTTTTCTCCTTCATCACTTTAAGTATATCCTGCCACTCCCTTCTGGCTTGCAGAGTTTCTGCTGAAAGATCAGATGTTAACCTTATGGGGATTCCCTTGTGTGTTATTTGTTTTTTTTCCCTTGTTGCCTTTAATATGTTTTCCTTATATTTAATTTTTGACAGTTTGATTAATATGTGTCTTGGTGTGTTTCTCCTTGGGTTTATCCTGTATGGGACTCTCTGTGCTTCCAGGACTTGATTAACTATTTCCTTTCCCATATTAGGGAAGTTTTCAACTAGAATCTCTTCAAATATCTTCTCAGTCCCTTTCTTTTTCTCTTCTTCTTCTGGGACCCCTATAATTCGAATGTTGGTGCGTTTAATGTTGTCCCAGAGGTCTCTGAGACTGTCCTCAGTTCTTTTCATTCTTTTTTCTTTATCCTGATCTGCAGTAGTTATTTCCACCATTTTATCTTCCAGGTCACTTATCCTTTCTTCTGCCTCAGTTATTCTGCTATTGATCCCATCTAGAGTATTTTTAATTTCATTTATTGTGGTTTTCATCATTGCTTGGTTCCTCTTTAGTTCTTCTACGTCCTTGTTAAATGTTTCTTGCATTTTGTCTATTCTGTTTCCAAGATTTTGGATCATCCTTACTGTCATTATTCTGAATTCTTTTTCAGGTAGACTACCTATTTCCTCTGCATTTGTTAAGTCTGGTATGTTCTGACCCTGCTCCTTCATCTGCTGTGTGTTTTTCTGTTGTCTCATTTTGCTTATCTTACTGTGTTTGGGGTCTCCTTTTCACAGGCTGCAGGTTCGTAGTTCCTGTTGTTTTTGGTATCTGTCCCCAGTGGCTAAGGTTGGTTCAGTGGGTTGTGTAGGCTTCCTGGTGGAGGGAACTAGTGCCTGAGCTCTGGTGGATGAGGTTGGATCTCGTCTTTCTGGTGGGCACGTCCACGTCTGGTGGTGTATTTTGGGGTGTCTGTGGCCTTATTATGATTTTAGGCAGCCTCTCTGCTAATGGATGGGGCTGTGTTCCTGTCTTGCTAGTTGTTTGGCATAGGGTGTCCAGCACTGGAGCTTGCTCGTCGTTGAGTGAAGCTGGGTCTTGATGTTGAGATGGAGATCTCTGAGAGATTTTTGCCGTTTGGTATTACGTGGAGCTGGGAGGTCTCTTGTGGACCAGTGTCCTGAAGTTGGCTCTCCCACCTCAGAGGCACGGCCCTGATGCCTGGCTGGAGCACCAAGAGCCTTTCGTCCACACGGCTCAGAGTAAAAGGGAGAAAAAATAGAAAGAAAGAAAGAAAGAAAGAGGCTATAATATAGTGAAGTAAAATAAAGCTATTGTAAAGCAAAGCTATACAGACAAAATCGCACCCAGAAGCATATACATATACACTCACAAATAAAAGGAAAAGGGGAAAAATTAATATATCCTGCTCCCAAAGTCCACCTCCTGAATTTGGGATGATTCGTTGTCTATTCAGGTATTCAACAGATGCAGGCACATCAAGTTGTTTGTGGAGTTTTAATCCGCTGCTTCTAAGGCTGCTGGGAGAGATTTCCCCTTATCTTCCCTGTTCGCACAGCTCCTGGGGTTCAGCTTTGGATTTGGACCCGCCTCTGCGTGTAGGTCGCCTGAGGGCGTCTATTCCCCACCCAGACAGGACGGGGTTAAAGGAGCAGCTGTTCGGGGGCTCTGGCTCACTCAGGCCACGGGGAGGGAGGTGTACAGAGGAGGCGGGGTGAGCCTGCGGCGGCCGAGGCCGGCGTGACGTTGCACCAGCCTGAGGCGGGCAGTGCGTTCTCCCGGGGAACTTGTCCCCGGATCACGGGACCCTGGCAGTGGCGGGCTGCACAGGCTCCCGGGAGGGGCGATGTGGAGAGTGACCTGTGCTCACACACAGGCTTTTTGGAGCCGGCAGCAGCAGCCCCAGCGTCTCACGCCCGTCTCTGGGGTCCGTGCTGATCGCCGCGGCTCGCGCCTTTCTCTGGAGTTCGTTTAGGCGGCACTCTGAATCCCCTCTCCTTGCGCTCAGCGAAACAAAGAGGCAAGAAAAAGTCTCTTGCCTCTTCGGCAGCTGCAGACCTTTTCCCGGTCTCCCTCCCAGCCAGCTGTGGTGCGCTAACTCCTTCAGGCTGTGTTCACGCCGCCAGCCCCAGTCCTCTCCCTGCGATCCAACGGAAGCCCGAGCCTCAGCTCCCAGCCCCGCCCGCCGAGCAGACAAGCCTCTTGGGCTGGTGAGTGCTGCTCGGCACCGAGCCTCTGTGTGGGAGTCTCTCCGTTTTTTTCCTCTGCGCCCCTGTTGCTGTGGGGTCTGTGGTGATCGCCGCGGCTCGCGCCCTTCTCTGGAGTTCGTTTAGGCGGCGCTCTGAATCCCCTCTCCTTGCGCGCCGCGAAACAAAGAGGCAAGAAAAAGTCTCTTGCCTCTTCGGCAGCTGCAGACTTTTTCCCGGTCTCCCTCCCAGCCAGCTGTTGTGCGCTAATCCCTTCAGGCTGTGTTCACGCTGCCAGCCTCAGTCCTCTCCCTGCGATCCGACCGAAGCCCGAGCCTCAGCTCCCAGCCCCGCCCGCCCCGGCGGGGGAGCAGACAAGCCTCTGGGGCTGGAGAGTGCTGGTCGGCACCGCTCCTCCGTGGGAACCTCTTCTCTTTGCCCTCCGCACCCCTGTGGCTGCGCTCTCCTCGGTGGCTCCGAAGCTTCCCCCCTCTGCCACCCGCAGTCTCTGCCCGCGAAGGGGCTTCCTAGTGTGTGGAAATCTTTCCTCCTTCACGGCTCCCTCCCACTAGTGCAGGTGCCGTCCCTATTCTTTTGTCTCTGTTATTTCTTTTTTCTTTTGCCCTACCCAAGTACAGGGGGAGTTTCTTGCCTTTTTGCAGGTCGGACGTTTTCTCCCAGCGTTCAGTGGGTGTTCTGTAGGAGCAGTTCCACGTGCAGATGTATTTCTACTGTATCTGTGGGAAGGAAGGTGATCTCCACGTCTTACTCTTCCGCGATCTTCCCGAGGCCCCCTAAAAGTAATTTATTTTTATAATGGGGTTTAGCTGCTTTTCACTGCTGTGTTTATGCCGCTTTACACCCACTTGACACACTAACAGAGAGATAATAATACATTGGTTTTAAGATTATTACTAGTCAGATATATTCTTGTGCAGTGAATAGGGCGTGTTGAGTCCAGTTCTCTGAGCAAGGAGTAGGTCTTGTCTATTACATATTGGGTTTATGGAACGGTATCTGAGCTAATTTGAAACTCCTGTTTTATGTATCACCCCACCTCACCTTTCCCGTTAAGCAGCCATAGTGTGTTTTCTGCATGTGTGACTCTGTTCTGTTTTGTAATTCAGTTCAAGTGTAACGGTTTTTACATTCCCTCTATAAGTGACACCTTATGAGAAGTGTCCTTTTCTGTGTGACTTATTTCACTTAGAATCGTCATACCTAAATCCACTCATCATGCTGCTACTAGCCTTATGACATTGATTTCATGGCTGAGTGGTATTCCATTGTACATAAGGACCTCAAATTTTTTATCCATTTTTCGCTTTCCTGGGATATTGAAGTTGGAATGAAGTGGAGGTCCTTGTCAACAGAGCAGCCCTAAACTTTGGGGTGCTTGTGTCTTGCTGATTTTTAATTTTCCCACTTTATACCCCCATGCGTGGAAGTGCCCTATGCTCTCTAAGCTGTGTTTTTTAGATGTTTCAGGACACACCGTACACTTCTCGAGAGTGGCTGTTGGCAATTTACATCCCGCCCATCAGTGTAGCAAGGCTCCCATTTCTCCATGGCCTGTCCTGCATTTCTGGTTTTGACACTTTTTTCAGCATGGCCCTTTTGACCGATGGGAAGCGAGACTTCTTTGTAGCGCTGATTTGTCTTTCCAGGTTGCTTGGTTGGCCAAAAAGGGCGTATGCGTTTTTTCCTGAATATATTCAGGAAAAAACGAATACGCCCTTTTTCGCCAAGGGCATCATTGTCAACGTTTTGCCGCTTTCCATGTGCTTTAAAGGCGATTTGAATCTACCTCCTGAAATCTGCTTCCTGCAATTCTGCCTTGATTTCAATTCCTCGTCTTTGCCTTCCCTCAATATATTTGTGGACGAGAGTTATCATTTATAACTCTGTAGGATTGTGAATTGCAGTGCCCTGAGGCTCCATTTAACAACTCGCTTTTTCGGGAGGTGGCCGCAAAAGCGCAGGATGGCTTCAGGCCCTGTTCTGGTTCCGGGGGGCAGGCTGAGCCTGTGGTTAATTCTTCTTCCTCATGGGAAAATAGATTGACCTGTGCCTGTCCCAACACCAAGAGCTAGTCTCTCATTGGTTCCCCGTCTTCCCGTTCATCCTCAGGACAAATTGCAACCTGTACAGAACAGGAGGTTAAAGGTGCTGATGCTTCAAGTAGGGAGATTGCTAGTAAAGTGGCTGGAATGGCGAACCCGAGAAGAAGGAGATGAGAAATGAGGTGCGTTTTAGAAACCTTTCCCCATCACACAGTGTACCATTTTCTGGGTTTCTCATGCATGTTTTTGATGTAGGAAGATGCCCTTGAACCTGGAGATTTGGGACCCATGCGATGGGTAGCACGCAGTACTACTTTAAAGGGTCTGCGTTTGCTCACCCAACCTCACCAAACCTCTCAGCCGCAAGAGTGTCCACCCTTATGTCTCATCCAGCTGTGGGTCTATATATGGTCAATGCAGGTTGCATCACAGCCCCTGAACGAATTGTGTAAGAATTTCTCTCTCTTTCACTGTCTTTGTTTCATGGCTTTTTAAAAGTAATTTATTTTTATAATGGGGTTTAGCTGCTTTTCATGTCTGTGTTTATGCCGCTTTACACCCACTTGACACACTAACAGAGAGATATCAATACATAGGTTTTAAGATTATTACTAGTCAGATATATTCTTGTGCGGTGAATCGGGCGTGTTGAGTCCAGTTCTCTGAGCAGGGAGTAGGTCTTATCTATTACATATGGGGTTTATGGAATGGTTTCTGAGCTAATTTGAAACTCTTGTTTTATGTATCCCCCCACCTCACCTTTCTCGTTAAGCAGCCATAGTGTGTTTTCTGCATGTGTGACTCTGTTCTGTTTTGTAATTCAGTTCAAGTGTAACGGTTTTTACATTCCCTCTATAAGTGACACCTTATGAGAAGTGTCCTTTTCTGTGTGACTTATTTCACTTAGAATCGTCGTACCTAAATCCACTCATCATGCTGCTACTAGCCTTATGACATTGATTTCATCGCTGAGTGATATTCCATTGTACATAAGGACCACAACTTTTTTATCCATTTTTCGCTTTCCTGGGATATTTAAGGTGGAATGAAGTGGAGGTCCTTGTCAACAGAGCAGCCCTAAACTTTGGGGTGCTTGTGTCTTGCTGATTTTCAATTTTCCCACTTTATACCCCCATGCGTGGAAGTGCCCTATGCTCTCTAAGCTGTGTTTTTTAGATGTTTCAGGACACACCGTACACTTCTCCAGAGTGGCTGTTGGCAATTTACATCCCGCCCATCAGTGTAGCAAGGCTCCCATTTCTCCATGGCCTGTCCTGCATTTCTGGTTTTGACACTTTTTTCAGCATGGCCCTTTTGACCGATGGGAAGCGAGACTTCTTTGTAGCGCTGATTTGCCTTTCCAGGTTGCTTGGTTGGCCAAAAAGGGCGTATGCGTTTTTTCCTGAATATATTCAGGAAAAAACGCATACGCCCTTTTTGGCCAAGGGCATCATTGTCAACGTTTTGCTGCATTTCATGTGCTTTAAAGGCGATTCGAATCTACCTCCTGAAATCTGTTTCCTGCAATTCTGCCTTGATTTCAAATCCTCTTCTTTGCCTTCCCTCAATATATTTGTGGACGAGAGTTATCATTTATAACTCTGCAGGTTTGTGAATTGCAGTGCCCTGAAGCTCCATTTTACAACTCGGTTTTTTGGGAGCTGGCCGCAAAAGCGCAGGATGGCTTCAGGCCCTGTTCTGGTTCCGGGGGGCAGGCTGAGCCTGTGGTTAATTCTTCTTCCTGATGGGAAAATAGAGTGACCTGTGCCTGTCCAATCACCAAGAGCTAATCTCTCATTGGTTCCCCGTCTTCCCGTTCATCCTCAGGACAAATTGCAACCTGTACAGAACAGGAGGTTAAAGGTGCTGATGCTCCAAGTAGGGAGATTGCTAGTAAAGTGGCTGGAATGGCGAACCCGAGCACAAGGAGATGAGAAATGAGGTGCGTTTTAGAAACCTTTCCCCATCACACAGTGTACCATCTTCTGGGTTTCTCATGCATGTTTTCGATGTAGGAAGATGCCCTTGAACCTGGAGATTTGGGACCCATGCGATGGGTAGCACGCAGTATTACTTTAAAGGGTCTGCGTTTGCTCACCCAACCTCACCAAACCTCTCAGCCCCAAGAGTGTCCACCCTTATGTCTCATCCAGCTGTGAGTCTAGATATGGTCAATCCAGTTTGCATCACAGCCCCTGAACGAATTGTGTAAGAATTTCTCTCTCTTTCACTGTCTTTGTTTCATGGGTTTTTAAAAGTAATTTCTTTTTATAATGGGGTTTAGCTGCTTTTCACGGCTGTGTTTATGCCGCTTTACACCCACTTGACACACTAACAGAGAGATATCAATACATAGGTTTTAAGATTATTACTAGTCAGATATATTCTTGTGCGGTGAATTGGGCGTGTTGAGTCCAGTTCTCTGAGCAAGGAGTAGGTCTTGTCTATTACATATTGGGTTTATGGAACGGTATCTGAGCTAATTTGAAACTCTTGTTTTATGTATCACCCCACCTCACCTTTCCCGTTAAGCAGCCATAGTGTGTTTTCTGCATGTGTGACTCTGTTCTGTTTTGTAATTCAGTTCAAGTGTAACGGTTTTTACATTCCCTCTATAAGTGACACCTTATGAGAAGTGTCCTTTTCTGTGTGACTTATTTCACTTAGAATCGTCGTACCTCAATCCACTCATCATGCTGCTAGTAGCCTTATGACATTGATTTCATGGCTGAGTGATATTCCATTGTACATATGGACTTCAAATTTTTTATCCATTTTTCGCTTTGCTGGGATATTTAAGGTGGAATGAAGTGGAGGTCCTTGTCAACAGAGCAGCCCTAAACTTTGGGGTGCTTGTGTCTTGCTGATTTTTAATTTTCCCACTTTATACCCCCATGCGTGGAAGTGCCCTATGCGCTCTAAGCTGTGTTTTTTAGATGTTTCAGGACACACCGTACACTTCTCCAGAGTGGCTGTTGGCAATTTACATCCCACCCAGCAGTGTAGCAAGGCTCCCATTTCTCCATGGCCTGTCCTGCATTTCTGGTTTTGACACTTTTTTAAGCATGGCCCTTTTGACCGATGGGAAGCGAGACTTCTTTGTAGCGCTGATTTGCCTTTCCAGGTTGCTTGGTTGGCCAAAAAGGGCGTATGCGTTTTTTCCTGAATATATTCAGGAAAAAACGCATACGCCCTTTTTGGCCAAGGGCATTATTGTCAACGATTTGCCGCTTTTCATGTGCTTTAAAGGCGATTCGAATCTACCTCCTGAAATCTGTTTCCTGCAATTCTGCCTTGCTTTCAAATCCTCTTAGTTGCCTTCCATCGACATATTTGTGGACGAGAGTTATCATTTATATCTCTGCAGTTTTTTGAATTGCAGTGACCCTCAGCTCCATTTTTCAACTCGCTTTTATGGGAGCTGGCCGCAAAAGCGCAGAATGTCTTCAGGCCCTATTCTGGTTCCGGTGGGCAAGCTGATCCTGTGGTTAATTCTTCTTCCTAATGGGAAAATAGAGTGACCTGTGCCTGTCCCAACACGTAGAGCTATTCTCTCATTGGTTCTCCCTCTTCCCATTCATCCTTATTACAAATTGCCACCTGTACGGAACAGGAGGATAAAGGTGATTATTCTCCAAGTAGGGAGATTGCTATTAAAGCGGCTGGAATGGCGAATCCGAACACAAGGAGATGAGAAATGAGGTGCGTTTTAGAATCCTTTCCCGATCACATGGTGTACCATCTTCTGGGTTTCTCATGCATGTTTTCGATGTATGAAGAGGCCCTTGAACCTGGAGATTTGGGACCCATGCGACGGGTACCACGCAGTATTACTTTAAAGGGTCTGCATTTGCTCACCCAACCTCACCAAACCTCTCAGCCCTAAGAGTGTCCACCCTTATGTCTCATCCAGCTGTGGGTCTAGATATGGTCAATCCAGGTTGCATCACAACCTCTGAATGAAGTGTGTAAGAATTTCTCTCTCTTTCACTGTCTTTGTTTCATGGGTTTTTAAAAGTAATTTATTTTTATAATGGGGTTTAGCTGCTTTTCACTGCTGTGTTTATGCCGCTTTACACCCTCTTGACAAACTTCCAGAGAGATATCAACACTTAGGTTTTAAGATTTTTCTAGTCAGATATGTCCTTTTGCGGTGAATAGGCGGTGTTGAGTCCAGTTCACTGAGCAAGTAGTAGTTCTTGTCTATTACATATTGGGTTTATGGAACGTTATCTGAGCTAATTTGAAATCCTTCTTTTATGCATCACCCCAGCTCACCTTTCCCGTTAAGCAACCATAGTGTGTTTTCTGCATGTGTGACTCTGTTCTGTTTTGTAATTCAGTTCAAGTGTAACGGTTTTTACATTCCCTCTATAAATGATACCTTATAAGCAGTGTCCTTTTCTGTGTGACTAATTTCACTTAGAATAGTGGTACCTAAATCCACTCATCATGCTGCTACTAGCCTTATGACATTGATTTCATGGCTGAGTGATATTCCATTGTACATAAGGAACACAACTTCTTTATCCATTTTTCTCTTTCCTGGGATATTTAAGGTGGAATGAAGTGGAGGACCTTGGCAACAGAGCAGCCCTAAACTTTGGGGTGCTAGTGTTTTGCTGATTTTTCATTTTCCCAATTTATACCCCCATGAGTGGAAGTGCCCTATGCTCTCTAAGCTGTGGTTTTTATATGTTTCAGGACACACCGTACACTTCTCCAGAGTGGCTGTTGGCAATTTACATCCCGCCCATCAGTGTAGCAAGGCTCCCATTTCTCCATGGCCTGTCCTGCATTTCTGGTTTTGACACTTTTTTCAGCATGGCCCTTTTGACCGATGGGAAGCGAGACTTCTTTGTAGCGCTGATTTGCCTTTCCATGTTGCTTGGTTGGCCAAAAAGGGCGTATGCATTTTTTTTCTGAATATATTCAGGAAAAAACGCATATGCCCTTTTTGGCCAAGGGCATATTTGTCGAACCTTTGCCGCTTTTCATGGGCTTTAAAGGCGATTGGCATCTACCTTTTGAAACCTTTTTCCTGCAATTCTACCCTTCTTTCAATTCCTCTTCTTTGCCTTCCCTCAATATATTTGGGGACGAGAGTTACCATTTATAACTCTGCAGGTTTCTGAATTGCAGTGCCCTGAAGCTCTATTTTTCAACTCGTTTTTTGGGAGCTGGCCGCAAAAGCGCAGGATTGCCTCAGGCCCTATTCAGGTTCCAGGGTGGCAGGCTGAGCCTGTGGTTAATTCTTCTTCCTCATGGGAAAATAGAGTGACCTGTGCCTGTCCCAACACCAACAGCTTGTCTCTCATTGGTTCCACGTCTTCCCGTTCATCCTCAGGACAAATTGCAACCTGTACGGAACAGGAGGTTAAAGGTGCTGATGCTCCAAGTAGGGAGATTGCTAGTAAAGGGGCTGGAATGGCGAACCCGGGCAAAAGGAGATGAGAAACGAGGTGCGTTTTAGAAAACTTTCCCCATCACACGGTGTACCATCTTCTGGGTTTCTCATGCATGTTTTCGATGTAGGAAGATGTCCTTGAACTTGGAGATTTGGGACCCAGGGGATGGGTACCATGCAGTATAACTTTAAAGGGTCTGCGTTTGCTCACCCAACCTCATCAAATCTCTCAGGCCCAAGAGTGTCCACCCTTATGTCTCATCCAGCTGTGGGTCTAGATATGGTCAATCCAGGTTGCATCACTGCCACTGAACGAATTGTGTAAGTATTTCTAGCTCCTTCATTGTCTTTTTTCATGGGTTTTTAAGTGTAATTTATTTTTATAATGGGGTTTGGCTGCTTTTCACGGCTGTGTTTATGCCGCTTTACAGCCACTTGACACACTTACAGAGAGATATCAATACATATGTTTTAAGATTCTTACTAGTCAGATATTTTCATATGCGGTGCATAGCGGGTGTTGAGTTCAGTTCTCTGAGCAAGGAGTAGGTCTTGTCTATTACATATTGGGTTTATGGAATGGTATCTGAGCTAATATGAAACCCTTGTTTTATGCATTACCTCACCTCATCTTTCCCATTAAGCAGCCACCGTGTGTTTTCTGCATGTGTGACTCTGTTCTGTTTTGTAATTCAGTTCAAGTGTAACGGATTTTACATTCCCTCTATAAGTTAAATCTTATGATAAGTGTCTTTTTCTATGAGACTAATTTCAGTTAGAATCGTCGTACCTAAATCCAGTCCTCCTGCTGCTACTAGCCTTATGACATTGATTTCATGGCTGAGTGATATTCCATTGTACATAAGGACCACAACTTCTTTATCCATTTTTCTCTTTCCTGGATATTTAAGGTGGAATGAAGTGGAGGATCCTGTCAAGAGAGGAGCCCTAAACTTTGGGGTGCCTGTGTCTTGCTGATTTTTGGTTTTCCCAATTTATACCCCCATGAGTGGAAGTGCCCTATGCTCTCTATGCTTTGTTTTTTAGATGTTTCAGGACACACCGTACACTTCTCCAGAGTGGCTGTTGGCAATATACATCTGGTCCATCAGAAGAGAAAGGCTCCCATCTCTCCATGGCCTTTCCTGCATTTCTGGTTTGTACACTTTTTTCAGCATGGCACTTTTGACAAATGAGAAGCGAGACTGCTTTGTACCGCTGATTTCCCTTTCCAGGTTGCTTGGTTGGGCAAAAAGGGCGTATGCGTTTTTTCCTGAATATATTCAGGAAAAAACACATACGCCCTTTTTGGCTAAGGGCATCATTGTCGACCTTTGGCCTGTTTTCATGTGCCTTAAATGCGATTCGAATCTACCTCCTGAAATCTGTTTCCTGCAATTCTGCCTTGCTTTCAAATCCTCTTCGTTGCCTTCCCTCAATATATTTGTGGATGAGAGTTATCATTTATAACTCTGCAGGTTTGTGAATTGCAGTGCCCCTGACCCCCATTTTTCAACTCGCTTTTTTGGGAGCTGTCCGCAAAAATAGAGGATTGCTTCAGGCCCTATTCTGGTTCCGGAGGGCAGGGTGAGCCTGTGGTTAATTCTTCTTCCTGATGGGAAAATAGAGTGACCTGTGCCTGTCCCAACACCTAGAGCTAGTCTCTCATTGGTTCCCCCTCTTCCCGTTCAGCCACAGGACAAATTGCAAGCTGTACGGAACAGGAGGTGAAAGGTGCTGATGCTCCAATTAGGGAGATTGCTAGTAAAGCGGCTGGAATGGCGAATCCGAGCAGAAGGAGTTGAGAAATGAGGTGCGTTTTAGAAAGGTTTCCCCATCACCCAGTGTACCATATTCTGGGTTTCTCATGCATGTTTTCGATGTAGGAAGATGCCCTTGAACCTGGAGATTTCGGACCCATGGGGTGGGTACCATGCAGTATTACTTTAAAGGTTCTGCATTTGTTCCCCCAACCTCATCAAAACTCTCAGCCCCAAGAGTGTCCAACCTTATGTCACATCCAGCTGTGGGTCTAGGTATGGTCAATCCAGGTTGCATCACATCCCCAGAATGAATTGTGTAAGAATTTCTCCTTCTATCACTGTCTTTGTTTCATGGGTTTTTAAAAGTAATTTATTTTTTTAATGGGGTTTAGCTGCTTTTCACTGCTGTGTTTATGCCGCTTTACACCCACTTGACACACTTAAAGTGATATATCAGTATATAGGTTTAAGATTCTTAATAGTCAGATATATTCCTTTGCGGTGAATAAGGGGTGTTGAGTCCATTTCCTGAGCAAGCAGTAGGTCTTGTCTATTACATATTGGGTTTATGGAACGGTATCTGAGCTAATTTGAAACCCTTGTTTTATGCATCACCCCACTTCACCTTTCCCGTTAAGCAGCAATAGTGTGTTTTCTACATGTGTGACTCTGTTCTGTTTTGTAATTCATTTCAAGTGTAACGGTTTTTACATTCGCTTTATAACTGATATCTTATGATAAGTGTCTTTTTCTCTGTGACTTATTTCACTTAGTATCGTCGTACATAACTCCACTCATCATGCTGCTACTAGTCTTATGACATTGATTCCATGGCTGAGTGATATTCTATTGTACATAAGGACCACAACTTCTTTATCCATTTTTCTCTTTCCTGGGATATTTAAGGTGGAATGAAGTGGAGTTTCCTGTCAACGGAGCAGCGGTAAACTTTGGGTTGCCTGTGTATTGCTGATTTTAGTTTCCCCAATTTATACACCAATGAGTAGAAGTGCCGTATGCTCTCTAAGCTGTGTTTCTTACATATTTCAGGACACACTGTACACTTCTCCAGTTTGGCTGTTGGCAATTTACATTCCGCCCATCAGAGTAGCAAGGCTCCCATTTCTCCATGGCCTGGCCTGCATTTCTAGTTTGTACACTTTTTTCAGCATGGCCCTTTTGACTGATGGGAAGTGAGACTTCTTTGTACCGCTGATTTGCCTTTCCAGGTTGCTTGGTTGGCCAAAAAGGGCGTATGCGTTTTTTCCTGAATATATTCAGGAAAAAACGCATACGCCCTTTTTGGGCAAGGGCATCATTGTTGACGTTTTGCAGCTTTTCATGTGCTTTAAAGGCGATTCACATCTACTTCCTGAAATGTGTTTCCTGCAATTCTGCCTTGCTTTCAAATCCTCTTCGTTGCCTTCCCTCAATATATTTTTGGATGAGAATTCCAATTTATAACTCTGCAGCTTTGTGAATTGCAGTGCCCGTGACCTCCATTTTTCAACTCGCTTTTTTGGAAGCTGGCCGCAAAAGTGCAGGATTGCTTCAGGCCCTGTTCTGGTTCCTGGGGGCAGGCTGAGCCTGGGGTTAATTCTTCATCCTGATGGGAAAATAGAGTGACCTGTGCCTGTCCCGAAACCTAGAGCTAGTCTCTCATTGGTTCCCCGTCTTCCCGTTCATCCTCAGGACAAATTGCAACTGTACGGAACAGGAGGTTAAAGGTGCTGATGCTCCAAGTAGGGAGATTGCTAGTAGAGCGGGTGGAATGGCGAAGGTGAGCACAAGTAGATGAGAAATGAGGTGCGTTTTAGCAACCTTTACCCATCACACGGTGTACCATCTTCTGGGTTTCTCATGCATGTTTTCTATGTAGCAAGATTCCCTTGAACCTGGAGATTTGGGACCCATGGGATTGGTATCATGCAGTATTACTTTAAATGCTCTGCGTTTGCTCACCCAACCTCACCAAACGTCTCAGCCCCAAGAGTGTCCACCCTTATGTCTCATCCAGCTGTGGGTCTAGATATGGTCAAACCTGGTTGCATCATATTCCCTGAATGAATTGTGTAAGAATTTGTTTCTATTTCACGATCTTTGTTTCATGGGTTTTTAAAAGTAATTTATTTTTATAATGGGGTTTAGCTGCTTTTCACTGCTGTGTTTATGCCGCTTTACACCCACTTGACACACTAACAGAGAGATTTCAATACATAGGTTTTAGATTCTTACTAGTCAGATATATTCTTGTGTGGTGAGTAGCGGGTGTTGAGTTCTGTTCTCTGAGCAAGGAGTAGTGCTTGTCTATTACATATTGGGTTTATGGAATGGTATCTGAGCTACTTTGAAACCCTTGTTTTATGCATCACCCTACCTCACGTTTCCCGTTAAGCAGCCATAGTTTGTTTTTTAAATGTATGACTCTCTTCTGTTTGGTAAATCTGTTCAAGTGTAACGGTTTTTACATTCCCTCTATAAGTGATATCTTATGATAAGTGTCTTTTTCTGTGTGACTTATTTCACTTAGAATCGTCGTACCTAAATCCACTCATCATGCTGCTACTAGCGTTATGACATTGATTTCATGGCTGTTTCATACTCCACTGTACATAAGGATCACAACTTCTTTATCCATTTTTCTCCTTCCTGGGATATTTAAGGTGGAATGAAGTCGATGTTTCTGTCAACAGAGCAGCCCTAAACTTTGGGGTGCCTGTGTCTTGCTGATTTTTACTTTTCCCATTTTATGCACCCATGAGAGGAAGTACCCTATGCTCTCTAAGCTGTGTTTTTTAGATGTTTCAGGACACACCGTACACTTCTCCAGAGTGGCTGTTGGCAATTTACATCCCGCCCATCAGCGTAGCAAGGCTCCCATTTCTCCATGGCCTGTCTTGCATTTCTTGTTTTGACACTTTTTTCAGCATGGCCCTTTTGACCGATAAGAAGCGAGACTTCTTGGTAGCACTGATGTGCCTTTCCAGGTTGCTTGTTTGGCCAAAAAGGGCGTATGTGTTTTTTCCTGAATATATGCAGGAAAAAACGCATACGCACTTTTTGGCAAAGGGCATCATTGTCGACGTTTTGCCGTTTTTCATGTGCTTTAATGGCGATTCGCATCTACCTCCTGAAATCTGTTTCCTGCAATTCTGCCTTGATTTCAAATCCTCTTCGATGCCTTCCCTCAGTTTTTTGTGGATGAGAGTTGTCATTTATAAGTCTGCAGGTTTGTAAATTGCAGTGCCCCAGAGCTCCATTTTTCAACTCGCTTTTTTGGGAGCTGTCCGCAAAAGCGCAGGATTGCTTCAGGCCCTGTTCTGGTTCCGGGTGGCAGGCTGAGCCAGTGGTTAACTCTTCTTCCTGATGGGAAAATAGAGTAACCTGTGCCGCTCCGAACACCTAGAGCTAGTCTCTCATTTGTTGCCCCTCTTCCCATTCATCCTCAGGACAAATTGCAACCTGTACGAAACAGGAGGTTAAAGGAGCTGATGCTCCAAGTAGAGAGATTTCTAGTAAAGCGGCTGTAATGGCGAATCCGAGCACAAGGACATGAGAAATGAGGTGTGTTTTAGAAACCTTTCCTGATCACACGGTGTACAATCTTCTGGGTTTCTCATGCATGTTTTCGATGTAGGAAGATGCCCTTGAACCTGGAGTTTTGGGACCTATGGGATGGGTACCACGCAGTATTACTTTAAAGGATCTGCGTTTGCTCACTAACCTCACCAAACCTCTCATCCCCAAGAGTGTCCACCCTTGTGTCTCTTCCAGCTGCGTGTGTACATATGGTCAATCCAGGTTGTATCACAGCCTTTGAACGAATGTTTTAAGAATTTCTCTCTCTTTCACTGTCTTTGTTCCATGGGGTTTTAAAAGTACTTTATTTTTCTAATGGGGTGTAGCTGCTTTTCACTGCTGTGTTTATGCCACTTTACACCCACTTGACACTCTTACAGTGAGATATCAATACAAGGGTTTTAAGTTTCTTACTAGTCAGATATAATCTTGTGCGGTGAATAGGGGGTGTTGAGTCCATTTCCTGAACAAGAGTAGGTCTTGTCTATAACATATTGGGATTAAGGAACGGTATCTGAGCTAATTTGTAACCCTTGTTTTATGCATCACCCCACCTCACCTTTCCCGTTAAGCAGCCATAGTGTGTTTTCTGCATGTGTGACTCTGTATTGTTTTGTATTTCAGTTCCAGTGTAATGGTTTTTACATTCCCTCTATAAGTGATATCTTATGATAAGTGTCATTTTCTGTGTGACTTATTTCATTTAGAATCGTCATAGCTAACTCCACTCATGATTCTCCCACTACCCTTATGACATTGAGTTCATGGCTCTGTGATATTCCATTGTACATATAGATCAGAACTTCTTTATCCATTTTTCTCTTTCCTGAGATATTTAGGTGGAATGAAGTGGACGTTCTTGTCAACAGAGCAGCCCTGAACTTTGGTGTGCCTGTGTCATGCTGATTTTTAGTTTTCCCAAATTATACACCCATGAGTGGAAGTTCCCTATGCTCTCTAAGCTGTGTTTCTTACATGTTTCAGGACACACCGTACACTTCTCCACAGTGGCTGTTGGCAATTTACATCCCGCCCATCAGCATAGCAAGGCTCCCATTTCTCCATGGCCTGTCCTGCATTTCTGGTTTTGACACTTTTTTCAGCATGGCCCTTTTGACCGATGGGAAGCGAGACTTCTTTGTAGCACTGAATTGCCTTTCCAGTTTGCTTGGTTAGCCAAAAAGGGCATATGCTTTTTTCCTGCGTATATTCAGGAAAAAACACATACACCCTTTTTGGTCAAGGGCATATTTGTTGAACTTTTGCCGCTTTTCATGGGCTTTAAAGGCGATTCGAATCTACCTCTTGAAATCTTTTTCCTGCAATTCTGCCTTGCTTTCAAATCCTCTTCGTTACCTTCCCTCAATATATTTGTGGACGACTGTTATCATTTATATCTCTGCAGTTTTCTGAATTGCAGTGCCCCTGAGCTCCATTTTTCAACTCGCTTTTATGGGAGCTGGCCGCAAAAGCTCAGAATGGTTTCAGGCCCTATTCTGGTTCCGGTGGGCAAGCTGATCCTGTGGTTAATTCTTCTTCCTGATGGGAAAATAGAGTGACCTGTGCCTGTCCCAAAACTTAGAGCTAGTCTCTCATTGGTTCTCCCTCTTCCCATTCATCCTCATTACAAATTGCCACGTGTATGGAACAGGAGGTTAAAGGTGCTGATTCTCCAAGTAGGGAGATTGCTATTAAAGTGGCTGGAATGGCGAATCCGAGCACAAGGACGTGAGAAATGAGGTGCGTTTTAGAATCCTTTCCCGATCACATGGTGTACCATCTTCTGGGTTTCAAATGCATGTTTTCGATGTAGGAAGATGCCCTTGAACCTGGAGATTTGGGACCCATGCGATGGGTACCACGCAATATTATTTTAAAGGGTCTGCGTTTGCTCACCCAACCTCACCAAACCTCGCAGCCCCAAGAGTGTCCACCTTTATGTCTCATCCAGCTGTGTGTCTAGATACGATCAATCCAGGTTGCATCACAGCCTCTGAATGATTTTTGTACGTATTTCGCTCTCTTTCACTATCTTTGTTTCATGGGGTTTTAAAAGTAGTTTGTTTTTATAATGGGGTTTAGCTGCTTTTCACTGCTGTGTTTATGCCGCTTTACACCCACTTGACACACTTACAGAGAGATATCAATACATAGGTTTTAAGATTCTTACTAGTCAGATATGTTCTTGTGCGGTGAATAGGGGGTGTTGAGTCCTGTTCACTGAGCAAGGAGTAAGTCTTTTCTATTACATATTGGGTTTATGGAACGTTATCTGAGCTAATTTGAAATCCTTGTTTTTTCATCACCCCAGCTCACCTTTCCCATTAAGCAACCATAGTGTGTTTTCTAAATGTGTGACTCTGTTCTGTTTTGTAATTCTGTTCAAGTGTAACGGTATTTACATTCCTTCTGTTAGTGATATCTTATGATAAGTGTCTTTTTCTGTGTGACTTATTTCACTTAGAATTGTCGTACCTAAATCCACTCATCATGCTGCTACTAGCCTTATGATATTTATTTCACGCCCGAGTGATATTGTATTGTACATAAGGACCACAAATTCTTTATCCATTTTTCTCTTTCCTGGGCTATTTAAGGTGGAATGAAGTGGAGGTTCTTGTCAACAGAGCAGCCCTAAACTTTGGGGTGCCTGTGTCTTGCTGATTTTTAGTTTTCCCAATTTATACCCCCATGAGTGGATGTGCCCCTTTCTCTCTAGCTGTGTTTTTTAGATGTTTTAGGAAACACCATACCCTTCTCCAGAGTTGTCATTGGCAATTTACATCTCACCCATCAGTGTAACAAGGCTCCCTTTCCTCCCTGGCCTCTCCTGCATTTCTTGTTTTTACACATTTTTAGGAAGGACCTTTTGACCTATGGGAAGTGAGACTTCTTTGTAGTGCTGAATTGCATTTCCAGCTTGCTTGGTTGGCCAAAAAGGGCCTATGGGTTTTTTCCTGAATTTATTCAGAAAAAAACGCATATTGTCTTTTTGGCCAAGTGCATCATTGTGGACGTTTGGCCGCTTTTCTTGTGCTTTAGGGGCGATTCGAATCTAACTCCTGAAATCTGTTTCCTGCAATTCTGCCTTGCTTTCAAATCCTCTTCGTTGCCTTCCCTCAATATATTTGTGGACGAGAGTTATTATTTATAACTCTGCAGGTTTGTGAATTGCAGGGCCCCTGAGCTCCATTTTTCAACTCGCTTTTTTTGGAGCTTTCCGCAGAACCGCTGGTTTGCTTTTGGCCCTACTCTGGTTCCCATTTGCAGGCTAAGCTTTTGCTTAATTCTTCTTCCTGACTGGAAAGTAGAGTGACATGTGCCTCTCTGAACATCTAGGGCTTGGCTCTCCTTGTTTCTCCTCCTTCCCCTTCTTCCTTTGGACAAATTCCAATTTCTGTGCAACTGGTTGTTGAAGGTGCTGACATCCTCAAGTGGGGAGATTTTAAGGAAAAAGGCTGGAGGGGTGAACCCAACACCCAGGAAATTAGGAGTTTTAGTGCCTTTTCCAAAATCTTCCTGATCCAACCGTGTTCCATCTTCTGGGTGTCACATGCATGTTGTAGCTGTAGGAAAGGTCCCGTGTATGTAAGGAGAACACAAGGGATTTTTCCAAATCAGTGTCTCCGCGAACTCCAATCTGGGGAATTTTTAAGCTGCTGGTACATGTGTGTTCATTAAGGGACTTGGGCCGTAGGCAGAGTCCGAACTTTAGATAATTGAAGTCTTCAGGTTCAGAAACGCTCACCATCGGCCTCCTTTAGTTTCCATTTTATCTGTAGTTGATAGATGATGTCGATATAGATATCTATGGTTTTTCAGATTATTTCCCCTCAGGGGTCATTACAAAATATTGAGTATAGTTCCCTGTGCTATACAGTAGTTCCTTGTTCATGATATATTTTATACATAGCAGTGTGTATATGTTAATCTGAAACTGTTAATTTATCCCTCCTCCCACCTTTCCCCTTTGGTAATAAAAAATATAAGATTTTATACTTCTCAGAAATCTAGGAGCTGAAAGACAGGTATCATTTTCAATGGAAAATCATTCGAAACAAGGTTGAAACTTCAACCAAGATTATTAGATGTACATCCTTGGAAAGAAATCACTGCATTTCTCTACTGTTGACCTGACAAATAAGACAAACCCCTCCACTGAACTTGCTTATAATAAAGTGATGGAAATATCAAATGGAAGTGTTAGAAACATCTCATTTTACACGAGCCTTATACACTGCTCTATGTTAATTACAGTTTGGCTCACACATCTGTTCATTGAAGTTACAATGTTCTCAAATTCTGTTACTGATCCTGCAGAGTGGGCCCCAACAAGGGTCTCCCTGCCCAGTGTCATTGGAGCCAACAGATCGAGACTGACTTTGGTTCAGAAGCAAAGGAAATCTTTATATTTTGATCAGAGAATGGAGAGGTGATAGTGTGTGCTCCCCTGCGGGTTGTGGGCCGGGCTGCTGTGTAGGGATCCTGTCAGCATCAGCGGGAGGGAGGGGGCGGAGCTCTCGAGGGCTGGGTTGCCTGGAGCTCAGGCTCTATGTCGCAGAGTCTGCACGGGGCCCCACGAGCTGAGGTGTCGGCCCAGCCATTTTGCACTAGGAAATCGGGTCTGAAGTGTCGGGTGTGGGACCTCTGCATGTGGAAACCTAGGAGCAAGTGAAATTAGACAAAGCACAAAGGAAAAAATGGTTAGACTTTACTTTATTGCCCAGATTCTATTTTTATCTCCCAGGAATTTTTAATGGGCTTTGCCAGTGACAAAGCCCTCCTCTGCCTTTTGTCCCGTTCCTCATTCTTGGGGCGCTGAGGGTGCAGACACGTCTTCTGTAAATGCTTCGTGCTGAGTTGGGTGTGCTCATACCCGGGGGTAGGGGCAGGACTTCTCCCCAGCAGCCTCCATGGTGAGGTTGATTGTCCGCAGGCCTCCTCCCTCACTGCTCGTCTGCCTGAGCACCAGCATTGGAAGTTTTATAGATTCTAATGACCTTTAAGGGTCCAGGAAAGAGATGTGCAGAGACGCTGAGGGGGTGGGCGGTTTTACCCTGCTCCACATTGGTTCAGTCCCCTTAGGCTGACGGTTTCTGCCAGCCTAGATGCTCTGACCAGTAGTCTGCGCTTTCTTCAGTTAGGCCAACTGAATTAACGTACAAACAGCACCAGGTGTCAGAGCCCTGCTTGCTCAACTCCCAGACATTCCAGGGCCAGTGGTGATCCAGGACCATGACGGCCACTCAGTCAACGGCCTTTTGAAGTAGCCAGGAGTACAGCCGGTCTCATTAGCCCCCGTCACCACGGTGCCTGTAGGCTTTTCTATGGTGGCAGCGTTATTTACGGTTCCCCTGCCAAGTTTATTAGCTCTGCTCTGGGTGCAGTAAGTCCTGTAAGCAATAGTCAGCTCTTTAGGGGCACACTCTTGTTGTTTTCTGAGAGAAGCTCCAGGTCAAGTGATGGTCACACGAGTCGTCATGGGGGCCCATTGCCCCAGGTTGTCTCTCTGGAGGTTGGTGTTGGAGGGCCTCCTCACTCGAGGTCATTGTGCCCACGGAGCAATCCCTGCAACTTCAGGGCATGGTGGGTGGTTAGGATCACCAAGTGGCGTCCTTTTCCCTTAGGAGGGAGCTGGCCTTGCGGGCTGCTGATTTCCAGGTTTTTAGATACCCCCAGTATCCTGGTCAGATGGGGTGGCTGGCCAATGCCTGGAGGGAATTCTTGCATTGTTCCATTTCAAGTGGTCCCAGTTTTTGCACTAATACTCCAAGGGCGATTCGCCTTGGACCAGGAATGTAAAGGTCAAAGGGTTTAGCTAACTTAGGGAGGTCCAGGGCCAGGGTCTGAATTGACTGCTCTTTCCATTCTTGAAAGGCCGCTTCTGGATTCTATTCAAAAGGATCATCATCTTTTCCTTTCAGTGTTTCATATAGAGGCCCAGCTATTAGACTCTAGTTAGGGATCCAGATGCAGCAAACCCCGGTCTCCCCAGGAACCCCTAAGCTGTCTTCTAGTTTCAGGAAGGCTGAGGCTGCAAATGGCTTCTTCCCTTTCCTGGGGTGGGCTTCTCCGACCTTCTGTGCGAATGAAGCCCAGGAAGGCCACTTTAGTTTGTGATATTTGAGCCTTTTCCTTGGACACCTTCTATCTTTTATTGGCTAGGTAGTTCAGAGGCCTCCTTAGTCGGGCTGGTGATCAGAATGTCATCTGCATATTGAAGGAGGGTTCCCTTCTCCAGAGGTAGATCTTTTAGGTCTTTAGCTAACGTTTCCCCAAAGATGGTGTGGGAATTTTTGAACCCCTGGGGCAGGACGGCCCAGCAGTATTGTTTTTGTTGTATGTTGAGTCCTGCCACTCACAGCCAAAATTTCTTGTGACTCTGGGAGTAATGGAATACAGAAGAAGGCATCATTGAAGTCTAATACAGAATACCATGTCCTGGTGGATGGTAGAATGACCAGCAGGGTGTAGGAATTAGGAACTACTAGATGTATATCCTCTGTGGCTTCACTGACTGTCCTGGCATCCTCTACCAGGTCCCCAGCAGCCCACGGGGCTCTTGTGGTCAGGCCCCTCCCAGGATATGGAGCTCACCTGGGCAGGTACCCAGCAGCCCATGGGGCCCTCATGGTCAGGCCCCTCCCAGGATATGGAGCTCACCTGGGCAGGTACGCAGCAGCCCACGGGGCTCTCGTTGGCAGGCCCCTCCCTGGATATTGAGCTCCCGTGGACGGGTACCCCAGCAGCGCTGGGCACACAGGATCCGTGCACATAGCCCTCATTGCAGAGCACCCCCAGCACACCTGTCACTCAGAGCTGACACAGAGCACCTCAGAGCAGAGCTTGAACTAACAAACAGCAGCTCCAACAGGTCTGTGACCCTAGGCTTCACTCTGTGCAGCCTCCCTCTGCCTGGTCTTCCAGGGGCTTCCACTGCAGCCGGGGCACCAGGCCTCTGTCTCCACCCACCACCCCTCCTCTCCCTGACTCCTGGGTTCCTCTCATTAGCAGAGGGTCTTCTTGAAGTTGTCTCCCACTCATGGACCAGATAAAATGATTAGAAAACAAGCCAGGGCTGCCGCCCCTTATCTATCCTGACTCTCGGGACCCTACACCTGTTCCTTGGATCTGGCCGGTGCAGCAAGGCCCATTCTCTGCAACTCTGAGCCCCTGAGGGGCGAGGATTGGCTGACCTGGGCAGCCCGACCCGGCCGGCCAGCCCTTCCCAGGTGTGCCTGGGTTGAGGTCAATATAAACACCCCTCCAGGCAGCAAAAGCCTCTGCAGCTGTGCCTGACGCCATATTCTCTGCCCCGTCAGCAGTCTCGGGTTTGGGCTGGTGGGAGGGAGTAGGGCCCACGGCTCTATGAGTGGCCCGGTGTGACTGGGGCTCTGCTGGACTTTCTGCAGGAGTTGCCGGGCTGCCACCTGCTAAAGAAGAGGATGTGTCACCCATACTTGCTGCTGGAATTTCTCCCCGGGCAGAGGTGAGGAAGGAAAAAAGCAGTGGGGGCCGGGACAGGAGGGGTACCTCAGGCAGGGAAATGGAAAGCTTCCAGACGAGCGCCCGGGGCCAGGACCATCCTGGCTGGCCTGCAGGCACCACGTCGGCCTGCGTGCTGTCACTGGTGTGACCTCAAGCCCCTTCCTCTAGTTTTTAAAGTCTTTGCACACATTCAGGTGTTTTACCTGGGAAGGGTGGGAAAAGTTCAGCAGCAGCTGGCCTGGGGCTCAGCTCACGTTTACTCAGAGACGCCTCCTCACGGTCCCCCAGCTTTGCAATGAGGACGCTCCTCGTGTGGGGGCTGCTGGCTGCATGGGAGATGATTCCCCACCTGTGACCAACTTCAGAATTGTTTTCCACTGGAGCAAGTGCCCTGATAGGGTTTTCCTCTGTATGACCAGTGGGTTCTGTTTTTTTTTTTTTTTTCTTTTTTGGTTCAAGGTATGTTTTATTCCTCATTTTGTATTTATGGATATAAGCATGGAAATAATTCATTCATATAAATACGTCTATGGGAAGGACAGAACTTTTTTTTCTGTTTTATTTCTTTAAGTATTATTTATTTTTTAATTTTTGAATTTATTTTATTCATTTTTTTATACAGCAGGCTCTTATTGGTTATCTATTTTATACATATAAGTGTATATATGTCAATCCCAGGCTCGCAATTCATCCCACCACCACCACCCTGCCACTTTCCCCACTTGGTGTCCATACATTTGTTCTCTACATCTGTGTCTCTATTTCTCCCTTGCAAACCGGTTCATCTTTACCATTTTTCTAGGTTCCCCATGTATGCATTAATATACGATATTTGTTTTCTCTTTCTGACATACTTCACTCTGTATGACAGTCTCTAGATCTATCCACGTCTCTACAAATGACCCAATTTCATTCCTTTTTATGGCTGAGTAATATTCCATTTTATACATGTAGCACATCTTTTCTGTTCGTCTGTCTATGGGCATTTAAGTTGCTTCCATGACCTGGCTATTATAAATAGTGCTGCAATGAATATTGTGGTGAATATGTCTTTTTGAATTATGGTTTTCTCTGGGTATATGGCCAGTAGTGGGATTGCTGGGTCATATGGTAATTCTATTTTTAGTTTTTTAAGGAACCTCCATACTGTTCTCCATAGTGACTGTATCAATTTACATTCCCACAAATAGTGTAAGAGGGTTCCCTTTTCTCCACACCCTCTCCAGCATTTGTTGCTTGTAGATTTTCTGATGATGCCCATTCTAACTCGTGTGAAGTGATACCTCATTGTAGTTTTGGTTTATATTTCTCTAATAATTAGTGATGTTGAGCAGCTTTTCATGTGCTTCTTAGTCATCTGTATGTCTTCTTGGGACAAATGTCTATTTACATCATCTGCCCATTTTTGGATTGGGTTGTTTGTTTTTTTACTGTTGAGCTGCATGAGCTGTTTATATACGTTGGAGATTACTCCTTTGTCCATTGATTCATTTGCAAATATTTTCTCCCATTGTGAGGGTTGTCTTTTCGTCTTGTTTGTAGTTTCCTTTGCTTTGCAAAAGCTTTTAGGTTTCATTTGCTCCCATATGTTTATTTTTTTTTATTCCATTACTCTACAAGGTGGATCAAAAAAGATCTTGCTGTGATTTATGTCAAAGAGTATACTTCCTATGTTTTCCTCTAAGAGTTTTATACTGTCCGGTCTTACATTTTGGTCTCTAATCCATTTTGAGTTTATTTTTTGTGTATGGTGTTAGGGAGTGTTCTAATTTCATTATTTTACATGTAGCTGTCCATTTTTCCCAGCACCACTTATTGAAGAGACTGTCTTTTCTCCTTTGTATACCCTTGCCTCCTTTGTCATAGATTAGTGGGCCATAGGTGTGTAGGTTTATCTCTGGGCTTTCTTTTTTTTTTTCTTTTACATCTTTATTGGAGTATAATTGCGTTACAATTGTGTGTTAGTTTCTGCTGTATAAAAAAGTGAATCAGCTGTGCGTATACATATAACACCATATCCCCTCCCTCTTGCACCTCCCTCTCACTCCCTTATCCCACCCTTTTAGGTGGTCACAAAGCACAGAGCTGATCTCCCTGTGCTATGTGGCTGCTTCCCAGTAGCTATCAATTTTACATTTGGTAGTGTATATTTGTCCATACCACTCTCTCACTTTGTCCCAGCTTACCCTTCCCTCTCCCCATGTCCTCAAGTCCTTTCTCTACGTCTGTGTCCTTAATCCTTTCCTGCCCCTAGGTTCTTCATAAACTTTTTTTTTAGATTCCATATATATGTGTTAGCATACGGTATTTGTTTTTCTCTTTCTGACTTACTTCACTCTGTAGGACAGACTCTAGATCCATCCACCTCACTAAAAATAACTCAATTTCGTTTCTTTTTATGGCTGAATAATGTTCCATTGTATATATGTGCCACATCTTCTTTATCCTTTTATCTGTTGTTGGACACTTAGGTTGCTTCCATGTCCTGGCTATTGTAAATAGAGCTACAGTGAACATTGTGGTACATGACTCTTTTTGAATTATGGTTTTCTCAGGGTAAATGTCCAGGAGTGGGTTTGCTGGGTTGTATGGTAGTTCTATTTTTAGTTTTTAAGGAACCCCCATACCGTTCTCCCTAGTGGCTATATCAATTTACATTCCCACCAACAGTGCAAGAGGGTTCCCTTTGCTCCAATAAATGCCTCTCCAGCATTTATTGTTGGTAGATTTTTTGATGATGGCCAATCTGACTGGTGTGAGGTGATACCTCACTGTAGTTTTGATTTGCATTTTTCTAATGATTAGTGATGTTCAGCATCCTTTCATGTGTTTGTTGGCAACCTGTATATCTTCTTTGGAGAAATGTCTATTTAGGTCTTCTGCCCATTTTTGGATTGGGTTGTTTGGTTTTGTGATATTGAGCTACATGAGCTGCTTTTTGGAGATTAATCCTTTGCCATTTGCTTCATTTGAAAATATTTTCTCCCATTCTGATGGTTGTCTTTTCATCTTGCTAATGTTTTCCTTTGCTGTGCAAAAGAATTTATGTTTCATTCGGTCCCATTTTTTAATTTTTGTTTTTATTTCCATTTCTCTAAGAGGTGGGTCAGAAAGGATCTTGCTGTGATTTATGTCATAGACTGTTCTGCTTATGTTTTCCTCTAAGAGTTTTATAGTGGCTGGTCTTATATTTAGGTCTCTAATCCATTTTGAGTTTACTTTTGTGTATGGTGTTAGGGAGTGTAGTAATTTCATTCTTTTACATGTAACTGTCCAGTTTTCCCAGCACCACTTACTGAAGACACTGTCTTTTCTCCATTGTATACCCTTGCCTCCTTTGTCATAGATTAGTGAACCATAGGTACGTGGGTTTATCTCTGTGCTTTCTATCCTGTTCTATTGACCTATATTTCTGTTTTTCTGTCAGTACCATATTATCTTGATTACTGTAGCTTTGTAATATAGTCTGAAGTCTGGAAGTCTGATTCCTCCAGCTCTTTTTTTTCCCCCTCAAGACTGCTTTGGCTATCCAGGGTCTTTTGTGTCTCCCTACAAATTTTAAGATTTTTTTTTCTTGTTCTGTAGAAAATGCCAAAGGTATTTTGATCGGGATGCATTGAATATGTAGATTGCTTTGGGTAGTATAGTCATTTTCACAATATTGATTCTTCTAATCCGAGAACATGGTATACGTCTCCATCTGTTTATATCATCTTTGATTTCTTTCATCAGTGTCTTATAGTTTTCTGAGTACAGGTCTTTTACTTCCTTAGGTAGGTTTATTCCTAGGTATTTTATTCTTTTTGTTGCAGTGGTAATGGGATTGTTTCCTTAATTTCTCTTTCTGATCTTTCATTGTTAGTGTATAGGAATGCAAGCGATTTCTGTGCATTAATTTTGTATCCTGCAACTTTACCAAATTCATTGATTAGCTCCAGTGGTTTTCTGGTGGCATCTTTAGGATTCTCTATCTATGATATCATGTCATCTGCAAACAGTGACAATTTTACTTCTTCTTTTCCTTTTTGTATTCCTTTTATTTCTTTTTCTTTTCTGATTGCCATGGCTAGGACTTCCAAAACTATGTTGAATAGCAGTGGTGAGAGTGGACATCCTCGTCTTGTTCCTGATCTTAGAGGAAACGCTTTCAGTTTTTCACCATTGAGAATGCTGTTTGCTGTGGGTTTGTCATATATGGCCTTTATTATGTTGAGGTAGTTTCCCTCTATGCCCACACTCTGCAGAGTTTTTATCGTAAATGAGTGTTGAATTTTCTCAAAATCTTTTCCTTCATCTATTGAGAGGATCATATGGTTTTATTCTACAATTTGTTAATATGGTGTATCACATTGATTTGTGTATATTGAAGAATCCTTGCATCCCTGGGATAAACCCCACTTGATCATGGTGTATGATCCTTTTAATGTGTTGTTCGATTCTGTTTGCTAGTATTTTGTTGAGGATTTTTACATCTATATTCATCAGTGATATTGGTCTATAATTTTCTTTCCTTGTAGTATCTCTGTCTGATTTTGGTATCAGGGTGATGGTGGTCTCATAGAATGAGTTTGGGAGTGTTCCTTCCCCTGCAATTGTTTTGAAGAATTTGAGAAGGTTGGGTGTTAGCTCTTCTCTAAATGTTTGATAGAATTCACCTGTGATGCCATCTGGTTCTGAACTTTTGTTTGTTGGAAGATTTTTAATCACAGTTTCAATTTCATTGCTTGCGATAGGTTTGTTCATATTTTCTATTTCTTCCTGGTTCAGTCTTAGAAGGTTATCCCTTTCTAAGAATTTGTCCATTTCTTCCAGATTTTCCATTTTATTGCCCTAGAGTTGCTTGTAGTAGTCTCTTAGGATGCTTTGTATTCCTGTGGTGTCTGTTGTAACTTCTGCTTTTTCACTTCTAATTTTGTTGATTTGCGTCCTCTCCCTCTTTTTCTGGAGTCTGGCTAAAGGTTGATCATTTTTGCTTATCTTCTCAAAGAACCAGCTTTTAGTTTTATTGATCTTTGCTTTCGTTTTCTTTGTTTCTATTTCATTTATTTCCGCTCTGATCTTTATGATTTCTTTCCTTCTACTAACTTTGGGTTTTGTTCTTCTTTCTCTAGTTCCTCTAGGTGTAAGGTTAGATTATTTATTTGAGATTTTTCTTGTTTCTTGAGGTAGGCTTGTATTGCTATAAACTTCCCTCTTAGAACTCCTTTTGCTGCATCCCATAGGTTTTGGATCATCGTGTTTTTGTTGTCATTTGTCTCTAGGTAGTTTTTGATTTCCTCTTTGATTTCCTAAGTGATCTGTTGGTTATTTATTAACGTATTGTTTAGCCTCCATGTGTTTGTGTTTTTTACGTTTTTTTCCATGTAATTGATTTCTTTTTTTTTTTTCATGTAATTGATTTCTAATCTCATAGCATTGTGGTAGGAACAGCTGCTTGATATGATTTCAGTTTTCTTAAATTTACTGAGGCTTTATCTGTGACCCAAGATGTGATCTATCCTGGGGCATGTTCCGTGTGCAGTTGAGAAGAACGTGTAATCTGCTGCTTTTGGATGGAATGTCCTATAAATATCAATTAACTCTATCTGGTCTATTGTGTCATTTAAAGCTTGTGTTTCCTTATTAATTTTCTGTCTGGCTGATCTCCACTGGTGTAAATGAGCTTTTAAAGTCCCCCGCTATTATTGTGTTACTGTCGATTTCCTCTTTTATAGCTGTTAGCAGTTGCCTTATACATTGAGGTGCTCCTATTTTGGGTACATATATATTTATAATTGTTATATCTTCTTCTTGGATTGATCCCTTGACCATTATGTAGTGTCTTTCCTTGTCTCTTGTAACATTCTTTATTTTAAAGTCTATTTTATCTGATATGAGTATTGCTACTCCAGCTTTCTTTTGATTTTCATTTGCATAGAATATATTTTTCCATCGCCTCACTTTGAGTCTGTATGTGTCCCTAGGTCTGAAATGGATCTCTTGTAGACAGCATATATATGGGTCTTGTTTTTGTATCCATTCAGCGAGCCTGTGTCTTTTGGTTGGAACATTTAGTGCATTCACCTTTAAGGTAATTATCAATATGTATGTTCCTAGTACTATTTTCTTAATTGTTATAGGTTTGTCTTGGTGGGTCCTTTTCTTCTCTTGTGTTTCCCACTTAGAGAAGTTCCTTCAGCATTTGGTGTAGAGCTGGTTTCATGGTGCTGAATTCTCTTAGCTTTTGCTTGTCTTTAAGGCTTTTGATTTCTCCATCAAATCTGAATGAGCTCTTTGCAGGGTGGAGTACTCTTGGTTGTAGGTTCTTCCCTTTCATCACTTTAAATTTATCATGCCACTTCCTTCTGGCTTGTAGATTTTCTACTGAGAAATCAGCTGTTATCCTTATGGGAGTTCCCTTGTATGTTATTTGTCATTTTTCCCTTGCTGCTTTCAATCATTTCTCTTTGTCATTAATTTTTGTCAATTTGATTACTATGTGTCTTGTCATTTTTCTCCTTTGGTTTATCCTGCCTGGGACACTCTGTGCTTCCGGACTTGGGTGGCTATTTCTTTTCCCATGCTAGGGAAGTTTTTGACCATAATCTCTTCAAATATATTCTCGGGTCCTTTCTCTCTCTCTTCTCCTTCTGGGACCCCTATAATGCGAATGTTGTTGCGTTTAATGTTGTCCCAGAGGACTCTTGGGGTGTCTTCATTTATTTTCATTCTTTTTCTTTATTCTGTTCCATGGCAGTGATTTCCACCTTTCTGTCTTCCAGGTCACTTATCCGTTCTTCTGCCACAGTTATTCTGCTACTGATTCCTTCTAGTGTATTTTTCATTTCAGTTATTCCATTGTTCACCTCTGTTTGTTTGTTCTTTAATTCTTCTAGGTGTTTGTTCCTTAATTCTTCTAGGTCTTTGTTAAGCATTTCTTGCGTCTTCTCGATCTTTGCCTCCTTTCTTTTTCCAAGGTCTTGGCTCAACTTCACTATCATTATTCTGAATTCTTTTTCTGAAAGGTTCCCTATCTCCACCTCATTTCATTTTTTTTTCTGGGGTTTTATCTTGTTCCTTGATCTGGTATAATGTCCTCTGCCTTTTCATTTTGTCTATCTTTCTGTGAATGTGGTTTTCCTTCCACAGGCTGCAGAATTGTAGTTCTTCTTGCTTCTGCTGTCTGCTCTCTGGTGGATGAGTCTATCTTAGAGGCTTGTGCAAGCTTCCTGATGGGAGGGACTGGTGGTGGGTAGAGCTGGGTGTTGCTTTGGTGGACAGAGCTTTAATCTGCTTGTCTACGGATTAAATAAAACTTTAATAAAAAGTTTAATCCGCTTGTCTGCTGATGCATGGGGCTGGGTTCCCTCCCTGTTGGTTGTTTGGCCTGAGGCGACCCAGCGCTGGAACCTACCTTGCTCTTGGTGGGGCTAACGGCGGACTCTGGGAGGGCTCACACCAAGGAGTATTTCCCAGAACTTCTGCTGCCAGTGTCGTTGTCCTCATGGTGAGCCACAGCCACAGACACCACCTGCCTCTGCAGGAGACCCTCTAAAAGTAGCAGGTAATTCTGGTCATTCTCCTACGGGGTCACTGCTCCGTCCCCTGGGTCCTGATGTGCACACTACTTTGTGTGTGCCTTCCAAGAGTGGAGTATCTGAGTGGAGTTGAGACTCTGATTCTCTGTGTGGAGTCGCACAGACTCTGGGTCCTGTGAAGCTTCGATGTTTTCTGATTCTAGAAATCCTATAGGAGACGGTCCACAGCAGGTGACACTAATGTTGTCAGTAGAGGTGTTGAAGCCAAAGATCTGCAGTTCCAGCTAGAGGTGCCGATGTACATACAGGACAAAATCATCTCGTGTGAATGTAGTTCAGGCATGTTTAAGATGAATGCAGTCATGTTAATGCCTACCATATTCTATCTTGAGCCTCTCCTCAGGGACCCCCTCCTCAGTTCCTGAGGCTCCTGTAAGTCATGTACAGGGGACTGAAGAGTGGGCTCTGTCCAGTCTGAGCCCTGAGTTACCCTGTGTGTATCTTAGGATACTTTGTATTTCTGTGGTGTCTGTTGTAACATCATCTCTTTCATTTCAGATTTATTTGGGCCCTCTCTTTTTAAAAAAACATACGACTGCTGTCTTTTATTCTTTACAGAAGTTTAATAAGTGTTTGATCTACTATCCTTACCCTATGTATACTTTTTGCAGTGAGATTTTTACTTTTCTTTGTTTCCTTGTTACTATCAATAATTAGTGAGACTTCTTTTAAGCTACCTTCAACATTGCTTATAAAGCTGCTTTATTAGTGATGACAGAGCCTTAATGGAAGTCATGTTCTGGTTGTAAATTAGAATGCAATGTGCCAGCAAAAAGCCCCTTAAGTTTATTTCTCATTACTTCTTCTTCTTTTTTTAATTTAATTTTTATTTTTTGTCAGAGCAAATGTAATTAAAATGTTTTGTTTCTTCTAGGTGTGCAAGATGTGGTTCTTTTAAACATATACATATATCTATTCTTCTTTGGATCATTTTCCCATGTAGGTTATGATACAATGTTGAGTAGTCTTGTCTTGGTATTACGTAGGTCTTTGGTGATTACATATTTCACATGTGTTTCTATATCTATCTTAACCCCAATAGCCTAATGTTTCCAATCCTCACACCTTTCCATTTGGTGAACCATAAGTTTGTTTAATGAACCTGTGATTGCATTTCTCTGTGGAAATATCTTCATTGGTATCAATTTTATCTAAGACCTATAAGTGATATTATAGGATATGTGTCTTTTGCTTTCTGACTTAGTACAATTTGCCTGATTACCTCAAGAATCATACATGGTGCTGCAAA
Source organism: Balaenoptera physalus (assembly GCF_965194825.1). NCBI lineage: Eukaryota > Metazoa > Chordata > Mammalia > Artiodactyla > Balaenopteridae > Balaenoptera > Balaenoptera physalus. The sequence continues at coordinate 138,932 of NW_028126328.1, read as the reverse complement.
TGGCATTGTTTCATTTTTTTCCCTGGCTAATAGTCCATCTGTACGTGTACCAGTTCTTCTTTGGCCACGCACCTGTTGATGGACTTTCTGGTTGCCTCCATGTCTTGGCTATTGTAATACTGCTGCAATGCACATTTGCTTGCCTGTGTCTTTCCAGTTCTATCTTCTTATGTTATAGGCCAAGGAGTGGGCTTGCTGTATCACATGGTAGCTCAGTGTGTACGTTTTAAAGGCACCACCATTCAGTTTTCATTAGTGGCTCTTTCCAGGTTACGTCCCACTTAAAATTGAGGGTATGCATTTCTCCAAAACACCTTCAATATTTATTGTTTGTAGTTTTCTTGCTGATGGTTATTCTAACAGGTGTGAGCTGATACCTCTCTGTGGTTGAATTTGCATGTGTCCCATAATCTGTTGAAATTGAGCTTTAAATCATGCCCTTTTTATTTATCAAACTGTGATTACAGCTTAGTTGTTCAAAGTGTTTTCTTAAAGTAAGTGTCACATTTTGAAAATTTTTGGCCATTACCTCCGTCAAGACATTTTGAGGGCAGGTTTCATTTACAGCCCTGAAGTACTTGTTCATATGAAGTGACCATTAGCACAGGTTTTAAAGCTGCTTTTACAGGTAACGACAACACGGCGGCAGCCTTTCTACGTTCCCCAATCTGGTAACTAGGGAAAGAGACCTTCAGCCCCAAGAGTGTCCAGCTTTATTTCTCATCCAGCTGTGGGTCTAGATATGGTCACACCAGGTTGCATCACAACCCCGGAACGAATTATGTAAAAATTTCTCCCTCTATCACTCTCTTTGATTTTTGGGTTTTTTAAAGTAATTTATTTTTATAATGGGGTTTACCTGATTTTCACTGCTGTGTTTATGCCACTTTACACCCACTTCTTTCACTTACAGAGAGATATCAATACATAGGTTTTAAGATTTTTACTAGTCAGATATATTCTTCTTTGTTGAATAGGGGGTGTTGCGTCCACTTCACTGAGCAAGGAGTAGGTTTGTCTATTACATATTGGGTTTATGGAACAGTATCTGAGCTAATTTGAAACTCTTGTTTTATGTATCACCCCACCTCAGCTTTCCCATTAAGCAGCCATAGTCTGTTTTCAAAATATGTGACTCTGTTCTGTTTAGTAATTCAGTTCAAGTGTAACGGTTTTTACATTCCCTCTATAAGTGATATCTTATGATAAGTGCCGTTTTCTGTGTGACTTATTTCACTTAGAATTGTCGTACCTAAATCCACTCATCATGCAGCTACTAGCATTATGACATTGATTTCATGGCTGAATGATATTCCATTGTACATAAGGACCACAACTTCTTTATCCATTTTTCTCTTTCCTGGGATATTTAAGGTGGAATGAAGTGGAGGTCCTTGTCAACAGAGTACCCCTAAACTTTGGGGTGCCTGTATGTTGCTGATTTTTCATTTTCCCGATTTATACCCCATGCGTGGAAGTGCCCTATGCTCTCTAAGCTGTGTTTGTTAGGTGTTTCAGGACACACCGTACACTTCTCCAGAGTGGCTGTTGGAAATTAACATCCCGTCCATCAGAATAGCAAGGCTCCCATTTCTCCATGGCCTGTCCTGCATTTCTGGTTTGTACAGTTTTTTCAGCATGCCACTTTTGACCAATGGGAAGCGATACTTCTTTGTACCGCTGATTTGCATTTCCAGGTTGCTTGGTAGGCCAAAAAGGGCGTATGCGTTTTTTCCTGAATATATTCAGAAAAAACCGCATACGCCCTTTTGGCCAAGGGCATCATTGTCGACGTTTTGCCTCTTTTCATGTGCGTTAAAGGCGATTCGAATCAACGTCATGAAATCTGTTTCCGGCAATTCTGCCTTGCTTTCAAATCCTCTTCGCTGCCTTCCCTAAATATATTTGTGGATGAGAGTTATCATTTATAACTCTGCAGGTTCGTGAATTGCAGTGCCCCTGACCCCCATTTTTCAACTCGCTTTTTAGGGAGCTGACCGCAGAAGCACAGGATTGCTTCAGGCCCTATTCTGGTTCCGGGGGGAAGGCTGAGCTTATGTTTAATTCTTCTTCCCGATGGGAAAATAGAGTGACCTGTGCCTGTTCCAACACCTAGAGCTAGTCTCTCATTGGTTGCCCCTATTCCCGTTCACCCTCAGGACAAATTGCAACCTGTACGGAACAAGAGGTTAAAGGTGCTGATGCTCCAAGTAGGGAAATTGCTAGTAAAGCGACTGGAATGGGGAACCCTAGCACAAGGAGATGAGAAATGAGGTGCGTTTTAGAAACCTTTCGCCATCACACGCTGTACCATCTTCTGGGTTTCTCATGCTTGTTTTCGATGTAGGAAGATGCCCTTGAACCTGGAGATTAGGGACCCATGGGAGGGGTAACACGCAGTATTATTTTAAGGGTCTGCGTTTGCTCACGCAACCTCACCAAACCTCTCAGCCCCAAGAGTGTCCACCCATATGTCTCATCCAGCTGTGGGTCTAGATATGTTCAATCCAGGTGGCATCAAAGCCCCTGAACGAATTCTGTAAGAATTTCTCTCTTTTACGCTGTCTTTGTTCCATGGGGTTTTAATAGTAATTTATTTTTATGATGCGGCATAGCTGCTTTTCACTCCTGTGATTATGCCACATTACACATTTACAGTGATATATGAATACACAGGTTTCAAGATTCTTACTAGTCAGATATATCCTTTTGCGGTGAATAGGGTGTGTAGAGTCCATTTCCTGAGCAAGGAGTAGGTCTTGTCTATTACATATTGGGTTTAAGGAACGGTATCTGAGCTAATTTGAAACCCTTGTTTTATGTACCACCCCACCTCACCTTTCCCGTTAAGCAGCCATAGTGTGTTTTCTGCATGTGTGACTCTGTTCTGTTTTGTAATTCAGTTCAAGTGTAACGGTTTTTACATTCCCTCTATAAGTGACACCATATTGGAAGTGTCCTTTTCTGTGTGACTTATTTCACTTAGAATCGTCGTACCTAAATCCACTCATCATGCTGCTACTAGCCTTATGACATTGATTTCATGGCTGAGTGATATTCCATTGTACATAAGGACCACAACTTTTGTATCCATTTTTCACTTTCCTGGGATATGTAAGGTGGAATGAAGTGGAGGTCCTTGTCAACAGAGCAGCCCTAAACTTTGGGGTGCTTGTGTCTTGCTGATTTTTAATTTTCCCACTTTATACCCCCATGCGTGGAAGTGCCCTATGCTCTCTAAGCTGTGTTTTTTAGATGTTTCAGGACACACCGTACACTTCTCGAGAGTGGCTGTTGGCAATTTACATCCCGCCCATCAGTGTAGCAAGGCTCCCATTTCTCCATGGCCTGTCCTGCATTTCTGGTTTTGACACTTTTTTCAGCATGGCCCTTTTGACCGATGGGAAGTGAGACTTCTTTGTAGCGCTGATTTGCCTTTCCAGGTTGCTTGGTTGGCCAAAAAGGGCGTATGCGTTTTTTCCTGAATATATTCAGGAAAAAACGCATACGCCCTTTTTGGCCAAGGGCATCATTGTCAACGTTTTGCCGCTTTTCATGTGCATTAAAGGCGATTCGAATCTACCTCCTGAAATCTGTTTCCTGCAATTCTGCCTTGATTTCAATTCCTCGTCTTTGCCTTCCCTCAATATATTTGTGGACGAGAGTTATCATTTATAACTCTGTAGGATTGTGAATTGCAGTGCCCTGAAGCTCCATTTTACAACTCGCTTTTTCGGGAGGTGGCCGCAAAAGCGCAGGATGGCTTCAGGTCCTGTTCTGGTTCCGGGGGGCAGGCTGGGCCTGTGGTTAATTCTTCTTCCTGATGGGAAAATAGAGTGACCTGTGCCTGTCCAAACACCAAGAGCTAGTCTCTCATTGGTTCCCCGTCTTCCCGTTCATCCTCAGGACAAATTGCAACCTGTACAGAACAGGAGGTTAAAGGTGCTGATGCTCCAAGTAGGGAGATTGCTAGTAAAGTGGCTGTAATGGCGAACCCGAGAACAAGGAGATGAGAAATGAGGTGCGTTTTAGAAACCTTTCCCTATCACACGGTGTACCATCTTCTGGATTTCTCATCCATGTTTTTGATGTAGGAAGATGCCCTTGAACCTGGAGATTAGGGACCCATGCGATGGGTAGCACGCAGTATTACTTTAAAGGGTCTACGTTTGCTCACCCAACCTCACCAAACCTCTCAGCCCCAAGAGTGTAAACCCTTATGTCTCATCCAGCTGTGGGTCTAGATATGGTCAATCCAGGTTGCATCACAGCACCTGAACGAATTGTGTAAGAATTTCTCTCTCTTTCACTGTCTTTGTTTCATGGGTTTTTAAAAGAAATTTATTTTTATAATGGGGTTTAGCTGATTTTCACGGCTGTGTTTATGACGCTTTACACCCACTTGACACACTAACAGAGAAATATCAATACATAGGTTTTAAGATTATTACTAGTCAGATATATTCTTGTGCGGTGAATCGGGCGTGTTGAATCCAGTTCTCTGAGCAAGGAGTAGGTCTTGTCTATTACATATTGGGTTTATGGAACGGTATCGGAGCTAATTTGAAACTCTTGTTTTATGTATCACCCCACCTCACCTTTCCCGTTAAGCAGCCATAGTGTGTTTTCTGCATGTGTGACTCTGTTCTGTTTTGTAATTCAGTTCAAGTGTAACGGTTTTTACATTCCCTCTATAAGTGACACCTTATGAGAAGTGTCCTTTTCTGTGTGACTTATTTCACTTAGAATCGTCGTACCTAAATCCACTCATCATGCTGCTACTAGCCTTATGACATTGATTTCATGGCTGAGTGGTATTCCATTGTACATAAGGACCTCAAATTTTTTATCCATTTTTCGCTGTCCTGGGATATTTAAGGTGGAATGAAGTGGAGGTCCTTCTCAACAGAGCAGCCCTAAACTTTGGGGTGCTTGTGTCTTGATGATTTTTAATTTTCACACTTTATACCCCCATGCGTGGAAGTGCCCTATGCTCTCTAAGTTGTGTTTTTTAGATGTTTCAGGACACACCGTACACTTCTCGAGAGTTGCTGTTGGCAATTTACATCCCGCCCATCAGTGTAGCAAGGCTCCCATTTCTCCATGGCCTGTCCTGCATTTCTGGTTTTGATACTTTTTTCAGCATGGCCCTTTTGACCGATGGGAAGCGAGACTTCTTTGTAGCGCTGATTTGCCTTTCCAGGTTGCTTGGTTGGCCAAAAAGGGCGTATGCGTTTTTTCCTGAATATATTCAGGAAAAAACGCATACGCCCTTTTTGGCCAAGGGCATCATTGTCAACGTTTTGCCGCTTTTCATGTGCATTAAAGGCGATTCGAATCTACCTCCTGAAATCTGTTTCCTGCAATTCTGCCTTGATTTCAATTCCTCGTCTTTGCCTTCCCTCAATATATTTGTGGACGAGAGTTATCATTTATAACTCTGTAGGATTTTGAATTGCAGTGCCCTGAAGCTCCATTTTAAAACTCGCTTTTTCGGGAGGTGGCCGCAAAAGCGCAGGATGGCTTCAGGCCCTGTTCTGGTTCCGGGGGGCAGGCTGAGCCTGTGGTTAATTCTTCTTCCTGATGGTAAAATAGAGTGACCTGTGCCTGTCCCAACACCAAGAGCTAGTCTCTCATTGGTTCCCCGTCTTCCCGTTCATCCTCAGGACAAATTGCAACCTGTACGGAACAGGAGGTTAAAGGTGCTGATGCTCCAAGTAGGGAGATTGCTAGTAAAGTGGCTGGAATGGCGAAGCCGAGCACAAGGAGATGAGAAATGAGGTGCGTTTTAGAAACCTTTCCCCATCACACGGTGTACCATCTTCTGGGTTTCTCATGCATGTTTTCGATGTATGAAGATGCCCTTGAACCTGGAGATTTGGGAACCATGCGATGGGTAGCACGCAGTATTACTTTAAAGGGTCTGCGTTTGCTCACCCAACCTCACCAAACCTCTCAGCCCCAAGAGTGTCCACCCTTATGTCTCATCCAGCTGTGGGTCTAGATATGGTCAATCCAGGTTGCATCACAGCCCCTGAACGAATTGTGTAAGAATTTCTCTCTCTTTCCCTGTCTTTGTTTCATGGGTTTTTAAAAGAAATTTATTTTTATAATGGGGTTTAGCTGCTTTTCACGGCTGTGTTTATGCCGCTTTACACCCACTTGACAGACTAACAGAGAGATATCAATACATAGGTTTTAAGATTATTACTAGTCAGATATATTCTTGTGCGTTGAATCGGGCGTGTTGAGTCCAGTTCTCTGAGCAAGGAGTAGGTCTTGTCTATTATATATTGGGTTTATGGAACGGTATCTGAGCTAATTTGAAACTCTTGTTTTATGCATCACCCCACCTCACCTTTCCCGTTAAGCAGCCATAGTGTGTTTTCCGCATGTGTGACTCTGTTCTGTTTTGTAATTCAGTTCAAGTGTAACGGTTTTTACATTCCCTCTATAAGTGACACCTTATGAGAAGTGTCCTTTTCTGTGTGACTTATTTCACTTAGAATCGTCGTACCTAAATCCACTCATCATGCTGCTACTAACCTTATGACATTGATTTCATGGCTGAGTGGTATTCCATTGTACATAAGGACCTCAAATTTTTTATCCATTTTTCGCTTTCCTGGGATATTTAAGGTGGAATGAAGTGGAGGTCCTTGTCAACAGAGCAGCCCTAAACTTTGGGGTGCTTGTGTCCTGCTGATTTTTAATTTTCCCACTTTATATCCCCATGCGTGGAAGTGCCCTATGCTCTCTAAGCTGTGTTTTTTAGATGTTTCAGGACACACCGTACACTTCTCGAGAGTGGCTCTTGGCAATTTACATCCCGCCCATCAGTGTAGCAAGGCTCCCATTTCTCCATGGCCTGTCCTGCATTTCTAGTTTTGAAACTTTTTTCAGCATGGCCCTTTTGACCGATGGGAAGCGAGACTTCTTGTAGCGCTGATTTGCCTTTCCAGGTTGCTTGGTTGGCCAAAAAGGGCGTATGCGTTTTTTCCTGAATATATTCAGGAAAAAACGCATACGCCCTTTTTGGCCAAGGGCATCATTGTCAACGATTTGCCGCTTTTCATGTGCTTTAAAGGCGATTCGAATCTACCTCCTGAAATCTGTTTCCTGCAATTCTGCCTTGATTTCAATTCCTCGTCTTTGCCTTCCCTCAATATATTTGTGGACGAGAGTTATCATTTATAACTCTGTAGGATTGTGAATTGCAGTGCCCTGAGGCTCCATTTTACAACTCGCTTTTTCGGGAGGTGGCCGCAAAAGCGCAGGTTGGCTTCAGGCCCTGTTCTGGTTCCGGGGGGCAGGCTGAGCCTGTGGTTAATTCTTCTTCCTGATGGGAAAATAGAGTGACCTGTGCCTGTCCCAACACCAAGAGCTAGTCTCTCTTTGGTTCCCCGTCTTCCCGTTCATCCTCTGGACAAATTGCAACCTGTACGGAACAGGAGGTTAAAGGTGCTGATGCTCCAAGTAGGGAGATTGCTAGTAAAGTGGCTGGAATGGCGAACCCGAGAACAAGGAGATGAGAAATGAGGTGCGTTTTAGAAACCTTTCCCCATCACACGGTGTACCATCTTCTGGGTTTCTCATGCATGTTTTCGATGTAGGAAGATGCCCTTGAACCTGGAGATTTGGGAACCATGCGATGGGTAGCACGCAGTATTACTTTAAAGGGTCTGCGTTTGCTCACCCAACCTCACCAAACCTCTCAGCCCCAAGAGTGTCCACCCTTATGTCTCATCCAGCTGTGGGTCTAGATATGGTCAATCCAGGTTGCATCACAGCCCCTGAACGAATTGTGTAAGAATTTCTCTCTCTTTCACTGTCTTTGTTTCATGGGTTTTTAAAAGTAATTTATTTTTATAATGGGGTTTAGCTGCTTTTCACGGCTGTGTTTATGCCGCTTTACACCCACTTGACAGACTAACAGAGAGATATCAATACATAGGTTTTAAGATTATTACTAGTCAGATATATTCTTGTGCGTTGAATCGGGCGTGTTGAGTCCAGTTCTCTGAGCAAGGAGTAGGTCTTGTCTATTATATATTGGGTTTATGGAACGGTATCTGAGCTAATTTGAAACTCTTGTTTTATGCATCACCCCACCTCACCTTTCCCGTTAAGCAGCCATAGTGTGTTTTCCGCATGTGTGACTCTGTTCTGTTTTGTAATTCAGTTCAAGTGTAACGGTTTTTACATTCCCTCTATAAGTGACACCTTATGAGAAGTGTCCTTTTCTGTGTGACTTATTTCACTTAGAATCGTCGTACCTAAATCCACTCATCATGCTGCTACTAGCCTTATGACATTGATTTCATGGCTGAGTGGTATTCCATTGTACATAAGGACCTCAAATTTTTTATCCATTTTTCGCTTTCCTGGGATATTTAAGGTGGAATGAAGTGGAGGTCCTTGTCAACAGAGCAGCCCTAAACTTTGGGGTGCTTGTGTCCTGCTGATTTTTAATTTTCCCACTTTATATCCCCATGCGTGGAAGTGTCCTATGCTCTCTAAGCTGTGTTTTTTAGATGTTTCAGGACACACCGTACACTTCTCGAGAGTGGCTGTTGGCAATTTACATCCCGCCCATCAGTGTAGCAAGGCTCCCATTTCTCCATGGCCTGTCCTGCATTTCTGGTTTTGACACATTTTTCAGCATGGCTCTTTTGACCGATGGGAAGCGAGACTTCTTTGTAGCGCTGATTTGCCTTTCCAGGTTGCTTGGTTGGCCAAAAAGGGCGTATGCGTTTTTTCCTGAATATATTCAGGAAAAAACGCATACGCCCTTTTTGGCCAAGGGCATCATTGTCAACGTTTTGCCGCTTTTCATGTGCATTAAAGGCGATTCGAATCTACCTCCTGAAATCTGTTTCCTGCCATTCTGCCTTGATTTCAATTCCTCGTCTTTGCCTTCCCTCAATATATTTGTGGACGAGAGTTATCATTTATAACTCTGTAGGATTGTGAATTGCAGTGCCCTGAGGCTCCATTTTACAACTCGCTTTTTCGGGAGGTGGACGCAAAAGCGCAGGATGGCTTCAGGCCCTGTTCTGGTTCCGGGGGGCAGGCTGAGCCTGTGGTTAATTCTTCTTCCTGATGGGAAAATAGAGTGACCTGTGCCTGTCCCAACACCAAGAGCTAGTCTCTCATTGGTTCCCCGTCTTCCAGTTCATCCTCAGGACAAATTGCAACCTGTACGGAACAGGAGGTTAAAGGTGCTGATGCTCCAAGTAGGGAGATTGCTAGTAAAGTGGCTGGAATGGCGAACATGAGAACAAGGAGATGATAAATGAGGTGCGTTTTAGAAACCTTTCCCCATCACACGGTGTACCATCTTCTGGGTTTCTCATGCATGTTTTTGATATAGGAAGATGCCCTTGAACCTGGAGATTAGGGACCCATGCGATGGGTAGCACGCAGTATTACTTTAAAGTGTCTGCGTTTGCTCACCCAACCTCACCAAACCTCTCAGCCCCAAGAGTGTCCACCCTTATGTCTCATCCAGCTGTGAGTCTAGATATGGTCAATGCAGTTTGCATCACAGCCCCTGAACGAATTGTGTAAGAATTTCTCTCTCTTTCACTGTCTTTGTTTCATGGGTTTTTAAAAGTGATTTATTTTTATAATGGCGTTTAGCTGCTTTTCACGGCTGTGTTTATGCCGCTTTACACCCACTTGACACACTAACAGAGAGATATCAATACATAGGTTTTAAGATTATTACTAGTCAGATATATTCTTGTTCGGTGAATCGGTCGTGTTGAGTCCAGTTCTCTGAGCAAGGAGTAGGTCTTGTCTATTACATATTGGGTTTATGGAACGGTATCTGAGCTAATTTGAAACTCTTGTTTTATGTATCACCCCACCTCACCTTTCCCGTTAAGCAGCCATAGTGTGTTTTCTGCATGTGTGACTCTGTTCTGTTTTGTAATTCAGTTCAAGTGTAACGGTTTTTACATTCCCTCTATAAGTGACACCTTATGAGAAGTGTCCTTTTCTGTGTGACTTATTTCACTTAGAATCGTCGTACCTAAATCCACTCATCATGCTGCTACTATCCTTATGACATTGATTTCATGGCTGAGTGATATTCCATTGTACATAAGGACCACAACTTTTTTATCCATTTTTCTCTTTCCTGGGATATTTAAGGTGGAATGAAGTGGAGGTCCTTGTCAACAGAGCAGCCCTAAACTTTGGGGTGCTTGTGTCTTGCTGATATTTAATTTTCCCACTTTATACCCCCATGCGTGCAAGTGCCCTATGCTCTCTGAGCTGTGTTTTTTAGATGTTTCAGGACACACTGTACACTTCTCCAGAGTGGCTCTTGGCAATTTACATCCCGCCCATCAGTGTAGCAAGGCTCCCATTTCTACATGGCCTGTCCTGCATTTCTGGTTTTGACACTTTTTTCAGCATGGCCCTTTTGACCGATGGGAAGCGAGACTTCGTTGTAGCGCTGATTTGCCTTTCCAGGTTGCTTGGTTGGCCAAAAAGGGCGTATGCATTTTTTCCTGAATATATTCAGGAAAAAACGCATACGCCCTTTTTGACCAAGGGCAACATTGTCAACGTTTTGCTGCTTTTCATGTGCTTTAAAGGCGATTCGAATCTACCTCCTGAAATCTGATTCCTGCAATTCTGCCTTGATTTCAAATCCTCTTCTTTGCCTTCCCTCAATATATTTGTGGACGAGAGTTATCATTTATAACTCTGCAGGTTTTGAATTGCAGTGCCCTGAAGCTCCATTTTACAACTCGCTCTTTTGGGAGCTGGCCGCAAAAGCGCAGGATGGCTTCAGGCCCTGTTCTGGTTCTGGGGGGCAGGCTGAGCCTGTGGTTAATTCTTCTACCTGATGGGAAAATAGAGTGACCTGTGCCTGTCCCATCACCAAGAGCTAGTCTCTCATTGGTTCCCCGTCTTCCCGTTCATCTTCAGGACAAATTGCAACCTGTACGGAACAGGAGGTTAAAGGTGCTGATGCTCCAAGTAGGGAGATTGCTAGTAAAGTGGCTGGAATTGCGAGCCCGAGAACAAGGAGATGAGAAATGAGGTGCGTTTTAGAAACCTTTCCCCATCACACGGTGTACCATCTTCTGGGTTTCTCATGCATGTTTTCGATGTAGGAAGATGCCCTTGAACCTGGAGATTTGGGACCCATGCGATGGGTACCACGCAGTATTACTTTAAAGGGTCTGTGTTTGCTCACCCAACCTCACCAAACCTCTCAGCCCCAAGAGTGTCCACCCTTATGTCTCATCCAGCTGTGGGTCTAGATATGGTCAATCCAGGTTGCATCACAGCCCCTGAACGAATTGTGTAAGAATTTCTCTCTCTTTCACTGTCTTTGTTTCATGGGTTTTTAAAAGTAATTTATTTTTATAATGGGGTTTAGCTGCTTTTCACGGCTGTGTTTATGCCGCTTTACACCCACTTGACAGACTAACAGAGAGATATCAATACATAGGTTTTAAGATTATTACTAGTCAGATATATTCTTGTGCGTTGAATCGGGCGTGTTGAGTCCAGTTCTCTGAGCAAGGAGTAGGTCTTGTCTATTATATATTGGGTTTATGGAACGGTATCTGAGCTAATTTGAAACTCTTGTTTTATGCATCACCCCACCTCACCTTTCCCGTTAAGCAGCCATAGTGTGTTTTCCGCATGTGTGACTCTGTTCTGTTTTGTAATTCAGTTCAAGTGTAACGGTTTTTACATTCCCTCTATAAGTGACACCTTATGAGACGTGTCCTTTTCTGTGTGACTTATTTCACTTAGAATCGTCGTACCTAAATCCACTCATCATGCTGCTACTAGCCTTATGACATTGATTTCATGGCTGAGTGGTATTCCATTGTACATAAGGACCTCAAATTTTTTATCCATTTTTCGCTTTCCTGGGATATTTAAGGTGGAATGAAGTGGAGGTCCTTGTCAACAGAGCAGCCCTAAACTTTGGGGTGCTTGTGTCCTGCTGATTTTTAATTTTCCCACTTTATATCCCCATGCGTGGAAGTGTCCTATGCTCTCTAAGCTGTGTTTTTTAGATGTTTCAGGACACACCGTACACTTCTCGAGAGTGGCTGTTGGCAATTTACATCCCGCCCATCAGTGTAGCAAGGCTCCCATTTCTCCATGGCCTGTCCTGCATTTCTGGTTTTGACACATTTTTCAGCATGGCTCTTTTGACCGATGGGAAGCGAGACTTCTTTGTAGCGCTGATTTGCCTTTCCAGGTTGCTTGGTTGGCCAAAAAGGGCGTATGCGTTTTTTCCTGAATATATTCAGGAAAAAACGCATACGCCCTTTTTGGCCAAGGGCATCATTGTCAACGTTTTGCCGCTTTTCATGTGCATTAAAGGCGATTCGAATCTACCTCCTGAAATCTGTTTCCTGCCATTCTGCCTTGATTTCAATTCCTCGTCTTTGCCTTCCCTCAATATATTTGTGGACGAGAGTTATCATTTATAACTCTGTAGGATTGTGAATTGCAGTGCCCTGAGGCTCCATTTTACAACTCGCTTTTTCGGGAGGTGGACGCAAAAGCGCAGGATGGCTTCAGGCCCTGTTCTGGTTCCGGGGGGCAGGCTGAGCCTGTGGTTAATTCTTCTTCCTGATGGGAAAATAGAGTGACCTGTGCCTGTCCCAACACCAAGAGCTAGTCTCTCATTGGTTCCCCGTCTTCCAGTTCATCCTCAGGACAAATTGCAACCTGTACGGAACAGGAGGTTAAAGGTGCTGATGCTCCAAGTAGGGAGATTGCTAGTAAAGTGGCTGGAATGGCGAACATGAGAACAAGGAGATGATAAATGAGGTGCGTTTTAGAAACCTTTCCCCATCACACGGTGTACCATCTTCTGGGTTTCTCATGCATGTTTTTGATATAGGAAGATGCCCTTGAACCTGGAGATTAGGGACCCATGCGATGGGTAGCACGCAGTATTACTTTAAAGTGTCTGCGTTTGCTCACCCAACCTCACCAAACCTCTCAGCCCCAAGAGTGTCCACCCTTATGTCTCATCCAGCTGTGAGTCTAGATATGGTCAATGCAGTTTGCATCACAGCCCCTGAACGAATTGTGTAAGAATTTCTCTCTCTTTCACTGTCTTTGTTTCATGGGTTTTTAAAAGTGATTTATTTTTATAATGGCGTTTAGCTGCTTTTCACGGCTGTGTTTATGCCGCTTTACACCCACTTGACACACTAACAGAGAGATATCAATACATAGGTTTTAAGATTATTACTAGTCAGATATATTCTTGTTCGGTGAATCGGTCGTGTTGAGTCCAGTTCTCTGAGCAAGGAGTAGGTCTTGTCTATTACATATTGGGTTTATGGAACGGTATCTGAGCTAATTTGAAACTCTTGTTTTATGTATCACCCCACCTCACCTTTCCCGTTAAGCAGCCATAGTGTGTTTTCTGCATGTGTGACTCTGTTCTGTTTTGTAATTCAGTTCAAGTGTAACGGTTTTTACATTCCCTCTATAAGTGACACCTTATGAGAAGTGTCCTTTTCTGTGTGACTTATTTCACTTAGAATCGTCGTACCTAAATCCACTCATCATGCTGCTACTATCCTTATGACATTGATTTCATGGCTGAGTGATATTCCATTGTACATAAGGACCACAACTTTTTTATCCATTTTTCTCTTTCCTGGGATATTTAAGGTGGAATGAAGTGGAGGTCCTTGTCAACAGAGCAGCCCTAAACTTTGGGGTGCTTGTGTCTTGCTGATATTTAATTTTCCCACTTTATACCCCCATGCGTGCAAGTGCCCTATGCTCTCTGAGCTGTGTTTTTTAGATGTTTCAGGACACACTGTACACTTCTCCAGAGTGGCTCTTGGCAATTTACATCCCGCCCATCAGTGTAGCAAGGCTCCCATTTCTACATGGCCTGTCCTGCATTTCTGGTTTTGACACTTTTTTCAGCATGGCCCTTTTGACCGATGGGAAGCGAGACTTCGTTGTAGCGCTGATTTGCCTTTCCAGGTTGCTTGGTTGGCCAAAAAGGGCGTATGCATTTTTTCCTGAATATATTCAGGAAAAAACGCATACGCCCTTTTTGACCAAGGGCAACATTGTCAACGTTTTGCTGCTTTTCATGTGCTTTAAAGGCGATTAGAATCTACCTCCTGAAATCTGATTCCTGCAATTCTGCCTTGATTTCAAATCCTCTTCTTTGCCTTCCCTCAATATATTTGTGGACGAGAGTTATCATTTATAACTCTGCAGGTTTTGAATTGCAGTGCCCTGAAGCTCCATTTTACAACTCGCTCTTTTGGGAGCTGGCCGCAAAAGCGCAGGATGGCTTCAGGCCCTGTTCTGGTTCTGGGGGGCAGGCTGAGCCTGTGGTTAATTCTTCTACCTGATGGGAAAATAGAGTGACCTGTGCCTGTCCCATCACCAAGAGCTAGTCTCTCATTGGTTCCCCGTCTTCCCGTTCATCTTCAGGACAAATTGCAACCTGTACGGAACAGGAGGTTAAAGGTGCTGATGCTCCAAGTAGGGAGATTGCTAGTAAAGTGGCTGGAATTGCGAGCCCGAGAACAAGGAGATGAGAAATGAGGTGCGTTTTAGAAACCTTTCCCCATCACACGGTGTACCATCTTCTGGGTTTCTCATGCATGTTTTCGATGTAGGAAGATGCCCTTGAACCTGGAGATTTGGGACCCATGCGATGGGTACCACGCAGTATTACTTTAAAGGGTCTGTGTTTGCTCACCCAACCTCACCAAACCTCTCAGCCCCAAGAGTGTCCACCCTTATGTCTCATCCAGCTGTGGGTCTAGATATGGTCAATCCAGGTTGCATCACAGCCCCTGAACGAATTGTGTAAGAATTTCTCTCTCTTTCACTGTCTTTGTTTCATGGGTTTTTAAAAGTAATTTATTTTTATAATGGGGTTTAGCTGCTTTTCACGGCTGTGTTTATGCCGCTTTACACCCACTTGACAGACTAACAGAGAGATATCAATACATAGGTTTTAAGATTATTACTAGTCAGATATATTCTTGTGCGTTGAATCGGGCGTGTTGAGTCCAGTTCTCTGAGCAAGGAGTAGGTCTTGTCTATTATATATTGGGTTTATGGAACGGTATCTGAGCTAATTTGAAACTCTTGTTTTATGCATCACCCCACCTCACCTTTCCCGTTAAGCAGCCATAGTGTGTTTTCCGCATGTGTGACTCTGTTCTGTTTTGTAATTCAGTTCAAGTGTAACGGTTTTTACATTCCCTCTATAAGTGACACCTTATGAGACGTGTCCTTTTCTGTGTGACTTATTTCACTTAGAATCGTCGTACCTAAATCCACTCATCATGCTGCTACTAGCCTTATGACATTGATTTCATGGCTGAGTGGTATTCCATTGTACATAAGGACCTCAAATTTTTTATCCATTTTTCGCTTTCCTGGGATATTTAAGGTGGAATGAAGTGGAGGTCCTTGTCAACAGAGCAGCCCTAAACTTTGGGGTGCTTGTGTCCTGCTGATTTTTAATTTTCCCACTTTATATCCCCATGCGTGGAAGTGTCCTATGCTCTCTAAGCTGTGTTTTTTAGATGTTTCAGGACACACCGTACACTTCTCGAGAGTGGCTGTTGGCAATTTACATCCCGCCCATCAGTGTAGCAAGGCTCCCATTTCTCCATGGCCTGTCCTGCATTTCTGGTTTTGACACATTTTTCAGCATGGCTCTTTTGACCGATGGGAAGCGAGACTTCTTTGTAGCGCTGATTTGCCTTTCCAGGTTGCTTGGTTGGCCAAAAAGGGCGTATGCGTTTTTTCCTGAATATATTCAGGAAAAAACGCATACGCCCTTTTTGGCCAAGGGCATCATTGTCAACGTTTTGCCGCTTTTCATGTGCATTAAAGGCGATTCGAATCTACCTCCTGAAATCTGTTTCCTGCCATTCTGCCTTGATTTCAATTCCTCGTCTTTGCCTTCCCTCAATATATTTGTGGACGAGAGTTATCATTTATAACTCTGTAGGATTGTGAATTGCAGTGCCCTGAGGCTCCATTTTACAACTCGCTTTTTCGGGAGGTGGCCGCAAAAGCGCAGGATGGCTTCAGGCCCTGTTCTGGTTCTGGGGGGCAGGCTGAGCCTGTGGTTAATTCTTCTTCCTGATGGGAAAATAGAGTGACCTGTGCCTGTCCCAACACCAAGAGCTAGTCTCTCATTGGTTCCCCGTCTTCCCGTTCATCCTCTGGACAAATTGCAACCTGTACGGAACAGGAGGTTAAAGGTGCTGATGCTCCAAGTAGGGAGATTGCTAGTAAAGTGGCTGGAATGGCGAACCCGAGAACAAGGAGATGAGAAATGAGGTGCGTTTTAGAAACCTTTCCCCATCACACGGTGTACCATCTTCTGGGTTTCTCATGCATGTTTTCGATGTAGGAAGATGCCCTTGAACCTGGAGATTTGGGAACCATGCGATGGGTAGCACGCAGTATTACTTTAAAGGGTCTGCGTTTGCTCACCCAACCTCACCAAACCTCTCAGCCCCAAGAGTGTCCACCCTTATGTCTCATCCAGCTGTGGGTCTAGATATGGTCAATCCAGGTTGCATCACAGCCCCTGAACGAATTGTGTAAGAATTTCTCTCTCTTTCACTGTCTTTGTTTCATGGGTTTTTAAAAGTAATTTATTTTTATAATGGGGTTTAGCTGCTTTTCACGGCTGTGTTTATGCCGCTTTACACCCACTTGACAGACTAACAGAGAGATATCAATACATAGGTTTTAAGATTATTACTAGTCAGATATATTCTTGTGCGTTGAATCGGGCGTGTTGAGTCCAGTTCTCTGAGCAAGGAGTAGGTCTTGTCTATTATATATTGGGTTTATGGAACGGTATCTGAGCTAATTTGAAACTCTTGTTTTATGCATCACCCCACCTCACCTTTCCCGTTAAGCAGCCATAGTGTGTTTTCCGCATGTGTGACTCTGTTCTGTTTTGTAATTCAGTTCAAGTGTAACGGTTTTTACATTCCCTCTATAAGTGACACCTTATGAGAAGTGTCCTTTTCTGTGTGACTTATTTCACTTAGAATCGTCGTACCTAAATCCACTCATCATGCTGCTACTAGCCTTATGACATTGATTTCATGGCTGAGTGGTATTCCATTGTACATAAGGACCTCAAATTTTTTATCCATTTTTCGCTTTCCTGGGATATTTAAGGTGGAATGAAGTGGAGGTCCTTGTCAACAGAGCAGCCCTAAACTTTGGGGTGCTTGTGTCCTGCTGATTTTTAATTTTCCCACTTTATATCCCCATGCGTGGAAGTGCCCTATGCTCTCTAAGCTGTGTTTTTTAGATGTTTCAGGACACACCGTACACTTCTCGAGAGTGGCTGTTGGCAATTTACATCCCGCCCATCAGTGTAGCAAGGCTCCCATTTCTCCATGGCCTGTCCTGCATTTCTGGTTTTGACACTTTTTTCAGCATGGCCCTTTTGACCGATGGGAAGCGAGACTTCTTTGTAGCGCTGATTTGCCTTTCCAGGTTGCTTGGTTGGCCAAAAAGGGCGTATGCGTTTTTTCCTGAATATATTCAGGAAAAAACGCATACGCCCTTTTTGGCCAAGGGCATCATTGTCAACGATTTGCCGCTTTTCATGTGCTTTAAAGGCGATTCGAATCTACCTCCTGAAATCTGTTTCCTGCAATTCTGCCTTGATTTCAATTCCTCGTCTTTGCCTTCCCTCAATATATTTGTGGACGAGAGTTATCATTTATAACTCTGTAGGATTGTGAATTGCAGTGCCCTGAGGCTCCATTTTACAACTCGCTTTTTCGGGAGGTGGCCGCAAAAGCGCAGGATGGCTTCAGGCCCTGTTCTGGTTCCGGGGGGCAGGCTGAGCCTGTGGTTAATTCTTCTTCCTGATGGGAAAATAGAGTGACCTGTGCCTGTCCCAACACCAAGAGCTAGTCTCTCATTGGTTCCCCGTCTTCCCGTTCATCCTCTGGACAAATTGCAACCTGTACGGAACAGGAGGTTAAAGGTGCTGATGCTCCAAGTAGGGAGATTGCTAGTAAAGTGGCTGGAATGGCGAACCCGAGAACAAGGAGATGAGAAATGAGGTGCGTTTTAGAAACCTTTCCCCATCACACGGTGTACCATCTTCTGGGTTTCTCATGCATGTTTTCGATGTAGGAAGATGCCCTTGAACCTGGAGATTTGGGAACCATGCGATGGGTAGCACGCAGTATTACTTTAAAGGGTCTGCGTTTGCTCACCCAACCTCACCAAACCTCTCAGCCCCAAGAGTGTCCACCCTTATGTCTCATCCAGCTGTGGGTCTAGATATGGTCAATCCAGGTTGCATCACAGCCCCTGAACGAATTGTGTAAGAATTTCTCTCTCTTTCACTGTCTTTGTTTCATGGGTTTTTAAAAGTAATTTATTTTTATAATGGGGTTTAGCTGCTTTTCACGGCTGTGTTTATGCCGCTTTACACCCACTTGACAGACTAACAGAGAGATATCAATACATAGGTTTTAAGATTATTACTAGTCAGATATATTCTTGTGCGTTGAATCGGGCGTGTTGAGTCCAGTTCTCTGAGCAAGGAGTAGGTCTTGTCTATTATATATTGGGTTTATGGAACGGTATCTGAGCTAATTTGAAACTCTTGTTTTATGCATCACCCCACCTCACCTTTCCCGTTAAGCAGCCATAGTGTGTTTTCCGCATGTGTGACTCTGTTCTGTTTTGTAATTCAGTTCAAGTGTAACGGTTTTTACATTCCCTCTATAAGTGACACCTTATGAGAAGTGTCCTTTTCTGTGTGACTTATTTCACTTAGAATCGTCGTACCTAAATCCACTCATCATGCTGCTACTAGCCTTATGACATTGATTTCATGGCTGAGTGGTATTCCATTGTACATAAGGACCTCAAATTTTTTATCCATTTTTCGCTTTCCTGGGATATTTAAGGTGGAATGAAGTGGAGGTCCTTGTCAACAGAGCAGCCCTAAACTTTGGGGTGCTTGTGTCCTGCTGATTTTTAATTTTCCCACTTTATATCCCCATGCGTGGAAGTGCCCTATGCTCTCTAAGCTGTGTTTTTTAGATGTTTCAGGACACACCGTACACTTCTCGAGAGTGGCTGTTGGCAATTTACATCCCGCCCATCAGTGTAGCAAGGCTCCCATTTCTCCATGGCCTGTCCTGCATTTCTGGTTTTGACACTTTTTTCAGCATGGCCCTTTTGACCGATGGGAAGCGAGACTTCTTTGTAGCGCTGATTTGCCTTTCCAGGTTGCTTGGTTGGCCAAAAAGGGCGTATGCGTTTTTTCCTGAATATATTCAGGAAAAAACGCATACGCCCTTTTTGGCCAAGGGCATCATTGTCAACGATTTGCCGCTTTTCATGTGCTTTAAAGGCGATTCGAATCTACCTCCTGAAATCTGTTTCCTGCAATTCTGCCTTGATTTCAATTCCTCGTCTTTGCCTTCCCTCAATATATTTGTGGACGAGAGTTATCATTTATAACTCTGTAGGATTGTGAATTGCAGTGCCCTGAGGCTCCATTTTACAACTCGCTTTTTCGGGAGGTGGCCGCAAAAGCGCAGGATGGCTTCAGGCCCTGTTCTGGTTCCGGGGGGCAGGCTGAGCCTGTGGTTAATTCTTCTTCCTGATGGGAAAATAGAGTGACCTGTGCCTGTCCCAACACCAAGAGCTAGTCTCTCATTGGTTCCCCGTCTTCCCGTTCATCCTCTGGACAAATTGCAACCTGTACGGAACAGGAGGTTAAAGGTGCTGATGCTCCAAGTAGGGAGATTGCTAGTAAAGTGGCTGGAATGGCGAACCCGAGAACAAGGAGATGAGAAATGAGGTGCGTTTTAGAAACCTTTCCCCATCACACGGTGTACCATCTTCTGGGTTTCTCATGCATGTTTTCGATGTAGGAAGATGCCCTTGAACCTGGAGATTTGGGAACCATGCGATGGGTAGCACGCAGTATTACTTTAAAGGGTCTGCGTTTGCTCACCCAACCTCACCAAACCTCTCAGCCCCAAGAGTGTCCACCCTTATGTCTCATCCAGCTGTGGGTCTAGATATGGTCAATCCAGGTTGCATCACAGCCCCTGAACGAATTGTGTAAGAATTTCTCTCTCTTTCACTGTCTTTGTTTCATGGGTTTTTAAAAGTAATTTATTTTTATAATGGGGTTTAGCTGCTTTTCACGGCTGTGTTTATGCCGCTTTACACCCACTTGACAGACTAACAGAGAGATATCAATACATAGGTTTTAAGATTATTACTAGTCAGATATATTCTTGTGCGTTGAATCGGGCGTGTTGAGTCCAGTTCTCTGAGCAAGGAGTAGGTCTTGTCTATTATATATTGGGTTTATGGAACGGTATCTGAGCTAATTTGAAACTCTTGTTTTATGCATCACCCCACCTCACCTTTCCCGTTAAGCAGCCATAGTGTGTTTTCCGCATGTGTGACTCTGTTCTGTTTTGTAATTCAGTTCAAGTGTAACGGTTTTTACATTCCCTCTATAAGTGACACCTTATGAGAAGTGTCCTTTTCTGTGTGACTTATTTCACTTAGAATCGTCGTACCTAAATCCACTCATCATGCTGCTACTAGCCTTATGACATTGATTTCATGGCTGAGTGGTATTCCATTGTACATAAGGACCTCAAATTTTTTATCCATTTTTCGCTTTCCTGGGATATTTAAGGTGGAATGAAGTGGAGGTCCTTGTCAACAGAGCAGCCCTAAACTTTGGGGTGCTTGTGTCCTGCTGATTTTTAATTTTCCCACTTTATATCCCCATGCGTGGAAGTGCCCTATGCTCTCTAAGCTGTGTTTTTTAGATGTTTCAGGACACACCGTACACTTCTCGAGAGTGGCTGTTGGCAATTTACATCCCGCCCATCAGTGTAGCAAGGCTCCCATTTCTCCATGGCCTGTCCTGCATTTCTGGTTTTGACACATTTTTCAGCATGGCTCTTTTGACCGATGGGAAGCGAGACTTCTTTGTAGCGCTGATTTGCCTTTCCAGGTTGCTTGGTTGGCCAAAAAGAGCGTATGCGTTTTTTCCTGAATATATTCAGGAAAAAACGCATACGCCCTTTTTGGCCAAGGGCATCATTGTCAACGTTTTGCCGCTTTTCATGTGCATTAAAGGCGATTCGAATCTACCTCCTGAAATCTGTTTCCTGCCATTCTGCCTTGATTTCAATTCCTCGTCTTTGCCTTCACTCAATATATTTGTGGACGAGAGTTATCATTTATAACTCTGTAGGATTGTGAATTGCAGTGCCCTGAGGCTCCATTTTACAACTCGCTTTTTCGGGAGGTGGACGCAAAAGCGCAGGATGGCTTCAGGCCCTGTTCTGGTTCCGGGGGGCAGGCTGAGCCTGTGGTTAATTCTTCTTCCTGATGGGAAAATAGAGTGACCTGTGCCTGTCCCAACACCAAGAGCTAGTCTCTCATTGGTTCCCCGTCTTCCAGTTCATCCTCAGGACAAATTGCAACCTGTACGGAACAGGAGGTTAAAGGTGCTGATGCTCCAAGTAGGGAGATTGCTAGTAAAGTGGCTGGAATGGCGAACATGAGAACAAGGAGATGATAAATGAGGTGCGTTTTAGAAACCTTTCCCCATCACACGGTGTACCATCTTCTGGGTTTCTCATGCATGTTTTCGATGTAGGAAGATGCCCTTGAACCTGGAGATTTGGGAACCATGCGATGGGTAGCACGCAGTATTACTTTAAAGGGTCTGCGTTTGCTCACCCAACCTCACCAAACCTCTCAGCCCCAAGAGTGTCCACCCTTATGTCTCATCCAGCTGTGGGTCTAGATATGGTCAATCCAGGTTGCATCACAGCCCCTGAACGAATTGTGTAAGAATTTCTCTCTCTTTCACTGTCTTTGTTTCATGGGTTTTTAAAAGTAATTTCTTTTTATAATGGGGTTTAGCTGCTTTTCACGGCTGTGTTTATGCCGCTTTACACCCACTTGACACACTAACAGAGAGATATCAATACATAGGTTTTAAGATTATTACTAGTCAGATATATTCTTGTGCGTTGAATCGGGCGTGTTGAGTCCAGTTCTCTGAGCAAGGAGTAGGTCTTGTCTATTATATATTGGGTTTATGGAACGGTATCTGAGCTAATTTGAAACTCTTGTTTTATGCATCACCCCACCTCACCTTTCCCGTTAAGCAGCCATAGTGTGTTTTCCGCATGTGTGACTCTGTTCTGTTTTGTAATTCAGTTCAAGTGTAACGGTTTTTACATTCCCTCTATAAGTGACACCTTATGAGAAGTGTCCTTTTCTGTGTGACTTATTTCACTTAGAATCGTCGTACCTAAATCCACTCATCATGCTGCTACTAACCTTATGACATTGATTTCATGGCTGAGTGGTATTCCATTGTACATAAGGACCTCAAATTTTTTATCCATTTTTCGCTTTCCTGGGATATTTAAGGTGGAATGAAGTGGAGGTCCTTGTCAACAGAGCAGCCCTAAACTTTGGGGTGCTTGTGTCCTGCTGATTTTTAATTTTCCCACTTTATATCCCCATGCGTGGAAGTGCCCTATGCTCTCTAAGCTGTGTTTTTTAGATGTTTCAGGACACACCGTACACTTCTCGAGAGTGGCTGTTGGCAATTTACATCCCGCCCATCACTGTAGCAAGGCTCCCATTTCTCCATGGCCTGTCCTGCATTTCTAGTTTTGAAACTTTTTTCAGCATGGCCCTTTTGACCGATGGGAAGCGAGACTTCTTGTAGCGCTGATTTGCCTTTCCAGGTTGCTTGGTTGGCCAAAAAGGGCGTATGCGTTTTTTCCTGAATATATTCAGGAAAAAACGCATACGCCCTTTTTGGCCAAGGGCATCATTGTCAACGATTTGCCGCTTTTCATGTGCTTTAAAGGCGATTCGAATCTACCTCCTGAAATCTGTTTCCTGCAATTCTGCCTTGATTTCAATTCCTCGTCTTTGCCTTCCCTCAATATATTTGTGGACGAGAGTTATCATTTATAACTCTGTAGGATTGTGAATTGCAGTGCCCTGAGGCTCCATTTTACAACTCGCTTTTTCGGGAGGTGGCCGCAAAAGCGCAGGTTGGCTTCAGGCCCTGTTCTGGTTCCGGGGGGCAGGCTGAGCCTGTGGTTAATTCTTCTTCCTGATGGGAAAATAGAGTGACCTGTGCCTGTCCCAACACCAAGAGCTAGTCTCTCTTTGGTTCCCCGTCTTCCCGTTCATCCTCTGGACAAATTGCAACCTGTACGGAACAGGAGGTTAAAGGTGCTGATGCTCCAAGTAGGGAGATTGCTAGTAAAGTGGCTGGAATGGCGAACCCGAGAACAAGGAGATGAGAAATGAGGTGCGTTTTAGAAACCTTTCCCCATCACACGGTGTACCATCTTCTGGGTTTCTCATGCATGTTTTCGATGTAGGAAGATGCCCTTGAACCTGGAGATTTGGGAACCATGCGATGGGTAGCACGCAGTATTACTTTAAAGGGTCTGCGTTTGCTCACCCAACCTCACCAAACCTCTCAGCCCCAAGAGTGTCCACCCTTATGTCTCATCCAGCTGTGGGTCTAGATATGGTCAATCCAGGTTGCATCACAGCCCCTGAACGAATTGTGTAAGAATTTCTCTCTCTTTCACTGTCTTTGTTTCATGGGTTTTTAAAAGTAATTTATTTTTATAATGGGGTTTAGCTGCTTTTCACGGCTGTGTTTATGCCGCTTTACACCCACTTGACAGACTAACAGAGAGATATCAATACATAGGTTTTAAGATTATTACTAGTCAGATATATTCTTGTGCGTTGAATCGGGCGTGTTGAGTCCAGTTCTCTGAGCAAGGAGTAGGTCTTGTCTATTATATATTGGGTTTATGGAACGGTATCTGAGCTAATTTGAAACTCTTGTTTTATGCATCACCCCACCTCACCTTTCCCGTTAAGCAGCCATAGTGTGTTTTCCGCATGTGTGACTCTGTTCTGTTTTGTAATTCAGTTCAAGTGTAACGGTTTTTACATTCCCTCTATAAGTGACACCTTATGAGAAGTGTCCTTTTCTGTGTGACTTATTTCACTTAGAATCGTCGTACCTAAATCCACTCATCATGCTGCTACTAGCCTTATGACATTGATTTCATGGCTGAGTGGTATTCCATTGTACATAAGGACCTCAAATTTTTTATCCATTTTTCGCTTTCCTGGGATATTTAAGGTGGAATGAAGTGGAGGTCCTTGTCAACAGAGCAGCCCTAAACTTTGGGGTGCTTCTGTCCTGCTGATTTTTAATTTTCCCACTTTATATCCCCATGCGTGGAAGTGCCCTATGCTCTCTAAGCTGTGTTTTTTAGATGTTTCAGGACACACCGTACACTTCTCGAGAGTGGCTGTTGGCAATTTACATCCCGCCCATCAGTGTAGCAAGGCTCCCATTTCTCCATGGCCTGTCCTGCATTTCTGGTTTTGACACTTTTTTCAGCATGGCCCTTTTGACCGATGGGAAGCGAGACTTCTTTGTAGCGCTGATTTGCCTTTCCAGGTTGCTTGGTTGGCCAAAAAGGGCGTATGCGTTTTTTCCTGAATATATTCAGGAAAAAACGCATACGCCCTTTTTGGCCAAGGGCATCATTGTCAACGATTTGCCGCTTTTCATGTGCTTTAAAGGCGATTCGAATCTACCTCCTGAAATCTGTTTCCTGCAATTCTGCCTTGATTTCAATTCCTCGTCTTTGCCTTCCCTCAATATATTTGTGGACGAGAGTTATCATTTATAACTCTGTAGGATTGTGAATTGCAGTGCCCTGAGGCTCCATTTTACAACTCGCTTTTTCGGGAGGTGGCCGCAAAAGCGCAGGATGGCTTCAGGCCCTGTTCTGGTTCCGGGGGGCAGGCTGAGCCTGTGGTTAATTCTTCTTCCTGATGGGAAAATAGAGTGACCTGTGCCTGTCCCAACACCAAGAGCTAGTCTCTCATTGGTTCCCCGTCTTCCCGTTCATCCTCTGGACAAATTGCAACCTGTACGGAACAGGAGGTTAAAGGTGCTGATGCTCCAAGTAGGGAGATTGCTAGTAAAGTGGCTGGAATGGCGAACCCGAGAACAAGGAGATGAGAAATGAGGTGCGTTTTAGAAACCTTTCCCCATCACACGGTGTACCATCTTCTGGGTTTCTCATGCATGTTTTCGATGTAGGAAGATGCCCTTGAACCTGGAGATTTGGGAACCATGCGATGTGTAGCACGCAGTATTACTTTAAAGGGTCTGCGTTTGCTCACCCAACCTCACCAAACCTCTCAGCCCCAAGAGTGTCCACCCTTATGTCTCATCCAGCTGTGGGTCTAGATATGGTCAATCCAGGTTGCATCACAGCCCCTGAACGAATTGTGTAAGAATTTCTCTCTCTTTCACTGTCTTTGTTTCATGGGTTTTTAAAAGTAATTTATTTTTATAATGGGGTTTAGCTGCTTTTCACGGCTGTGTTTATGCCGCTTTACACCCACTTGACAGACTAACAGAGAGATATCAATACATAGGTTTTAAGATTATTACTAGTCAGATATATTCTTGTGCGTTGAATCGGGCGTGTTGAGTCCAGTTCTCTGAGCAAGGAGTAGGTCTTGTCTATTATATATTGGGTTTATGGAACGGTATCTGAGCTAATTTGAAACTCTTGTTTTATGCATCACCCCACCTCACCTTTCCCGTTAAGCAGCCATAGTGTGTTTTCCGCATGTGTGACTCTGTTCTGTTTTGTAATTCAGTTCAAGTGTAACGGTTTTTACATTCCCTCTATAAGTGACACCTTATGAGAAGTGTCCTTTTCTGTGTGACTTATTTCACTTAGAATCGTCGTACCTAAATCCACTCATCATGCTGCTACTAGCCTTATGACATTGATTTCATGGCTGAGTGGTATTCCATTGTACATAAGGACCTCAAATTTTTTATCCATTTTTCGCTTTCCTGGGATATTTAAGGTGGAATGAAGTGGAGGTCCTTGTCAACAGAGCAGCCCTAAACTTTGGGGTGATTGTGTCCTGCTGATTTTTAATTTTCCCACTTTATATCCCCATGCGTGGAAGTGCCCTATGCTCTCTAAGCTGTGTTTTTTAGATGTTTCAGGACACACCGTACACTTCTCGAGAGTGGCTGTTGGCAATTTACATCCCGCCCATCAGTGTAGCAAGGCTCCCATTTCTCCATGGCCTGTCCTGCATTTCTGGTTTTGACACTTTTTTCAGCATGGCCCTTTTGACCGATGGGAAGCGAGACTTCTTTGTAGCGCTGATTTGCCTTTCCAGGTTGCTTGGTTGGCCAAAAAGGGCGTATGCGTTTTTTCCTGAATATATTCAGGAAAAAACGCATACGCCCTTTTTGGCCAAGGGCATCATTGTCAACGATTTGCCGCTTTTCATGTGCTTTAAAGGCGATTCGAATCTACCTCCTGAAATCTGTTTCCTGCAATTCTGCCTTGATTTCAATTCCTCGTCTTTGCCTTCCCTCAATATATTTGTGGACGAGAGTTATCATTTATAACTCTGTAGGATTGTGAATTGCAGTGCCCTGAGGCTCCATTTTACAACTCGCTTTTTCGGGAGGTGGCCGCAAAAGCGCAGGATGGCTTCAGGCCCTGTTCTGGTTCCGGGGGGCAGGCTGAGCCTGTGGTTAATTCTTCTTCCTGATGGGAAAATAGAGTGACCTGTGCCTGTCCCAACACCAAGAGCTAGTCTCTCATTGGTTCCCCGTCTTCCCGTTCATCCTCTGGACAAATTGCAACCTGTACGGAACAGGAGGTTAAAGGTGCTGATGCTCCAAGTAGGGAGATTGCTAGTAAAGTGGCTGGAATGGCGAACCCGAGAACAAGGAGATGAGAAATGAGGTGCGTTTTAGAAACCTTTCCCCATCACACGGTGTACCATCTTCTGGGTTTCTCATGCATGTTTTCGATGTAGGAAGATGCCCTTGAACCTGGAGATTTGGGAACCATGCGATGGGTAGCACGCAGTATTACTTTAAAGGGTCTGCGTTTGCTCACCCAACCTCACCAAACCTCTCAGCCCCAAGAGTGTCCACCCTTATGTCTCATCCAGCTGTGGGTCTAGATATGGTCAATCCAGGTTGCATCACAGCCCCTGAACGAATTGTGTGAGAATTTCTCTCTCTTTCACTGTCTTTGTTTCATGGGTTTTTAAAAGTAATTTATTTTTATAATGGGGTTTAGCTGCTTTTCACGACTGTGTTTATGCCGCTTTACACCCACTTGACAGACTAACAGAGAGATATCAATACATAGGTTTTAAGATTATTACTAGTCAGATATATTCTTGTGCGTTGAATCGGGCGTGTTGAGTCCAGTTCTCTGAGCAAGGAGTAGGTCTTGTCTATTATATATTGGGTTTATGGAACGGTACCTGAGCTAATTTGAAACTCTTGTTTTATGCATCACCCCACCTCACCTTTCCCGTTAAGCAGCCATAGTGTGTTTTCCGCATGTGTGACTCTGTTCTGTTTTGTAATTCAGTTCAAGTGTAACGGTTTTTACATTCCCTCTATAAGTGACACCTTATGAGAAGTGTCCTTTTCTGTGTGACTTATTTCACTTAGAATCGTCGTACCTAAATCCACTCATCATGCTGCTACTAGCCTTATGACATTGATTTCATGGCTGAGTGGTATTCCATTGTACATAAGGACCTCAAATTTTTTATCCATTTTTCGCTTTCCTGGGATATTTAAGGTGGAATGAAGTGGAGGTCCTTGTCAACAGAGCAGCCCTAAACTTTGGGGTGCTTGTGTCCTGCTGATTTTTAATTTTCCCACTTTATATCCCCATGCGTGGAAGTGCCCTATGCTCTCTAAGCTGTGTTTTTTAGATGTTTCAGGACACACCGTACACTTCTCGAGAGTGGCTGTTGGCAATTTACATCCCGCCCATCAGTGTAGCAAGGCTCCCATTTCTCCATGGCCTGTCCTGCATTTCTGGTTTTGACACTTTTTTCAGCATGGCCCTTTTGACCGATGGGAAGCGAGACTTCTTTGTAGCGCTGATTTGCCTTTCCAGGTTGCTTGGTTGGCCAAAAAGGGCGTATGCGTTTTTTCCTGAATATATTCAGGAAAAAACGCATACGCCCTTTTTGGCCAAGGGCATCATTGTCAACGATTTGCCGCTTTTCATGTGCTTTAAAGGCGATTCGAATCTACCTCCTGAAATCTGTTTCCTGCAATTCTGCCTTGATTTCAATTCCTCGTCTTTGCCTTCCCTCAATATATTTGTGGACGAGAGTTATCATTTATAACTCTGTAGGATTGTGAATTGCAGTGCCCTGAGGCTCCATTTTACAACTCGCTTTTTCGGGAGGTGGCCGCAAAAGCGCAGGATGGCTTCAGGCCCTGTTCTGGTTCCGGGGGGCAGGCTGAGCCTGTGGTTAATTCTTCTTCCTGATGGGAAAATAGAGTGACCTGTGCCTGTCCCAACACCAAGAGCTAGTCTCTCATTGGTTCCCCGTCTTCCCGTTCATCCTCTGGACAAATTGCAACCTGTACGGAACAGGAGGTTAAAGGTGCTGATGCTCCAAGTAGGGAGATTGCTAGTAAAGTGGCTGGAATGGCGAACCCGAGAACAAGGAGATGAGAAATGAGGTGCGTTTTAGAAACCTTTCCCCATCACACGGTGTACCATCTTCTGGGTTTCTCATGCATGTTTTCGATGTAGGAAGATGCCCTTGAACCTGGAGATTTGGGAACCATGCGATGGGTAGCACGCAGTATTACTTTAAAGGGTCTGCGTTTGCTCACCCAACCTCACCAAACCTCTCAGCCCCAAGAGTGTCCACCCTTATGTCTCATCCAGCTGTGGGTCTAGATATGGTCAATCCAGGTTGCATCACAGCCCCTGAACGAATTGTGTAAGAATTTCTCTCTCTTTCCCTGTCTTTGTTTCATGGGTTTTTAAAAGAAATTTATTTTTATAATGGGGTTTAGCTGCTTTTCACGGCTGTGTTTATGCCGCTTTACACCCACTTGACACACTAACAGAGAGATATCAATACATAGGTTTTAAGATTATTACTAGTCAGATATATTCTTGTGCGTTGAATCGGGCGTGTTGAGTCCAGTTCTCTGAGCAAGGAGTAGGTCTTGTCTATTATATATTGGGTTTATGGAACGGTATCTGAGCTAATTTGAAACTCTTGTTTTATGCATCACCCCACCTCACCTTTCCCGTTAAGCAGCCATAGTGTGTTTTCCGCATGTGTGACTCTGTTCTGTTTTGTAATTCAGTTCAAGTGTAACGGTTTTTACATTCCCTCTATAAGTGACACCTTATGAGAAGTGTCCTTTTCTGTGTGACTTATTTCACTTAGAATCGTCGTACCTAAATCCACTCATCATGCTGCTACTAACCTTATGACATTGATTTCATGGCTGAGTGGTATTCCATTGTACATAAGGACCTCAAATTTTTTATCCATTTTTCGCTTTCCTGGGATATTTAAGGTGGAATGAAGTGGAGGTCCTTGTCAACAGAGCAGCCCTAAACTTTGGGGTGCTTGTGTCCTGCTGATTTTTAATT
Organism: Balaenoptera physalus; assembly: GCF_965194825.1. Taxonomy (NCBI): domain Eukaryota; kingdom Metazoa; phylum Chordata; class Mammalia; order Artiodactyla; family Balaenopteridae; genus Balaenoptera; species Balaenoptera physalus. The sequence goes on along the minus strand of NW_028126328.1, from coordinate 109,341 downwards.
TTCCCACTTTATATCCCCATGCGTGGAAGTGCCCTATGCTCTCTAAGCTGTGTTTTTTAGATGTTTCAGGACACACCGTACACTTCTCGAGAGTGGCTGTTGGCAATTTACATCCCGCCCATCAGTGTAGCAAGGCTCCCATTTCTCCATGGCCTGTCCTGCATTTCTAGTTTTGAAACTTTTTTCAGCATGGCCCTTTTGACCGATGGGAAGCGAGACTTCTTGTAGCGCTGATTTGCCTTTCCAGGTTGCTTGGTTGGCCAAAAAGGGCGTATGCGTTTTTTCCTGAATATATTCAGGAAAAAACGCATACGCCCTTTTTGGCCAAGGGCATCATTCTCAACGATTTGCCGCTTTTCATGTGCTTTAAAGGCGATTCAAATCTACCTCCTGAAATCTGTTTCCTGCAATTCTGCCTTGATTTCAATTCCTCGTCTTTGCCTTCCCTCAATATATTTGTGGACGAGAGTTATCATTTATAACTCTGTAGGATTGTGAATTGCAGTGCCCTGAGGCTCCATTTTACAACTCGCTTTTTCGGGAGGTGGCCGCAAAAGCGCAGGTTGGCTTCAGGCCCTGTTCTGGTTCCGGGGGGCAGGCTGAGCCTGTGGTTAATTCTTCTTCCTGATGGGAAAATAGAGTGACCTGTGCCTGTCCCAACACCAAGAGCTAGTCTCTCTTTGGTTCCCCGTCTTCCCGTTCATCCTCTGGACAAATTGCAACCTGTACGGAACAGGAGGTTAAAGGTGCTGATGCTCCAAGTAGGGAGATTGCTAGTAAAGTGGCTGGAATGGCGAACCCGAGAACAAGGAGATGAGAAATGAGGTGCGTTTTAGAAACCTTTCCCCATCACACGGTGTACCATCTTCTGGGTTTCTCATGCATGTTTTCGATGTAGGAAGATGCCCTTGAACCTGGAGATTTGGGAACCATGCGATGGGTAGCACGCAGTATTACTTTAAAGGGTCTGCGTTTGCTCACCCAACCTCACCAAACCTCTCAGCCCCAAGAGTGTCCACCCTTATGTCTCATCCAGCTGTGGGTCTAGATATGGTCAATCCAGGTTGCATCACAGCCCCTGAACGAATTGTGTAAGAATTTCTCTCTCTTTCACTGTCTTTGTTTCATGGGTTTTTAAAAGTAATTTATTTTTATAATGGGGTTTAGCTGCTTTTCACGGCTGTGTTTATGCCGCTTTACACCCACTTGACAGACTAACAGAGAGATATCAATACATAGGTTTTAAGATTATTACTAGTCAGATATATTCTTGTGCGTTGAATCGGGCGTGTTGAGTCCAGTTCTCTGAGCAAGGAGTAGGTCTTGTCTATTATATATTGGGTTTATGGAACGGTATCTGAGCTAATTTGAAACTCTTGTTTTATGCATCACCCCACCTCACCTTTCCCGTTAAGCAGCCATAGTGTGTTTTCCGCATGTGTGACTCTGTTCTGTTTTGTAATTCAGTTCAAGTGTAACGGTTTTTACATTCCCTCTATAAGTGACACCTTATGAGAAGTGTCCTTTTCTGTGTGACTTATTTCACTTAGAATCGTCGTACCTAAATCCACTCATCATGCTGCTACTAACCTTATGACATTGATTTCATGGCTGAGTGGTATTCCATTGTACATAAGGACCTCAAATTTTTTATCCATTTTTCGCTTTCCTGGGATATTTAAGGTGGAATGAAGTGGAGGTCCTTGTCAACAGAGCAGCCCTAAACTTTGGGGTGCTTGTGTCCTGCTGATTTTTAATTTTCCCACTTTATATCCCCATGCGTGGAAGTGCCCTATGCTCTCTAAGCTGTGTTTTTTAGATGTTTCAGGACACACCGTACACTTCTCGAGAGTGGCTGTTGGCAATTTACATCCCGCCCATCACTGTAGCAAGGCTCCCATTTCTCCATGGCCTGTCCTGCATTTCTAGTTTTGAAACTTTTTTCAGCATGGCCCTTTTGACCGATGGGAAGCGAGACTTCTTGTAGCGCTGATTTGCCTTTCCAGGTTGCTTGGTTGGCCAAAAAGGGCGTATGCGTTTTTTCCTGAATATATTCAGGAAAAAACGCATACGCCCTTTTTGGCCAAGGGCATCATTGTCAACGATTTGCCGCTTTTCATGTGCTTTAAAGGCGATTCGAATCTACCTCCTGAAATCTGTTTCCTGCAATTCTGCCTTGATTTCAATTCCTCGTCTTTGCCTTCCCTCAATATATTTGTGGACGAGAGTTATCATTTATAACTCTGTAGGATTGTGAATTGCAGTGCCCTGAGGCTCCATTTTACAACTCGCTTTTTCGGGAGGTGGCCGCAAAAGCGCAGGTTGGCTTCAGGCCCTGTTCTGGTTCCGGGGGGCAGGCTGAGCCTGTGGTTAATTCTTCTTCCTGATGGGAAAATAGAGTGACCTGTGCCTGTCCCAACACCAAGAGCTAGTCTCTCTTTGGTTCCCCGTCTTCCCGTTCATCCTCTGGACAAATTGCAACCTGTACGGAACAGGAGGTTAAAGGTGCTGATGCTCCAAGTAGGGAGATTGCTAGTAAAGTGGCTGGAATGGCGAACCCGAGAACAAGGAGATGAGAAATGAGGTGCGTTTTAGAAACCTTTCCCCATCACACGGTGTACCATCTTCTGGGTTTCTCATGCATGTTTTCGATGTAGGAAGATGCCCTTGAACCTGGAGATTTGGGAACCATGCGATGGGTAGCACGCAGTATTACTTTAAAGGGTCTGCGTTTGCTCACCCAACCTCACCAAACCTCTCAGCCCCAAGAGTGTCCACCCTTATGTCTCATCCAGCTGTGGGTCTAGATATGGTCAATCCAGGTTGCATCACAGCCCCTGAACGAATTGTGTAAGAATTTCTCTCTCTTTCACTGTCTTTGTTTCATGGGTTTTTAAAAGTAATTTATTTTTATAATGGGGTTTAGCTGCTTTTCACGGCTGTGTTTATGCCGCTTTACACCCACTTGACAGACTAACAGAGAGATATCAATACATAGGTTTTAAGATTATTACTAGTCAGATATATTCTTGTGCGTTGAATCGGGCGTGTTGAGTCCAGTTCTCTGAGCAAGGAGTAGGTCTTGTCTATTATATATTGGGTTTATGGAACGGTATCTGAGCTAATTTGAAACTCTTGTTTTATGCATCACCCCACCTCACCTTTCCCGTTAAGCAGCCATAGTGTGTTTTCCGCATGTGTGACTCTGTTCTGTTTTGTAATTCAGTTCAAGTGTAACGGTTTTTACATTCCCTCTATAAGTGACACCTTATGAGAAGTGTCCTTTTCTGTGTGACTTATTTCACTTAGAATCGTCGTACCTAAATCCACTCATCATGCTGCTACTAGCCTTATGACATTGATTTCATGGCTGAGTGGTATTCCATTGTACATAAGGACCTCAAATTTTTTATCCATTTTTCGCTTTCCTGGGATATTTAAGGTGGAATGAAGTGGAGGTCCTTGTCAACAGAGCAGCCCTAAACTTTGGGGTGCTTCTGTCCTGCTGATTTTTAATTTTCCCACTTTATATCCCCATGCGTGGAAGTGCCCTATGCTCTCTAAGCTGTGTTTTTTAGATGTTTCAGGACACACCGTACACTTCTCGAGAGTGGCTGTTGGCAATTTACATCCCGCCCATCAGTGTAGCAAGGCTCCCATTTCTCCATGGCCTGTCCTGCATTTCTGGTTTTGACACTTTTTTCAGCATGGCCCTTTTGACCGATGGGAAGCGAGACTTCTTTGTAGCGCTGATTTGCCTTTCCAGGTTGCTTGGTTGGCCAAAAAGGGCGTATGCGTTTTTTCCTGAATATATTCAGGAAAAAACGCATACGCCCTTTTTGGCCAAGGGCATCATTGTCAACGATTTGCCGCTTTTCATGTGCTTTAAAGGCGATTCGAATCTACCTCCTGAAATCTGTTTCCTGCAATTCTGCCTTGATTTCAATTCCTCGTCTTTGCCTTCCCTCAATATATTTGTGGACGAGAGTTATCATTTATAACTCTGTAGGATTGTGAATTGCAGTGCCCTGAGGCTCCATTTTACAACTCGCTTTTTCGGGAGGTGGCCGCAAAAGCGCAGGATGGCTTCAGGCCCTGTTCTGGTTCCGGGGGGCAGGCTGAGCCTGTGGTTAATTCTTCTTCCTGATGGGAAAATAGAGTGACCTGTGCCTGTCCCAACACCAAGAGCTAGTCTCTCATTGGTTCCCCGTCTTCCCGTTCATCCTCTGGACAAATTGCAACCTGTACGGAACAGGAGGTTAAAGGTGCTGATGCTCCAAGTAGGGAGATTGCTAGTAAAGTGGCTGGAATGGCGAACCCGAGAACAAGGAGATGAGAAATGAGGTGCGTTTTAGAAACCTTTCCCCATCACACGGTGTACCATCTTCTGGGTTTCTCATGCATGTTTTCGATGTAGGAAGATGCCCTTGAACCTGGAGATTTGGGAACCATGCGATGGGTAGCACGCAGTATTACTTTAAAGGGTCTGCGTTTGCTCACCCAACCTCACCAAACCTCTCAGCCCCAAGAGTGTCCACCCTTATGTCTCATCCAGCTGTGGGTCTAGATATGGTCAATCCAGGTTGCATCACAGCCCCTGAACGAATTGTGTAAGAATTTCTCTCTCTTTCACTGTCTTTGTTTCATGGGTTTTTAAAAGTAATTTATTTTTATAATGGGGTTTAGCTGCTTTTCACGGCTGTGTTTATGCCGCTTTACACCCACTTGACAGACTAACAGAGAGATATCAATACATAGGTTTTAAGATTATTACTAGTCAGATATATTCTTGTGCGTTGAATCGGGCGTGTTGAGTCCAGTTCTCTGAGCAAGGAGTAGGTCTTGTCTATTATATATTGGGTTTATGGAACGGTATCTGAGCTAATTTGAAACTCTTGTTTTATGCATCACCCCACCTCACCTTTCCCGTTAAGCAGCCATAGTGTGTTTTCCGCATGTGTGACTCTGTTCTGTTTTGTAATTCAGTTCAAGTGTAACGGTTTTTACATTCCCTCTATAAGTGACACCTTATGAGAAGTGTCCTTTTCTGTGTGACTTATTTCACTTAGAATCGTCGTACCTAAATCCACTCATCATGCTGCTACTAGCCTTATGACATTGATTTCATGGCTGAGTGGTATTCCATTGTACATAAGGACCTCAAATTTTTTATCCATTTTTCGCTTTCCTGGGATATTTAAGGTGGAATGAAGTGGAGGTCCTTGTCAACAGAGCAGCCCTAAACTTTGGGGTGATTGTGTCCTGCTGATTTTTAATTTTCCCACTTTATATCCCCATGCGTGGAAGTGCCCTATGCTCTCTAAGCTGTGTTTTTTAGATGTTTCAGGACACACCGTACACTTCTCGAGAGTGGCTGTTGGCAATTTACATCCCGCCCATCAGTGTAGCAAGGCTCCCATTTCTCCATGGCCTGTCCTGCATTTCTGGTTTTGACACTTTTTTCAGCATGGCCCTTTTGACCGATGGGAAGCGAGACTTCTTTGTAGCGCTGATTTGCCTTTCCAGGTTGCTTGGTTGGCCAAAAAGGGCGTATGCGTTTTTTCCTGAATATATTCAGGAAAAAACGCATACGCCCTTTTTGGCCAAGGGCATCATTGTCAACGATTTGCCGCTTTTCATGTGCTTTAAAGGCGATTCGAATCTACCTCCTGAAATCTGTTTCCTGCAATTCTGCCTTGATTTCAATTCCTCGTCTTTGCCTTCCCTCAATATATTTGTGGACGAGAGTTATCATTTATAACTCTGTAGGATTGTGAATTGCAGTGCCCTGAGGCTCCATTTTACAACTCGCTTTTTCGGGAGGTGGCCGCAAAAGCGCAGGATGGCTTCAGGCCCTGTTCTGGTTCCGGGGGGCAGGCTGAGCCTGTGGTTAATTCTTCTTCCTGATGGGAAAATAGAGTGACCTGTGCCTGTCCCAACACCAAGAGCTAGTCTCTCATTGGTTCCCCGTCTTCCCGTTCATCCTCTGGACAAATTGCAACCTGTACGGAACAGGAGGTTAAAGGTGCTGATGCTCCAAGTAGGGAGATTGCTAGTAAAGTGGCTGGAATGGCGAACCCGAGAACAAGGAGATGAGAAATGAGGTGCGTTTTAGAAACCTTTCCCCATCACACGGTGTACCATCTTCTGGGTTTCTCATGCATGTTTTCGATGTAGGAAGATGCCCTTGAACCTGGAGATTTGGGAACCATGCGATGGGTAGCACGCAGTATTACTTTAAAGGGTCTGCGTTTGCTCACCCAACCTCACCAAACCTCTCAGCCCCAAGAGTGTCCACCCTTATGTCTCATCCAGCTGTGGGTCTAGATATGGTCAATCCAGGTTGCATCACAGCCCCTGAACGAATTGTGTGAGAATTTCTCTCTCTTTCACTGTCTTTGTTTCATGGGTTTTTAAAAGTAATTTATTTTTATAATGGGGTTTAGCTGCTTTTCACGACTGTGTTTATGCCGCTTTACACCCACTTGACAGACTAACAGAGAGATATCAATACATAGGTTTTAAGATTATTACTAGTCAGATATATTCTTGTGCGTTGAATCGGGCGTGTTGAGTCCAGTTCTCTGAGCAAGGAGTAGGTCTTGTCTATTATATATTGGGTTTATGGAACGGTACCTGAGCTAATTTGAAACTCTTGTTTTATGCATCACCCCACCTCACCTTTCCCGTTAAGCAGCCATAGTGTGTTTTCCGCATGTGTGACTCTGTTCTGTTTTGTAATTCAGTTCAAGTGTAACGGTTTTTACATTCCCTCTATAAGTGACACCTTATGAGAAGTGTCCTTTTCTGTGTGACTTATTTCACTTAGAATCGTCGTACCTAAATCCACTCATCATGCTGCTACTAGCCTTATGACATTGATTTCATGGCTGAGTGGTATTCCATTGTACATAAGGACCTCAAATTTTTTATCCATTTTTCGCTTTCCTGGGATATTTAAGGTGGAATGAAGTGGAGGTCCTTGTCAACAGAGCAGCCCTAAACTTTGGGGTGCTTGTGTCCTGCTGATTTTTAATTTTCCCACTTTATATCCCCATGCGTGGAAGTGCCCTATGCTCTCTAAGCTGTGTTTTTTAGATGTTTCAGGACACACCGTACACTTCTCGAGAGTGGCTGTTGGCAATTTACATCCCGCCCATCAGTGTAGCAAGGCTCCCATTTCTCCATGGCCTGTCCTGCATTTCTGGTTTTGACACTTTTTTCAGCATGGCCCTTTTGACCGATGGGAAGCGAGACTTCTTTGTAGCGCTGATTTGCCTTTCCAGGTTGCTTGGTTGGCCAAAAAGGGCGTATGCGTTTTTTCCTGAATATATTCAGGAAAAAACGCATACGCCCTTTTTGGCCAAGGGCATCATTGTCAACGATTTGCCGCTTTTCATGTGCTTTAAAGGCGATTCGAATCTACCTCCTGAAATCTGTTTCCTGCAATTCTGCCTTGATTTCAATTCCTCGTCTTTGCCTTCCCTCAATATATTTGTGGACGAGAGTTATCATTTATAACTCTGTAGGATTGTGAATTGCAGTGCCCTGAGGCTCCATTTTACAACTCGCTTTTTCGGGAGGTGGCCGCAAAAGCGCAGGATGGCTTCAGGCCCTGTTCTGGTTCCGGGGGGCAGGCTGAGCCTGTGGTTAATTCTTCTTCCTGATGGGAAAATAGAGTGACCTGTGCCTGTCCCAACACCAAGAGCTAGTCTCTCATTGGTTCCCCGTCTTCCCGTTCATCCTCTGGACAAATTGCAACCTGTACGGAACAGGAGGTTAAAGGTGCTGATGCTCCAAGTAGGGAGATTGCTAGTAAAGTGGCTGGAATGGCGAACCCGAGAACAAGGAGATGAGAAATGAGGTGCGTTTTAGAAACCTTTCCCCATCACACGGTGTACCATCTTCTGGGTTTCTCATGCATGTTTTCGATGTAGGAAGATGCCCTTGAACCTGGAGATTTGGGAACCATGCGATGGGTAGCACGCAGTATTACTTTAAAGGGTCTGCGTTTGCTCACCCAACCTCACCAAACCTCTCAGCCCCAAGAGTGTCCACCCTTATGTCTCATCCAGCTGTGGGTCTAGATATGGTCAATCCAGGTTGCATCACAGCCCCTGAACGAATTGTGTAAGAATTTCTCTCTCTTTCCCTGTCTTTGTTTCATGGGTTTTTAAAAGAAATTTATTTTTATAATGGGGTTTAGCTGCTTTTCACGGCTGTGTTTATGCCGCTTTACACCCACTTGACACACTAACAGAGAGATATCAATACATAGGTTTTAAGATTATTACTAGTCAGATATATTCTTGTGCGTTGAATCGGGCGTGTTGAGTCCAGTTCTCTGAGCAAGGAGTAGGTCTTGTCTATTATATATTGGGTTTATGGAACGGTATCTGAGCTAATTTGAAACTCTTGTTTTATGCATCACCCCACCTCACCTTTCCCGTTAAGCAGCCATAGTGTGTTTTCCGCATGTGTGACTCTGTTCTGTTTTGTAATTCAGTTCAAGTGTAACGGTTTTTACATTCCCTCTATAAGTGACACCTTATGAGAAGTGTCCTTTTCTGTGTGACTTATTTCACTTAGAATCGTCGTACCTAAATCCACTCATCATGCTGCTACTAACCTTATGACATTGATTTCATGGCTGAGTGGTATTCCATTGTACATAAGGACCTCAAATTTTTTATCCATTTTTCGCTTTCCTGGGATATTTAAGGTGGAATGAAGTGGAGGTCCTTGTCAACAGAGCAGCCCTAAACTTTGGGGTGCTTGTGTCCTGCTGATTTTTAATTTTCCCACTTTATATCCCCATGCGTGGAAGTGCCCTATGCTCTCTAAGCTGTGTTTTTTAGATGTTTCAGGACACACCGTACACTTCTCGAGAGTGGCTGTTGGCAATTTACATCCCGCCCATCAGTGTAGCAAGGCTCCCATTTCTCCATGGCCTGTCCTGCATTTCTAGTTTTGAAACTTTTTTCAGCATGGCCCTTTTGACCGATGGGAAGCGAGACTTCTTGTAGCGCTGATTTGCCTTTCCAGGTTGCTTGGTTGGCCAAAAAGGGCGTATGCGTTTTTTCCTGAATATATTCAGGAAAAAACGCATACGCCCTTTTTGGCCAAGGGCATCATTCTCAACGATTTGCCGCTTTTCATGTGCTTTAAAGGCGATTCAAATCTACCTCCTGAAATCTGTTTCCTGCAATTCTGCCTTGATTTCAATTCCTCGTCTTTGCCTTCCCTCAATATATTTGTGGACGAGAGTTATCATTTATAACTCTGTAGGATTGTGAATTGCAGTGCCCTGAGGCTCCATTTTACAACTCGCTTTTTCGGGAGGTGGCCGCAAAAGCGCAGGTTGGCTTCAGGCCCTGTTCTGGTTCCGGGGGGCAGGCTGAGCCTGTGGTTAATTCTTCTTCCTGATGGGAAAATAGAGTGACCTGTGCCTGTCCCAACACCAAGAGCTAGTCTCTCTTTGGTTCCCCGTCTTCCCGTTCATCCTCTGGACAAATTGCAACCTGTACGGAACAGGAGGTTAAAGGTGCTGATGCTCCAAGTAGGGAGATTGCTAGTAAAGTGGCTGGAATGGCGAACCCGAGAACAAGGAGATGAGAAATGAGGTGCGTTTTAGAAACCTTTCCCCATCACACGGTGTACCATCTTCTGGGTTTCTCATGCATGTTTTCGATGTAGGAAGATGCCCTTGAACCTGGAGATTTGGGAACCATGCGATGGGTAGCACGCAGTATTACTTTAAAGGGTCTGCGTTTGCTCACCCAACCTCACCAAACCTCTCAGCCCCAAGAGTGTCCACCCTTATGTCTCATCCAGCTGTGGGTCTAGATATGGTCAATCCAGGTTGCATCACAGCCCCTGAACGAATTGTGTAAGAATTTCTCTCTCTTTCACTGTCTTTGTTTCATGGGTTTTTAAAAGTAATTTATTTTTATAATGGGGTTTAGCTGCTTTTCACGGCTGTGTTTATGCCGCTTTACACCCACTTGACAGACTAACAGAGAGATATCAATACATAGGTTTTAAGATTATTACTAGTCAGATATATTCTTGTGCGTTGAATCGGGCGTGTTGAGTCCAGTTCTCTGAGCAAGGAGTAGGTCTTGTCTATTATATATTGGGTTTATGGAACGGTATCTGAGCTAATTTGAAACTCTTGTTTTATGCATCACCCCACCTCACCTTTCCCGTTAAGCAGCCATAGTGTGTTTTCCGCATGTGTGACTCTGTTCTGTTTTGTAATTCAGTTCAAGTGTAACGGTTTTTACATTCCCTCTATAAGTGACACCTTATGAGAAGTGTCCTTTTCTGTGTGACTTATTTCACTTAGAATCGTCGTACCTAAATCCACTCATCATGCTGCTACTAGCCTTATGACATTGATTTCATGGCTGAGTGGTATTCCATTGTACATAAGGACCTCAAATTTTTTATCCATTTTTCGCTGTCCTGGGATATTTAAGGTGGAATGAAGTGGAGATCCTTCTCAACAGAGCAGCCCTAAACTTTGGGGTGCTTGTGTCTTGATGATTTTTAATTTTCACACTTTATACCCCCATGCGTGGAAGTGCCCTATGCTCTCTAAGTTGTGTTTTTTAGATGTTTCAGGACACACCGTACACTTCTCGAGAGTTGCTGTTGGCAATTTACATCCCGCCCATCAGTGTAGCAAGGCTCCCATTTCTCCATGGCCTGTCCTGCATTTCTGGTTTTGATACTTTTTTCAGCATGGCCCTTTTGACCGATGGGAAGCGAGACTTCTTTTTTTTTTTTTTTTTTTTTAAAATTTATTTATTTATTTTTGGCTGTGTTGGGTCTTCGTTTCTGTGCGAGGGCTTTCTCTAGTTGTGGCAAGTGGGGGCCACTCTTCATTGCGGTGCGCGGGCCTCTCACTATCGCGGCCTCTCGTTGCGGAGCACAGGCTCCAGACGCGCAAGCTCAGTAGTTGTGGCTCACGGGCCTAGTTGCTCCGCGGCATGTGGGATCTTCCCAGACCAGGGCTCGAACCCGCGTCCCCCGCATTGGCAGGCAGACTCTCAACCACTGCACCACCAGGGAAGCCCCAGCGAGACTTCTTTGTAGCGCTGATTTGCCTTTCCAGGTTGCTTGGTTGGCCAAAAAGGGCGTATGCGTTTTTTCCTGAATATATTCAGGAAAAAACGCATACGCCCTTTTTGGCCAAGGGCATCATTGTCAACGTTTTGCCGCTTTTCATGTGCATTAAAGGCGATTCGAATCTACCTCCTGAAATCTGTTTCCTGCCATTCTGCCTTGATTTCAATTCCTCGTCTTTGCCTTCCCTCAATATATTTGTGGACGAGAGTTATCATTTATAACTCTGTAGGATTGTGAATTGCAGTGCCCTGAAGCTCCATTTTAAAACTCGCTTTTTCGGGAGGTGGCCGCAAAAGCGCAGGATGGCTTCAGGCCCTGTTCTGGTTCCGGGGGGCAGGCTGAGCCTGTGGTTAATTCTTCTTCCTGATGGTAAAATAGAGTGACCTGTGCCTGTCCCAACACCAAGAGCTAGTCTCTCATTGGTTCCCCGTCTTCCCGTTCATCCTCAGGACAAATTGCAACCTGTACGGAACAGGAGGTTAAAGGTGCTGATGCTCCAAGTAGGGAGATTGCTAGTAAAGTGGCTGGAATGGCGAAGCCGAGCACAAGGAGATGAGAAATGAGGTGCGTTTTAGAAACCTTTCCCCATCACACGGTGTACCATCTTCTGGGTTTCTCATGCATGTTTTCGATGTAGGAAGATGCCCTTGAACCTGGAGATTTGGGAACCATGCGATGGGTAGCACGCAGTATTACTTTAAAGGGTCTGCGTTTGCTCACCCAACCTCACCAAACCTCTCAGCCCCAAGAGTGTCCACCCTTATGTCTCATCCAGCTGTGGGTCTAGATATGGTCAATCCAGGTTGCATCACAGCCCCTGAACGAATTGTGTAAGAATTTCTCTCTCTTTCCCTGTCTTTGTTTCATGGGTTTTTAAAAGAAATTTATTTTTATAATGGGGTTTAGCTGCTTTTCACGGCTGTGTTTATGCCGCTTTACACCCACTTGACACACTAACAGAGAGATATCAATACATAGGTTTTAAGATTATTACTAGTCAGATATATTCTTGTGCGTTGAATCGGGCGTGTTGAGTCCAGTTCTCTGAGCAAGGAGTAGGTCTTGTCTATTATATATTGGGTTTATGGAACGGTATCTGAGCTAATTTGAAACTCTTGTTTTATGCATCACCCCACCTCACCTTTCCCGTTAAGCAGCCATAGTGTGTTTTCCGCATGTGTGACTCTGTTCTGTTTTGTAATTCAGTTCAAGTGTAACGGTTTTTACATTCCCTCTATAAGTGACACCTTATGAGAAGTGTCCTTTTCTGTGTGACTCATTTCACTTAGAATCGTCGTACCTAAATCCACTCATCATGCTGCTACTAACCTTATGACATTGATTTCATGGCTGAGTGGTATTCCATTGTACATAAGGACCTCAAATTTTTTATCCATTTTTCGCTTTCCTGGGATATTTAAGGTGGAATGAAGTGGAGGTCCTTGTCAACAGAGCAGCCCTAAACTTTGGGGTGCTTGTGTCCTGCTGATTTTTAATTTTCCCACTTTATATCCCCATGCGTGGAAGTGCCCTATGCTCTCTAAGCTGTGTTTTTTAGATGTTTCAGGACACACCGTACACTTCTCGAGAGTGGCTCTTGGCAATTTACATCCCGCCCATCAGTGTAGCAAGGCTCCCATTTCTCCATGGCCTGTCCTGCATTTCTAGTTTTGAAACTTTTTTCAGCATGGCCCTTTTGACCGATGGGAAGCGAGACTTCTTGTAGCGCTGATTTGCCTTTCCAGGTTGCTTGGTTGGCCAAAAAGGGCGTATGCGTTTTTTCCTGAATATATTCAGGAAAAAACGCATACGCCCTTTTTGGCCAAGGGCATCATTGTCAACGATTTGCCGCTTTTCATGTGCTTTAAAGGCGATTCGAATCTACCTCCTGAAATCTGTTTCCTGCAATTCTGCCTTGATTTCAATTCCTCGTCTTTGCCTTCCCTCAATATATTTGTGGACGAGAGTTATCATTTATAACTCTGTAGGATTGTGAATTGCAGTGCCCTGAGGCTCCATTTTACAACTCGCTTTTTCGGGAGGTGGCCGCAAAAGCGCAGGTTGGCTTCAGGCCCTGTTCTGGTTCCGGGGGGCAGGCTGAGCCTGTGGTTAATTCTTCTTCCTGATGGGAAAATAGAGTGACCTGTGCCTGTCCCAACACCAAGAGCTAGTCTCTCTTTGGTTCCCCGTCTTCCCGTTCATCCTCTGGACAAATTGCAACCTGTACGGAACAGGAGGTTAAAGGTGCTGATGCTCCAAGTAGGGAGATTGCTAGTAAAGTGGCTGGAATGGCGAACCCGAGAACAAGGAGATGAGAAATGAGGTGCGTTTTAGAAACCTTTCCCCATCACACGGTGTACCATCTTCTGGGTTTCTCATGCATGTTTTCGATGTAGGAAGATGCCCTTGAACCTGGAGATTTGGGAACCATGCGATGGGTAGCACGCAGTATTACTTTAAAGGGTCTGCGTTTGCTCACCCAACCTCACCAAACCTCTCAGCCCCAAGAGTGTCCACCCTTATGTCTCATCCAGCTGTGGGTCTAGATATGGTCAATCCAGGTTGCATCACAGCCCCTGAACGAATTGTGTAAGAATTTCTCTCTCTTTCACTGTCTTTGTTTCATGGGTTTTTAAAAGTAATTTATTTTTATAATGGGGTTTAGCTGCTTTTCACGGCTGTGTTTATGCCGCTTTACACCCACTTGACAGACTAACAGAGAGATATCAATACATAGGTTTTAAGATTATTACTAGTCAGATATATTCTTGTGCGTTGAATCGGGCGTGTTGAGTCCAGTTCTCTGAGCAAGGAGTAGGTCTTGTCTATTATATATTGGGTTTATGGAACGGTATCTGAGCTAATTTGAAACTCTTGTTTTATGCATCACCCCACCTCACCTTTCCCGTTAAGCAGCCATAGTGTGTTTTCCGCATGTGTGACTCTGTTCTGTTTTGTAATTCAGTTCAAGTGTAACGGTTTTTACATTCCCTCTATAAGTGACACCTTATGAGAAGTGTCCTTTTCTGTGTGACTTATTTCACTTAGAATCGTCGTACCTAAATCCACTCATCATGCTGCTACTAGCCTTATGACATTGATTTCATGGCTGAGTGGTATTCCATTGTACATAAGGACCTCAAATTTTTTATCCATTTTTCGCTTTCCTGGGATATTTAAGGTGGAATGAAGTGGAGGTCCTTGTCAACAGAGCAGCCCTAAACTTTGGGGTGCTTGTGTCCTGCTGATTTTTAATTTTCCCACTTTATATCCCCATGCGTGGAAGTGTCCTATGCTCTCTAAGCTGTGTTTTTTAGATGTTTCAGGACACACCGTACACTTCTCGAGAGTGGCTGTTGGCAATTTACATCCCGCCCATCAGTGTAGCAAGGCTCCCATTTCTCCATGGCCTGTCCTGCATTTCTGGTTTTGACACATTTTTCAGCATGGCTCTTTTGACCGATGGGAAGCGAGACTTCTTTGTAGCGCTGATTTGCCTTTCCAGGTTGCTTGGTTGGCCAAAAAGGGCGTATGCGTTTTTTCCTGAATATATTCAGGAAAAAACGCATACGCCCTTTTTGGCCAAGGGCATCATTGTCAACGTTTTGCCGCTTTTCATGTGCATTAAAGGCGATTCGAATCTACCTCCTGAAATCTGTTTCCTGCCATTCTGCCTTGATTTCAATTCCTCGTCTTTGCCTTCCCTCAATATATTTGTGGACGAGAGTTATCATTTATAACTCTGTAGGATTGTGAATTGCAGTGCCCTGAGGCTCCATTTTACAACTCGCTTTTTCGGGAGGTGGACGCAAAAGCGCAGGATGGCTTCAGGCCCTGTTCTGGTTCCGGGGGGCAGGCTGAGCCTGTGGTTAATTCTTCTTCCTGATGGGAAAATAGAGTGACCTGTGCCTGTCCCAACACCAAGAGCTAGTCTCTCATTGGTTCCCCGTCTTCCAGTTCATCCTCAGGACAAATTGCAACCTGTACGGAACAGGAGGTTAAAGGTGCTGATGCTCCAAGTAGGGAGATTGCTAGTAAAGTGGCTGGAATGGCGAACCTGAGAACAAGGAGATGATAAATGAGGTGCGTTTTAGAAACCTTTCCCCATCACACGGTGTACCATCTTCTGGGTTTCTCATGCATGTTTTTGATGTAGGAAGATGCCCTTGAACCTGGAGATTAGGGACCCATGCGATGGGTAGCACGCAGTATTACTTTAAAGTGTCTGCGTTTGCTCACCCAACCTCACCAAACCTCTCAGCCCCAAGAGTGTCCACCCTTATGTCTCATCCAGCTGTGAGTCTAGATATGGTCAATGCAGTTTGCATCACAGCCCCTGAACGAATTGTGTAAGAATTTCTCTCTCTTTCACTGTCTTTGTTTCATGGGTTTTTAAAAGTGATTTATTTTTATAATGGCGTTTAGCTGCTTTTCACGGCTGTGTTTATGCCGCTTTACACCCACTTGACACACTAACAGAGAGATATCAATACATAGGTTTTAAGATTATTACTAGTCAGATATATTCTTGTTCGGTGAATCGGTCGTGTTGAGTCCAGTTCTCTGAGCAAGGAGTAGGTCTTGTCTATTACATATTGGGTTTATGGAACGGTATCTGAGCTAATTTGAAACTCTTGTTTTATGTATCACCCCACCTCACCTTTCCCGTTAAGCAGCCATAGTGTGTTTTCTGCATGTGTGACTCTGTTCTGTTTTGTAATTCAGTTCAAGTGTAACGGTTTTTACATTCCCTCTATAAGTGACACCTTATGAGAAGTGTCCTTTTCTGTGTGACTTATTTCACTTAGAATCGTCGTACCTAAATCCACTCATCATGCTGCTACTATCCTTATGACATTGATTTCATGGCTGAGTGATATTCCATTGTACATAAGGACCACAACTTTTTTATCCATTTTTCTCTTTCCTGGGATATTTAAGGTGGAATGAAGTGGAGGTCCTTGTCAACAGAGCAGCCCTAAACTTTGGGGTGCTTGTGTCTTGCTGATATTTAATTTTCCCACTTTATACCCCCATGCGTGCAAGTGCCCTATGCTCTCTAAGCTGTGTTTTTTAGATGTTTCAGGAAACACTGTACAGTTCTCCAGAGTGGCTCTTGGCAATTTACATCCCGCCCATCAGTGTAGCAAGGCTCCCATTTCTACATGGCCTGTCCTGCATTTCTGGTTTTGACACTTTTTTCAGCATGGCCCTTTTGACCGATGGGAAGCGAGCCTTCGTTGTAGCGCTGATTTGCCTTTCCAGGTTGCTTGGTTGGCCAAAAAGGGCGTATGCATTTTTTCCTGAATATATTCAGGAAAAAACGCATACGCCCTTTTTGGCCAAGGGCATCATTGTCAACGATTTGCCGCTTTTCATGTGCTTTAAAGGCGATTCGAATCTACCTCCTGAAATCTGTTTCCTGCAATTCTGCCTTGATTTCAATTCCTCGTCTTTGCCTTCCCTCAATATATTTGTGGACGAGAGTTATCATTTATAACTCTGTAGGATTGTGAATTGCAGTGCCCTGAGGCTCCATTTTACAACTCGCTTTTTCGGGAGGTGGCCGCAAAAGCGCAGGATGGCTTCAGGCCCTGTTCTGGTTCCGGGGGGCAGGCTGAGCCTGTGGTTAATTCTTCTTCCTGATGGGAAAATAGAGTGACCTGTGCCTGTCCCAACACCAAGAGCTAGTCTCTCATTGATTCCCCGTCTTCCCGTTCATCCTCTGGACAAATTGCAACCTGTACGGAACAGGAGGTTAAAGGTGCTGATGCTCCAAGTAGGGAGATTGCTAGTAAAGTGGCTGGAATGGCGAACCCGAGAACAAGGAGATGAGAAATGAGGTGCGTTTTAGAAACCTTTCCCCATCACACGGTGTACCATCTTCTGGGTTTCTCATGCATGTTTTCGATGTAGGAAGATGCCCTTGAACCTGGAGATTTGGGAACCATGCGATGGGTAGCACGCAGTATTATTTTAAAGGGTCTGCGTTTGCTCACCCAACCTCACCAAACCTCTCAGCCCCAAGAGTGTCCACCCTTATGTCTCATCCAGCTGTGGGTCTAGATATGGTCAATCCAGGTTGCATCACAGCCCCTGAACGAATTGTGTAAGAATTTCTCTCTCTTTCACTGTCTTTGTTTCATGGGTTTTTAAAAGTAATTTATTTTTATAATGGGGTTTAGCTGCTTTTCACGGCTGTGTTTATGCCGCTTTACACCCACTTGACAGACTAACAGAGAGATATCAATACATAGGTTTTAAGATTATTACTAGTCAGATATATTCTTGTGCGTTGAATCGGGCGTGTTGAGTCCAGTTCTCTGAGCAAGGAGTAGGTCTTGTCTATTATATATTGGGTTTATGGAATGGTATCTGAGCTAATTTGAAACTCTTGTTTTATGCATCACCCCACCTCACCTTTCCCGTTAAGCAGCCATAGTGTGTTTTCCGCATGTGTGACTCTGTTCTGTTTTGTAATTCAGTTCAAGTGTAACGGTTTTTACATTCCCTCTATAAGTGACACCTTATGAGAAGTGTCCTTTTCTGTGTGACTTATTTCACTTAGAATCGTCGTACCTAAATCCACTCATCATGCTGCTACTAGCCTTATGACATTGATTTCATGGCTGAGTGGTATTCCATTGTACATAAGGACCTCAAATTTTTTATCCATTTTTCGCTTTCCTGGGATATTTAAGGTGGAATGAAGTGGAGGTCCTTGTCAACAGAGCAGCCCTAAACTTTGGGGTGCTTGTGTCCTGCTGATTTTTAATTTTCCCACTTTATATCCCCATGCGTGGAAGTGTCCTATGCTCTCTAAGCTGTGTTTTTTAGATGTTTCAGGACACACCGTACACTTCTCGAGAGTGGCTGTTGGCAATTTACATCCCGCCCATCAGTGTAGCAAGGCTCCCATTTCTCCATGGCCTGTCCTGCATTTCTGGTTTTGACACATTTTTCAGCATGGCTCTTTTGACCGATGGGAAGCGAGACTTCTTTGTAGCGCTGATTTGCCTTTCCAGGTTGCTTGGTTGGCCAAAAAGGGCGTATGCGTTTTTTCCTGAATATATTCAGGAAAAAACGCATACGCCCTTTTTGGCCAAGGGCATCATTGTCAACGTTTTGCCGCTTTTCATGTGCATTAAAGGCGATTCGAATCTACCTCCTGAAATCTGTTTCCTGCCATTCTGCCTTGATTTCAATTCCTCGTCTTTGCCTTCCCTCAATATATTTGTGGACGAGAGTTATCATTTATAACTCTGTAGGATTGTGAATTGCAGTGCCCTGAGGCTCCATTTTACAACTCGCTTTTTCGGGAGGTGGACGCAAAAGCGCAGGATGGCTTCAGGCCCTGTTCTGGTTCCGGGGGGCAGGCTGAGCCTGTGGTTAATTCTTCTTCCTGATGGGAAAATAGAGTGACCTGTGCCTGTCCCAACACCAAGAGCTAGTCTCTCATTGGTTCCCCGTCTTCCAGTTCATCCTCAGGACAAATTGCAACCTGTACGGAACAGGAGGTTAAAGGTGCTGATGCTCCAAGTAGGGAGATTGCTAGTAAAGTGGCTGGAATGGCGAACATGAGAACAAGGAGATGATAAATGAGGTGCGTTTTAGAAACCTTTCCCCATCACACGGTGTACCATCTTCTGGGTTTCTCATGCATGTTTTTGATGTAGGAAGATGCCCTTGAACCTGGAGATTAGGGACCCATGCGATGGGTAGCACGCAGTATTACTTTAAAGTGTCTGCGTTTGCTCACCCAACCTCACCAAACCTCTCAGCCCCAAGAGTGTCCACCCTTATGTCTCATCCAGCTGTGAGTCTAGATATGGTCAATGCAGTTTGCATCACAGCCCCTGAACGAATTGTGTAAGAATTTCTCTCTCTTTCACTGTCTTTGTTTCATGGGTTTTTAAAAGTGATTTATTTTTATAATGGCGTTTAGCTGCTTTTCACGGCTGTGTTTATGCCGCTTTACACCCACTTGACACACTAACAGAGAGATATCAATACATAGGTTTTAAGATTATTACTAGTCAGATATATTCTTGTTCGGTGAATCGGTCGTGTTGAGTCCAGTTCTCTGAGCAAGGAGTAGGTCTTGTCTATTACATATTGGGTTTATGGAACGGTATCTGAGCTAATTTGAAACTCTTGTTTTATGTATCACCCCACCTCACCTTTCCCGTTAAGCAGCCATAGTGTGTTTTCTGCATGTGTGACTCTGTTCTGTTTTGTAATTCAGTTCAAGTGTAACGGTTTTTACATTCCCTCTATAAGTGACACCTTATGAGAAGTGTCCTTTTCTGTGTGACTTATTTCACTTAGAATCGTCGTACCTAAATCCACTCATCATGCTGCTACTATCCTTATGACATTGATTTCATGGCTGAGTGATATTCCATTGTACATAAGGACCACAACTTTTTTATCCATTTTTCTCTTTCCTGGGATATTTAAGGTGGAATGAAGTGGAGGTCCTTGTCAACAGAGCAGCCCTAAACTTTGGGGTGCTTGTGTCTTGCTGATATTTAATTTTCCCACTTTATACCCCCATGCGTGCAAGTGCCCTATGCTCTCTGAGCTGTGTTTTTTAGATGTTTCAGGACACACTGTACACTTCTCCAGAGTGGCTCTTGGCAATTTACATCCCGCCCATCAGTGTAGCAAGGCTCCCATTTCTACATGGCCTGTCCTGCATTTCTGGTTTTGACACTTTTTTCAGCATGGCCCTTTTGACCGATGGGAAGCGAGACTTCGTTGTAGCGCTGATTTGCCTTTCCAGGTTGCTTGGTTGGCCAAAAAGGGCGTATGCATTTTTTCCTGAATATATTCAGGAAAAAACGCATACGCCCTTTTTGACCAAGGGCAACATTGTCAACGTTTTGCTGCTTTTCATGTGCTTTAAAGGCGATTCGAATCTACCTCCTGAAATCTGATTCCTGCAATTCTGCCTTGATTTCAAATCCTCTTCTTTGCCTTCCCTCAATATATTTGTGGACGAGAGTTATCATTTATAACTCTGCAGGTTTTGAATTGCAGTGCCCTGAAGCTCCATTTTACAACTCGCTCTTTTGGGAGCTGGCCGCAAAAGCGCAGGATGGCTTCAGGCCCTGTTCTGGTTCTGGGGGGCAGGCTGAGCCTGTGGTTAATTCTTCTACCTGATGGGAAAATAGAGTGACCTGTGTCTGTCCCATCACCAAGAGCTAGTCTCTCATTGGTTCCCCGTCTTCCCGTTCATCTTCAGGACAAATTGCAACCTGTACGGAACAGGAGGTTAAAGGTGCTGATGCTCCAAGTAGGGAGATTGCTAGTAAAGTGGCTGGAATTGCGAGCCCGAGAACAAGGAGATGAGAAATGAGGTGCGTTTTAGAAACCTTTCCCCATCACACGGTGTACCATCTTCTGGGTTTCTCATGCATGTTTTCGATGTAGGAAGATGCCCTTGAACCTGGAGATTTGGGACCCATGCGATGGGTACCACGCAGTATTACTTTAAAGGGTCTGTGTTTGCTCACCCAACCTCACCAAACCTCTCAGCCCCAAGAGTGTCCACCCTTATGTCTCATCCAGCTGTGGGTCTAGATATGGTCAATCCAGGTTGCATCACAGCCCCTGAACGAATTGTGTAAGAATTTCTCTCTCTTTCACTGTCTTTGTTTCATGGGTTTTTAAAAGTAATTTATTTTTATAATGGGGTTTAGCTGCTTTTCACGGCTGTGTTTATGCCGCTTTACACCCACTTGACAGACTAACAGAGAGATATCAATACATAGGTTTTAAGATTATTACTAGTCAGATATATTCTTGTGCGTTGAATCGGGCGTGTTGAGTCCAGTTCTCTGAGCAAGGAGTAGGTCTTGTCTATTATATATTGGGTTTATGGAACGGTATCTGAGCTAATTTGAAACTCTTGTTTTATGCATCACCCCACCTCACCTTTCCCGTTAAGCAGCCATAGTGTGTTTTCCGCATGTGTGACTCTGTTCTGTTTTGTAATTCAGTTCAAGTGTAACGGTTTTTACATTCCCTCTATAAGTGACACCTTATGAGACGTGTCCTTTTCTGTGTGACTTATTTCACTTAGAATCGTCGTACCTAAATCCACTCATCATGCTGCTACTAGCCTTATGACATTGATTTCATGGCTGAGTGGTATTCCATTGTACATAAGGACCTCAAATTTTTTATCCATTTTTCGCTTTCCTGGGATATTTAAGGTGGAATGAAGTGGAGGTCCTTGTCAACAGAGCAGCCCTAAACTTTGGGGTGCTTGTGTCCTGCTGATTTTTAATTTTCCCACTTTATATCCCCATGCGTGGAAGTGCCCTATGCTCTCTAAGCTGTGTTTTTTAGATGTTTCAGGACACACCGTACACTTCTCGAGAGTGGCTGTTGGCAATTTACATCCCGCCCATCAGTGTAGCAAGGCTCCCATTTCTCCATGGCCTGTCCTGCATTTCTGGTTTTGACACTTTTTTCAGCATGGCCCTTTTGACCGATGGGAAGCGAGACTTCTTTGTAGCGCTGATTTGCCTTTCCAGGTTGCTTGGTTGGCCAAAAAGGGCGTATGCGTTTTTTCCTGAATATATTCAGGAAAAAACGCATACGCCCTTTTTGGCCAAGGGCATCATTGTCAACGATTTGCCGCTTTTCATGTGCTTTAAAGGCGATTCGAATCTACCTCCTGAAATCTGTTTCCTGCAATTCTGCCTTGATTTCAATTCCTCGTCTTTGCCTTCCCTCAATATATTTGTGGACGAGAGTTATCATTTATAACTCTGTAGGATTGTGAATTGCAGTGCCCTGAGGCTCCATTTTACAACTCGCTTTTTCGGGAGGTGGCCGCAAAAGCGCAGGATGGCTTCAGGCCCTGTTCTGGTTCCGGGGGGCAGGCTGAGCCTGTGGTTAATTCTTCTTCCTGATGGGAAAATAGAGTGACCTGTGCCTGTCCCAACACCAAGAGCTAGTCTCTCATTGGTTCCCCGTCTTCCCGTTCATCCTCTGGACAAATTGCAACCTGTACGGAACAGGAGGTTAAAGGTGCTGATGCTCCAAGTAGGGAGATTGCTAGTAAAGTGGCTGGAATGGCGAACCCGAGAACAAGGAGATGAGAAATGAGGTGCGTTTTAGAAACCTTTCCCCATCACACGGTGTACCATCTTCTGGGTTTCTCATGCATGTTTTCGATGTAGGAAGATGCCCTTGAACCTGGAGATTTGGGAACCATGCGATGGGTAGCACGCAGTATTACTTTAAAGGGTCTGCGTTTGCTCACCCAACCTCACCAAACCTCTCAGCCCCAAGAGTGTCCACCCTTATGTCTCATCCAGCTGTGGGTCTAGATATGGTCAATCCAGGTTGCATCACAGCCCCTGAACGAATTGTGTAAGAATTTCTCTCTCTTTCACTGTCTTTGTTTCATGGGTTTTTAAAAGTAATTTATTTTTATAATGGGGTTTAGCTGCTTTTCACGGCTGTGTTTATGCCGCTTTACACCCACTTGACAGACTAACAGAGAGATATCAATACATAGGTTTTAAGATTATTACTAGTCAGATATATTCTTGTGCGTTGAATCGGGCGTGTTGAGTCCAGTTCTCTGAGCAAGGAGTAGGTCTTGTCTATTATATATTGGGTTTATGGAACGGTATCTGAGCTAATTTGAAACTCTTGTTTTATGCATCACCCCACCTCACCTTTCCCGTTAAGCAGCCATAGTGTGTTTTCCGCATGTGTGACTCTGTTCTGTTTTGTAATTCAGTTCAAGTGTAACGGTTTTTACATTCCCTCTATAAGTGACACCTTATGAGACGTGTCCTTTTCTGTGTGACTTATTTCACTTAGAATCGTCGTACCTAAATCCACTCATCATGCTGCTACTAGCCTTATGACATTGATTTCATGGCTGAGTGGTATTCCATTGTACATAAGGACCTCAAATTTTTTATCCATTTTTCGCTTTCCTGGGATATTTAAGGTGGAATGAAGTGGAGGTCCTTGTCAACAGAGCAGCCCTAAACTTTGGGGTGCTTGTGTCCTGCTGATTTTTAATTTTCCCACTTTATATCCCCATGCGTGGAAGTGCCCTATGCTCTCTAAGCTGTGTTTTTTAGATGTTTCAGGACACACCGTACACTTCTCGAGAGTGGCTGTTGGCAATTTACATCCCGCCCATCAGTGTAGCAAGGCTCCCATTTCTCCATGGCCTGTCCTGCATTTCTGGTTTTGACACTTTTTTCAGCATGGCCCTTTTGACCGATGGGAAGCGAGACTTCTTTGTAGCGCTGATTTGCCTTTCCAGGTTGCTTGGTTGGCCAAAAAGGGCGTATGCGTTTTTTCCTGAATATATTCAGGAAAAAACGCATACGCCCTTTTTGGCCAAGGGCATCATTGTCAACGATTTGCCGCTTTTCATGTGCTTTAAAGGCGATTCGAATCTACCTCCTGAAATCTGTTTCCTGCAATTCTGCCTTGATTTCAATTCCTCGTCTTTGCCTTCCCTCAATATATTTGTGGACGAGAGTTATCATTTATAACTCTGTAGGATTGTGAATTGCAGTGCCCTGAGGCTCCATTTTACAACTCGCTTTTTCGGGAGGTGGCCGCAAAAGCGCAGGATGGCTTCAGGCCCTGTTCTGGTTCCGGGGGGCAGGCTGAGCCTGTGGTTAATTCTTCTTCCTGATGGTAAAATAGAGTGACCTGTGCCTGTCCCAACACCAAGAGCTAGTCTCTCATTGGTTCCCCGTCTTCCCGTTCATCCTCTGGACAAATTGCAACCTGTACGGAACAGGAGGTTAAAGGTGCTGATGCTCCAAGTAGGGAGATTGCTAGTAAAGTGGCTGGAATGGCGAACCCGAGAACAAGGAGATGAGAAATGAGGTGCGTTTTAGAAACCTTTCCCCATCACACGGTGTACCATCTTCTGGGTTTCTCATGCATGTTTTCGATGTAGGAAGATGCCCTTGAACCTGGAGATTTGGGAACCATGCGATGGGTAGCACGCAGTATTACTTTAAAGGGTCTGCGTTTGCTCACCCAACCTCACCAAACCTCTCAGCCCCAAGAGTGTCCACCCTTATGTCTCATCCAGCTGTGGGTCTAGATATGGTCAATCCAGGTTGCATCACAGCCCCTGAACGAATTGTGTAAGAATTTCTCTCTCTTTCACTGTCTTTGTTTCATGGGTTTTTAAAAGTAATTTATTTTTATAATGGGGTTTAGCTGCTTTTCACGGCTGTGTTTATGCCGCTTTACACCCACTTGACAGACTAACAGAGAGATATCAATACATAGGTTTTAAGATTATTACTAGTCAGATATATTCTTGTGCGTTGAATCGGGCGTGTTGAGTCCAGTTCTCTGAGCAAGGAGTAGGTCTTGTCTATTATATATTGGGTTTATGGAACGGTATCTGAGCTAATTTGAAACTCTTGTTTTATGCATCACCCCACCTCACCTTTCCCGTTAAGCAGCCATAGTGTGTTTTCCGCATGTGTGACTCTGTTCTGTTTTGTAATTCAGTTCAAGTGTAACGGTTTTTACATTCCCTCTATAAGTGACACCTTATGAGACGTGTCCTTTTCTGTGTGACTTATTTCACTTAGAATCGTCGTACCTAAATCCACTCATCATGCTGCTACTAGCCTTATGACATTGATTTCATGGCTGAGTGGTATTCCATTGTACATAAGGACCTCAAATTTTTTATCCATTTTTCGCTTTCCTGGGATATTTAAGGTGGAATGAAGTGGAGGTCCTTGTCAACAGAGCAGCCCTAAACTTTGGGGTGCTTGTGTCCTGCTGATTTTTAATTTTCCCACTTTATATCCCCATGCGTGGAAGTGCCCTATGCTCTCTAAGCTGTGTTTTTTAGATGTTTCAGGACACACCGTACACTTCTCGAGAGTGGCTGTTGGCAATTTACATCCCGCCCATCAGTGTAGCAAGGCTCCCATTTCTCCATGGCCTGTCCTGCATTTCTGGTTTTGACACTTTTTTCAGCATGGCCCTTTTGACCGATGGGAAGCGAGACTTCTTTGTAGCGCTGATTTGCCTTTCCAGGTTGCTTGGTTGGCCAAAAAGGGCGTATGCGTTTTTTCCTGAATATATTCAGGAAAAAACGCATACGCCCTTTTTGGCCAAGGGCATCATTGTCAACGATTTGCCGCTTTTCATGTGCTTTAAAGGCGATTCGAATCTACCTCCTGAAATCTGTTTCCTGCAATTCTGCCTTGATTTCAATTCCTCGTCTTTGCCTTCCCTCAATATATTTGTGGACGAGAGTTATCATTTATAACTCTGTAGGATTGTGAATTGCAGTGCCCTGAGGCTCCATTTTACAACTCGCTTTTTCGGGAGGTGGCCGCAAAAGCGCAGGATGGCTTCAGGCCCTGTTCTGGTTCCGGGGGGCAGGCTGAGCCTGTGGTTAATTCTTCTTCCTGATGGTAAAATAGAGTGACCTGTGCCTGTCCCAACACCAAGAGCTAGTCTCTCATTGGTTCCCCGTCTTCCCGTTCATCCTCTGGACAAATTGCAACCTGTACGGAACAGGAGGTTAAAGGTGCTGATGCTCCAAGTAGGGAGATTGCTAGTAAAGTGGCTGGAATGGCGAACCCGAGAACAAGGAGATGAGAAATGAGGTGCGTTTTAGAAACCTTTCCCCATCACACGGTGTACCATCTTCTGGGTTTCTCATGCATGTTTTCGATGTAGGAAGATGCCCTTGAACCTGGAGATTTGGGAACCATGCGATGGGTAGCACGCAGTATTACTTTAAAGGGTCTGCGTTTGCTCACCCAACCTCACCAAACCTCTCAGCCCCAAGAGTGTCCACCCTTATGTCTCATCCAGCTGTGGGTCTAGATATGGTCAATCCAGGTTGCATCACAGCCCCTGAACGAATTGTGTAAGAATTTCTCTCTCTTTCACTGTCTTTGTTTCATGGGTTTTTAAAAGTAATTTATTTTTATAATGGGGTTTAGCTGCTTTTCACGGCTGTGTTTATGCCGCTTTACACCCACTTGACAGACTAACAGAGAGATATCAATACATAGGTTTTAAGATTATTACTAGTCAGATATATTCTTGTGCGTTGAATCGGGCGTGTTGAGTCCAGTTCTCTGAGCAAGGAGTAGGTCTTGTCTATTATATATTGGGTTTATGGAACGGTATCTGAGCTAATTTGAAACTCTTGTTTTATGCATCACCCCACCTCACCTTTCCCGTTAAGCAGCCATAGTGTGTTTTCCGCATGTGTGACTCTGTTCTGTTTTGTAATTCAGTTCAAGTGTAACGGTTTTTACATTCCCTCTATAAGTGACACCTTATGAGAAGTGTCCTTTTCTGTGTGACTTATTTCACTTAGAATCGTCGTACCTAAATCCACTCATCATGCTGCTACTAGCCTTATGACATTGATTTCATGGCTGAGTGGTATTCCATTGTACATAAGGACCTCAAATTTTTTATCCATTTTTCGCTTTCCTGGGATATTTAAGGTGGAATGAAGTGGAGGTCCTTGTCAACAGAGCAGCCCTAAACTTTGGGGTGCTTGTGTCCTGCTGATTTTTAATTTTCCCACTTTATATCCCCATGCGTGGAAGTGCCCTATGCTCTCTAAGCTGTGTTTTTTAGATGTTTCAGGACACACCGTACACTTCTCGAGAGTGGCTGTTGGCAATTTACATCCCGCCCATCAGTGTAGCAAGGCTCCCATTTCTCCATGGCCTGTCCTGCATTTCTGGTTTTGACACTTTTTTCAGCATGGCCCTTTTGACCGATGGGAAGCGAGACTTCTTTGTAGCGCTGATTTGCCTTTCCAGGTTGCTTGGTTGGCCAAAAAGGGCGTATGCGTTTTTTCCTGAATATATTCAGGAAAAAACGCATACGCCCTTTTTGGCCAAGGGCATCATTGTCAACAATTTGCCGCTTTTCATGTGCTTTAAAGGCGATTCGAATCTACCTCCTGAAATCTGTTTCCTGCAATTCTGCCTTGATTTCAATTCCTCGTCTTTGCCTTCCCTCAATATATTTGTGGACGAGAGTTATCATTTATAACTCTGTAGGATTGTGAATTGCAGTGCCCTGAGGCTCCATTTTACAACTCGCTTTTTCGGGAGGTGGCCGCAAAAGCGCAGGATGGCTTCAGGCCCTGTTCTGGTTCCGGGGGGCAGGCTGAGCCTGTGGTTAATTCTTCTTCCTGATGGGAAAATAGAGTGACCTGTGCCTGTCCCAACACCAAGAGCTAGTCTCTCATTGGTTCCCCGTCTTCCCGTTCATCCTCTGGACAAATTGCAACCTGTACGGAACAGGAGGTTAAAGGTGCTGATGCTCCAAGTAGGGAGATTGCTAGTAAAGTGGCTGGAATGGCGAACCCGAGAACAAGGAGATGAGAAATGAGGTGCGTTTTAGAAACCTTTCCCCATCACACGGTGTACCATCTTCTGGGTTTCTCATGCATGTTTTCGATGTAGGAAGATGCCCTTGAACCTGGAGATTTGGGAACCATGCGATGGGTAGCACGCAGTATTACTTTAAAGGGTCTGCGTTTGCTCACCCAACCTCACCAAACCTCTCAGCCCCAAGAGTGTCCACCCTTATGTCTCATCCAGCTGTGGGTCTAGATATGGTCAATCCAGGTTGCATCACAGCCCCTGAACGAATTGTGTAAGAATTTCTCTCTCTTTCACTGTCTTTGTTTCATGGGTTTTTAAAAGTAATTTATTTTTATAATGGGGTTTAGCTGCTTTTCACGGCTGTGTTTATGCCGCTTTACACCCACTTGACAGACTAACAGAGAGATATCAATACATAGGTTTTAAGATTATTACTAGTCAGATATATTCTTGTGCGTTGAATCGGGCGTGTTGAGTCCAGTTCTCTGAGCAAGGAGTAGGTCTTGTCTATTATATATTGGGTTTATGGAACGGTATCTGAGCTAATTTGAAACTCTTGTTTTATGCATCACCCCACCTCACCTTTCCCGTTAAGCAGCCATAGTGTGTTTTCCGCATGTGTGACTCTGTTCTGTTTTGTAATTCAGTTCAAGTGTAACGGTTTTTACATTCCCTCTATAAGTGACACCTTATGAGAAGTGTCCTTTTCTGTGTGACTTATTTCACTTAGAATCGTCGTACCTAAATCCACTCATCATGCTGCTACTAGCCTTATGACATTGATTTCATGGCTGAGTGGTATTCCATTGTCCATAAGGACCTCAAATTTTTTATCCATTTTTCGCTTTCCTGGGATATTTAAGGTGGAATGAAGTGGAGGTCCTTGTCAACAGAGCAGCCCTAAACTTTGGGGTGCTTGTGTCCTGCTGATTTTTAATTTTCCCACTTTATATCCCCATGCGTGGAAGTGCCCTATGCTCTCTAAGCTGTGTTTTTTAGATGTTTCAGGACACACCGTACACTTCTCGAGAGTGGCTGTTGGCAATTTACATCCCGCCCATCAGTGTAGCAAGGCTCCCATTTCTCCATGGCCTGTCCTGCATTTCTGGTTTTGACACTTTTTTCAGCATGGCCCTTTTGACCGATGGGAAGCGAGACTTCTTTGTAGCGCTGATTTGCCTTTCCAGGTTGCTTGGTTGGCCAAAAAGGGCGTATGCGTTTTTTCCTGAATATATTCAGGAAAAAACGCATACGCCCTTTTTGGCCAAGGGCATCATTGTCAACGATTTGCCGCTTTTCATGTGCTTTAAAGGCGATTCGAATCTACCTCCTGAAATCTGTTTCCTGCAATTCTGCCTTGATTTCAATTCCTCGTCTTTGCCTTCCCTCAATATATTTGTGGACGAGAGTTATCATTTATAACTCTGTAGGATTGTGAATTGCAGTGCCCTGAGGCTCCATTTTACAACTCGCTTTTTCGGGAGGTGGCCGCAAAAGCGCAGGATGGCTTCAGGCCCTGTTCTGGTTCCGGGGGGCAGGCTGAGCCTGTGGTTAATTCTTCTTCCTGATGGGAAAATAGAGTGACCTGTGCCTGTCCCAACACCAAGAGCTAGTCTCTCATTGGTTCCCCGTCTTCCCGTTCATCCTCTGGACAAATTGCAACCTGTACGGAACAGGAGGTTAAAGGTGCTGATGCTCCAAGTAGGGAGATTGCTAGTAAAGTGGCTGGAATGGCGAACCCGAGAACAAGGAGATGAGAAATGAGGTGCGTTTTAGAAACCGTTCCCCATCACACGGTGTACCATCTTCTGGGTTTCTCATGCATGTTTTCGATGTAGGAAGATGCCCTTGAACCTGGAGATTTGGGAACCATGCGATGGGTAGCACGCAGTATTACTTTAAAGGGTCTGCGTTTGCTCACCCAACCTCACCAAACCTCTCAGCCCCAAGAGTGTCCACCCTTATGTCTCATCCAGCTGTGGGTCTAGATATGGTCAATCCAGGTTGCATCACAGCCCCTGAACGAATTGTGTGAGAATTTCTCTCTCTTTCACTGTCTTTGTTTCATGGGTTTTTAAAAGTAATTTATTTTTATAATGGGGTTTAGCTGCTTTTCACGGCTGTGTTTATGCCGCTTTACACCCACTTGACAGACTAACAGAGAGATATCAATACATAGGTTTTAAGATTATTACTAGTCAGATATATTCTTGTGCGTTGAATCGGGCGTGTTGAGTCCAGTTCTCTGAGCAAGGAGTAGGTCTTGTCTATTATATATTGGGTTTATGGAACGGTACCTGAGCTAATTTGAAACTCTTGTTTTATGCATCACCCCACCTCACCTTTCCCGTTAAGCAGCCATAGTGTGTTTTCCGCATGTGTGACTCTGTTCTGTTTTGTAATTCAGTTCAAGTGTAACGGTTTTTACATTCCCTCTATAAGTGACACCTTATGAGAAGTGTCCTTTTCTGTGTGACTTATTTCACTTAGAATCGTCGTACCTAAATCCACTCATCATGCTGCTACTAGCCTTATGACATTGATTTCATGGCTGAGTGGTATTCCATTGTCCATAAGGACCTCAAATTTTTTATCCATTTTTCGCTTTCCTGGGATATTTAAGGTGGAATGAAGTGGAGGTCCTTGTCAACAGAGCAGCCCTAAACTTTGGGGTGCTTGTGTCCTGCTGATTTTTAATTTTCCCACTTTATATCCCCATGCGTGGAAGTGCCCTATGCTCTCTAAGCTGTGTTTTTTAGATGTTTCAGGACACACCGTACACTTCTCCAGAGTGGCTGTTGGCAATTTACATCCCGCCCATCAGTGTAGCAAGGCTCCCATTTCTCCATGGCCTGTCCTGCATTTCTGGTTTTGACACTTTTTTCAGCATGGCCCTTTTGACCGATGGGAAGCGAGACTTCTTTGTAGCGCTGATTTGCCTTTCCAGGTTGCTTGGTTGGCCAAAAAGGGCGTATGCGTTTTTTCCTGAATATATTCAGGAAAAAAGGCATACGCCCTTTTTGGCCAAGGGCATCATTGTCAACGATTTGCCGCTTTTCATGTGCTTTAAAGGCGATTCGAATCTACCTCCTGAAATCTGTTTCCTGCAATTCTGCCTTGATTTCAAATCCTCGTCTTTGCCTTCCCTCAATATATTTGTGGACGAGAGTTATCATTTATAACTCTGTAGGATTGTGAATTGCAGTGCCCTGAGGCTCCATTTTACAACTCGCTTTTTCGGGAGGTGGCCGCAAAAGCGCAGGATGGCTTCAGGCCCTGTTCTGGTTCCGGGGGGCAGGCTGAGCCTGTGGTTAATTCTTCTTCCTGATGGGAAAATAGAGTGACCTGTGCCTGTCCCAACACCAAGAGCTAGTCTCTCATTGGTTCCCCGTCTTCCCGTTCATCCTCTGGACAAATTGCAACCTGTACGGAACAGGAGGTTAAAGGTGCTGATGCTCCAAGTAGGGAGATTGCTAGTAAAGTGGCTGGAATGGCGAACCCGAGAACAAGGAGATGAGAAATGAGGTGCGTTTTAGAAACCGTTCCCCATCACACGGTGTACCATCTTCTGGGTTTCTCATGCATGTTTTCGATGTAGGAAGATGCCCTTGAACCTGGAGATTTGGGAACCATGCGATGGGTAGCACGCAGTATTACTTTAAAGGGTCTGCGTTTGCTCACCCAACCTCACCAAACCTCTCAGCCCCAAGAGTGTCCACCCTTATGTCTCATCCAGCTGTGGGTCTAGATATGGTCAATCCAGGTTGCATCACAGCCCCTGAACGAATTGTGTGAGAATTTCTCTCTCTTTCACTGTCTTTGTTTCATGGGTTTTTAAAAGTAATTTATTTTTATAATGGGGTTTAGCTGCTTTTCACGGCTGTGTTTATGCCGCTTTACACCCACTTGACAGACTAACAGAGAGATATCAATACATAGGTTTTAAGATTATTACTAGTCAGATATATTCTTGTGCGTTGAATCGGGCGTGTTGAGTCCAGTTCTCTGAGCAAGGAGTAGGTCTTGTCTATTATATATTGGGTTTATGGAACGGTACCTGAGCTAATTTGAAACTCTTGTTTTATGCATCACCCCACCTCACCTTTCCCGTTAAGCAGCCATAGTGTGTTTTCCGCATGTGTGACTCTGTTCTGTTTTGTAATTCAGTTCAAGTGTAACGGTTTTTACATTCCCTCTATAAGTGACACCTTATGAGAAGTGTCCTTTTCTGTGTGACTTATTTCACTTAGAATCGTCGTACCTAAATCCACTCATCATGCTGCTACTAGCCTTATGACATTGATTTCATGGCTGAGTGGTATTCCATTGTACATAAGGACCTCAAATTTTTTATCCATTTTTCGCTTTCCTGGGATATTTAAGGTGGAATGAAGTGGAGGTCCTTGTCAACAGAGCAGCCCTAAACTTTGGGGTGCTTGTGTCCTGCTGATTTTTAATTTTCCCACTTTATATCCCCATGCGTGGAAGTGCCCTATGCTCTCTAAGCTGTGTTTTTTAGATGTTTCAGGACACACCGTACACTTCTCGAGAGTGGCTGTTGGCAATTTACATCCCGCCCATCAGTGTAGCAAGGCTCCCATTTCTCCATGGCCTGTCCTGCATTTCTGGTTTTGACACTTTTTTCAGCATGGCCCTTTTGACCGATGGGAAGCGAGACTTCTTTGTAGCGCTGATTTGCCTTTCCAGGTTGCTTGGTTGGCCAAAAAGGGCGTATGCGTTTTTTCCTGAATATATTCAGGAAAAAACGCATACGCCCTTTTTGGCCAAGGGCATCATTGTCAACGATTTGCCGCTTTTCATGTGCTTTAAAGGCGATTCGAATCTACCTCCTGAAATCTGTTTCCTGCAATTCTGCCTTGATTTCAATTCCTCGTCTTTGCCTTCCCTCAATATATTTGTGGACGAGAGTTATCATTTATAACTCTGTAGGATTGTGAATTGCAGTGCCCTGAGGCTCCATTTTACAACTCGCTTTTTCGGGAGGTGGCCGCAAAAGCGCAGGATGGCTTCAGGCCCTGTTCTGGTTCCGGGGGGCAGGCTGAGCCTGTGGTTAATTCTTCTTCCTGATGGGAAAATAGAGTGACCTGTGCCTGTCCCAACACCAAGAGCTAGTCTCTCATTGGTTCCCCGTCTTCCCGTTCATCCTCTGGACAAATTGCAACCTGTACGGAACAGGAGGTTAAAGGTGCTGATGCTCCAAGTAGGGAGATTGCTAGTAAAGTGGCTGGAATGGCGAACCCGAGAACAAGGAGATGAGAAATGAGGTGCGTTTTAGAAACCTTTCCCCATCACACGGTGTACCATCTTCTGGGTTTCTCATGCATGTTTTCGATGTAGGAAGATGCCCTTGAACCTGGAGATTTGGGAACCATGCGATGGGTAGCACGCAGTATTACTTTAAAGGGTCTGCGTTTGCTCACCCAACCTCACCAAACCTCTCAGCCCCAAGAGTGTCCACCCTTATGTCTCATCCAGCTGTGGGTCTAGATATGGTCAATCCAGGTTGCATCACAGCCCCTGAACGAATTGTGTAAGAATTTCTCTCTCTTTCACTGTCTTTGTTTCATGGGTTTTTAAAAGTAATTTATTTTTATAATGGGGTTTAGCTGCTTTTCACGGCTGTGTTTATGCCGCTTTACACCCACTTGACAGACTAACAGAGAGATATCAATACATAGGTTTTAAGATTATTACTAGTCAGATATATTCTTGTGCGTTGAATCGGGCGTGTTGAGTCCAGTTCTCTGAGCAAGGAGTAGGTCTTGTCTATTATATATTGGGTTTATGGAACGGTATCTGAGCTAATTTGAAACTCTTGTTTTATGCATCACCCCACCTCACCTTTCCCGTTAAGCAGCCATAGTGTGTTTTCCGCATGTGTGACTCTGTTCTGTTTTGTAATTCAGTTCAAGTGTAACGGTTTTTACATTCCCTCTATAAGTGACACCTTATGAGAAGTGTCCTTTTCTGTGTGACTTATTTCACTTAGAATCGTCGTACCTAAATCCACTCATCATGCTGCTACTAGCCTTATGACATTGATTTCATGGCTGAGTGGTATTCCATTGTACATAAGGACCTCAAATTTTTTATCCATTTTTCGCTTTCCTGGGATATTTAAGGTGGAATGAAGTGGAGGTCCTTGTCAACAGAGCAGCCCTAAACTTTGGGGTGCTTGTGTCCTGCTGATTTTTAATTTTCCCACTTTATATCCCCATGCGTGGAAGTGCCCTATGCTCTCTAAGCTGTGTTTTTTAGATGTTTCAGGACACACCGTACACTTCTCGAGAGTGGCTGTTGGCAATTTACATCCCGCCCATCAGTGTAGCAAGGCTCCCATTTCTCCATGGCCTGTCCTGCATTTCTGGTTTTGACACTTTTTTCAGCATGGCCCTTTTGACCGATGGGAAGCGAGACTTCTTTGTAGCGCTGATTTGCCTTTCCAGGTTGCTTGGTTGGCCAAAAAGGGCGTATGCGTTTTTTCCTGAATATATTCAGGAAAAAACGCATACGCCCTTTTTGGCCAAGGGCATCATTGTCAACGATTTGCCGCTTTTCATGTGCTTTAAAGGCGATTCGAATCTACCTCCTGAAATCTGTTTCCTGCAATTCTGCCTTGATTTCAATTCCTCGTCTTTGCCTTCCCTCAATATATTTGTGGACGAGAGTTATCATTTATAACTCTGTAGGATTGTGAATTGCAGTGCCCTGAGGCTCCATTTTACAACTCGCTTTTTCGGGAGGTGGCCGCAAAAGCGCAGGATGGCTTCAGGCCCTGTTCTGGTTCCGGGGGGCAGGCTGAGCCTGTGGTTAATTCTTCTTCCTGATGGGAAAATAGAGTGACCTGTGCCTGTCCCAACACCAAGAGCTAGTCTCTCATTGGTTCCCCGTCTTCCCGTTCATCCTCTGGACAAATTGCAACCTGTACGGAACAGGAGGTTAAAGGTGCTGATGCTCCAAGTAGGGAGATTGCTAGTAAAGTGGCTGGAATGGCGAACCCGAGAACAAGGAGATGAGAAATGAGGTGCGTTTTAGAAACCTTTCCCCATCACACGGTGTACCATCTTCTGGGTTTCTCATGCATGTTTTCGATGTAGGAAGATGCCCTTGAACCTGGAGATTTGGGGACCATGCGATGGGTAGCACGCAGTATTACTTTAAAGGGTCTGCGTTTGCTCACCCAACCTCACCAAACCTCTCAGCCCCAAGAGTGTCCACCCTTATGTCTCATCCAGCTGTGGGTCTAGATATGGTCAATCCAGGTTGCATCACAGCCCCTGAACGAATTGTGTAAGAATTTCTCTCTCTTTCACTGTCTTTGTTTCATGGGTTTTTAAAAGTAATTTATTTTTATAATGGGGTTTAGCTGCTTTTCACGGCTGTGTTTATGCCGCTTTACACCCACTTGACAGACTAACAGAGAGATATCAATACATAGGTTTTAAGATTATTACTAGTCAGATATATTCTTGTGCGTTGAATCGGGCGTGTTGAGTCCAGTTCTCTGAGCAAGGAGTAGGTCTTGTCTATTATATATTGGGTTTATGGAACGGTATCTGAGCTAATTTGAAACTCTTGTTTTATGCATCACCCCACCTCACCTTTCCCGTTAAGCAGCCATAGTGTGTTTTCCGCATGTGTGACTCTGTTCTGTTTTGTAATTCAGTTCAAGTGTAACGGTTTTTACATTCCCTCTATAAGTGACACCTTATGAGAAGTGTCCTTTTCTGTGTGACTTATTTCACTTAGAATCGTCGTACCTAAATCCACTCATCATGCTGCTACTAGCCTTATGACATTGATTTCATGGCTGAGTGGTATTCCATTGTACATAAGGACCTCAAATTTTTTATCCATTTTTCGCTTTCCTGGGATATTTAAGGTGGAATGAAGTGGAGGTCCTTGTCAACAGAGCAGCCCTAAACTTTGGGGTGCTTGTGTCCTGCTGATTTTTAATTTTCCCACTTTATATCCCCATGCGTGGAAGTGCCCTATGCTCTCTAAGCTGTGTTTTTTAGATGTTTCAGGACACACCATACACTTCTCGAGAGTGGCTGTTGGCAATTTACATCCCGCCGATCAGTGTAGCAAGGCTCCCATTTCTCCATGGCCTGTCCTGCATTTCTGGTTTTGACACTTTTTTCAGCATGGCCCTTTTGACCGATGGGAAGCGAGACTTCTTTGTAGCGCTGATTTGCCTTTCCAGGTTGCTTGGTTGGCCAAAAAGGGCGTATGCGTTTTTTCCTGAATATATTCAGGAAAAAACGCATACGCCCTTTTTGGCCAAGGGCATCATTGTCAACGATTTGCCGCTTTTCATGTGCTTTAAAGGCGATTCGAATCTACCTCCTGAAATCTGTTTCCTGCAATTCTGCCTTGATTTCAATTCCTCGTCTTTGCCTTCCCTCAATATATTTGTGGACGAGAGTTATCATTTATAACTCTGTAGGATTGTGAATTGCAGTGCCCTGAGGCTCCATTTTACAACTCGCTTTTTCGGGAGGTGGCCGCAAAAGCGCAGGATGGCTTCAGGCCCTGTTCTGGTTCCGGGGGGCAGGCTGAGCCTGTGGTTAATTCTTCTTCCTGATGGGAAAATAGAGTGACCTGTGCCTGTCCCAACACCAAGAGCTAGTCTCTCATTGGTTCCCCGTCTTCCCGTTCATCCTCTGGACAAATTGCAACCTGTACGGAACAGGAGGTTAAAGGTGCTGATGCTCCAAGTAGGGAGATTGCTAGTAAAGTGGCTGGAATGGCGAACCCGAGAACAAGGAGATGAGAAATGAGGTGCGTTTTAGAAACCTTTCC
Source organism: Balaenoptera physalus (assembly GCF_965194825.1). Taxonomy (NCBI): domain Eukaryota; kingdom Metazoa; phylum Chordata; class Mammalia; order Artiodactyla; family Balaenopteridae; genus Balaenoptera; species Balaenoptera physalus. The sequence continues at coordinate 72,985 of NW_028126328.1, read as the reverse complement.
CCATCACACGGTGTACCATCTTCTGGGTTTCTCATGCATGTTTTCGATGTAGGAAGATGCCCTTGAACCTGGAGATTTGGGAACCATGCGATGGGTAGCACGCAGTATTACTTTAAAGGGTCTGCGTTTGCTCACCCAACCTCACCAAACCTCTCAGCTCCAAGAGTGTCCACCCTTATGTCTCATCCAGCTGTGGGTCTAGATATGGTCAATCCAGGTTGCATCACAGCCCCTGAACGAATTGTGTAAGAATTTCTCTCTCTTTCACTGTCTTTGTTTCATGGGTTTTTAAAAGTAATTTATTTTTATAATGGGGTTTAGCTGCTTTTCACGGCTGTGTTTATGCCGCTTTACACCCACTTGACAGACTAACAGAGAGATATCAATACATAGGTTTTAAGATTATTACTAGTCAGATATATTCTTGTGCGTTGAATCGGGCGTGTTGAGTCCAGTTCTCTGAGCAAGGAGTAGGTCTTGTCTATTATATATTGGGTTTATGGAACGGTATCTGAGCTAATTTGAAACTCTTGTTTTATGCATCACCCCACCTCACCTTTCCCGTTAAGCAGCCATAGTGTGTTTTCCGCATGTGTGACTCTGTTCTGTTTTGTAATTCAGTTCAAGTGTAACGGTTTTTACATTCCCTCTATAAGTGACACCTTATGAGAAGTGTCCTTTTCTGTGTGACTTATTTCACTTAGAATCGTCGTACCTAAATCCACTCATCATGCTGCTACTAGCCTTATGACATTGATTTCATGGCTGAGTGGTATTCCATTGTACATAAGGACCTCAAATTTTTTATCCATTTTTCGCTTTCCTGGGATATTTAAGGTGGAATGAAGTGGAGGTCCTTGTCAACAGAGCAGCCCTAAACTTTGGGGTGCTTGTGTCCTGCTGATTTTTAATTTTCCCACTTTATATCCCCATGCGTGGAAGTGCCCTATGCTCTCTAAGCTGTGTTTTTTAGATGTTTCAGGACACACCGTACACTTCTCGAGAGTGGCTGTTGGCAATTTACATCCCGCCCATCAGTGTAGCAAGGCTCCCATTTCTCCATGGCCTGTCCTGCATTTCTGGTTTTGACACTTTTTTCAGCATGGCCCTTTTGACCGATGGGAAGCGAGACTTCTTTGTAGCGCTGATTTGCCTTTCCAGGTTGCTTGGTTGGCCAAAAAGGGCGTATGCGTTTTTTCCTGAATATATTCAGGAAAAAACGCATACGCCCTTTTTGGCCAAGGGCATCATTGTCAACGATTTGCCGCTTTTCATGTGCTTTAAAGGCGATTCGAATCTACCTCCTGAAATCTGTTTCCTGCAATTCTGCCTTGATTTCAATTCCTCGTCTTTGCCTTCCCTCAATATATTTGTGGACGAGAGTTATCATTTATAACTCTGTAGGATTGTGAATTGCAGTGCCCTGAGGCTCCATTTTACAACTCGCTTTTTCGGGAGGTGGCCGCAAAAGCGCAGGATGGCTTCAGGCCCTGTTCTGGTTCCGGGGGGCAGGCTGAGCCTGTGGTTAATTCTTCTTCCTGATGGGAAAATAGAGTGACCTGTGCCTGTCCCAACACCAAGAGCTAGTCTCTCATTGGTTCCCCGTCTTCCCGTTCATCCTCTGGACAAATTGCAACCTGTACGGAACAGGAGGTTAAAGGTGCTGATGCTCCAAGTAGGGAGATTGCTAGTAAAGTGGCTGGAATGGCGAACCCGAGAACAAGGAGATGAGAAATGAGGTGCGTTTTAGAAACCTTTCCCCATCACACGGTGTACCATCTTCTGGGTTTCTCATGCATGTTTTCGATGTAGGAAGATGCCCTTGAACCTGGAGATTTGGGGACCATGCGATGGGTAGCAAGCAGTATTACTTTAAAGGGTCTGCGTTTGCTCACCCAACCTCACCAAACCTCTCAGCCCCAAGAGTGTCCACCCTTATGTCTCATCCAGCTGTGGGTCTAGATATGGTCAATCCAGGTTGCATCACAGCCCCTGAACGAATTGTGTAAGAATTTCTCTCTCTTTCACTGTCTTTGTTTCATGGGTTTTTAAAAGTAATTTATTTTTATAATGGGGTTTAGCTGCTTTTCACGGCTGTGTTTATGCCGCTTTACACCCACTTGACACACTAACAGAGAGATATCAATACATAGGTTTTAAGATTATTACTAGTCAGATATATTCTTGTGCGTTGAATCGGGCGTGTTGAGTCCAGTTCTCTGAGCAAGGAGTAGGTCTTGTCTATTATATATTGGGTTTATGGAACGGTATCTGAGCTAATTTGAAACTCTTGTTTTATGCATCACCCCACCTCACCTTTCCCGTTAAGCAGCCATAGTGTGTTTTCCGCATGTGTGACTCTGTTCTGTTTTGTAATTCAGTTCAAGTGTAACGGTTTTTACATTCCCTCTATAAGTGACACCTTATGAGAAGTGTCCTTTTCTGTGTGACTTATTTCACTTAGAATCGTCGTACCTAAATCCACTCATCATGCTGCTACTAGCCTTATGACATAGATTTCATGGCTGAGTGGTATTCCATTGTACATAAGGACCTCAAATTTTTTATCCATTTTTCGCTTTCCTGGGATATTTAAGGTGGAATGAAGTGGAGGTCCTTGTCAACAGAGCAGCCCTAAACTTTGGGGTGCTTGTGTCCTGCTGATTTTTAATTTTCCCACTTTATATCCCCATGCGTGGAAGTGCCCTATGCTCTCTAAGCTGTGTTTTTTAGATGTTTCAGGACACACCATACACTTCTCGAGAGTGGCTGTTGGCAATTTACATCCCGCCCATCAGTGTAGCAAGGCTCCCATTTCTCCATGGCCTGTCCTGCATTTCTGGTTTTGACACTTTTTTCAGCATGGCCCTTTTGACCGATGGGAAGCGAGACTTCTTTGTAGCGCTGATTTGCCTTTCCAGGTTGCTTGGTTGGCCAAAAAGGGCGTATGCGTTTTTTCCTGAATATATTCAGGAAAAAACGCATACGCCCTTTTTGGCCAAGGGCATCATTGTCAACGATTTGCCGCTTTTCATGTGCTTTAAAGGCGATTCGAATCTACCTCCTGAAATCTGTTTCCTGCAATTCTGCCTTGATTTCAATTCCTCGTCTTTGCCTTCCCTCAATATATTTGTGGACGAGAGTTATCATTTATAACTCTGTAGGATTGTGAATTGCAGTGCCCTGAGGCTCCATTTTACAACTCGCTTTTTCGGGAGGTGGCCGCAAAAGCGCAGGATGGCTTCAGGCCCTGTTCTGGTTCCGGGGGGCAGGCTGAGCCTGTGGTTAATTCTTCTTCCTGATGGGAAAATAGAGTGACCTGTGCCTGTCCCAACACCAAGAGCTAGTCTCTCATTGGTTCCCCGTCTTCCCGTTCATCCTCTGGACAAATTGCAACCTGTACGGAACAGGAGGTTAAAGGTGCTGATGCTCCAAGTAGGGAGATTGCTAGTAAAGTGGCTGGAATGGCGAACCCGAGAACAAGGAGATGAGAAATGAGGTGCGTTTTAGAAACCTTTCCCCATCACACGGTGTACCATCTTCTGGGTTTCTCATGCATGTTTTCGATGTAGGAAGATGCCCTTGAACCTGGAGATTTGGGAACCATGCGATGGGTAGCACGCAGTATTACTTTAAAGGGTCTGCGTTTGCTCACCCAACCTCACCAAACCTCTCAGCTCCAAGAGTGTCCACCCTTATGTCTCATCCAGCTGTGGGTCTAGATATGGTCAATCCAGGTTGCATCACAGCCCCTGAACGAATTGTGTAAGAATTTCTCTCTCTTTCACTGTCTTTGTTTCATGGGTTTTTAAAAGTAATTTATTTTTATAATGGGGTTTAGCTGCTTTTCACGGCTGTGTTTATGCCGCTTTACACCCACTTGACAGACTAACAGAGAGATATCAATACATAGGTTTTAAGATTATTACTAGTCAGATATATTCTTGTGCGTTGAATCGGGCGTGTTGAGTCCAGTTCTCTGAGCAAGGAGTAGGTCTTGTCTATTATATATTGGGTTTATGGAACGGTATCTGAGCTAATTTGAAACTCTTGTTTTATGCATCACCCCACCTCACCTTTCCCGTTAAGCAGCCATAGTGTGTTTTCCGCATGTGTGACTCTGTTCTGTTTTGTAATTCAGTTCAAGTGTAACGGTTTTTACATTCCCTCTATAAGTGACACCTTATGAGAAGTGTCCTTTTCTGTGTGACTTATTTCACTTAGAATCGTCGTACCTAAATCCACTCATCATGCTGCTACTAGCCTTATGACATTGATTTCATGGCTGAGTGGTATTCCATTGTACATAAGGACCTCAAATTTTTTATCCATTTTTCGCTTTCCTGGGATATTTAAGGTGGAATGAAGTGGAGGTCCTTGTCAACAGAGCAGCCCTAAACTTTGGGGTGCTTGTGTCCTGCTGATTTTTAATTTTCCCACTTTATATCCCCATGCGTGGAAGTGCCCTATGCTCTCTAAGCTGTGTTTTTTAGATGTTTCAGGACACACCGTACACTTCTCGAGAGTGGCTGTTGGCAATTTACATCCCGCCCATCAGTGTAGCAAGGCTCCCATTTCTCCATGGCCTGTCCTGCATTTCTGGTTTTGACACTTTTTTCAGCATGGCCCTTTTGACCGATGGGAAGCGAGACTTCTTTGTAGCGCTGATTTGCCTTTCCAGGTTGCTTGGTTGGCCAAAAAGGGCGTATGCGTTTTTTCCTGAATATATTCAGGAAAAAACGCATACGCCCTTTTTGGCCAAGGGCATCATTGTCAACGATTTGCCGCTTTTCATGTGCTTTAAAGGCGATTCGAATCTACCTCCTGAAATCTGTTTCCTGCAATTCTGCCTTGATTTCAATTCCTCGTCTTTGCCTTCCCTCAATATATTTGTGGACGAGAGTTATCATTTATAACTCTGTAGGATTGTGAATTGCAGTGCCCTGAGGCTCCATTTTACAACTCGCTTTTTCGGGAGGTGGCCGCAAAAGCGCAGGATGGCTTCAGGCCCTGTTCTGGTTCCGGGGGGCAGGCTGAGCCTGTGGTTAATTCTTCTTCCTGATGGGAAAATAGAGTGACCTGTGCCTGTCCCAACACCAAGAGCTAGTCTCTCATTGGTTCCGCGTCTTCCCGTTCATCCTCTGGACAAATTGCAACCTGTACGGAACAGGAGGTTAAAGGTGCTGATGCTCCAAGTAGGGAGATTGCTAGTAAAGTGGCTGGAATGGCGAACCCGAGAACAAGGAGATGAGAAATGAGGTGCGTTTTAGAAACCTTTCCCCATCACACGGTGTACCATCTTCTGGGTTTCTCATGCATGTTTTCGATGTAGGAAGATGCCCTTGAACCTGGAGATTTGGGGACCATGCGATGGGTAGCACGCAGTATTACTTTAAAGGGTCTGCGTTTGCTCACCCAACCTCACCAAACCTCTCAGCCCCAAGAGTGTCCACCCTTATGTCTCATCCAGCTGTGGGTCTAGATATGGTCAATCCAGGTTGCATCACAGCCCCTGAACGAATTGTGTAAGAATTTCTCTCTCTTTCACTGTCTTTGTTTCATGGGTTTTTAAAAGTAATTTATTTTTATAATGGGGTTTAGCTGCTTTTCACGGCTGTGTTTATGCCGCTTTACACCCACTTGACAGACTAACAGAGAGATATCAATACATAGGTTTTAAGATTATTACTAGTCAGATATATTCTTGTGCGTTGAATCGGGCGTGTTGAGTCCATTTCTCTGAGCAAGGAGTAGGTCTTGTCTATTATATATTGGGTTTATGGAACGGTATCTGAGCTAATTTGAAACTCTTGTTTTATGCATCACCCCACCTCACCTTTCCCGTTAAGCAGCCATAGTGTGTTTTCCGCATGTGTGACTCTGTTCTGTTTTGTAATTCAGTTCAAGTGTAACGGTTTTTACATTCCCTCTATAAGTGACACCTTATGAGAAGTGTCCTTTTCTGTGTGACTTATTTCACTTAGAATCGTCGTACCTAAATCCACTCATCATGCTGCTACTAGCCTTATGACATTGATTTCATGGCTGAGTGGTATTCCATTGTACATAAGGACCTCAAATTTTTTATCCATTTTTCGCTTTCCTGGGATATTTAAGGTGGAATGAAGTGGAGGTCCTTGTCAACAGAGCAGCCCTAAACTTTGGGGTGCTTGTGTCCTGCTGATTTTTAATTTTCCCACTTTATATTCCCATGCGTGGAAGTGCCCTATGCTCTCTAAGCTGTGTTTTTTAGATGTTTCAGGACACACCGTACACTTCTCGAGAGTGGCTGTTGGCAATTTACATCCCGCCCATCAGTGTAGCAAGGCTCCCATTTCTCCATGGCCTGTCCTGCATTTCTGGTTTTGACACTTTTTTCAGCATGGCCCTTTTGACCGATGGGAAGCCAGACTTCTTTCTAGCGCTGATTTGCCTTTCCAGGTTGCTTGGTTGGCCAAAAAGGGCGTATGCGTTTTTTCCTGAATATATTCAGGAAAAAACGCATACGCCCTTTTTGGCCAAGGGCATCATTGTCAACGTTTTGCCGCTTTTCATGTGCTTTAAAGGCGATTCGAACCTACCTCCTGAAATCTGTTTCCTGCAATTCTGCCTTGATTTCAAATCCTCTTCTTTGCCTTCCCTCAATATATTTGTGGACGAGAGTTATCATTTATAACTCTGCAGGTTTGTGAATTGCAGTGCCCTGAAGCTCCATTTTACAAGTCGCTTTCTTGGGAGCTGGCCGCAAAAGCGCAGGATGGCTTCAGGCCCTGTTCTGGTTCCGGGGGGCAGGCTGAGCCTGTGGTTAATTCTTCTTCCTGATGGGAAAATAGAGTGACCTGTGCCTGTCCCAACACCAAGAGCTAGTCTCTCATTGGTTCCCCGTCTTCCCGTTCATCCTCAGGACAAATTGCAACCTGTACGGAACAGGAGGTTAAAGGTGCTGATGCTCCAAGTAGGGAGATTGCTAGTAAAGTGGCTGGAATGGCGAACCCGAGCACAAGGAGATGAGAAATAAGGTGCGTTTTAGAAACCTTTCCCCATCACACGGTGTACCATCTTCTGGGTTTCTCATGCATGTTTTCGATGTAGGAAGATGCCCTTGAACCTGGAGATTTGGGACCCATGCGATGGGTAGCACGCAGTATTACTTCAAAGGGTCTGCGTTTGCTCACCCAACCTCACCAAACCTCTCAGCCCCAAGAGTGTCCACCCTTATGTCTCATCCAGCTGTGGGTCTAGATATGGTCAATCCAGGTTGCATCACAGCCGCTGAACGAATTGTGTAAGAATTTCTCTCTCTTTCCCTGTCTTTGTTTCATGGGTTTTTAAAAGTAATTTATTTTTATAATGGGGTTTAGCTGCTTTTCACGGCTGTGTTTATGCCGCTTTACACCCACTTGACACACTAACAGAGAGATATCAATACATAGGTTTTCAGATTATTACTAGTCAGATATATTCTTGTGCGGTGAATCGGGCGTGTTGAGTCCAGTTCTCTGAGCAAGGAGTAGGTCTTGTCTATTACATATTGGGTTTATGGAACGGTATCTGAGCTAATTTGAAACTCTTGTTTTATGTATCACCCCACCTCACCTTTCCCGTTAAGCAGCCATAGTGTGTTTTCTGCATGTGTGACTCTGTTCTGTTTTGTAATTCAGTTCAAGTGTAACGGTTTTTACATTCCCTCTATAAGTGACACCTTATGAGAAGTGTCCTTTTCTGTGTGACTTATTTCACTTAGAATCGTCTTACCTAAATCCACTCATCATGCTGCTACTAGCCTTATGACATTGATTTCATGGCTGAGTGATATTCCATTGTACATAAGGACCACAACTTTTTGATCCATTTTTCGCTTTCCTGGGATATTTAAGGTGGAATGAAGTGGAGGTCCTTGTCAACAGAGCAGCCCTAAACTTTGGGGTGCTTGTGTCTTGCTGATTTTCAATTTTCCCACTTTATCCCCCCATGCGTGGAAGTGCCCTATGCTCTCTAAGCTGTGTTTTTTAGATGTTTCAGGACACACCGTACACTTCTCCAGAGTGGCTGTTGGCGATTTACATCCCGCCCATCAGTGTAGCAAGGCTCCCATTTCTCCATGGCCTGTCCTGCATTTCTGGTTTTGACACTTTTTTCAGCATGGCCCTTTTGACCGATGGGAAGCGAGACTTCTTTCTAGCGCTGATTTGCCTTTCCAGGTTGCTTGGTTGGCCAAAAAGGGCGTATGCGTTTTTTCCTGAATATATTCAGGAAAAAACGCATACGCCCTTTTTGGCCAAGGGCATCATTGTCAACGTTTTGCCGCTTTTCATGTGCTTTAAAGGCGATTCGAATCTACCTCCTGAAATCTGTTTCCTGCAATTCTGCCTTGATTTCAAATCCTCTTCTTTGCCTTCCCTCAATATATTTGTGGACGAGAGTTATCATTTATAACTCTGCAGGTTTGTGAATTGCAGTGCCCTGAAGCTCCATTTTACAAGTCGCTTTTTTGGGAGCTGGCCGCAAAAGCGCAGGATGGCTTCAGGCCCTGTTCTGGTTCCGGGGGGCAGGCTGAGCCTGTGGTTAATTCTTCTTCCTGATGGGAAAATAGAGTGACCTGTGCCTGTCCCAACACCAAGAGCTAGTCTCTCATTGGTTCCCCGTCTTCCCGTTCATCCTCAGGACAAATTGCAACCTGTACGGAACAGGAGGTTAAAGGTGCTGATGCTCCAAGTAGGGAGATTGCTAGTAAAGTGGCTGGAATGGCGAACCCGAGCACAAGGAGATGAGAAATGAGGTGCGTTTTAGAAACCTTTCCCCATCACACGGTGTACCATCTTCTGGGTTTCTCATGCATGTTTTCGATGTAGGAAGATGCCCTTGAACCTGGAGATTTGGGACCCATGCGATGGGTAGCACGCAGTATTACTTTAAAGGGTCTGCGTTTGCTCACCCAACCTCACCAAACCTCTCCGCCCCAAGAGTGTCCACCCTTATGTCTCATCCAGCTGTGGGTCTAGATATGGTCAATCCAGGTTGCATCACAGCCCCTGAACGAATTGTGTAAGAATTTCTCTCTCTTTCCCTGTCTTTGTTTCATGGGTTTTTAAAAGTAATTTATTTTTATAATGGGGTTTAGCTGCTTTTCACGGCTGTGTTTATGCCGCTTTACACCCACTTGACACACTAACAGAGAGATATCAATACATAGGTTTTAAGATTATTACTAGTCAGATATATTCTTGTGCGGTGAATCGGGCGTGTTGAGTCCAGTTCTCTGAGCAAGGAGTAGGTCTTGTCTATTACATATTGGGTTTATGGAACGGTATCTGAGCTAATTTGAAACTCTTGTTTTATGTATCACCCCACCTCACCTTTCCCGTTAAGCAGCCATAGTGTGTTTTCTGCATGTGTGACTCTGTTCTGTTTTGTAATTCAGTTCAAGTGTAACGGTTTTTACATTCCCTCTATAAGTGACACCTTATGAGAAGTGTCCTTTTCTGTGTGACTTATTTCACTTAGAATCGTCTTACCTAAATCCACTCATCATGCTGCTACTAGCCTTATGACATTGATTTCATGGCTGAGTGATATTCCATTGTACATAAGGACCACAACTTTTTGATCCATTTTTCGCTGTCCTGGGATATTTAAGGTGGAATGAAGTGGAGGTCCTTGTCAACAGAGCAGCCCTAAACTTTGGGGTGCTTGTGTCTTGCTGATTTTCAATTTTCCCACTTTATCCCCCCATGCGTGGAAGTGCCCTATGCTCTCTAAGCTGTGTTTTTTAGATGTTTCAGGACACACCGTACACTTCTCCAGAGTGGCTGTTGGCGATTTACATCCCGCCCATCAGTGTAGCAAGGCTCCCATTTCTCCATGGCCTGTCCTGCATTTCTGGTTTTGACACTTTTTTCAGCATGGCCCTTTTGACCGATGGGAAGCGAGACTTCTTTCTAGCGCTGATTTGCCTTTCCAGGTTGCTTGGTTGGCCAAAAAGGGCGTATGCGTTTTTTCCTGAATATATTCAGGAAAAAACGCATACGCCCTTTTTGGCCAAGGGCATCATTGTCAACGTTTTGCCGCTTTTCATGTGCTTTAAAGGCGATTCGAATCTACCTCCTGAAATCTGTTTCCTGCAATTCTGCCTTGATTTCAAATCCTCTTCTTTGCCTTCCCTCAATATATTTGTGGACGAGAGTTATCATTTATAACTCTGCAGGTTTGTGAATTGCAGTGCCCTGAAGCTCCATTTCACAAGTCGCTTTTTTGGGAGCTGGCCGCAAAAGCGCAGGATGGCTTCAGGCCCTGTTCTGGTTCCGGGGGGCAGGCTGAGCCTGTGGTTAATTCTTCTTCCTGATGGGAAAATAGAGTGACCTGTGCCTGTCCCAACACCAAGAGCTAGTCTCTCATTGGTTCCCTGTCTTCCCGTTCATCCTCAGGACAAATTGCAACCTGTACGGAACAGGAGGTTAAAGGTGCTGATGCTCCAAGTAGGGAGATTGCTAGTAAAGTGGCTGGAATGGCGAACCCGAGCACAAGGAGATGAGAAATGAGGTGCGTTTTAGAAACCTTTCCCCATCACACGGTGTACCATCTTCTGGGTTTCTCATGCATGTTTTCGATGTAGGAAGATGCCCTTGAACCTGGAGATTTGGGACCCATGCGATGGGTAGCACGCAGTATTACTTTAAAGGGTCTGCGTTTGCTCACCCAACCTCACCAAACCTCTCCGCCCCAAGAGTGTCCACCCTTATGTCTCATCCAGCTGTGGGTCTAGATATGGTCAATCCAGGTTGCATCACAGCCCCTGAACGAATTGTGTAAGAATTTCTCTCTCTTTCCCTGTCTTTGTTTCATGGGTTTTTAAAAGTAATTTATTTTTATAATGGGGTTTAGCTGCTTTTCACGGCTGTGTTTATGCCGCTTTACACCCACTTGACACACTAACAGAGAGATATCAATACATAGGTTTTAAGATTATTACTAGTCAGATATATTCTTGTGCGGTGAATCGGGCGTGTTGAGTCCAGTTCTCTGAGCAAGGAGTAGGTCTTGTCTATTACATATTGGGTTTATGGAACGGTATCTGAGCTAATTTGAAACTCTTGTTTTATGTATCACCCCACCTCACCTTTCCCGTTAAGCAGCCATAGTGTGTTTTCTGCATGTGTGACTCTGTTCTGTTTTGTAATTCAGTTCAAGTGTAACGGTTTTTACATTCCCTCTATAAGTGACACCTTATGAGAAGTGTCCTTTTCTGTGTGACTTATTTCACTTAGAATCGTCTTACCTAAATCCACTCATCATGCTGCTACTAGCCTTATGACATTGATTTCATGGCTGAGTGATATTCCATTGTACATAAGGACCACAACTTTTTGATCCATTTTTCGCTGTCCTGGGATATTTAAGGTGGAATGAAGTGGAGGTCCTTGTCAACAGAGCAGCCCTAAACTTTGGGGTGCTTGTGTCTTGCTGATTTTCAATTTTCCCACTTTATCCCCCCATGCGTGGAAGTGCCCTATGCTCTCTAAGCTGTGTTTTTTAGATGTTTCAGGACACACCGTACACTTCTCCAGAGTGGCTGTTGGCGATTTACATCCCGCCCATCAGTGTAGCAAGGCTCCCATTTCTCCATGGCCTGTCCTGCATTTCTGGTTTTGACACTTTTTTCAGCATGGCCCTTTTGACCGATGGGAAGCGAGACTTCTTTCTAGCGCTGATTTGCCTTTCCAGGTTGCTTGGTTGGCCAAAAAGGGCGTATGCGTTTTTTCCTGAATATATTCAGGAAAAAACGCATACGCCCTTTTTGGCCAAGGGCATCATTGTCAACGTTTTGCCGCTTTTCATGTGCTTTAAAGGCGATTCGAATCTACCTCCTGAAATCTGTTTCCTGCAATTCTGCCTTGATTTCAAATCCTCTTCTTTGCCTTCCCTCAATATATTTGTGGACGAGAGTTATCATTTATAACTCTGCAGGTTTGTGAATTGCAGTGCCCTGAAGCTCCATTTCACAAGTCGCTTTTTTGGGAGCTGGCCGCAAAAGCGCAGGATGGCTTCAGGCCCTGTTCTGGTTCCGGGGGGCAGGCTGAGCCTGTGGTTAATTCTTCTTCCTGATGGGAAAATAGAGTGACCTGTGCCTGTCCCAACACCAAGAGCTAGTCTCTCATTGGTTCCCTGTCTTCCCGTTCATCCTCAGGACAAATTGCAACCTGTACGGAACAGGAGGTTAAAGGTGCTGATGCTCCAAGTAGGGAGATTGCTAGTAAAGTGGCTGGAATGGCGAACCCGAGCACAAGGAGATGAGAAATGAGGTGCGTTTTAGAAACCTTTCCCCATCACACGGTGTACCATCTTCTGGGTTTCTCATGCATGTTTTCGATGTAGGAAGATGCCCTTGAACCTGGAGATTTGGGACCCATGCGATGGGTAGCACGCAGTATTACTTTAAAGGGTCTGCGTTTGCTCACCCAACCTCACCAAACCTCTCCGCCCCAAGAGTGTCCACCCTTATGTCTCATCCAGCTGTGGGTCTAGATATGGTCAATCCAGGTTGCATCACAGCCCCTGAACGAATTGTGTAAGAATTTCTCTCTCTTTCCCTGTCTTTGTTTCATGGGTTTTTAAAAGTAATTTATTTTTATAATGGGGTTTAGCTGCTTTTCACGGCTGTGTTTATGCCGCTTTACACCCACTTGACACACTAACAGAGAGATATCAATACATAGGTTTTAAGATTATTACTAGTCAGATATATTCTTGTGCGGTGAATCGGGCGTGTTGAGTCCAGTTCTCTGAGCAAGGAGTAGGTCTTGTCTATTACATATTGGGTTTATGGAACGGTATCTGAGCTAATTTGAAACTCTTGTTTTATGTATCACCCCACCTCACCTTTCCCGTTAAGCAGCCATAGTGTGTTTTCTGCATGTGTGACTCTGTTCTGTTTTGTAATTCAGTTCAAGTGTAACGGTTTTTACATTCCCTCTATAAGTGACACCTTATGAGAAGTGTCCTTTTCTGTGTGACTTATTTCACTTAGAATCGTCTTACCTAAATCCACTCATCATGCTGCTACTAGCCTTATGACATTGATTTCATGGCTGAGTGATATTCCATTGTACATAAGGACCACAACTTTTTGATCCATTTTTCGCTGTCCTGGGATATTTAAGGTGGAATGAAGTGGAGGTCCTTGTCAACAGAGCAGCCCTAAACTTTGGGGTGCTTGTGTCTTGCTGATTTTCAATTTTCCCACTTTATCCCCCCATGCGTGGAAGTGCCCTATGCTCTCTAAGCTGTGTTTTTTAGATGTTTCAGGACACACCGTACACTTCTCCAGAGTGGCTGTTGGCGATTTACATCCCGCCCATCAGTGTAGCAAGGCTCCCATTTCTCCATGGCCTGTCCTGCATTTCTGGTTTTGACACTTTTTTCAGCATGGCCCTTTTGACCGATGGGAAGCGAGACTTCTTTGTAGCGCTGATTTGCCTTTCCAGGTTGCTTGGTTGGCCAAAAAGGGCGTATGCGTTTTTTCCTGAATATATTCAGGAAAAAACGCATACGCCCTTTTTGGCCAAGGGCATCATTGTCAACGTTTTGCCGCTTTTCATGTGCTTTAAAGGCGATTCGAATCTACCTCCTGAAATCTGTTTCCTGCAATTCTGCCTTGATTTCAAATCCTCTTCTTTGCCTTCCCTCAATATATTTGTGGACGAGAGTTATCATTTATAACTCTGCAGGTTTGTGAATTGCAGTGCCCTGAAGCTCCATTTCACAAGTCGCTTTTTTGGGAGCTGGCCGCAAAAGCGCAGGATGGCTTCAGGCCCTGTTCTGGTTCCGGGGGGCAGGCTGAGCCTGTGGTTAATTCTTCTTCCTGATGGGAAAATAGAGTGACCTGTGCCTGTCCCAACACCAAGAGCTAGTCTCTCATTGGTTCCCTGTCTTCCCGTTCATCCTCAGGACAAATTGCAACCTGTACGGAACAGGAGGTTAAAGGTGCTGATGCTCCAAGTAGGGAGATTGCTAGTAAAGTGGCTGGAATGGCGAACCCGAGCACAAGGAGATGAGAAATGAGGTGCGTTTTAGAAACCTTTCCCCATCACACGGTGTACCATCTTCTGGGTTTCTCATGCATGTTTTCGATGTAGGAAGATGCCCTTGAACCTGGAGATTTGGGACCCATGCGATGGGTAGCACGCAGTATTACTTTAAAGGGTCTGCGTTTGCTCACCCAACCTCACCAAACCTCTCCGCCCCAAGAGTGTCCACCCTTATGTCTCATCCAGCTGTGGGTCTAGATATGGTCAATCCAGGTTGCATCACAGCCCCTGAACGAATTGTGTAAGAATTTCTCTCTCTTTCCCTGTCTTTGTTTCATGGGTTTTTAAAAGTAATTTATTTTTATAATGGGGTTTAGCTGCTTTTCACGGCTGTGTTTATGCCGCTTTACACCCACTTGACACACTAACAGAGAGATATCAATACATAGGTTTTAAGATTATTACTAGTCAGATATATTCTTGTGCGGTGAATCGGGCGTGTTGAGTCCAGTTCTCTGAGCAAGGAGTAGGTCTTGTCTATTACATATTGGGTTTATGGAACGGTATCTGAGCTAATTTGAAACTCTTGTTTTATGTATCACCCCACCTCACCTTTCCCGTTAAGCAGCCATAGTGTGTTTTCTGCATGTGTGACTCTGTTCTGTTTTGTAATTCAGTTCAAGTGTAACGGTTTTTACATTCCCTCTATAAGTGACACCTTATGAGAAGTGTCCTTTTCTGTGTGACTTATTTCACTTAGAATCGTCTTACCTAAATCCACTCATCATGCTGCTACTAGCCTTATGACATTGATTTCATGGCTGAGTGATATTCCATTGTACATAAGGACCACAACTTTTTGATCCATTTTTCGCTGTCCTGGGATATTTAAGGTGGAATGAAGTGGAGGTCCTTGTCAACAGAGCAGCCCTAAACTTTGGGGTGCTTGTGTCTTGCTGATTTTCAATTTTCCCACTTTATCCCCCCATGCGTGGAAGTGCCCTATGCTCTCTAAGCTGTGTTTTTTAGATGTTTCAGGACACACCGTACACTTCTCCAGAGTGGCTGTTGGCGATTTACATCCCGCCCATCAGTGTAGCAAGGCTCCCATTTCTCCATGGCCTGTCCTGCATTTCTGGTTTTGACACTTTTTTCAGCATGGCCCTTTTGACCGATGGGAAGCGAGACTTCTTTCTAGCGCTGATTTGCCTTTCCAGGTTGCTTGGTTGGCCAAAAAGGGCGTATGCGTTTTTTCCTGAATATATTCAGGAAAAAACGCATACGCCCTTTTTGGCCAAGGGCATCATTGTCAACGTTTTGCCGCTTTTCATGTGCTTTAAAGGCGATTCGAATCTACCTCCTGAAATCTGTTTCCTGCAATTCTGCCTTGATTTCAAATCCTCTTCTTTGCCTTCCCTCAATATATTTGTGGACGAGAGTTATCATTTATAACTCTGCAGGTTTGTGAATTGCAGTGCCCTGAAGCTCCATTTCACAAGTCGCTTTTTTGGGAGCTGGCCGCAAAAGCGCAGGATGGCTTCAGGCCCTGTTCTGGTTCCGGGGGGCAGGCTGAGCCTGTGGTTAATTCTTCTTCCTGATGGGAAAATAGAGTGACCTGTGCCTGTCCCAACACCAAGAGCTAGTCTCTCATTGGTTCCCTGTCTTCCCGTTCATCCTCAGGACAAATTGCAACCTGTACGGAACAGGAGGTTAAAGGTGCTGATGCTCCAAGTAGGGAGATTGCTAGTAAAGTGGCTGGAATGGCGAACCCGAGCACAAGGAGATGAGAAATGAGGTGCGTTTTAGAAACCTTTCCCCATCACACGGTGTACCATCTTCTGGGTTTCTCATGCATGTTTTCGATGTAGGAAGATGCCCTTGAACCTGGAGATTTGGGACCCATGCGATGGGTAGCACGCAGTATTACTTTAAAGGGTCTGCGTTTGCTCACCCAACCTCACCAAACCTCTCCGCCCCAAGAGTGTCCACCCTTATGTCTCATCCAGCTGTGGGTCTAGATATGGTCAATCCAGGTTGCATCACAGCCCCTGAACGAATTGTGTAAGAATTTCTCTCTCTTTCCCTGTCTTTGTTTCATGGGTTTTTAAAAGTAATTTATTTTTATAATGGGGTTTAGCTGCTTTTCACGGCTGTGTTTATGCCGCTTTACACCCACTTGACACACTAACAGAGAGATATCAATACATAGGTTTTCAGATTATTACTAGTCAGATATATTCTTGTGCGGTGAATCGGGCGTGTTGAGTCCAGTTCTCTGAGCAAGGAGTAGGTCTTGTCTATTACATATTGGGTTTATGGAACGGTATCTGAGCTAATTTGAAACTCTTGTTTTATGTATCACCCCACCTCACCTTTCCCGTTAAGCAGCCATAGTGTGTTTTCTGCATGTGTGACTCTGTTCTGTTTTGTAATTCAGTTCAAGTGTAACGGTTTTTACATTCCCTCTATAAGTGACACCTTATGAGAAGTGTCCTTTTCTGTGTGACTTATTTCACTTAGAATCGTCTTACCTAAATCCACTCATCATGCTGCTACTAGCCTTATGACATTGATTTCATGGCTGAGTGATATTCCATTGTACATAAGGACCACAACTTTTTGATCCATTTTTCGCTGTCCTGGGATATTTAAGGTGGAATGAAGTGGAGGTCCTTGTCAACAGAGCAGCCCTAAACTTTGGGGTGCTTGTGTCTTGCTGATTTTCAATTTTCCCACTTTATCCCCCCATGCGTGGAAGTGCCCTATGCTCTCTAAGCTGTGTTTTTTAGATGTTTCAGGACACACCGTACACTTCTCCAGAGTGGATGTTGGCGATTTACATCCCGCCCATCAGTGTAGCAAGGCTCCCATTTCTCCATGGCCTGTCCTGCATTTCTGGTTTTGACACTTTTTTCAGCATGGCCCTTTTGACCGATGGGAAGCGAGACTTCTTTCTAGCGCAGATTTGCCTTTCCAGGTTGCTTGGTTGGCCAAAAAGGGCGTATGCGTTTTTTCCTGAATATATTCAGGAAAAAACGCATACGCCCTGTTTGGCCAAGGGCATCATTGTCAACGTTTTGCCGCTTTTCATGTGCTTTAAAGGCGATTCGAACCTACCTCCTGAAATCTGTTTCCTGCAATTCTGCCTTGATTTCAAATCCTCTTCTTTGCCTTCCCTCAATATATTTGTGGACGAGAGTTATCATTTATAACTCTGCAGGTTTGTGAATTGCAGTGCCCTGAAGCTCCATTTTACAAGTCGCTTTCTTGGGAGCTGGCCGCAAAAGCGCAGGATGGCTTCAGGCCCTGTTCTGGTTCCGGGGGGCAGGCTGAGCCTGTGGTTAATTCTTCTTCCTGATGGGAAAATAGAGTGACCTGTGCCTGTCCCAACACCAAGAGCTAGTCTCTCATTGGTTCCCCGTCTTCCCGTTCATCCTCAGGACAAATTGCAACCTGTACGGAACAGGAGGTTAAAGGTGCTGATGCTCCAAGTAGGGAGATTGCTAGTAAAGTGGCTGGAATGGCGAACCCGAGCACAAGGAGATGAGAAATAAGGTGCGTTTTAGAAACCTTTCCCCATCACACGGTGTACCATCTTCTGGGTTTCTCATGCATGTTTTCGATGTAGGAAGATGCCCTTGAACCTGGAGATTTGGGACCCATGCGATGGGTAGCACGCAGTATTACTTCAAAGGGTCTGCGTTTGCTCACCCAACCTCACCAAACCTCTCAGCCCCAAGAGTGTCCACCCTTATGTCTCATCCAGCTGTGGGTCTAGATATGGTCAATCCAGGTTGCATCACAGCCCCTGAACGAATTGTGTAAGAATTTCTCTCTCTTTCCCTGTCTTTGTTTCATGGGTTTTTAAAAGTAATTTATTTTTATAATGGGGTTTAGCTGCTTTTCACGGCTGTGTTTATGCCGCTTTACACCCACTTGACACACTAACAGAGAGATATCAATACATAGGTTTTCAGATTATTACTAGTCAGATATATTCTTGTGCGGTGAATCGGGCGTGTTGAGTCCAGTTCTCTGAGCAAGGAGTAGGTCTTGTCTATTACATATTGGGTTTATGGAACGGTATCTGAGCTAATTTGAAACTCTTGTTTTATGTATCACCCCACCTCACCTTTCCCGTTAAGCAGCCATAGTGTGTTTTCTGCATGTGTGACTCTGTTCTGTTTTGTAATTCAGTTCAAGTGTAACGGTTTTTACATTCCCTCTATAAGTGACACCTTATGAGAAGTGTCCTTTTCTGTGTGACTTATTTCACTTAGAATCGTCTTACCTAAATCCACTCATCATGCTGCTACTAGCCTTATGACATTGATTTCATGGCTGAGTGATATTCCATTGTACATAAGGACCACAACTTTTTGATCCATTTTTCGCTTTCCTGGGATATTTAAGGTGGAATGAAGTGGAGGTCCTTGTCAACAGAGCAGCCCTAAACTTTGGGGTGCTTGTGTCTTGCTGATTTTCAATTTTCCCACTTTATCCCCCCATGCGTGGAAGTGCCCTATGCTCTCTAAGCTGTGTTTTTTAGATGTTTCAGGACACACCGTACACTTCTCCAGAGTGGCTGTTGGCGATTTACATCCCGCCCATCAGTGTAGCAAGGCTCCCATTTCTCCATGGCCTGTCCTGCATTTCTGGTTTTGACACTTTTTTCAGCATGGCCCTTTTGACCGATGGGAAGCGAGACTTCTTTCTAGCGCTGATTTGCCTTTCCAGGTTGCTTGGTTGGCCAAAAAGGGCGTATGCGTTTTTTCCTGAATATATTCAGGAAAAAACGCATACGCCCTTTTTGGCCAAGGGCATCATTGTCAACGTTTTGCCGCTTTTCATGTGCTTTAAAGGCGATTCGAATCTACCTCCTGAAATCTGTTTCCTGCAATTCTGCCTTGATTTCAAATCCTCTTCTTTGCCTTCCCTCAATATATTTGTGGACGAGAGTTATCATTTATAACTCTGCAGGTTTGTGAATTGCAGTGCCCTGAAGCTCCATTTCACAAGTCGCTTTTTTGGGAGCTGGCCGCAAAAGCGCAGGATGGCTTCAGGCCCTGTTCTGGTTCCGGGGGGCAGGCTGAGCCTGTGGTTAATTCTTCTTCCTGATGGGAAAATAGAGTGACCTGTGCCTGTCCCAACACCAAGAGCTAGTCTCTCATTGGTTCCCTGTCTTCCCGTTCATCCTCAGGACAAATTGCAACCTGTACGGAACAGGAGGTTAAAGGTGCTGATGCTCCAAGTAGGGAGATTGCTAGTAAAGTGGCTGGAATGGCGAACCCGAGCACAAGGAGATGAGAAATGAGGTGCGTTTTAGAAACCTTTCCCCATCACACGGTGTACCATCTTCTGGGTTTCTCATGCATGTTTTCGATGTAGGAAGATGCCCTTGAACCTGGAGATTTGGGACCCATGCGATGGGTAGCACGCAGTATTACTTTAAAGGGTCTGCGTTTGCTCACCCAACCTCACCAAACCTCTCCGCCCCAAGAGTGTTCACCCTTATGTCTCATCCAGCTGTGGGTCTAGATATGGTCAATCCAGGTTGCATCACAGCCCCTGAACGAATTGTGTAAGAATTTCTCTCTCTTTCCCTGTCTTTGTTTCATGGGTTTTTAAAAGTAATTTATTTTTATAATGGGGTTTAGCTGCTTTTCACGGCTGTGTTTATGCCGCTTTACACCCACTTGACACACTAACAGAGAGATATCAATACATAGGTTTTAAGATTATTACTAGTCAGATATATTCTTGTGTGGTGAATCGGGCGTGTTGAGTCCAGTTTTCTGAGCAAGGAGTAGGTCTTGTCTATTACATATTGGGTTTATGGAACGGTATCTGAGCTAATTTGAAACTCTTGTTTTATGTATCACCCCACCTCACCTTTCCCGTTAAGCAGCCATAGTGTGTTTTCTGCATGTGTGACTCTCTTCTGTTTTGTAATTCAGTTCAAGTGTAACGGTTTTTACATTCCCTCTATAAGTGACACCTTATGAGAAGTGTCCTTTTCTGTGTGACTTATTTCACTTAGAATCGTCTTACCTAAATCCACTCATCATGCTGCTACTAGCCTTATGACATTGATTTCATGGCTGAGTGACATTCCATTGTACATAAGGACCACAACTTTTTGATCCATTTTTCGCTTTCCTGGGATATTTAAGGTGGAATGAAGTGGAGGTCCTTGTCAACAGAGCAGCCCTAAACTTTGGGGTGCTTGTGTCTTGCTGATTTTCAATTTTCCCACTTTATCCCCCCATGCGTGGAAGTGCCCTATGCTCTCTAAGCTGTGTTTTTTAGATGTTTCAGGACACACCGTACACTTCTCCAGAGTGGCTGTTGGCGATTTACATCCCGCCCATCAGTGTAGCAAGGCTCCCATTTCTCCATGGCCTGTCCTGCATTTCTGGTTTTGACACTTTTTTCAGCATGGCCCTTTTGACCGATGGGAAGCGAGACTTCTTTGTAGCGCTGATTTGCCTTTCCAGGTTGCTTGGTTGGCCAAAAAGGGCGTATGCGTTTTTTCCTGAATATATTCAGGAAAAAACGCATACGCCCTTTTTGGCCAAGGGCATCATTGTCAACGTTTTGCCGCTTTTCATGTGCTTTAAAGGCGATTCGAATCTACCTCCTGAAATCTGTTTCCTGCAATTCTGCCTTGATTTCAAATCCTCTTCTTTGCCTTCCCTCAATATATTTGTGGACGAGAGTTATCATTTATAACTCTGCAGGTTTGTGAATTGCAGTGCCCTGAAGCTCCATTTCACAAGTCGCTTTTTTGGGAGCTGGCCGCAAAAGCGCAGGATGGCTTCAGGCCCTGTTCTGGTTCCGGGGGGCAGGCTGAGCCTGTGGTTAATTCTTCTTCCTGATGGGAAAATAGAGTGACCTGTGCCTGTCCCAACACGAAGAGCTAGTCTCTCATTGGTTCCCTGTCTTCCCGTTCATCCTCAGGACAAATTGCAACCTGTACGGAACAGGAGGTTAAAGGTGCTGATGCTCCAAGTAGGGAGATTGCTAGTAAAGTGGCTGGAATGGCGAACCCGAGCACAAGGAGATGAGAAATAAGGTGCGTTTTAGAAACCTTTCCCCATCACACGGTGTACCATCTTCTGGGTTTCTCATGCATGTTTTCGATGTAGGAAGATGCCCTTGAACCTGGAGATTTGGGACCCATGCGATGGGTAGCACGCAGTATTACTTCAAAGGGTCTGCGTTTGCTCACCCAACCTCACCAAACCTCTCAGCCCCAAGAGTGTCCACCCTTATGTCTCATCCAGCTGTGGGTCTAGATATGGTCAATCCAGGTTGCATCACAGCCCCTGAACGAATTGTGTAAGAATTTCTCTCTCTTTCCCTGTCTTTGTTTCATGGGTTTTTAAAAGTAATTTATTTTTATAATGGGGTTTAGCTGCTTTTCACGGCTGTGTTTATGCCGCTTTACACCCACTTGACACACTAACAGAGAGATATCAATACATAGGTTTTCAGATTATTACTAGTCAGATATATTCTTGTGCGGTGAATCGGGCGTGTTGAGTCCAGTTCTCTGAGCAAGGAGTAGGTCTTGTCTATTACATATTGGGTTTATGGAACGGTATCTGAGCTAATTTGAAACTCTTGTTTTATGTATCACCCCACCTCACCTTTCCCGTTAAGCAGCCATAGTGTGTTTTCTGCATGTGTGACTCTGTTCTGTTTTGTAATTCAGTTCAAGTGTAACGGTTTTTACATTCCCTCTATAAGTGACACCTTATGAGAAGTGTCCTTTTCTGTGTGACTTATTTCACTTAGAATCGTCTTACCTAAATCCACTCATCATGCTGCTACTAGCCTTATGACATTGATTTCATGGCTGAGTGATATTCCATTGTACATAAGGACCACAACTTTTTGATCCATTTTTCGCTTTCCTGGGATATTTAAGGTGGAATGAAGTGGAGGTCCTTGTCAACAGAGCAGCCCTAAACTTTGGGGTGCTTGTGTCTTGCTGATTTTCAATTTTCCCACTTTATCCCCCCATGCGTGGAAGTGCCCTATGCTCTCTAAGCTGTGTTTTTTAGATGTTTCAGGACACACCGTACACTTCTCCAGAGTGGCTGTTGGCGATTTACATCCCGCCCATCAGTGTAGCAAGGCTCCCATTTCTCCATGGCCTGTCCTGCATTTCTGGTTTTGACACTTTTTTCAGCATGGCCCTTTTGACCGATGGGAAGCGAGACTTCTTTCTAGCGCTGATTTGCCTTTCCAGGTTGCTTGGTTGGCCAAAAAGGGCGTATGCGTT
Organism: Balaenoptera physalus; assembly: GCF_965194825.1. Classification (NCBI taxonomy): domain Eukaryota; kingdom Metazoa; phylum Chordata; class Mammalia; order Artiodactyla; family Balaenopteridae; genus Balaenoptera; species Balaenoptera physalus. The sequence continues at coordinate 50,671 of NW_028126328.1, read as the reverse complement.
TTTTCCTGAATATATTCAGGAAAAAACGCATACGCCCTTTTTGGCCAAGGGCATCATTGTCAACGTTTTGCCGCTTTTCATGTGCTTTAAAGGCGATTCGAATCTACCTCCTGAAATCTGTTTCCTGCAATTCTGCCTTGATTTCAAATCCTCTTCTTTGCCTTCCCTCAATATATTTGTGGACGAGAGTTATCATTTATAACTCTGCAGGTTTGTGAATTGCAGTGCCCTGAAGCTCCATTTCACAAGTCGCTTTTTTGGGAGCTGGCCGCAAAAGCGCAGGATGGCTTCAGGCCCTGTTCTGGTTCCGGGGGGCAGGCTGAGCCTGTGGTTAATTCTTCTTCCTGATGGGAAAATAGAGTGACCTGTGCCTGTCCCAACACCAAGAGCTAGTCTCTCATTGGTTCCCTGTCTTCCCGTTCATCCTCAGGACAAATTGCAACCTGTACGGAACAGGAGGTTAAAGGTGCTGATGCTCCAAGTAGGGAGATTGCTAGTAAAGTGGCTGGAATGGCGAACCCGAGCACAAGGAGATGAGAAATGAGGTGCGTTTTAGAAACCTTTCCCCATCACACGGTGTACCATCTTCTGGGTTTCTCATGCATGTTTTCGATGTAGGAAGATGCCCTTGAACCTGGAGATTTGGGACCCATGCGATGGGTAGCACGCAGTATTACTTTAAAGGGTCTGCGTTTGCTCACCCAACCTCACCAAACCTCTCCGCCCCAAGAGTGTCCACCCTTATGTCTCATCCAGCTGTGGGTCTAGATATGGTCAATCCAGGTTGCATCACAGCCCCTGAACGAATTGTGTAAGAATTTCTCTCTCTTTCCCTGTCTTTGTTTCATGGGTTTTTAAAAGTAATTTATTTTTATAATGGGGTTTAGCTGCTTTTCACGGCTGTGTTTATGCCGCTTTACACCCACTTGACACACTAACAGAGAGATATCAATACATAGGTTTTAAGATTATTACTAGTCAGATATATTCTTGTGCGGTGAATCGGGCGTGTTGAGTCCAGTTCTCTGAGCAAGGAGTAGGTCTTGTCTATTACATATTGGGTTTATGGAACGGTATCTGAGCTAATTTGAAACTCTTGTTTTATGTATCACCCCACCTCACCTTTCCCGTTAAGCAGCCATAGTGTGTTTTCTGCATGTGTGACTCTCTTCTGTTTTGTAATTCAGTTCAAGTGTAACGGTTTTTACATTCCCTCTATAAGTGACACCTTATGAGAAGTGTCCTTTTCTGTGTGACTTATTTCACTTAGAATCGTCTTACCTAAATCCACTCATCATGCTGCTACTAGCCTTATGACATTGATTTCATGGCTGAGTGATATTCCATTGTACATAAGGACCACAACTTTTTGATCCATTTTTCGCTGTCCTGGGATATTTAAGGTGGAATGAAGTGGAGGTCCTTGTCAACAGAGCAGCCCTAAACTTTGGGGTGCTTGTGTCTTGCTGATTTTCAATTTTCCCACTTTATCCCCCCATGCGTGGAAGTGCCCTATGCTCTCTAAGCTGTGTTTTTTAGATGTTTCAGGACACACCGTACACTTCTCCAGAGTGGCTGTTGGCGATTTACATCCCGCCCATCAGTGTAGCAAGGCTCCCATTTCTCCATGGCCTGTCCTGCATTTCTGGTTTTGACACTTTTTTCAGCATGGCCCTTTTGACCGATGGGAAGCGAGACTTCTTTCTAGCGCTGATTTGCCTTTCCAGGTTGCTTGGTTGGCCAAAAAGGGCGTATGCGTTTTTTCCTGAATATATTCAGGAAAAAACGCATACGCCCTTTTTGGCCAAGGGCATCATTGTCAACGTTTTGCCGCTTTTCATGTGCTTTAAAGGCGATTCGAACCTACCTCCTGAAATCTGTTTCCTGCAATTCTGCCTTGATTTCAAATCCTCTTCTTTGCCTTCCCTCAATATATTTGTGGACGAGAGTTATCATTTATAACTCTGCAGGTTTGTGAATTGCAGTGCCCTGAAGCTCCATTTTACAAGTCGCTTTCTTGGGAGCTGGCCGCAAAAGCGCAGGATGGCTTCAGGCCCTGTTCTGGTTCCGGGGGGCAGGCTGAGCCTGTGGTTAATTCTTCTTCCTGATGGGAAAATAGAGTGACCTGTGCCTGTCCCAACACCAAGAGCTAGTCTCTCATTGGTTCCCCGTCTTCCCGTTCATCCTCAGGACAAATTGCAACCTGTACGGAACAGGAGGTTAAAGGTGCTGATGCTCCAAGTAGGGAGATTGCTAGTAAAGTGGCTGGAATGGCGAACCCGAGCACAAGGAGATGAGAAATAAGGTGCGTTTTAGAAACCTTTCCCCATCACACGGTGTACCATCTTCTGGGTTTCTCATGCATGTTTTCGATGTAGGAAGATGCCCTTGAACCTGGAGATTTGGGACCCATGCGATGGGTAGCACGCAGTATTACTTTAAAGGGTCTGCGTTTGCTCACCCAACCTCACCAAACCTCTCAGCCCCAAGAGTGTCCACCCTTATGTCTCATCCAGCTGTGGGTCTAGATATGGTCAATCCAGGTTGCATCACAGCCCCTGAACGAATTGTGTAAGAATTTCTCTCTCTTTCCCTGTCTTTGTTTCATGGGTTTTTAAAAGTAATTTATTTTTATAATGGGGTTTAGCTGCTTTTCACGGCTGTGTTTATGCCGCTTTACACCCACTTGACACACTAACAGAGAGATATCAATACATAGGTTTTCAGATTATTACTAGTCAGATATATTCTTGTGCGGTGAATCGGGCGTGTTGAGTCCAGTTCTCTGAGCAAGGAGTAGGTCTTGTCTATTACATATTGGGTTTATGGAACGGTATCTGAGCTAATTTGAAACTCTTGTTTTATGTATCACCCCACCTCACCTTTCCCGTTAAGCAGCCATAGTGTGTTTTCTGCATGTGTGACTCTGTTCTGTTTTGTAATTCAGTTCAAGTGTAACGGTTTTTACATTCCCTCTATAAGTGACACCTTATGAGAAGTGTCCTTTTCTGTGTGACTTATTTCACTTAGAATCGTCTTACCTAAATCCACTCATCATGCTGCTACTAGCCTTATGACATTGATTTCATGGCTGAGTGATATTCCATTGTACATAAGGACCACAACTTTTTGATCCATTTTTCGCTTTCCTGGGATATTTAAGGTGGAATGAAGTGGAGGTCCTTGTCAACAGAGCAGCCCTAAACTTTGGGGTGCTTGTGTCTTGCTGATTTTCAATTTTCCCACTTTATCCCCCCATGCGTGGAAGTGCCCTATGCTCTCTAAGCTGTGTTTTTTAGATGTTTCAGGACACACCGTACACTTCTCCAGAGTGGCTGTTGGCGATTTACATCCCGCCCATCAGTGTAGCAAGGCTCCCATTTCTCCATGGCCTGTCCTGCATTTCTGGTTTTGACACTTTTTTCAGCATGGCCCTTTTGACCGATGGGAAGCGAGACTTCTTTCTAGCGCTGATTTGCCTTTCCAGGTTGCTTGGTTGGCCAAAAAGGGCGTATGCGTTTTTTCCTGAATATATTCAGGAAAAAACGCATACGCCCTTTTTGGCCAAGGGCATCATTGTCAACGTTTTGCCGCTTTTCATGTGCTTTAAAGGCGATTCGAACCTACCTCCTGAAATCTGTTTCCTGCAATTCTGCCTTGATTTCAAATCCTCTTCTTTGCCTTCCCTCAATATATTTGTGGACGAGAGTTATCATTTATAACTCTGCAGGTTTGTGAATTGCAGTGCCCTGAAGCTCCATTTTACAAGTCGCTTTCTTGGGAGCTGGCCGCAAAAGCGCAGGATGGCTTCAGGCCCTGTTCTGGTTCCGGGGGGCAGGCTGAGCCTGTGGTTAATTCTTCTTCCTGATGGGAAAATAGAGTGACCTGTGCCTGTCCCAACACCAAGAGCTAGTCTCTCATTGGTTCCCCGTCTTCCCGTTCATCCTCAGGACAAATTGCAACCTGTACGGAACAGGAGGTTAAAGGTGCTGATGCTCCAAGTAGGGAGATTGCTAGTAAAGTGGCTGGAATGGCGAACCCGAGCACAAGGAGATGAGAAATAAGGTGCGTTTTAGAAACCTTTCCCCATCACACGGTGTACCATCTTCTGGGTTTCTCATGCATGTTTTCGATGTAGGAAGATGCCCTTGAACCTGGAGATTTGAGACCCATGCGATGGGTAGCACGCAGTATTACTTCAAAGGGTCTGCGTTTGCTCACCCAACCTCACCAAACCTCTCAGCCCCAAGAGTGTCCACCCTTATGTCTCATCCAGCTGTGGGTCTAGATATGGTCAATCCAGGTTGCATCACAGCCCCTGAACGAATTGTGTAAGAATTTCTCTCTCTTTCCCTGTCTTTGTTTCATGGGTTTTTAAAAGTAATTTATTTTTATAATGGGGTTTAGCTGCTTTTCACGGCTGTGTTTATGCCGCTTTACACCCACTTGACACACTAACAGAGAGATATCAATACATAGGTTTTCAGATTATTACTAGTCAGATATATTCTTGTGCGGTGAATCGGGCGTGTTGAGTCCAGTTCTCTGAGCAAGGAGTAGGTCTTGTCTATTACATATTGGGTTTATGGAACGGTATCTGAGCTAATTTGAAACTCTTGTTTTATGTATCACCCCACCTCACCTTTCCCGTTAAGCAGCCATAGTGTGTTTTCTGCATGTGTGACTCTGTTCTGTTTTGTAATTCAGTTCAAGTGTAACGGTTTTTACATTCCCTCTATAAGTGACACCTTATGAGAAGTGTCCTTTTCTGTGTGACTTATTTCACTTAGAATCGTCTTACCTAAATCCACTCATCATGCTGCTACTAGCCTTATGACATTGATTTCATGGCTGAGTGATATTCCATTGTACATAAGGACCACAACTTTTTGATCCATTTTTCGCTTTCCTGGGATATTTAAGGTGGAATGAAGTGGAGGTCCTTGTCAACAGAGCAGCCCTAAACTTTGGGGTGCTTGTGTCTTGCTGATTTTCAATTTTCCCACTTTATCCCCCCATGCGTGGAAGTGCCCTATGCTCTCTAAGCTGTGTTTTTTAGATGTTTCAGGACACACCGTACACTTCTCCAGAGTGGCTGTTGGCGATTTACATCCCGCCCATCAGTGTAGCAAGGCTCCCATTTCTCCATGGCCTGTCCTGCATTTCTGGTTTTGACAATTTTTTCAGCATGGCCCTTTTGACCGATGGGAAGCGAGACTTCTTTCTAGCGCTGATTTGCCTTTCCAGGTTGCTTGGTTGGCCAAAAAGGGCGTATGCGTTTTTTCCTGAATATATTCAGGAAAAAACGCATACGCCCTTTTTGGCCAAGGGCATCATTGTCAACGTTTTGCCGCTTTTCATGTGCTTTAAAGGCGATTCGAATCTACCTCCTGAAATCTGTTTCCTGCAATTCTGCCTTGATTTCAAATCCTCTTCTTTGCCTTCCCTCAATATATTTGTGGACGAGAGTTATCATTTATAACTCTGCAGGTTTGTGAATTGCAGTGCCCTGAAGCTCCATTTCACAAGTCGCTTTTTTGGGAGCTGGCCGCAAAAGCGCAGGATGGCTTCAGGCCCTGTTCTGGTTCCGGGGGGCAGGCTGAGCCTGTGGTTAATTCTTCTTCCTGATGGGAAAATAGAGTGACCTGTGCCTGTCCCAACACCAAGAGCTAGTCTCTCATTGGTTCCCTGTCTTCCCGTTCATCCTCAGGACAAATTGCAACCTGTACGGAACAGGAGGTTAAAGGTGCTGATGCTCCAAGTAGGGAGATTGCTAGTAAAGTGGCTGGAATGGCGAACCCGAGCACAAGGAGATGAGAAATGAGGTGCGTTTTAGAAACCTTTCCCCATCACACGGTGTACCATCTTCTGGGTTTCTCATGCATGTTTTCGATGTAGGAAGATGCCCTTGAACCTGGAGATTTGGGACCCATGCGATGGGTAGCACGCAGTATTACTTTAAAGGGTCTGCGTTTGCTCACCCAACCTCACCAAACCTCTCCGCCCCAAGAGTGTTCACCCTTATGTCTCATCCAGCTGTGGGTCTAGATATGGTCAATCCAGGTTGCATCACAGCCCCTGAACGAATTGTGTAAGAATTTCTCTCTCTTTCCCTGTCTTTGTTTCATGGGTTTTTAAAAGTAATTTAATTTTATAATGGGGTTTAGCTGCTTTTCACGGCTGTGTTTATGCCACGTTACACCCACTTGACACACTAACAGAGAGATATCAATACATAGGTTTTAAGATTATTACTAGTCAGATATATTCTTGTGTGGTGAATCGGGCGTGTTGAGTCCAGTTTTCTGAGCAAGGAGTAGGTCTTGTCTATTACATATTGGGTTTATGGAACGGTATCTGAGCTAATTTGAAACTCTTGTTTTATGTATCACCCCACCTCACCTTTCCCGTTAAGCAGCCATAGTGTGTTTTCTGCATGTGTGACTCTCTTCTGTTTTGTAATTCAGTTCAAGTGTAACGGTTTTTACATTCCCTCTATAAGTGACACCTTATGAGAAGTGTCCTTTTCTGTGTGACTTATTTCACTTAGAATCGTCTTACCTAAATCCACTCATCATGCTGCTACTAGCCTTATGACATTGATTTCATGGCTGAGTGACATTCCATTGTACATAAGGACCACAACTTTTTGATCCATTTTTCGCTTTCCTGGGATATTTAAGGTGGAATGAAGTGGAGGTCCTTGTCAACAGAGCAGCCCTAAACTTTGGGGTGCTTGTGTCTTGCTGATTTTCAATTTTCCCACTTTATCCCCCCATGCGTGGAAGTGCCCTATGCTCTCTAAGCTGTGTTTTTTAGATGTTTCAGGACACACCGTACACTTCTCCAGAGTGGCTGTTGGCGATTTACATCCCGCCCATCAGTGTAGCAAGGCTCCCATTTCTCCATGGCCTGTCCTGCATTTCTGGTTTTGACACTTTTTTCAGCATGGCCCTTTTGACCGATGGGAAGCGAGACTTCTTTCTAGCGCTGATTTGCCTTTCCAGGTTGCTTGGTTGGCCAAAAAGGGCGTATGCGTTTTTTCCTGAATATATTCAGGAAAAAACGCATACGCCCTTTTTGGCCAAGGGCATCATTGTCAACGTTTTGCCGCTTTTCATGTGCTTTAAAGGCGATTCGAACCTACCTCCTGAAATCTGTTTCCTGCAATTCTGCCTTGATTTCAAATCCTCTTCTTTGCCTTCCCTCAATATATTTGTGGACGAGAGTTATCATTTATAACTCTGCAGGTTTGTGAATTGCAGTGCCCTGAAGCTCCATTTTACAAGTCGCTTTCTTGGGAGCTGGCCGCAAAAGCGCAGGATGGCTTCAGGCCCTGTTCTGGTTCCGGGGGGCAGGCTGAGCCTGTGGTTAATTCTTCTTCCTGATGGGAAAATAGAGTGACCTGTGCCTGTCCCAACACCAAGAGCTAGTCTCTCATTGGTTCCCCGTCTTCCCGTTCATCCTCAGGACAAATTGCAACCTGTACGGAACAGGAGGTTAAAGGTGCTGATGCTCCAAGTAGGGAGATTGCTAGTAAAGTGGCTGGAATGGCGAACCCGAGCACAAGGAGATGAGAAATAAGGTGCGTTTTAGAAACCTTTCCCCATCACACGGTGTACCATCTTCTGGGTTTCTCATGCATGTTTTCGATGTAGGAAGATGCCCTTGAACCTGGAGATTTGGGACCCATGCGATGGGTAGCACGCAGTATTACTTCAAAGGGTCTGCGTTTGCTCACCCAACCTCACCAAACCTCTCAGCCCCAAGAGTGTCCACCCTTATGTCTCATCCAGCTGTGGGTCTAGATATGGTCAATCCAGGTTGCATCACAGCCCCTGAACGAATTGTGTAAGAATTTCTCTCTCTTTCCCTGTCTTTGTTTCATGGGTTTTTAAAAGTAATTTATTTTTATAATGGGGTTTAGCTGCTTTTCACGGCTGTGTTTATGCCGCTTTACACCCACTTGACACACTAACAGAGAGATATCAATACATAGGTTTTCAGATTATTACTAGTCAGATATATTCTTGTGCGGTGAATCGGGCGTGTTGAGTCCAGTTCTCTGAGCAAGGAGTAGGTCTTGTCTATTACATATTGGGTTTATGGAACGGTATCTGAGCTAATTTGAAACTCTTGTTTTATGTATCACCCCACCTCACCTTTCCCGTTAAGCAGCCATAGTGTGTTTTCTGCATGTGTGACTCTGTTCTGTTTTGTAATTCAGTTCAAGTGTAACGGTTTTTACATTCCCTCTATAAGTGACACCTTATGAGAAGTGTCCTTTTCTGTGTGACTTATTTCACTTAGAATCGTCTTACCTAAATCCACTCATCATGCTGCTACTAGCCTTATGACATTGATTTCATGGCTGAGTGATATTCCATTGTACATAAGGACCACAACTTTTTGATCCATTTTTCGCTTTCCTGGGATATTTAAGGTGGAATGAAGTGGAGGTCCTTGTCAACAGAGCAGCCCTAAACTTTGGGGTGCTTGTGTCTTGCTGATTTTCAATTTTCCCACTTTATCCCCCCATGCGTGGAAGTGCCCTATGCTCTCTAAGCTGTGTTTTTTAGATGTTTCAGGACACACCGTACACTTCTCCAGAGTGGCTGTTGGCGATTTACATCCCGCCCATCAGTGTAGCAAGGCTCCCATTTCTCCATGGCCTGTCCTGCATTTCTGGTTTTGACACTTTTTTCAGCATGGCCCTTTTGACCGATGGGAAGCGAGACTTCTTTCTAGCGCTGATTTGCCTTTCCAGGTTGCTTGGTTGGCCAAAAAGGGCGTATGCGTTTTTTCCTGAATATATTCAGGAAAAAACGCATACGCCCTTTTTGGCCAAGGGCATCATTGTCAACGTTTTGCCGCTTTTCATGTGCTTTAAAGGCGATTCGAACCTACCTCCTGAAATCTGTTTCCTGCAATTCTGCCTTGATTTCAAATCCTCTTCTTTGCCTTCCCTCAATATATTTGTGGACGAGAGTTATCATTTATAACTCTGCAGGTTTGTGAATTGCAGTGCCCTGAAGCTCCATTTTACAAGTCGCTTTCTTGGGAGCTGGCCGCAAAAGCGCAGGATGGCTTCAGGCCCTGTTCTGGTTCCGGGGGGCAGGCTGAGCCTGTGGTTAATTCTTCTTCCTGATGGGAAAATAGAGTGACCTGTGCCTGTCCCAACACCAAGAGCTAGTCTCTCATTGGTTCCCCGTCTTCCCGTTCATCCTCAGGACAAATTGCAACCTGTACGGAACAGGAGGTTAAAGGTGCTGATGCTCCAAGTAGGGAGATTGCTAGTAAAGTGGCTGGAATGGCGAACCCGAGCACAAGGAGATGAGAAATAAGGTGCGTTTTAGAAACCTTTCCCCATCACACGGTGTACCATCTTCTGGGTTTCTCATGCATGTTTTCGATGTAGGAAGATGCCCTTGAACCTGGAGATTTGAGACCCATGCGATGGGTAGCACGCAGTATTACTTCAAAGGGTCTGCGTTTGCTCACCCAACCTCACCAAACCTCTCAGCCCCAAGAGTGTCCACCCTTATGTCTCATCCAGCTGTGGGTCTAGATATGGTCAATCCAGGTTGCATCACAGCCCCTGAACGAATTGTGTAAGAATTTCTCTCTCTTTCCCTGTCTTTGTTTCATGGGTTTTTAAAAGTAATTTATTTTTATAATGGGGTTTAGCTGCTTTTCACGGCTGTGTTTATGCCGCTTTACACCCACTTGACACACTAACAGAGAGATATCAATACATAGGTTTTCAGATTATTACTAGTCAGATATATTCTTGTGCGGTGAATCGGGCGTGTTGAGTCCAGTTCTCTGAGCAAGGAGTAGGTCTTGTCTATTACATATTGGGTTTATGGAACGGTATCTGAGCTAATTTGAAACTCTTGTTTTATGTATCACCCCACCTCACCTTTCCCGTTAAGCAGCCATAGTGTGTTTTCTGCATGTGTGACTCTGTTCTGTTTTGTAATTCAGTTCAAGTGTAACGGTTTTTACATTCCCTCTATAAGTGACACCTTATGAGAAGTGTCCTTTTCTGTGTGACTTATTTCACTTAGAATCGTCTTACCTAAATCCACTCATCATGCTGCTACTAGCCTTATGACATTGATTTCATGGCTGAGTGATATTCCATTGTACATAAGGACCACAACTTTTTGATCCATTTTTCGCTTTCCTGGGATATTTAAGGTGGAATGAAGTGGAGGTCCTTGTCAACAGAGCAGCCCTAAACTTTGGGGTGCTTGTGTCTTGCTGATTTTCAATTTTCCCACTTTATCCCCCCATGCGTGGAAGTGCCCTATGCTCTCTAAGCTGTGTTTTTTAGATGTTTCAGGACACACCGTACACTTCTCCAGAGTGGCTGTTGGCGATTTACATCCCGCCCATCAGTGTAGCAAGGCTCCCATTTCTCCATGGCCTGTCCTGCATTTCTGGTTTTGACAATTTTTTCAGCATGGCCCTTTTGACCGATGGGAAGCGAGACTTCTTTCTAGCGCTGATTTGCCTTTCCAGGTTGCTTGGTTGGCCAAAAAGGGCGTATGCGTTTTTTCCTGAATATATTCAGGAAAAAACGCATACGCCCTTTTTGGCCAAGGGCATCATTGTCAACGTTTTGCCGCTTTTCATGTGCTTTAAAGGCGATTCGAATCTACCTCCTGAAATCTGTTTCCTGCAATTCTGCCTTGATTTCAAATCCTCTTCTTTGCCTTCCCTCAATATATTTGTGGACGAGAGTTATCATTTATAACTCTGCAGGTTTGTGAATTGCAGTGCCCTGAAGCTCCATTTCACAAGTCGCTTTTTTGGGAGCTGGCCGCAAAAGCGCAGGATGGCTTCAGGCCCTGTTCTGGTTCCGGGGGGCAGGCTGAGCCTGTGGTTAATTCTTCTTCCTGATGGGAAAATAGAGTGACCTGTGCCTGTCCCAACACCAAGAGCTAGTCTCTCATTGGTTCCCTGTCTTCCCGTTCATCCTCAGGACAAATTGCAACCTGTACGGAACAGGAGGTTAAAGGTGCTGATGCTCCAAGTAGGGAGATTGCTAGTAAAGTGGCTGGAATGGCGAACCCGAGCACAAGGAGATGAGAAATGAGGTGCGTTTTAGAAACCTTTCCCCATCACACGGTGTACCATCTTCTGGGTTTCTCATGCATGTTTTCGATGTAGGAAGATGCCCTTGAACCTGGAGATTTGGGACCCATGCGATGGGTAGCACGCAGTATTACTTTAAAGGGTCTGCGTTTGCTCACCCAACCTCACCAAACCTCTCCGCCCCAAGAGTGTTCACCCTTATGTCTCATCCAGCTGTGGGTCTAGATATGGTCAATCCAGGTTGCATCACAGCCCCTGAACGAATTGTGTAAGAATTTCTCTCTCTTTCCCTGTCTTTGTTTCATGGGTTTTTAAAAGTAATTTATTTTTATAATGGGGTTTAGCTGCTTTTCACGGCTGTGTTTATGCCACGTTACACCCACTTGACACACTAACAGAGAGATATCAATACATAGGTTTTAAGATTATTACTAGTCAGATATATTCTTGTGTGGTGAATCGGGCGTGTTGAGTCCAGTTTTCTGAGCAAGGAGTAGGTCTTGTCTATTACATATTGGGTTTATGGAACGGTATCTGAGCTAATTTGAAACTCTTGTTTTATGTATCACCCCACCTCACCTTTCCCGTTAAGCAGCCATAGTGTGTTTTCTGCATGTGTGACTCTCTTCTGTTTTGTAATTCAGTTCAAGTGTAACGGTTTTTACATTCCCTCTATAAGTGACACCTTATGAGAAGTGTCCTTTTCTGTGTGACTTATTTCACTTAGAATCGTCTTACCTAAATCCACTCATCATGCTGCTACTAGCCTTATGACATTGATTTCATGGCTGAGTGACATTCCATTGTACATAAGGACCACAACTTTTTGATCCATTTTTCGCTTTCCTGGGATATTTAAGGTGGAATGAAGTGGAGGTCCTTGTCAACAGAGCAGCCCTAAACTTTGGGGTGCTTGTGTGTTGCTGATTTTCAATTTTCCCACTTTATCCCCCCATGCGTGGAAGTGCCCTATGCTCTCTAAGCTGTGTTTTTTAGATGTTTCAGGACACACCGTACACTTCTCCAGAGTGGCTGTTGGCGATTTACATCCCGCCCATCAGTGTAGCAAGGCTCCCATTTCTCCATGGCCTGTCCTGCATTTCTGGTTTTGACACTTTTTTCAGCATGGCCCTTTTGACCGATGGGAAGCGAGACTTCTTTGTAGCGCTGATTTGCCTTTCCAGGTTGCTTGGTTGGCCAAAAAGGGCGTATGCGTTTTTTCCTGAATATATTCAGGAAAAAACGCATACGCCCTTTTTGGCCAAGGGCATCATTGTCAACGTTTTGCCGCTTTTCATGTGCTTTAAAGGCGATTCGAATCTACCTCCTGAAATCTGTTTCCTGCAATTCTGCCTTGATTTCAAATCCTCTTCTTTGCCTTCCCTCAATATATTTGTGGACGAGAGTTATCATTTATAACTCTGCAGGTTTGTGAATTGCAGTGCCCTGAAGCTCCATTTCACAAGTCGCTTTTTTGGGAGCTGGCCGCAAAAGCGCAGGATGGCTTCAGGCCCTGTTCTGGTTCCGGGGGGCAGGCTGAGCCTGTGGTTAATTCTTCTTCCTGATGGGAAAATAGAGTGACCTGTGCCTGTCCCAACACCAAGAGCTAGTCTCTCATTGGTTCCCTGTCTTCCCGTTCATCCTCAGGACAAATTGCAACCTGTACGGAACAGGAGGTTAAAGGTGCTGATGCTCCAAGTAGGGAGATTGCTAGTAAAGTGGCTGGAATGGCGAACCCGAGCACAAGGAGATGAGAAATGAGGTGCGTTTTAGAAACCTTTCCCCATCACACGGTGTACCATCTTCTGGGTTTCTCATGCATGTTTTCGATGTAGGAAGATGCCCTTGAACCTGGAGATTTGGGACCCATGCGATGGGTAGCACGCAGTATTACTTTAAAGGGTCTGCGTTTGCTCACCCAACCTCACCAAACCTCTCCGCCCCAAGAGTGTTCACCCTTATGTCTCATCCAGCTGTGGGTCTAGATATGGTCAATCCAGGTTGCATCACAGCCCCTGAACGAATTGTGTAAGAATTTCTCTCTCTTTCCCTGTCTTTGTTTCATGGGTTTTTAAAAGTAATTTATTTTTATAATGGGGTTTAGCTGCTTTTCACGGCTGTGTTTATGCCGCTTTACACCCACTTGACACACTAACAGAGAGATATCAATACATAGGTTTTAAGATTATTACTAGTCAGATATATTCTTGTGCGGTGAATCGGGCGTGTTGAGTCCAGTTCTCTGAGCAAGGAGTAGGTCTTGTCTATTACATATTGGGTTTATGGAACGGTATCTGAGCTAATTTGAAACTCTTGTTTTATGTATCACCCCACCTCACCTTTCCCGTTAAGCAGCCATAGTGTGTTTTCTGCATGTGTGACTCTGTTCTGTTTTGTAATTCAGTTCAAGTGTAACGGTTTTTACATTCCCTCTATAAGTGACACCTTATGAGAAGTGTCCTTTTCTGTGTGACTTATTTCACTTAGAATCGTCTTACCTAAATCCACTCATCATGCTGCTACTAGCCTTATGACATTGATTTCATGGCTGAGTGATATTCCATTGTACATAAGGACCACAACTTTTTGATCCATTTTTCGCTTTCCTGGGATATTTAAGGTGGAATGAAGTGGAGGTCCTTGTCAACAGAGCAGCCCTAAACTTTGGGGTGCTTGTGTCTTGCTGATTTTCAATTTTCCCACTTTATCCCCCCATGCGTGGAAGTGCCCTATGCTCTCTAAGCTGTGTTTTTTAGATGTTTCAGGACACACCGTACACTTCTCCAGAGTGGCTGTTGGCGATTTACATCCCGCCCATCAGTGTAGCAAGGCTCCCATTTCTCCATGGCCTGTCCTGCATTTCTGGTTTTGACACTTTTTTCAGCATGGCCCTTTTGACCGATGGGAAGCGAGACTTCTTTCTAGCGCTGATTTGCCTTTCCAGGTTGCTTGGTTGGCCAAAAAGGGCGTATGCGTTTTTTCCTGAATATATTCAGGAAAAAACGCATACGCCCTTTTTGGCCAAGGGCATCATTGTCAACGTTTTGCCGCTTTTCATGTGCTTTAAAGGCGATTCGAACCTACCTCCTGAAATCTGTTTCCTGCAATTCTGCCTTGATTTCAAATCCTCTTCTTTGCCTTCCCTCAATATATTTGTGGACGAGAGTTATCATTTATAACTCTGCAGGTTTGTGAATTGCAGTGCCCTGAAGCTCCATTTTACAAGTCGCTTTCTTGGGAGCTGGCCGCAAAAGCGCAGGATGGCTTCAGGCCCTGTTCTGGTTCCGGGGGGCAGGCTGAGCCTGTGGTTAATTCTTCTTCCTGATGGGAAAATAGAGTGACCTGTGCCTGTCCCAACACCAAGAGCTAGTCTCTCATTGGTTCCCCGTCTTCCCGTTCATCCTCAGGACAAATTGCAACCTGTACGGAACAGGAGGTTAAAGGTGCTGATGCTCCAAGTAGGGAGATTGCTAGTAAAGTGGCTGGAATGGCGAACCCGAGCACAAGGAGATGAGAAATAAGGTGCGTTTTAGAAACCTTTCCCCATCACACGGTGTACCATCTTCTGGGTTTCTCATGCATGTTTTCGATGTAGGAAGATGCCCTTGAACCTGGAGATTTGGGACCCATGCGATGGGTAGCACGCAGTATTACTTCAAAGGGTCTGCGTTTGCTCACCCAACCTCACCAAACCTCTCAGCCCCAAGAGTGTCCACCCTTATGTCTCATCCAGCTGTGGGTCTAGATATGGTCAATCCAGGTTGCATCACAGCCCCTGAACGAATTGTGTAAGAATTTCTCTCTCTTTCCCTGTCTTTGTTTCATGGGTTTTTAAAAGTAATTTATTTTTATAATGGGGTTTAGCTGCTTTTCACGGCTGTGTTTATGCCGCTTTACACCCACTTGACACACTAACAGAGAGATATCAATACATAGGTTTTCAGATTATTACTAGTCAGATATATTCTTGTGCGGTGAATCGGGCGTGTTGAGTCCAGTTCTCTGAGCAAGGAGTAGGTCTTGTCTATTACATATTGGGTTTATGGAACGGTATCTGAGCTAATTTGAAACTCTTGTTTTATGTATCACCCCACCTCACCTTTCCCGTTAAGCAGCCATAGTGTGTTTTCTGCATGTGTGACTCTGTTCTGTTTTGTAATTCAGTTCAAGTGTAACGGTTTTTACATTCCCTCTATAAGTGACACCTTATGAGAAGTGTCCTTTTCTGTGTGACTTATTTCACTTAGAATCGTCTTACCTAAATCCACTCATCATGCTGCTACTAGCCTTATGACATTGATTTCATGGCTGAGTGATATTCCATTGTACATAAGGACCACAACTTTTTGATCCATTTTTCGCTTTCCTGGGATATTTAAGGTGGAATGAAGTGGAGGTCCTTGTCAACAGAGCAGCCCTAAACTTTGGGGTGCTTGTGTCTTGCTGATTTTCAATTTTCCCACTTTATCCCCCCATGCGTGGAAGTGCCCTATGCTCTCTAAGCTGTGTTTTTTAGATGTTTCAGGACACACCGTACACTTCTCCAGAGTGGCTGTTGGCGATTTACATCCCGCCCATCAGTGTAGCAAGGCTCCCATTTCTCCATGGCCTGTCCTGCATTTCTGGTTTTGACACTTTTTTCAGCATGGCCCTTTTGACCGATGGGAAGCGAGACTTCTTTCTAGCGCTGATTTGCCTTTCCAGGTTGCTTGGTTGGCCAAAAAGGGCGTATGCGTTTTTTCCTGAATATATTCAGGAAAAAACGCATACGCCCTTTTTGGCCAAGGGCATCATTGTCAACGTTTTGCCGCTTTTCATGTGCTTTAAAGGCGATTCGAACCTACCTCCTGAAATCTGTTTCCTGCAATTCTGCCTTGATTTCAAATCCTCTTCTTTGCCTTCCCTCAATATATTTGTGGACGAGAGTTATCATTTATAACTCTGCAGGTTTGTGAATTGCAGTGCCCTGAAGCTCCATTTTACAAGTCGCTTTCTTGGGAGCTGGCCGCAAAAGCGCAGGATGGCTTCAGGCCCTGTTCTGGTTCCGGGGGGCAGGCTGAGCCTGTGGTTAATTCTTCTTCCTGATGGGAAAATAGAGTGACCTGTGCCTGTCCCAACACCAAGAGCTAGTCTCTCATTGGTTCCCTGTCTTCCCGTTCATCCTCAGGACAAATTGCAACCTGTACGGAACAGGAGGTTAAAGGTGCTGATGCTCCAAGTAGGGAGATTGCTAGTAAAGTGGCTGGAATGGCGAACCCGAGCACAAGGAGATGAGAAATGAGGTGCGTTTTAGAAACCTTTCCCCATCACACGGTGTACCATCTTCTGGGTTTCTCATGCATGTTTTCGATGTAGGAAGATGCCCTTGAACCTGGAGATTTGGGACCCATGCGATGGGTAGCACGCAGTATTACTTTAAAGGGTCTGCGTTTGCTCACCCAACCTCACCAAACCTCTCCGCCCCAAGAGTGTTCACCCTTATGTCTCATCCAGCTGTGGGTCTAGATATGGTCAATCCAGGTTGCATCACAGCCCCTGAACGAATTGTGTAAGAATTTCTCTCTCTTTCCCTGTCTTTGTTTCATGGGTTTTTAAAAGTAATTTATTTTTATAATGGGGTTTAGCTGCTTTTCACGGCTGTGTTTATGCCGCTTTACACCCACTTGACACACTAACAGAGAGATATCAATACATAGGTTTTAAGATTATTACTAGTCAGATATATTCTTGTGCGGTGAATCGGGCGTGTTGAGTCCAGTTCTCTGAGCAAGGAGTAGGTCTTGTCTATTACATATTGGGTTTATGGAACGGTATCTGAGCTAATTTGAAACTCTTGTTTTATGTATCACCCCACCTCACCTTTCCCGTTAAGCAGCCATAGTGTGTTTTCTGCATGTGTGACTCTGTTCTGTTTTGTAATTCAGTTCAAGTGTAACGGTTTTTACATTCCCTCTATAAGTGACACCTTATGAGAAGTGTCCTTTTCTGTGTGACTTATTTCACTTAGAATCGTCTTACCTAAATCCACTCATCATGCTGCTACTAGCCTTATGACATTGATTTCATGGCTGAGTGATATTCCATTGTACATAAGGACCACAACTTTTTGATCCATTTTTCGCTTTCCTGGGATATTTAAGGTGGAATGAAGTGGAGGTCCTTGTCAACAGAGCAGCCCTAAACTTTGGGGTGCTTGTGTCTTGCTGATTTTCAATTTTCCCACTTTATCCCCCCATGCGTGGAAGTGCCCTATGCTCTCTAAGCTGTGTTTTTTAGATGTTTCAGGACACACCGTACACTTCTCCAGAGTGGCTGTTGGCGATTTACATCCCGCCCATCAGTGTAGCAAGGCTCCCATTTCTCCATGGCCTGTCCTGCATTTCTGGTTTTGACACTTTTTTCAGCATGGCCCTTTTGACCGATGGGAAGCGAGACTTCTTTCTAGCGCTGATTTGCCTTTCCAGGTTGCTTGGTTGGCCAAAAAGGGCGTATGCGTTTTTTCCTGAATATATTCAGGAAAAAACGCATACGCCCTTTTTGGCCAAGGGCATCATTGTCAACGTTTTGCCGCTTTTCATGTGCTTTAAAGGCGATTCGAACCTACCTCCTGAAATCTGTTTCCTGCAATTCTGCCTTGATTTCAAATCCTCTTCTTTGCCTTCCCTCAATATATTTGTGGACGAGAGTTATCATTTATAACTCTGCAGGTTTGTGAATTGCAGTGCCCTGAAGCTCCATTTTACAAGTCGCTTTCTTGGGAGCTGGCCGCAAAAGCGCAGGATGGCTTCAGGCCCTGTTCTGGTTCCGGGGGGCAGGCTGAGCCTGTGGTTAATTCTTCTTCCTGATGGGAAAATAGAGTGACCTGTGCCTGTCCCAACACCAAGAGCTAGTCTCTCATTGGTTCCCCGTCTTCCCGTTCATCCTCAGGACAAATTGCAACCTGTACGGAACAGGAGGTTAAAGGTGCTGATGCTCCAAGTAGGGAGATTGCTAGTAAAGTGGCTGGAATGGCGAACCCGAGCACAAGGAGATGAGAAATAAGGTGCGTTTTAGAAACCTTTCCCCATCACACGGTGTACCATCTTCTGGGTTTCTCATGCATGTTTTCGATGTAGGAAGATGCCCTTGAACCTGGAGATTTGGGACCCATGCGATGGGTAGCACGCAGTATTACTTCAAAGGGTCTGCGTTTGCTCACCCAACCTCACCAAACCTCTCAGCCCCAAGAGTGTCCACCCTTATGTCTCATCCAGCTGTGGGTCTAGATATGGTCAATCCAGGTTGCATCACAGCCCCTGAACGAATTGTGTAAGAATTTCTCTCTCTTTCCCTGTCTTTGTTTCATGGGTTTTTAAAAGTAATTTATTTTTATAATGGGGTTTAGCTGCTTTTCACGGCTGTGTTTATGCCGCTTTACACCCACTTGACACACTAACAGAGAGATATCAATACATAGGTTTTCAGATTATTACTAGTCAGATATATTCTTGTGCGGTGAATCGGGCGTGTTGAGTCCAGTTCTCTGAGCAAGGAGTAGGTCTTGTCTATTACATATTGGGTTTATGGAACGGTATCTGAGCTAATTTGAAACTCTTGTTTTATGTATCACCCCACCTCACCTTTCCCGTTAAGCAGCCATAGTGTGTTTTCTGCATGTGTGACTCTGTTCTGTTTTGTAATTCAGTTCAAGTGTAACGGTTTTTACATTCCCTCTATAAGTGACACCTTATGAGAAGTGTCCTTTTCTGTGTGACTTATTTCACTTAGAATCGTCTTACCTAAATCCACTCATCATGCTGCTACTAGCCTTATGACATTGATTTCATGGCTGAGTGATATTCCATTGTACATAAGGACCACAACTTTTTGATCCATTTTTCGCTTTCCTGGGATATTTAAGGTGGAATGAAGTGGAGGTCCTTGTCAACAGAGCAGCCCTAAACTTTGGGGTGCTTGTGTCTTGCTGATTTTCAATTTTCCCACTTTATCCCCCCATGCGTGGAAGTGCCCTATGCTCTCTAAGCTGTGTTTTTTAGATGTTTCAGGACACACCGTACACTTCTCCAGAGTGGCTGTTGGCGATTTACATCCCGCCCATCAGTGTAGCAAGGCTCCCATTTCTCCATGGCCTGTCCTGCATTTCTGGTTTTGACACTTTTTTCAGCATGGCCCTTTTGACCGATGGGAAGCGAGACTTCTTTCTAGCGCTGATTTGCCTTTCCAGGTTGCTTGGTTGGCCAAAAAGGGCGTATGCGTTTTTTCCTGAATATATTCAGGAAAAAACGCATACGCCCTTTTTGGCCAAGGGCATCATTGTCAACGTTTTGCCGCTTTTCATGTGCTTTAAAGGCGATTCGAACCTACCTCCTGAAATCTGTTTCCTGCAATTCTGCCTTGATTTCAAATCCTCTTCTTTGCCTTCCCTCAATATATTTGTGGACGAGAGTTATCATTTATAACTCTGCAGGTTTGTGAATTGCAGTGCCCTGAAGCTCCATTTTACAAGTCGCTTTCTTGGGAGCTGGCCGCAAAAGCGCAGGATGGCTTCAGGCCCTGTTCTGGTTCCGGGGGGCAGGCTGAGCCTGTGGTTAATTCTTCTTCCTGATGGGAAAATAGAGTGACCTGTGCCTGTCCCAACACCAAGAGCTAGTCTCTCATTGGTTCCCCGTCTTCCCGTTCATCCTCAGGACAAATTGCAACCTGTACGGAACAGGAGGTTAAAGGTGCTGATGCTCCAAGTAGGGAGATTGCTAGTAAAGTGGCTGGAATGGCGAACCCGAGCACAAGGAGATGAGAAATAAGGTGCGTTTTAGAAACCTTTCCCCATCACACGGTGTACCATCTTCTGGGTTTCTCATGCATGTTTTCGATGTAGGAAGATGCCCTTGAACCTGGAGATTTGGGACCCATGCGATGGGTAGCACGCAGTATTACTTCAAAGGGTCTGCGTTTGCTCACCCAACCTCACCAAACCTCTCAGCCCCAAGAGTGTCCACCCTTATGTCTCATCCAGCTGTGGGTCTAGATATGGTCAATCCAGGTTGCATCACAGCCCCTGAACGAATTGTGTAAGAATTTCTCTCT
Organism: Balaenoptera physalus; assembly: GCF_965194825.1. Classification (NCBI taxonomy): domain Eukaryota; kingdom Metazoa; phylum Chordata; class Mammalia; order Artiodactyla; family Balaenopteridae; genus Balaenoptera; species Balaenoptera physalus. The sequence goes on along the minus strand of NW_028126328.1, from coordinate 30,484 downwards.
CTTTCCCTGTCTTTGTTTCATGGGCTTTTAAAAGTAATTTATTTTTATAATGGGGTTTAGCTGCTTTTCACGGCTGTGTTTATGCCGCTTTACACCCACTTGACACACTAACAGAGAGATATCAATACATAGGTTTTCAGATTATTACTAGTCAGATATATTCTTGTGCGGTGAATCGGGCGTGTTGAGTCCAGTTCTCTGAGCAAGGAGTAGGTCTTGTCTATTACATATTGGGTTTATGGAACGGTATCTGAGCTAATTTGAAACTCTTGTTTTATGTATCACCCCACCTCACCTTTCCCGTTAAGCAGCCATAGTGTGTTTTCTGCATGTGTGACTCTGTTCTGTTTTGTAATTCAGTTCAAGTGTAACGGTTTTTACATTCCCTCTATAAGTGACACCTTATGAGAAGTGTCCTTTTCTGTGTGACTTATTTCACTTAGAATCGTCTTACCTAAATCCACTCATCATGCTGCTACTAGCCTTATGACATTGATTTCATGGCTGAGTGATATTCCATTGTACATAAGGACCACAACTTTTTGATCCATTTTTCGCTTTCCTGGGATATTTAAGGTGGAATGAAGTGGAGGTCCTTGTCAACAGAGCAGCCCTAAACTTTGGGGTGCTTGTGTCTTGCTGATTTTCAATTTTCCCACTTTATCCCCCCATGCGTGGAAGTGCCCTATGCTCTCTAAGCTGTGTTTTTTAGATGTTTCAGGACACACCGTACACTTCTCCAGAGTGGCTGTTGGCGATTTACATCCCGCCCATCAGTGTAGCAAGGCTCCCATTTCTCCATGGCCTGTCCTGCATTTCTGGTTTTGACACTTTTTTCAGCATGGCCCTTTTGACCGATGGGAAGCGAGACTTCTTTCTAGCGCTGATTTGCCTTTCCAGGTTGCTTGGTTGGCCAAAAAGGGCGTATGCGTTTTTTCCTGAATATATTCAGGAAAAAACGCATACGCCCTTTTTGGCCAAGGGCATCATTGTCAACGTTTTGCCGCTTTTCATGTGCTTTAAAGGCGATTCGAACCTACCTCCTGAAATCTGTTTCCTGCAATTCTGCCTTGATTTCAAATCCTCTTCTTTGCCTTCCCTCAATATATTTGTGGACGAGAGTTATCATTTATAACTCTGCAGGTTTGTGAATTGCAGTGCCCTGAAGCTCCATTTTACAAGTCGCTTTCTTGGGAGCTGGCCGCAAAAGCGCAGGATGGCTTCAGGCCCTGTTCTGGTTCCGGGGGGCAGGCTGAGCCTGTGGTTAATTCTTCTTCCTGATGGGAAAATAGAGTGACCTGTGCCTGTCCCAACACCAAGAGCTAGTCTCTCATTGGTTCCCCGTCTTCCCGTTCATCCTCAGGACAAATTGCAACCTGTACGGAACAGGAGGTTAAAGGTGCTGATGCTCCAAGTAGGGAGATTGCTAGTAAAGTGGCTGGAATGGCGAACCCGAGCACAAGGAGATGAGAAATAAGGTGCGTTTTAGAAACCTTTCCCCATCACACGGTGTACCATCTTCTGGGTTTCTCATGCATGTTTTCGATGTAGGAAGATGCCCTTGAACCTGGAGATTTGGGACCCATGCGATGGGTAGCACGCAGTATTACTTCAAAGGGTCTGCGTTTGCTCACCCAACCTCACCAAACCTCTCAGCCCCAAGAGTGTCCACCCTTATGTCTCATCCAGCTGTGGGTCTAGATATGGTCAATCCAGGTTGCATCACAGCCCCTGAACGAATTGTGTAAGAATTTCTCTCTCTTTCCCTGTCTTTGTTTCATGGGTTTTTAAAAGTAATTTATTTTTATAATGGGGTTTAGCTGCTTTTCACGGCTGTGTTTATGCCGCTTTACACCCACTTGACACACTAACAGAGAGATATCAATACATAGGTTTTCAGATTATTACTAGTCAGATATATTCTTGTGCGGTGAATCGGGCGTGTTGAGTCCAGTTCTCTGAGCAAGGAGTAGGTCTTGTCTATTACATATTGGGTTTATGGAACGGTATCTGAGCTAATTTGAAACTCTTGTTTTATGTATCACCCCACCTCACCTTTCCCGTTAAGCAGCCATAGTGTGTTTTCTGCATGTGTGACTCTGTTCTGTTTTGTAATTCAGTTCAAGTGTAACGGTTTTTACATTCCCTCTATAAGTGACACCTTATGAGAAGTGTCCTTTTCTGTGTGACTTATTTCACTTAGAATCGTCTTACCTAAATCCACTCATCATGCTGCTACTAGCCTTATGACATTGATTTCATGGCTGAGTGATATTCCATTGTACATAAGGACCACAACTTTTTGATCCATTTTTCGCTGTCCTGGGATATTTAAGGTGGAATGAAGTGGAGGTCCTTGTCAACAGAGCAGCCCTAAACTTTGGGGTGCTTGTGTGTTGCTGATTTTCAATTTTCCCACTTTATCCCCCCATGCGTGGAAGTGCCCTATGCTCTCTAAGCTGTGTTTTTTAGATGTTTCAGGACACACCGTACACTTCTCCAGAGTGGCTGTTGGCGATTTACATCCCGCCCATCAGTGTAGCAAGGCTCCCATTTCTCCATGGCCTGTCCTGCATTTCTGGTTTTGACACTTTTTTCAGCATGGCCCTTTTGACCGATGGGAAGCGAGACTTCTTTGTAGCGCTGATTTGCCTTTCCAGGTTGCTTGGTTGGCCAAAAAGGGCGTATGCGTTTTTTCCTGAATATATTCAGGAAAAAACGCATACGCCCTTTTTGGCCAAGGGCATCATTGTCAACGTTTTGCCGCTTTTCATGTGCTTTAAAGGCGATTCGAATCTACCTCCTGAAATCTGTTTCCTGCAATTCTGCCTTGATTTCAAATCCTCTTCTTTGCCTTCCCTCAATATATTTGTGGACGAGAGTTATCATTTATAACTCTGCAGGTTTGTGAATTGCAGTGCCCTGAAGCTCCATTTCACAAGTCGCTTTTTTGGGAGCTGGCCGCAAAAGCGCAGGATGGCTTCAGGCCCTGTTCTGGTTCCGGGGGGCAGGCTGAGCCTGTGGTTAATTCTTCTTCCTGATGGGAAAATAGAGTGACCTGTGCCTGTCCCAACACCAAGAGCTAGTCTCTCATTGGTTCCCTGTCTTCCCGTTCATCCTCAGGACAAATTGCAACCTGTACGGAACAGGAGGTTAAAGGTGCTGATGCTCCAAGTAGGGAGATTGCTAGTAAAGTGGCTGGAATGGCGAACCCGAGCACAAGGAGATGAGAAATGAGGTGCGTTTTAGAAACCTTTCCCCATCACACGGTGTACCATCTTCTGGGTTTCTCATGCATGTTTTCGATGTAGGAAGATGCCCTTGAACCTGGAGATTTGGGACCCATGCGATGGGTAGCACGCAGTATTACTTTAAAGGGTCTGCGTTTGCTCACCCAACCTCACCAAACCTCTCCGCCCCAAGAGTGTTCACCCTTATGTCTCATCCAGCTGTGGGTCTAGATATGGTCAATCCAGGTTGCATCACAGCCCCTGAACGAATTGTGTAAGAATTTCTCTCTCTTTCCCTGTCTTTGTTTCATGGGTTTTTAAAAGTAATTTATTTTTATAATGGGGTTTAGCTGCTTTTCACGGCTGTGTTTATGCCACGTTACACCCACTTGACACACTAACAGAGAGATATCAATACATAGGTTTTAAGATTATTACTAGTCAGATATATTCTTGTGTGGTGAATCGGGCGTGTTGAGTCCAGTTTTCTGAGCAAGGAGTAGGTCTTGTCTATTACATATTGGGTTTATGGAACGGTATCTGAGCTAATTTGAAACTCTTGTTTTATGTATCACCCCACCTCACCTTTCCCGTTAAGCAGCCATAGTGTGTTTTCTGCATGTGTGACTCTCTTCTGTTTTGTAATTCAGTTCAAGTGTAACGGTTTTTACATTCCCTCTATAAGTGACACCTTATGAGAAGTGTCCTTTTCTGTGTGACTTATTTCACTTAGAATCGTCTTACCTAAATCCACTCATCATGCTGCTACTAGCCTTATGACATTGATTTCATGGCTGAGTGACATTCCATTGTACATAAGGACCACAACTTTTTGATCCATTTTTCGCTTTCCTGGGATATTTAAGGTGGAATGAAGTGGAGGTCCTTGTCAACAGAGCAGCCCTAAACTTTGGGGTGCTTGTGTGTTGCTGATTTTCAATTTTCCCACTTTATCCCCCCATGCGTGGAAGTGCCCTATGCTCTCTAAGCTGTGTTTTTTAGATGTTTCAGGACACACCGTACACTTCTCCAGAGTGGCTGTTGGCGATTTACATCCCGCCCATCAGTGTAGCAAGGCTCCCATTTCTCCATGGCCTGTCCTGCATTTCTGGTTTTGACACTTTTTTCAGCATGGCCCTTTTGACCGATGGGAAGCGAGACTTCTTTGTAGCGCTGATTTGCCTTTCCAGGTTGCTTGGTTGGCCAAAAAGGGCGTATGCGTTTTTTCCTGAATATATTCAGGAAAAAACGCATACGCCCTTTTTGGCCAAGGGCATCATTGTCAACGTTTTGCCGCTTTTCATGTGCTTTAAAGGCGATTCGAATCTACCTCCTGAAATCTGTTTCCTGCAATTCTGCCTTGATTTCAAATCCTCTTCTTTGCCTTCCCTCAATATATTTGTGGACGAGAGTTATCATTTATAACTCTGCAGGTTTGTGAATTGCAGTGCCCTGAAGCTCCATTTCACAAGTCGCTTTTTTGGGAGCTGGCCGCAAAAGCGCAGGATGGCTTCAGGCCCTGTTCTGGTTCCGGGGGGCAGGCTGAGCCTGTGGTTAATTCTTCTTCCTGATGGGAAAATAGAGTGACCTGTGCCTGTCCCAACACCAAGAGCTAGTCTCTCATTGGTTCCCTGTCTTCCCGTTCATCCTCAGGACAAATTGCAACCTGTACGGAACAGGAGGTTAAAGGTGCTGATGCTCCAAGTAGGGAGATTGCTAGTAAAGTGGCTGGAATGGCGAACCCGAGCACAAGGAGATGAGAAATGAGGTGCGTTTTAGAAACCTTTCCCCATCACACGGTGTACCATCTTCTGGGTTTCTCATGCATGTTTTCGATGTAGGAAGATGCCCTTGAACCTGGAGATTTGGGACCCATGCGATGGGTAGCACGCAGTATTACTTTAAAGGGTCTGCGTTTGCTCACCCAACCTCACCAAACCTCTCCGCCCCAAGAGTGTTCACCCTTATGTCTCATCCAGCTGTGGGTCTAGATATGGTCAATCCAGGTTGCATCACAGCCCCTGAACGAATTGTGTAAGAATTTCTCTCTCTTTCCCTGTCTTTGTTTCATGGGTTTTTAAAAGTAATTTATTTTTATAATGGGGTTTAGCTGCTTTTCACGGCTGTGTTTATGCCGCTTTACACCCACTTGACACACTAACAGAGAGATATCAATACATAGGTTTTAAGATTATTACTAGTCAGATATATTCTTGTGCGGTGAATCGGGCGTGTTGAGTCCAGTTCTCTGAGCAAGGAGTAGGTCTTGTCTATTACATATTGGGTTTATGGAACGGTATCTGAGCTAATTTGAAACTCTTGTTTTATGTATCACCCCACCTCACCTTTCCCGTTAAGCAGCCATAGTGTGTTTTCTGCATGTGTGACTCTGTTCTGTTTTGTAATTCAGTTCAAGTGTAACGGTTTTTACATTCCCTCTATAAGTGACACCTTATGAGAAGTGTCCTTTTCTGTGTGACTTATTTCACTTAGAATCGTCTTACCTAAATCCACTCATCATGCTGCTACTAGCCTTATGACATTGATTTCATGGCTGAGTGATATTCCATTGTACATAAGGACCACAACTTTTTGATCCATTTTTCGCTTTCCTGGGATATTTAAGGTGGAATGAAGTGGAGGTCCTTGTCAACAGAGCAGCCCTAAACTTTGGGGTGCTTGTGTCTTGCTGATTTTCAATTTTCCCACTTTATCCCCCCATGCGTGGAAGTGCCCTATGCTCTCTAAGCTGTGTTTTTTAGATGTTTCAGGACACACCGTACACTTCTCCAGAGTGGCTGTTGGCGATTTACATCCCGCCCATCAGTGTAGCAAGGCTCCCATTTCTCCATGGCCTGTCCTGCATTTCTGGTTTTGACACTTTTTTCAGCATGGCCCTTTTGACCGATGGGAAGCGAGACTTCTTTCTAGCGCTGATTTGCCTTTCCAGGTTGCTTGGTTGGCCAAAAAGGGCGTATGCGTTTTTTCCTGAATATATTCAGGAAAAAACGCATACGCCCTTTTTGGCCAAGGGCATCATTGTCAACGTTTTGCCGCTTTTCATGTGCTTTAAAGGCGATTCGAACCTACCTCCTGAAATCTGTTTCCTGCAATTCTGCCTTGATTTCAAATCCTCTTCTTTGCCTTCCCTCAATATATTTGTGGACGAGAGTTATCATTTATAACTCTGCAGGTTTGTGAATTGCAGTGCCCTGAAGCTCCATTTTACAAGTCGCTTTCTTGGGAGCTGGCCGCAAAAGCGCAGGATGGCTTCAGGCCCTGTTCTGGTTCCGGGGGGCAGGCTGAGCCTGTGGTTAATTCTTCTTCCTGATGGGAAAATAGAGTGACCTGTGCCTGTCCCAACACCAAGAGCTAGTCTCTCATTGGTTCCCCGTCTTCCCGTTCATCCTCAGGACAAATTGCAACCTGTACGGAACAGGAGGTTAAAGGTGCTGATGCTCCAAGTAGGGAGATTGCTAGTAAAGTGGCTGGAATGGCGAACCCGAGCACAAGGAGATGAGAAATAAGGTGCGTTTTAGAAACCTTTCCCCATCACACGGTGTACCATCTTCTGGGTTTCTCATGCATGTTTTCGATGTAGGAAGATGCCCTTGAACCTGGAGATTTGGGACCCATGCGATGGGTAGCACGCAGTATTACTTCAAAGGGTCTGCGTTTGCTCACCCAACCTCACCAAACCTCTCAGCCCCAAGAGTGTCCACCCTTATGTCTCATCCAGCTGTGGGTCTAGATATGGTCAATCCAGGTTGCATCACAGCCCCTGAACGAATTGTGTAAGAATTTCTCTCTCTTTCCCTGTCTTTGTTTCATGGGTTTTTAAAAGTAATTTATTTTTATAATGGGGTTTAGCTGCTTTTCACGGCTGTGTTTATGCCGCTTTACACCCACTTGACACACTAACAGAGAGATATCAATACATAGGTTTTCAGATTATTACTAGTCAGATATATTCTTGTGCGGTGAATCGGGCGTGTTGAGTCCAGTTCTCTGAGCAAGGAGTAGGTCTTGTCTATTACATATTGGGTTTATGGAACGGTATCTGAGCTAATTTGAAACTCTTGTTTTATGTATCACCCCACCTCACCTTTCCCGTTAAGCAGCCATAGTGTGTTTTCTGCATGTGTGACTCTGTTCTGTTTTGTAATTCAGTTCAAGTGTAACGGTTTTTACATTCCCTCTATAAGTGACACCTTATGAGAAGTGTCCTTTTCTGTGTGACTTATTTCACTTAGAATCGTCTTACCTAAATCCACTCATCATGCTGCTACTAGCCTTATGACATTGATTTCATGGCTGAGTGATATTCCATTGTACATAAGGACCACAACTTTTTGATCCATTTTTCGCTTTCCTGGGATATTTAAGGTGGAATGAAGTGGAGGTCCTTGTCAACAGAGCAGCCCTAAACTTTGGGGTGCTTGTGTCTTGCTGATTTTCAATTTTCCCACTTTATCCCCCCATGCGTGGAAGTGCCCTATGCTCTCTAAGCTGTGTTTTTTAGATGTTTCAGGACACACCGTACACTTCTCCAGAGTGGCTGTTGGCGATTTACATCCCGCCCATCAGTGTAGCAAGGCTCCCATTTCTCCATGGCCTGTCCTGCATTTCTGGTTTTGACACTTTTTTCAGCATGGCCCTTTTGACCGATGGGAAGCGAGACTTCTTTCTAGCGCTGATTTGCCTTTCCAGGTTGCTTGGTTGGCCAAAAAGGGCGTATGCGTTTTTTCCTGAATATATTCAGGAAAAAACGCATACGCCCTTTTTGGCCAAGGGCATCATTGTCAACGTTTTGCTGCTTTTCATGTGCTTTAAAGGCGATTCGAACCTACCTCCTGAAATCTGTTTCCTGCAATTCTGCCTTGATTTCAAATCCTCTTCTTTGCCTTCCCTCAATATATTTGTGGACGAGAGTTATCATTTATAACTCTGCAGGTTTGTGAATTGCAGTGCCCTGAAGCTCCATTTTACAAGTCGCTTTCTTGGGAGCTGGCCGCAAAAGCGCAGGATGGCTTCAGGCCCTGTTCTGGTTCCGGGGGGCAGGCTGAGCCTGTGGTTAATTCTTCTTCCTGATGGGAAAATAGAGTGACCTGTGCCTGTCCCAACACCAAGAGCTAGTCTCTCATTGGTTCCCTGTCTTCCCGTTCATCCTCAGGACAAATTGCAACCTGTACGGAACAGGAGGTTAAAGGTGCTGATGCTCCAAGTAGGGAGATTGCTAGTAAAGTGGCTGGAATGGCGAACCCGAGCACAAGGAGATGAGAAATGAGGTGCGTTTTAGAAACCTTTCCCCATCACACGGTGTACCATCTTCTGGGTTTCTCATGCATGTTTTCGATGTAGGAAGATGCCCTTGAACCTGGAGATTTGGGACCCATGCGATGGGTAGCACGCAGTATTACTTTAAAGGGTCTGCGTTTGCTCACCCAACCTCACCAAACCTCTCCGCCCCAAGAGTGTTCACCCTTATGTCTCATCCAGCTGTGGGTCTAGATATGGTCAATCCAGGTTGCATCACAGCCCCTGAACGAATTGTGTAAGAATTTCTCTCTCTTTCCCTGTCTTTGTTTCATGGGTTTTTAAAAGTAATTTATTTTTATAATGGGGTTTAGCTGCTTTTCACGGCTGTGTTTATGCCGCTTTACACCCACTTGACACACTAACAGAGAGATATCAATACATAGGTTTTAAGATTATTACTAGTCAGATATATTCTTGTGCGGTGAATCGGGCGTGTTGAGTCCAGTTCTCTGAGCAAGGAGTAGGTCTTGTCTATTACATATTGGGTTTATGGAACGGTATCTGAGCTAATTTGAAACTCTTGTTTTATGTATCACCCCACCTCACCTTTCCCGTTAAGCAGCCATAGTGTGTTTTCTGCATGTGTGACTCTGTTCTGTTTTGTAATTCAGTTCAAGTGTAACGGTTTTTACATTCCCTCTATAAGTGACACCTTATGAGAAGTGTCCTTTTCTGTGTGACTTATTTCACTTAGAATCGTCTTACCTAAATCCACTCATCATGCTGCTACTAGCCTTATGACATTGATTTCATGGCTGAGTGATATTCCATTGTACATAAGGACCACAACTTTTTGATCCATTTTTCGCTTTCCTGGGATATTTAAGGTGGAATGAAGTGGAGGTCCTTGTCAACAGAGCAGCCCTAAACTTTGGGGTGCTTGTGTCTTGCTGATTTTCAATTTTCCCACTTTATCCCCCCATGCGTGGAAGTGCCCTATGCTCTCTAAGCTGTGTTTTTTAGATGTTTCAGGACACACCGTACACTTCTCCAGAGTGGCTGTTGGCGATTTACATCCCGCCCATCAGTGTAGCAAGGCTCCCATTTCTCCATGGCCTGTCCTGCATTTCTGGTTTTGACACTTTTTTCAGCATGGCCCTTTTGACCGATGGGAAGCGAGACTTCTTTCTAGCGCTGATTTGCCTTTCCAGGTTGCTTGGTTGGCCAAAAAGGGCGTATGCGTTTTTTCCTGAATATATTCAGGAAAAAACGCATACGCCCTTTTTGGCCAAGGGCATCATTGTCAACGTTTTGCCGCTTTTCATGTGCTTTAAAGGCGATTCGAACCTACCTCCTGAAATCTGTTTCCTGCAATTCTGCCTTGATTTCAAATCCTCTTCTTTGCCTTCCCTCAATATATTTGTGGACGAGAGTTATCATTTATAACTCTGCAGGTTTGTGAATTGCAGTGCCCTGAAGCTCCATTTTACAAGTCGCTTTCTTGGGAGCTGGCCGCAAAAGCGCAGGATGGCTTCAGGCCCTGTTCTGGTTCCGGGGGGCAGGCTGAGCCTGTGGTTAATTCTTCTTCCTGATGGGAAAATAGAGTGACCTGTGCCTGTCCCAACACCAAGAGCTAGTCTCTCATTGGTTCCCCGTCTTCCCGTTCATCCTCAGGACAAATTGCAACCTGTACGGAACAGGAGGTTAAAGGTGCTGATGCTCCAAGTAGGGAGATTGCTAGTAAAGTGGCTGGAATGGCGAACCCGAGCACAAGGAGATGAGAAATAAGGTGCGTTTTAGAAACCTTTCCCCATCACACGGTGTACCATCTTCTGGGTTTCTCATGCATGTTTTCGATGTAGGAAGATGCCCTTGAACCTGGAGATTTGGGACCCATGCGATGGGTAGCACGCAGTATTACTTCAAAGGGTCTGCGTTTGCTCACCCAACCTCACCAAACCTCTCAGCCCCAAGAGTGTCCACCCTTATGTCTCATCCAGCTGTGGGTCTAGATATGGTCAATCCAGGTTGCATCACAGCCCCTGAACGAATTGTGTAAGAATTTCTCTCTCTTTCCCTGTCTTTGTTTCATGGGTTTTTAAAAGTAATTTATTTTTATAATGGGGTTTAGCTGCTTTTCACGGCTGTGTTTATGCCGCTTTACACCCACTTGACACACTAACAGAGAGATATCAATACATAGGTTTTCAGATTATTACTAGTCAGATATATTCTTGTGCGGTGAATCGGGCGTGTTGAGTCCAGTTCTCTGAGCAAGGAGTAGGTCTTGTCTATTACATATTGGGTTTATGGAACGGTATCTGAGCTAATTTGAAACTCTTGTTTTATGTATCACCCCACCTCACCTTTCCCGTTAAGCAGCCATAGTGTGTTTTCTGCATGTGTGACTCTGTTCTGTTTTGTAATTCAGTTCAAGTGTAACGGTTTTTACATTCCCTCTATAAGTGACACCTTATGAGAAGTGTCCTTTTCTGTGTGACTTATTTCACTTAGAATCGTCTTACCTAAATCCACTCATCATGCTGCTACTAGCCTTATGACATTGATTTCATGGCTGAGTGATATTCCATTGTACATAAGGACCACAACTTTTTGATCCATTTTTCGCTTTCCTGGGATATTTAAGGTGGAATGAAGTGGAGGTCCTTGTCAACAGAGCAGCCCTAAACTTTGGGGTGCTTGTGTCTTGCTGATTTTCAATTTTCCCACTTTATCCCCCCATGCGTGGAAGTGCCCTATGCTCTCTAAGCTGTGTTTTTTAGATGTTTCAGGACACACCGTACACTTCTCCAGAGTGGCTGTTGGCGATTTACATCCCGCCCATCAGTGTAGCAAGGCTCCCATTTCTCCATGGCCTGTCCTGCATTTCTGGTTTTGACACTTTTTTCAGCATGGCCCTTTTGACCGATGGGAAGCGAGACTTCTTTCTAGCGCTGATTTGCCTTTCCAGGTTGCTTGGTTGGCCAAAAAGGGCGTATGCGTTTTTTCCTGAATATATTCAGGAAAAAACGCATACGCCCTTTTTGGCCAAGGGCATCATTGTCAACGTTTTGCCGCTTTTCATGTGCTTTAAAGGCGATTCGAACCTACCTCCTGAAATCTGTTTCCTGCAATTCTGCCTTGATTTCAAATCCTCTTCTTTGCCTTCCCTCAATATATTTGTGGACGAGAGTTATCATTTATAACTCTGCAGGTTTGTGAATTGCAGTGCCCTGAAGCTCCATTTTACAAGTCGCTTTCTTGGGAGCTGGCCGCAAAAGCGCAGGATGGCTTCAGGCCCTGTTCTGGTTCCGGGGGGCAGGCTGAGCCTGTGGTTAATTCTTCTTCCTGATGGGAAAATAGAGTGACCTGTGCCTGTCCCAACACCAAGAGCTAGTCTCTCATTGGTTCCCCGTCTTCCCGTTCATCCTCAGGACAAATTGCAACCTGTACGGAACAGGAGGTTAAAGGTGCTGATGCTCCAAGTAGGGAGATTGCTAGTAAAGTGGCTGGAATGGCGAACCCGAGCACAAGGAGATGAGAAATAAGGTGCGTTTTAGAAACCTTTCCCCATCACACGGTGTACCATCTTCTGGGTTTCTCATGCATGTTTTCGATGTAGGAAGATGCCCTTGAACCTGGAGATTTGGGACCCATGCGATGGGTAGCACGCAGTATTACTTCAAAGGGTCTGCGTTTGCTCACCCAACCTCACCAAACCTCTCAGCCCCAAGAGTGTCCACCCTTATGTCTCATCCAGCTGTGGGTCTAGATATGGTCAATCCAGGTTGCATCACAGCCCCTGAACGAATTGTGTAAGAATTTCTCTCTCTTTCCCTGTCTTTGTTTCATGGGCTTTTAAAAGTAATTTATTTTTATAATGGGGTTTAGCTGCTTTTCACGGCTGTGTTTATGCCGCTTTACACCCACTTGACACACTAACAGAGAGATATCAATACATAGGTTTTCAGATTATTACTAGTCAGATATATTCTTGTGCGGTGAATCGGGCGTGTTGAGTCCAGTTCTCTGAGCAAGGAGTAGGTCTTGTCTATTACATATTGGGTTTATGGAACGGTATCTGAGCTAATTTGAAACTCTTGTTTTATGTATCACCCCACCTCACCTTTCCCGTTAAGCAGCCATAGTGTGTTTTCTGCATGTGTGACTCTGTTCTGTTTTGTAATTCAGTTCAAGTGTAACGGTTTTTACATTCCCTCTATAAGTGACACCTTATGAGAAGTGTCCTTTTCTGTGTGACTTATTTCACTTAGAATCGTCTTACCTAAATCCACTCATCATGCTGCTACTAGCCTTATGACATTGATTTCATGGCTGAGTGATATTCCATTGTACATAAGGACCACAACTTTTTGATCCATTTTTCGCTTTCCTGGGATATTTAAGGTGGAATGAAGTGGAGGTCCTTGTCAACAGAGCAGCCCTAAACTTTGGGGTGCTTGTGTCTTGCTGATTTTCAATTTTCCCACTTTATCCCCCCATGCGTGGAAGTGCCCTATGCTCTCTAAGCTGTGTTTTTTAGATGTTTCAGGACACACCGTACACTTCTCCAGAGTGGCTGTTGGCGATTTACATCCCGCCCATCAGTGTAGCAAGGCTCCCATTTCTCCATGGCCTGTCCTGCATTTCTGGTTTTGACACTTTTTTCAGCATGGCCCTTTTGACCGATGGGAAGCGAGACTTCTTTCTAGCGCTGATTTGCCTTTCCAGGTTGCTTGGTTGGCCAAAAAGGGCGTATGCGTTTTTTCCTGAATATATTCAGGAAAAAACGCATACGCCCTTTTTGGCCAAGGGCATCATTGTCAACGTTTTGCCGCTTTTCATGTGCTTTAAAGGCGATTCGAACCTACCTCCTGAAATCTGTTTCCTGCAATTCTGCCTTGATTTCAAATCCTCTTCTTTGCCTTCCCTCAATATATTTGTGGACGAGAGTTATCATTTATAACTCTGCAGGTTTGTGAATTGCAGTGCCCTGAAGCTCCATTTTACAAGTCGCTTTCTTGGGAGCTGGCCGCAAAAGCGCAGGATGGCTTCAGGCCCTGTTCTGGTTCCGGGGGGCAGGCTGAGCCTGTGGTTAATTCTTCTTCCTGATGGGAAAATAGAGTGACCTGTGCCTGTCCCAACACCAAGAGCTAGTCTCTCATTGGTTCCCCGTCTTCCCGTTCATCCTCAGGACAAATTGCAACCTGTACGGAACAGGAGGTTAAAGGTGCTGATGCTCCAAGTAGGGAGATTGCTAGTAAAGTGGCTGGAATGGCGAACCCGAGCACAAGGAGATGAGAAATAAGGTGCGTTTTAGAAACCTTTCCCCATCACACGGTGTACCATCTTCTGGGTTTCTCATGCATGTTTTCGATGTAGGAAGATGCCCTTGAACCTGGAGATTTGGGACCCATGCGATGGGTAGCACGCAGTATTACTTCAAAGGGTCTGCGTTTGCTCACCCAACCTCACCAAACCTCTCAGCCCCAAGAGTGTCCACCCTTATGTCTCATCCAGCTGTGGGTCTAGATATGGTCAATCCAGGTTGCATCACAGCCCCTGAACGAATTGTGTAAGAATTTCTCTCTCTTTCCCTGTCTTTGTTTCATGGGTTTTTAAAAGTAATTTATTTTTATAATGGGGTTTAGCTGCTTTTCACGGCTGTGTTTATGCCGCTTTACACCCACTTGACACACTAACAGAGAGATATCAATACATAGGTTTTCAGATTATTACTAGTCAGATATATTCTTGTGCGGTGAATCGGGCGTGTTGAGTCCAGTTCTCTGAGCAAGGAGTAGGTCTTGTCTATTACATATTGGGTTTATGGAACGGTATCTGAGCTAATTTGAAACTCTTGTTTTATGTATCACCCCACCTCACCTTTCCCGTTAAGCAGCCATAGTGTGTTTTCTGCATGTGTGACTCTGTTCTGTTTTGTAATTCAGTTCAAGTGTAACGGTTTTTACATTCCCTCTATAAGTGACACCTTATGAGAAGTGTCCTTTTCTGTGTGACTTATTTCACTTAGAATCGTCTTACCTAAATCCACTCATCATGCTGCTACTAGCCTTATGACATTGATTTCATGGCTGAGTGATATTCCATTGTACATAAGGACCACAACTTTTTGATCCATTTTTCGCTGTCCTGGGATATTTAAGGTGGAATGAAGTGGAGGTCCTTGTCAACAGAGCAGCCCTAAACTTTGGGGTGCTTGTGTGTTGCTGATTTTCAATTTTCCCACTTTATCCCCCCATGCGTGGAAGTGCCCTATGCTCTCTAAGCTGTGTTTTTTAGATGTTTCAGGACACACCGTACACTTCTCCAGAGTGGCTGTTGGCGATTTACATCCCGCCCATCAGTGTAGCAAGGCTCCCATTTCTCCATGGCCTGTCCTGCATTTCTGGTTTTGACACTTTTTTCAGCATGGCCCTTTTGACCGATGGGAAGCGAGACTTCTTTGTAGCGCTGATTTGCCTTTCCAGGTTGCTTGGTTGGCCAAAAAGGGCGTATGCGTTTTTTCCTGAATATATTCAGGAAAAAACGCATACGCCCTTTTTGGCCAAGGGCATCATTGTCAACGTTTTGCCGCTTTTCATGTGCTTTAAAGGCGATTCGAATCTACCTCCTGAAATCTGTTTCCTGCAATTCTGCCTTGATTTCAAATCCTCTTCTTTGCCTTCCCTCAATATATTTGTGGACGAGAGTTATCATTTATAACTCTGCAGGTTTGTGAATTGCAGTGCCCTGAAGCTCCATTTCACAAGTCGCTTTTTTGGGAGCTGGCCGCAAAAGCGCAGGATGGCTTCAGGCCCTGTTCTGGTTCCGGGGGGCAGGCTGAGCCTGTGGTTAATTCTTCTTCCTGATGGGAAAATAGAGTGACCTGTGCCTGTCCCAACACCAAGAGCTAGTCTCTCATTGGTTCCCTGTCTTCCCGTTCATCCTCAGGACAAATTGCAACCTGTACGGAACAGGAGGTTAAAGGTGCTGATGCTCCAAGTAGGGAGATTGCTAGTAAAGTGGCTGGAATGGCGAACCCGAGCACAAGGAGATGAGAAATGAGGTGCGTTTTAGAAACCTTTCCCCATCACACGGTGTACCATCTTCTGGGTTTCTCATGCATGTTTTCGATGTAGGAAGATGCCCTTGAACCTGGAGATTTGGGACCCATGCGATGGGTAGCACGCAGTATTACTTTAAAGGGTCTGCGTTTGCTCACCCAACCTCACCAAACCTCTCCGCCCCAAGAGTGTTCACCCTTATGTCTCATCCAGCTGTGGGTCTAGATATGGTCAATCCAGGTTGCATCACAGCCCCTGAACGAATTGTGTAAGAATTTCTCTCTCTTTCCCTGTCTTTGTTTCATGGGTTTTTAAAAGTAATTTATTTTTATAATGGGGTTTAGCTGCTTTTCACGGCTGTGTTTATGCCGCTTTACACCCACTTGACACACTAACAGAGAGATATCAATACATAGGTTTTAAGATTATTACTAGTCAGATATATTCTTGTGTGGTGAATCGGGCGTGTTGAGTCCAGTTTTCTGAGCAAGGAGTAGGTCTTGTCTATTACATATTGGGTTTATGGAACGGTATCTGAGCTAATTTGAAACTCTTGTTTTATGTATCACCCCACCTCACCTTTCCCGTTAAGCAGCCATAGTGTGTTTTCTGCATGTGTGACTCTGTTCTGTTTTGTAATTCAGTTCAAGTGTAACGGTTTTTACATTCCCTCTATAAGTGACACCTTATGAGAAGTGTCCTTTTCTGTGTGACTTATTTCACTTAGAATCGTCTTACCTAAATCCACTCATCATGCTGCTACTAGCCTTATGACATTGATTTCATGGCTGAGTGACATTCCATTGTACATAAGGACCACAACTTTTTGATCCATTTTTCGCTTTCCTGGGATATTTAAGGTGGAATGAAGTGGAGGTCCTTGTCAACAGAGCAGCCCTAAACTTTGGGGTGCTTGTGTCTTGCTGATTTTCAATTTTCCCACTTTATCCCCCCATGCGTGGAAGTGCCCTATGCTCTCTAAGCTGTGTTTTTTAGATGTTTCAGGACACACCGTACACTTCTCCAGAGTGGCTGTTGGCGATTTACATCCCGCCCATCAGTGTAGCAAGGCTCCCATTTCTCCATGGCCTGTCCTGCATTTCTGGTTTTGACACTTTTTTCAGCATGGCCCTTTTGACCGATGGGAAGCGAGACTTCTTTGTAGCGCTGATTTGCCTTTCCAGGTTGCTTGGTTGGCCAAAAAGGGCGTATGCGTTTTTTCCTGAATATATTCAGGAAAAAACGCATACGCCCTTTTTGGCCAAGGGCATCATTGTCAACGTTTTGCCGCTTTTCATGTGCTTTAAAGGCGATTCGAATCTACCTCCTGAAATCTGTTTCCTGCAATTCTGCCTTGATTTCAAATCCTCTTCTTTGCCTTCCCTCAATATATTTGTGGACGAGAGTTATCATTTATAACTCTGCAGGTTTGTGAATTGCAGTGCCCTGAAGCTCCATTTCACAAGTCGCTTTTTTGGGAGCTGGCCGCAAAAGCGCAGGATGGCTTCAGGCCCTGTTCTGGTTCCGGGGGGCAGGCTGAGCCTGTGGTTAATTCTTCTTCCTGATGGGAAAATAGAGTGACCTGTGCCTGTCCCAACACCAAGAGCTAGTCTCTCATTGGTTCCCTGTCTTCCCGTTCATCCTCAGGACAAATTGCAACCTGTACGGAACAGGAGGTTAAAGGTGCTGATGCTCCAAGTAGGGAGATTGCTAGTAAAGTGGCTGGAATGGCGAACCCGAGCACAAGGAGATGAGAAATGAGGTGCGTTTTAGAAACCTTTCCCCATCACACGGTGTACCATCTTCTGGGTTTCTCATGCATGTTTTCGATGTAGGAAGATGCCCTTGAACCTGGAGATTTGGGACCCATGCGATGGGTAGCACGCAGTATTACTTTAAAGGGTCTGCGTTTGCTCACCCAACCTCACCAAACCTCTCCGCCCCAAGAGTGTTCACCCTTATGTCTCATCCAGCTGTGGGTCTAGATATGGTCAATCCAGGTTGCATCACAGCCCCTGAACGAATTGTGTAAGAATTTCTCTCTCTTTCCCTGTCTTTGTTTCATGGGTTTTTAAAAGTAATTTATTTTTATAATGGGGTTTAGCTGCTTTTCACGGCTGTGTTTATGCCGCTTTACACCCACTTGACACACTAACAGAGAGATATCAATACATAGGTTTTAAGATTATTACTAGTCAGATATATTCTTGTGCGGTGAATCGGGCGTGTTGAGTCCAGTTCTCTGAGCAAGGAGTAGGTCTTGTCTATTACATATTGGGTTTATGGAACGGTATCTGAGCTAATTTGAAACTCTTGTTTTATGTATCACCCCACCTCACCTTTCCCGTTAAGCAGCCATAGTGTGTTTTCTGCATGTGTGACTCTGTTCTGTTTTGTAATTCAGTTCAAGTGTAACGGTTTTTACATTCCCTCTATAAGTGACACCTTATGAGAAGTGTCCTTTTCTGTGTGACTTATTTCACTTAGAATCGTCTTACCTAAATCCACTCATCATGCTGCTACTAGCCTTATGACATTGATTTCATGGCTGAGTGATATTCCATTGTACATAAGGACCACAACTTTTTGATCCATTTTTCGCTTTCCTGGGATATTTAAGGTGGAATGAAGTGGAGGTCCTTGTCAACAGAGCAGCCCTAAACTTTGGGGTGCTTGTGTCTTGCTGATTTTCAATTTTCCCACTTTATCCCCCCATGCGTGGAAGTGCCCTATGCTCTCTAAGCTGTGTTTTTTAGATGTTTCAGGACACACCGTACACTTCTCCAGAGTGGCTGTTGGCGATTTACATCCCGCCCATCAGTGTAGCAAGGCTCCCATTTCTCCATGGCCTGTCCTGCATTTCTGGTTTTGACACTTTTTTCAGCATGGCCCTTTTGACCGATGGGAAGCGAGACTTCTTTGTAGCGCTGATTTGCCTTTCCAGGTTGCTTGGTTGGCCAAAAAGGGCGTATGCGTTTTTTCCTGAATATATTCAGGAAAAAACGCATACGCCCTTTTTGGCCAAGGGCATCATTGTCAACGTTTTGCCGCTTTTCATGTGCTTTAAAGGCGATTCGAACCTACCTCCTGAAATCTGTTTCCTGCAATTCTGCCTTGATTTCAAATCCTCTTCTTTGCCTTCCCTCAATATATTTGTGGACGAGAGTTATCATTTATAACTCTGCAGGTTTGTGAATTGCAGTGCCCTGAAGCTCCATTTTACAAGTCGCTTTCTTGGGAGCTGGCCGCAAAAGCGCAGGATGGCTTCAGGCCCTGTTCTGGTTCCGGGGGGCAGGCTGAGCCTGTGGTTAATTCTTCTTCCTGATGGGAAAATAGAGTGACCTGTGCCTGTCCCAACACCAAGAGCTAGTCTCTCATTGGTTCCCCGTCTTCCCGTTCATCCTCAGGACAAATTGCAACCTGTACGGAACAGGAGGTTAAAGGTGCTGATGCTCCAAGTAGGGAGATTGCTAGTAAAGTGGCTGGAATGGCGAACCCGAGCACAAGGAGATGAGAAATAAGGTGCGTTTTAGAAACCTTTCCCCATCACACGGTGTACCATCTTCTGGGTTTCTCATGCATGTTTTCGATGTAGGAAGATGCCCTTGAACCTGGAGATTTGGGACCCATGCGATGGGTAGCACGCAGTATTACTTCAAAGGGTCTGCGTTTGCTCACCCAACCTCACCAAACCTCTCAGCCCCAAGAGTGTCCACCCTTATGTCTCATCCAGCTGTGGGTCTAGATATGGTCAATCCAGGTTGCATCACAGCCCCTGAACGAATTGTGTAAGAATTTCTCTCTCTTTCCCTGTCTTTGTTTCATGGGTTTTTAAAAGTAATTTATTTTTATAATGGGGTTTAGCTGCTTTTCACGGCTGTGTTTATGCCGCTTTACACCCACTTGACACACTAACAGAGAGATATCAATACATAGGTTTTCAGATTATTACTAGTCAGATATATTCTTGTGCGGTGAATCGGGCGTGTTGAGTCCAGTTCTCTGAGCAAGGAGTAGGTCTTGTCTATTACATATTGGGTTTATGGAACGGTATCTGAGCTAATTTGAAACTCTTGTTTTATGTATCACCCCACCTCACCTTTCCCGTTAAGCAGCCATAGTGTGTTTTCTGCATGTGTGACTCTGTTCTGTTTTGTAATTCAGTTCAAGTGTAACGGTTTTTACATTCCCTCTATAAGTGACACCTTATGAGAAGTGTCCTTTTCTGTGTGACTTATTTCACTTAGAATCGTCTTACCTAAATCCACTCATCATGCTGCTACTAGCCTTATGACATTGATTTCATGGCTGAGTGATATTCCATTGTACATAAGGACCACAACTTTTTGATCCATTTTTCGCTTTCCTGGGATATTTAAGGTGGAATGAAGTGGAGGTCCTTGTCAACAGAGCAGCCCTAAACTTTGGGGTGCTTGTGTCTTGCTGATTTTCAATTTTCCCACTTTATCCCCCCATGCGTGGAAGTGCCCTATGCTCTCTAAGCTGTGTTTTTTAGATGTTTCAGGACACACCGTACACTTCTCCAGAGTGGCTGTTGGCGATTTACATCCCGCCCATCAGTGTAGCAAGGCTCCCATTTCTCCATGGCCTGTCCTGCATTTCTGGTTTTGACACTTTTTTCAGCATGGCCCTTTTGACCGATGGGAAGCGAGACTTCTTTGTAGCGCTGATTTGCCTTTCCAGGTTGCTTGGTTGGCCAAAAAGGGCGTATGCGTTTTTTCCTGAATATATTCAGGAAAAAACGCATACGCCCTTTTTGGCCAAGGGCATCATTGTCAACGTTTTGCCGCTTTTCATGTGCTTTAAAGGCGATTCGAATCTACCTCCTGAAATCTGTTTCCTGCAATTCTGCCTTGATTTCAAATCCTCTTCTTTGCCTTCCCTCAATATATTTGTGGACGAGAGTTATCATTTATAACTCTGCAGGTTTGTGAATTGCAGTGCCCTGAAGCTCCATTTCACAAGTCGCTTTTTTGGGAGCTGGCCGCAAAAGCGCAGGATGGCTTCAGGCCCTGTTCTGGTTCCGGGGGGCAGGCTGAGCCTGTGGTTAATTCTTCTTCCTGATGGGAAAATAGAGTGACCTGTGCCTGTCCCAACACCAAGAGCTAGTCTCTCATTGGTTCCCTGTCTTCCCGTTCATCCTCAGGACAAATTGCAACCTGTACGGAACAGGAGGTTAAAGGTGCTGATGCTCCAAGTAGGGAGATTGCTAGTAAAGTGGCTGGAATGGCGAACCCGAGCACAAGGAGATGAGAAATGAGGTGCGTTTTAGAAACCTTTCCCCATCACACGGTGTACCATCTTCTGGGTTTCTCATGCATGTTTTCGATGTAGGAAGATGCCCTTGAACCTGGAGATTTGGGACCCATGCGATGGGTAGCACGCAGTATTACTTTAAAGGGTCTGCGTTTGCTCACCCAACCTCACCAAACCTCTCCGCCCCAAGAGTGTTCACCCTTATGTCTCATCCAGCTGTGGGTCTAGATATGGTCAATCCAGGTTGCATCACAGCCCCTGAACGAATTGTGTAAGAATTTCTCTCTCTTTCCCTGTCTTTGTTTCATGGGTTTTTAAAAGTAATTTATTTTTATAATGGGGTTTAGCTGCTTTTCACGGCTGTGTTTATGCCGCTTTACACCCACTTGACACACTAACAGAGAGATATCAATACATAGGTTTTAAGATTATTACTAGTCAGATATATTCTTGTGTGGTGAATCGGGCGTGTTGAGTCCAGTTTTCTGAGCAAGGAGTAGGTCTTGTCTATTACATATTGGGTTTATGGAACGGTATCTGAGCTAATTTGAAACTCTTGTTTTATGTATCACCCCACCTCACCTTTCCCGTTAAGCAGCCATAGTGTGTTTTCTGCATGTGTGACTCTCTTCTGTTTTGTAATTCAGTTCAAGTGTAACGGTTTTTACATTCCCTCTATAAGTGACACCTTATGAGAAGTGTCCTTTTCTGTGTGACTTATTTCACTTAGAATCGTCTTACCTAAATCCACTCATCATGCTGCTACTAGCCTTATGACATTGATTTCATGGCTGAGTGATATTCCATTGTACATAAGGACCACAACTTTTTGATCCATTTTTCGCTGTCCTGGGATATTTAAGGTGGAATGAAGTGGAGGTCCTTGTCAACAGAGCAGCCCTAAACTTTGGGGTGCTTGTGTCTTGCTGATTTTCAATTTTCCCACTTTATCCCCCCATGCGTGGAAGTGCCCTATGCTCTCTAAGCTGTGTTTTTTAGATGTTTCAGGACACACCGTACACTTCTCCAGAGTGGCTGTTGGCGATTTACATCCCGCCCATCAGTGTAGCAAGGCTCCCATTTCTCCATGGCCTGTCCTGCATTTCTGGTTTTGACACTTTTTTCAGCATGGCCCTTTTGACCGATGGGAAGCGAGACTTCTTTGTAGCGCTGATTTGCCTTTCCAGGTTGCTTGGTTGGCCAAAAAGGGCGTATGCGTTTTTTCCTGAATATATTCAGGAAAAAACGCATACGCCCTTTTTGGCCAAGGGCATCATTGTCAACGTTTTGCCGCTTTTCATGTGCTTTAAAGGCGATTCGAATCTACCTCCTGAAATCTGTTTCCTGCAATTCTGCCTTGATTTCAAATCCTCTTCTTTGCCTTCCCTCAATATATTTGTGGACGAGAGTTATCATTTATAACTCTGCAGGTTTGTGAATTGCAGTGCCCTGAAGCTCCATTTCACAAGTCGCTTTTTTGGGAGCTGGCCGCAAAAGCGCAGGATGGCTTCAGGCCCTGTTCTGGTTCCGGGGGGCAGGCTGAGCCTGTGGTTAATTCTTCTTCCTGATGGGAAAATAGAGTGACCTGTGCCTGTCCCAACACCAAGAGCTAGTCTCTCATTGGTTCCCTGTCTTCCCGTTCATCCTCAGGACAAATTGCAACCTGTACGGAACAGGAGGTTAAAGGTGCTGATGCTCCAAGTAGGGAGATTGCTAGTAAAGTGGCTGGAATGGCGAACCCGAGCACAAGGAGATGAGAAATGAGGTGCGTTTTAGAAACCTTTCCCCATCACACGGTGTACCATCTTCTGGGTTTCTCATGCATGTTTTCGATGTAGGAAGATGCCCTTGAACCTGGAGATTTGGGACCCATGCGATGGGTAGCACGCAGTATTACTTTAAAGGGTCTGCGTTTGCTCACCCAACCTCACCAAACCTCTCCGCCCCAAGAGTGTTCACCCTTATGTCTCATCCAGCTGTGGGTCTAGATATGGTCAATCCAGGTTGCATCACAGCCCCTGAACGAATTGTGTAAGAATTTCTCTCTCTTTCCCTGTCTTTGTTTCATGGGTTTTTAAAAGTAATTTATTTTTATAATGGGGTTTAGCTGCTTTTCACGGCTGTGTTTATGCCGCTTTACACCCACTTGACACACTAACAGAGAGATATCAATACATAGGTTTTCAGATTATTACTAGTCAGATATATTCTTGTGCGGTGAATCGGGCGTGTTGAGTCCAGTTCTCTGAGCAAGGAGTAGGTCTTGTCTATTACATATTGGGTTTATGGAACGGTATCTGAGCTAATTTGAAACTCTTGTTTTATGTATCACCCCACCTCACCTTTCCCGTTAAGCAGCCATAGTGTGTTTTCTGCATGTGTGACTCTGTTCTGTTTTGTAATTCAGTTCAAGTGTAACGGTTTTTACATTCCCTCTATAAGTGACACCTTATGAGAAGTGTCCTTTTCTGTGTGACTTATTTCACTTAGAATCGTCTTACCTAAATCCACTCATCATGCTGCTACTAGCCTTATGACATTGATTTCATGGCTGAGTGATATTCCATTGTACATAAGGACCACAACTTTTTGATCCATTTTTCGCTTTCCTGGGATATTTAAGGTGGAATGAAGTGGAGGTCCTTGTCAACAGAGCAGCCCTAAACTTTGGGGTGCTTGTGTCTTGCTGATTTTCAATTTTCCCACTTTATCCCCCCATGCGTGGAAGTGCCCTATGCTCTCTAAGCTGTGTTTTTTAGATGTTTCAGGACACACCGTACACTTCTCCAGAGTGGCTGTTGGCGATTTACATCCCGCCCATCAGTGTAGCAAGGCTCCCATTTCTCCATGGCCTGTCCTGCATTTCTGGTTTTGACACTTTTTTCAGCATGGCCCTTTTGACCGATGGGAAGCGAGACTTCTTTGTAGCGCTGATTTGCCTTTCCAGGTTGCTTGGTTGGCCAAAAAGGGCGTATGCGTTTTTTCCTGAATATATTCAGGAAAAAACGCATACGCCCTTTTTGGCCAAGGGCATCATTGTCAACGTTTTGCCGCTTTTCATGTGCTTTAAAGGCGATTCGAATCTACCTCCTGAAATCTGTTTCCTGCAATTCTGCCTTGATTTCAAATCCTCTTCTTTGCCTTCCCTCAATATATTTGTGGACGAGAGTTATCATTTATAACTCTGCAGGTTTGTGAATTGCAGTGCCCTGAAGCTCCATTTCACAAGTCGCTTTTTTGGGAGCTGGCCGCAAAAGCGCAGGATGGCTTCAGGCCCTGTTCTGGTTCCGGGGGGCAGGCTGAGCCTGTGGTTAATTCTTCTTCCTGATGGGAAAATAGAGTGACCTGTGCCTGTCCCAACACCAAGAGCTAGTCTCTCATTGGTTCCCTGTCTTCCCGTTCATCCTCAGGACAAATTGCAACCTGTACGGAACAGGAGGTTAAAGGTGCTGATGCTCCAAGTAGGGAGATTGCTAGTAAAGTGGCTGGAATGGCGAACCCGAGCACAAGGAGATGAGAAATGAGGTGCGTTTTAGAAACCTTTCCCCATCACACGGTGTACCATCTTCTGGGTTTCTCATGCATGTTTTCGATGTAGGAAGATGCCCTTGAACCTGGAGATTTGGGACCCATGCGATGGGTAGCACGCAGTATTACTTTAAAGGGTCTGCGTTTGCTCACCCAACCTCACCAAACCTCTCCGCCCCAAGAGTGTTCACCCTTATGTCTCATCCAGCTGTGGGTCTAGATATGGTCAATCCAGGTTGCATCACAGCCCCTGAACGAATTGTGTAAGAATTTCTCTCTCTTTCCCTGTCTTTGTTTCATGGGTTTTTAAAAGTAATTTATTTTTATAATGGGGTTTAGCTGCTTTTCACGGCTGTGTTTATGCCGCTTTACACCCACTTGACACACTAACAGAGAGATATCAATACATAGGTTTTCAGATTATTACTAGTCAGATATATTCTTGTGTGGTGAATCGGGCGTGTTGAGTCCAGTTTTCTGAGCAAGGAGTACGTCTTGTCTATTACATATTGGGTTTATGGAACGGTATCTGAGCTAATTTGAAACTCTTGTTTTATGTATCACCCCACCTCACCTTTCCCGTTAAGCAGCCATAGTGTGTTTTCTGCATGTGTGACTCTGTTCTGTTTTGTAATTCAGTTCAAGTGTAACGGTTTTTACATTCCCTCTATAAGTGACACCTTATGAGAAGTGTCCTTTTCTGTGTGACTTATTTCACTTAGAATCGTCTTACCTAAATCCACTCATCATGCTGCTACTAGCCTTATGACATTGATTTCATGGCTGAGTGACATTCCATTGTACATAAGGACCACAACTTTTTGATCCATTTTTCGCTGTCCTGGGATATTTAAGGTGGAATGAAGTGGAGGTCCTTGTCAACAGAGCAGCCCTAAACTTTGGGGTGCTTGTGTCTTGCTGATTTTCAATTTTCCCACTTTATCCCCCCATGCGTGGAAGTGCCCTATGCTCTCTAAGCTGTGTTTTTTAGATGTTTCAGGACACACCGTACACTTCTCCAGAGTGGCTGTTGGCGATTTACATCCCGCCCATCAGTGTAGCAAGGCTCCCATTTCTCCATGGCCTGTCCTGCATTTCTGGTTTTGACACTTTTTTCAGCATGGCCCTTTTGACCGATGGGAAGCGAGACTTCTTTGTAGCGCTGATTTGCCTTTCCAGGTTGCTTGGTTGGCCAAAAAGGGCGTATGCGTTTTTTCCTGAATATATTCAGGAAAAAACGCATACGCCCTTTTTGGCCAGGGGCATCATTGTCAACGTTTTGCCGCTTTTCATGTGCTTTAAAGGCGATTCGAATCTACCTCCTGAAATCTGTTTCCTGCAATTCTGCCTTGATTTCAAATCCTCTTCTTTGCCTTCCCTCAATATATTTGTGGACGAGAGTTATCATTTATAACTCTGCAGGTCTGTGAGTTGCAGTGCCCTGAAGCTCCATTTCACAAGTCGCTTTCTTGGGAGCTGGCCGCAAAAGCGCAGGATGGCTTCAGGCCCTGTTCTGGTTCCGGGGGGCAGGCTGAGCCTGTGGTTAATTCTTCTTCCTGATGGGAAAATAGAGTGACCTGTGCCTGTCCCAACACCAAGAGCTAGTCTCTCATTGGTTCCCCGTCTTCCCGTTCATCCTCAGGACAAATTGCAACCTGTACGGAACAGGAGGTTAAAGGTGCTGATGCTCCAAGTAGGGAGATTGCTAGTAAAGTGGCTGGAATGGCGAACCCGAGCACAAGGAGATGAGAAATAAGGTGCGTTTTAGAAACCTTTCCCCATCACACGGTGTACCATCTTCTGGGTTTCTCATGCATGTTTTCGATGTAGGAAGATGCCCTTGAACCTGGAGATTTGGGACCCATGCGATGGGTAGCACGCAGTATTACTTTAAAGGGTCTGCGTTTGCTCACCCAACCTCACCAAACCTCTCAGCCCCAAGAGTGTCCACCCTTATGTCTCATCCAGCTGTGGGTCTAGATATGGTCAATCCAGGTTGCATCACAGCCCCTGAACGAATTGTGTAAGAATTTCTCTCTCTTTCCCTGTCTTTGTTTCATGGGTTTTTAAAAGTAATTTATTTTTATAATGGGGTTTAGCTGCTTTTCACGGCTGTGTTTATGCCGCTTTACACCCACTTGACACACTAACAGAGAGATATCAATACATAGGTTTTCAGATTATTACTAGTCAGATATATTCTTGTGCGGTGAATCGGGCGTGTTGAGTCCAGTTCTCTGAGCAAGGAGTAGGTCTTGTCTATTACATATTGGGTTTATGGAACGGTATCTGAGCTAATTTGAAACTCTTGTTTTATGTATCACCCCACCTCACCTTTCCCGTTAAGCAGCCATAGTGTGTTTTCTGCATGTGTGACTCTGTTCTGTTTTGTAATTCAGTTCAAGTGTAACGGTTTTTACATTCCCTCTATAAGTGACACCTTATGAGAAGTGTCCTTTTCTGTGTGACTTATTTCACTTAGAATCGTCTTACCTAAATCCACTCATCATGCTGCTACTAGCCTTATGACATTGATTTCATGGCTGAGTGACATTCCATTGTACATAAGGACCACAACTTTTTGATCCATTTTTCGCTGTCCTGGGATATTTAAGGTGGAATGAAGTGGAGGTCCTTGTCAACAGAGCAGCCCTAAACTTTGGGGTGCTTGTGTCTTGCTGATTTTCAATTTTCCCACTTTATCCCCCCATGCGTGGAAGTGCCCTATGCTCTCTAAGCTGTGTTTTTTAGATGTTTCAGGACACACCGTACACTTCTCCAGAGTGGCTGTTGGCGATTTACATCCCGCCCATCAGTGTAGCAAGGCTCCCATTTCTCCATGGCCTGTCCTGCATTTCTGGTTTTGACACTTTTTTCAGCATGGCCCTTTTGACCGATGGGAAGCGAGACTTCTTTGTAGCGCTGATTTGCCTTTCCAGGTTGCTTGGTTGGCCAAAAAGGGCGTATGCGTTTTTTCCTGAATATATTCAGGAAAAAACGCATACGCCCTTTTTGGCCAAGGGCATCATTGTCAACGTTTTGCCGCTTTTCATGTGCTTTAAAGGCGATTCGAATCTACCTCCTGAAATCTGTTTCCTGCAATTCTGCCTTGATTTCAAATCCTCTTCTTTGCCTTCCCTCAATATATTTGTGGACGAGAGTTATCATTTATAACTCTGCAGGTTTGTGAATTGCAGTGCCCTGAAGCTCCATTTCACAAGTCGCTTTTTTGGGAGCTGGCCGCAAAAGCGCAGGATGGCTTCAGGCCCTGTTCTGGTTCCGGGGGGCAGGCTGAGCCTGTGGTTAATTCTTCTTCCTGATGGGAAAATAGAGTGACCTGTGCCTGTCCCAACACCAAGAGCTAGTCTCTCATTGGTTCCCTGTCTTCCCGTTCATCCTCAGGACAAATTGCAACCTGTACGGAACAGGAGGTTAAAGGTGCTGATGCTCCAAGTAGGGAGATTGCTAGTAAAGTGGCTGGAATGGCGAACCCGAGCACAAGGAGATGAGAAATGAGGTGCGTTTTAGAAACCTTTCCCCATCACACGGTGTACCATCTTCTGGGTTTCTCATGCATGTTTTCGATGTAGGAAGATGCCCTTGAACCTGGAGATTTGGGACCCATGCGATGGGTAGCACGCAGTATTACTTTAAAGGGTCTGCGTTTGCTCACCCAACCTCACCAAACCTCTCCGCCCCAAGAGTGTTCACCCTTATGTCTCATCCAGCTGTGGGTCTAGATATGGTCAATCCAGGTTGCATCACAGCCCCTGAACGAATTGTGTAAGAATTTCTCTCTCTTTCCCTGTCTTTGTTTCATGGGTTTTTAAAAGTAATTTATTTTTATAATGGGGTTTAGCTGCTTTTCACGGCTGTGTTTATGCCGCTTTACACCCACTTGACACACTAACAGAGAGATATCAATACATAGGTTTTAAGATTATTACTAGTCAGATATATTCTTGTGCGGTGAATCGGGCGTGTTGAGTCCAGTTCTCTGAGCAAGGAGTAGGTCTTGTCTATTACATATTGGGTTTATGGAACGGTATCTGAGCTAATTTGAAACTCTTGTTTTATGTATCACCCCACCTCACCTTTCCCGTTAAGCAGCCATAGTGTGTTTTCTGCATGTGTGACTCTGTTCTGTTTTGTAATTCAGTTCAAGTGTAACGGTTTTTACATTCCCTCTATAAGTGACACCTTATGAGAAGTGTCCTTTTCTGTGTGACTTATTTCACTTAGAATCGTCTTACCTAAATCCACTCATCATGCTGCTACTAGCCTTATGACATTGATTTCATGGCTGAGTGATATTCCATTGTACATAAGGATCACAACTTTTTGATCCATTTTTCGCTTTCCTGGGATATTTAAGGTGGAATGAAGTGGAGGTCCTTGTCAACAGAGCAGCCCTAAACTTTGGGGTGCTTGTGTCTTGCTGATTTTCAATTTTCCCACTTTATCCCCCCATGCGTGGAAGTGCCCTATGCTCTCTAAGCTGTGTTTTTTAGATGTTTCAGGACACACCGTACACTTCTCCAGAGTGGCTGTTGGCGATTTACATCCCGCCCATCAGTGTAGCAAGGCTCCCATTTCTCCATGGCCTGTCCTGCATTTCTGGTTTTGACACTTTTTTCAGCATGGCCCTTTTGACCGATGGGAAGCGAGACTTCTTTGTAGCGCTGATTTGCCTTTCCAGGTTGCTTGGTTGGCCAAAAAGGGCGTATGCGTTTTTTCCTGAATATATTCAGGAAAAAACGCATACGCCCTTTTTGGCCAAGGGCATCATTGTCAACGTTTTGCCGCTTTTCATGTGCTTTAAAGGCGATTCGAATCTACCTCCTGAAATCTGTTTCCTGCAATTCTGCCTTGATTTCAAATCCTCTTCTTTGCCTTCCCTCAATATATTTGTGGACGAGAGTTATCATTTATAACTCTGCAGGTTTGTGAATTGCAGTGCCCTGAAGCTCCATTTCACAAGTCGCTTTTTTGGGAGCTGGCCGCAAAAGCGCAGGATGGCTTCAGGCCCTGTTCTGGTTCCGGGGGGCAGGCTGAGCCTGTGGTTAATTCTTCTTCCTGATGGGAAAATAGAGTGACCTGTGCCTGTCCCAACACCAAGAGCTAGTCTCTCATTGGTTCCCTGTCTTCCCGTTCATCCTCAGGACAAATTGCAACCTGTACGGAACAGG
This sequence comes from Balaenoptera physalus, assembly GCF_965194825.1. Lineage (NCBI taxonomy): Eukaryota > Metazoa > Chordata > Mammalia > Artiodactyla > Balaenopteridae > Balaenoptera > Balaenoptera physalus. Next base: position 934 of record NW_028126328.1, on the reverse strand, counting down.
AGGTTAAAGGTGCTGATGCTCCAAGTAGGGAGATTGCTAGTAAAGTGGCTGGAATGGCGAACCCGAGCACAAGGAGATGAGAAATGAGGTGCGTTTTAGAAACCTTTCCCCATCACACGGTGTACCATCTTCTGGGTTTCTCATGCATGTTTTCGATGTAGGAAGATGCCCTTGAACCTGGAGATTTGGGACCCATGCGATGGGTAGCACGCAGTATTACTTTAAAGGGTCTGCGTTTGCTCACCCAACCTCACCAAACCTCTCCGCCCCAAGAGTGTTCACCCTTATGTCTCATCCAGCTGTGGGTCTAGATATGGTCAATCCAGGTTGCATCACAGCCCCTGAACGAATTGTGTAAGAATTTCTCTCTCTTTCCCTGTCTTTGTTTCATGGGTTTTTAAAAGTAATTTATTTTTATAATGGGGTTTAGCTGCTTTTCACGGCTGTGTTTATGCCGCTTTACACCCACTTGACACACTAACAGAGAGATATCAATACATAGGTTTTAAGATTATTACTAGTCAGATATATACTTGTGTGGTGAATCGGGCGTGTTGAGTCCAGTTTTCTGAGCAAGGAGTAGGTCTTGTCTATTACATATTGGGTTTATGGAACGGTATCTGAGCTAATTTGAAACTCTTGTTTTATGTATCACCCCACCTCACCTTTCCCGTTAAGCAGCCATAGTGTGTTTTCTGCATGTGTGACTCTGTTCTGTTTTGTAATTCAGTTCAAGTGTAACGGTTTTTACATTCCCTCTATAAGTGACACCTTATGAGAAGTGTCCTTTTCTGTGTGACTTATTTCACTTAGAATCGTCTTACCTAAATCCACTCATCATGCTGCTACTAGCCTTATGACATTGATTTCATGGCTGAGTGATATTCCATTGTACACAAGGACCACAACTTTTTGATCCATTTTTCGCTGTCCT